>NC_083228.1:2551283-3151283 GCF_032191835.1 Heteronotia binoei | reverse complement strand
AGGAGATCTGGGAAATTACAGGCCAGTCAGTCTGACTTCAATACCGGGAAAGTTGATAGAAAGCATTATCAAGGACAGAATGAGTGGGCACATTGATGAACACGGGTTATTGAGGAAGACCCAGCATGGGTTCTGTAAGGGAAGATCTTGCCTCACTAACCTGTTGCATTTCTTCGAGGGGGTGAACAAACATGTGGACAAAGGAGACCCGATAGATGTTGTTTACCTTGACTTCCAGAAAGCCTTTGATAAAGTTCCTCATAAGGCTCCTTAGAAAGCTTGAGAGTCATGGGTCGTTTTCGCACTCACCTTAATCAGCAGCGACGACCCTCTTCACCGTGCAGGATCTGCGCGGATTTCGCACTAATTGCTGCGGAGCACCCAGAAGAGCCGGAAAGTCCCGGCGCTTTTGTGGTGCAAACGGAAACCGCCAAAAACCAGTTTCCATTTGCGCCGCAAAAGCGCCGGGACTTTCCGGCTCTTCTGGGTGCTCCATGGCAATTAGTGCGAAATCCGCGCAGATCCTGCGCGGTGAAGAGGGTCGTCACTGCTGATTAAGGTGAGTGCGAAAATGACCATGGAGTAAAAGGACAGGTCCTCTTGTGGATCAAAAACTGGCTAATCAATAGGAAGCAGAGACTGAGTTTAAATGGGCAGTCTTCGCAGTGGAGGACGGTAAGCAGTGGGGTGCCGCAGGGCTCGGTACTGGGTCCCATGCTCTTTAACTTGTTCATAAATGATTTAGAGTTAGGAGTGAGCAGTGGCCAAGTCTGCAGATTAATTGATATATTGTTCAGGGTGGTAAGAACCAGAGAGGATTGTGAGGCACTCCAAAGGGATCTGTTGAGGCTGGGTGAGTGGGCGTCAACGTGGCAGATGAGGTTCAATGTGGCCAAGTGCAAAGTAATGCACATTGGGGCCAAGAATCCCAGCTACAAATACAAGTTGATGGGGTGTGCACTGGCAGAGACTGACCAAGAGAGAGTTCTTGGGGTCGTGGTAGATAACTCACTGAAAATGTCAAAGTGTGCAATTGCAATTAAAAAGGCCAACGCCATGCTGCGAATTATTAGGAAGGGAATTGAAAACAAATCAGCCAGTATCATAATGCCCCTGTATAAATTGATGGTGCGGCCTCATTTGGAATACTGTGTGCAATTCTGGTTAGCGCACCTCAAAAAGGATATTATAGCACTGGGAAAAGTCCAGAAAAGGGCAACTAGAATAAAGGTTTGGAACACTTGCCCTATGAAGAAAGGTTAAAGCGCTTGGGGCTCTTTAGCTTGGAGAAACGTCGACTGTGGGGTGACATGATAGAGGTTTACAAGATAATGCATGGGATGGAGAAAGTAGAGAAAGAAGTACTTTCCCAGTAGTAATGTATGGCCATGATAGCTGGACCATAAGGAAGGCAGAGAGTGAGTATAAATGGGCAGTCTTCACAGTGGAGGACGGTAAGCAGTGGGGTGCCGCAGGGCTCAGTACTGGGTCCCATGCTCTTTAACTTGTTCATAAATGATTTGGAGTTGGGAGTGAGCAGTGGCCAAGTTTGCAGATGACACTAAATTGTTACGGGTGGTGAGAACCAGAGAGGATTGTGAGGCACTCCAAAGGGATCTGTTGAGGCTGGGTGAGTGGGCGTCAACGTGGCAGATGAGGTTCAATGTGGCCAAGTGCAAAGTAATGCACATTGGGGTCAAGAATCCCAGCTACAAATACAAGTTGATGGGTTGGGAACTGGCAGAGACTGACCAAGAGAGAAATCTTGGGGTCGTGGTAGATAACTCACTGAAAATGTCAAGACAGTGTGTGATTGCAATAAAAAAGGCCAATGCCATGCTGTGAATTATTAGGAAGGGAACTGAAAACAAATCAGCCAAAATACTGTGTACAATTCTGGTCACCGCACCTCAAAAAGGATAGCATTAGAAAAATGTTGGAGAAATGTTGACTGCGGGGTGACATGATAGAGGTTTACAAGATTATGCATGGGATGGAGAAAGTAGAGAATGAAGTCCTTTTCTCCCTTTCTCACAATACAAGAACTCGTGGGCATTCAATGAAATTGCTGAGCAGTCAGGTTAAAACGGATAAAAGGAAGTACTTCTTCACCCAAAGGGTGATTAACATGTGGAATTCACTGCCACAGGAGGTGGTGGCGGCCACAAGCATAGCCACCTTCAAGAGGGGTTTAGATAAAAATATGGAGCAGAGGTCCATCAGTGGCTATTAGCCACAGTGTATGTGTGTGTGTGTGTGTGTGTATATATATATATATATATATATATATATATATATATATATATATATATATATATATATATATATATAATTTTTTTTTGGCCACTGTGTGACACAGAGTGTTGGACTGGATGGGCCATTGGCCTGATCCAACATGTCTTCTTTTATGTTCTTATGTTCTTATGCTTTTAACAACTGGTCCGCCCATTGGGCAAGAGTGCTGGAATGGCTGTATGCCCTTCTGATTCCTTCTCCATCTTCCCACCAGCTCCTTTCTGGGTTTGCCTAGAAGTTGTTGGCAACATATTCTATTTGTTTAAGCTAAGCAATCAAACATCTCAGCGTGGGCCAGTCATTTTATTGCCTTTCCTTATAGAGAACACAAAAATAAATCCCTCCCATGTGACATTTTTAGACCCAGGAGTGCCTTGCAAAAGCAAGACTACGAAACATGTCATGGGAAGCAGAGTGATCAGATGGAAATGTTAAGGGAGACCTGGACAAGTGAAGCTGTCTTGTGATGAGTCATTATCCACGTCAAGGTCACAGGCAGAGAAGGTCCCCCAATGCCAGATTCCTGCGATCCTCTTCATGAAGATTGAGTCTGGGACCTTCTGTGCACAATGCGTATGCACTAAGGCCCAATTCTCAACCTGAAATCTGTGTCATCTTCTAGAAAATGTGAAATATGGAAATCTGGGACACCCAGGTCTCAGATTCAGCAGGAGCTCACAGAAGCACAGCTCCTGAACCTTTCTGAGGGTTCCCCCTCTTCCTCCTCACCCACCTTGTCCATTGAATCATAGGTGCAGCTGCATAACAATCCCTGTATAAGGAGAGCAGCCAGCCAGCCAGCAGGGGCTTTGCCACACCCCCAGCAGTCCTCATTAAGCCCAGGAGAAGCCTGTGACACCCTTTCTCCACTTCTTATGTGATTTTGAGCTGCAGGTGGCTTGCTGGCCTTTTGACTGTGGGGGGGGGGGGCCAAGGAGAGCCCCAGGTGAGTGAGGCTTGCTTGGGCTGGCTGGATCTCTAGCCAGCCCAAGAAGGCCTCGCTCTCCCAGGGTTCTCCTTTCTTGCATCAGGTTACTTTTGGCTGGGGGAAGCATATGCTAAGGAGTTATGCTAATGAGTTCCGCCACCTATTTTTCCACAAAATGGCCTCTTGGGACACCCAGTCCATGGTATAGATTTGTAATGTTACACTATTTAAAAGCTACTACTAGCTAATGCTCTGGGTCATAATAGGAAGCTCTTGTTCTTCTTCCATGTTAGACAAATTAAGCAAGGTCCTTTGGAGTCAGGAAGACCTCAAACTGTACATGGCTGAAGAGTGATCTCCATCTCTTGAGCCACCTGCCTGGCAGATGTCCTCTCCAAGGGTTCATGGGCTCCTGTGGTGTCTGGAGTGACATCTTCCTTTGCTTTGGAGAAGGGTATTGCCCTTCTGGATGAGGGGCCTATAAAGTCCTTCCCCATGAAGCAGGCCCTGTGCTCTTACGGGAGCAGCAGCTGCCACAAGGGAGATGCTGACTAATCTATCGATCACAGGCCATGTTTTTCTGACTGCTACATTTTGGTGACAAATTGATAAACTGCATCTTCTCCAGGTTAAAGATTGGATCTCATTCACTTAATCCACTATCAATAAGATATTAATCGTGCACCGACCCAGTATGCTCCTCATCCGCCTCCAAATCCAATAATCATTTCAGAATTCACAGCCGAATAGGACACTCACTTCACACAATTAATTGAAGGGGAGTCTCATTTGTTTCCCCTCTAACTTCGCCTGCCTCCCTGACTGCTATGTGCAGAGAGAGAGAGAGATGCCAGTACCGATTCCACGCAGACACATTTGCAGGATATGAGGGTAGGAGAGAGGAAAGAAGCACCCCAAACTGAAGAGAAGAAGGAGCTGAGCGGGTGGGGTTTCTTCTCCTGCCCTTCTTTTGTTGATGTTCTTTCATTTCCCTGTCAACAGAAACTGAAAACATTATTAAATGAAAAACTGAACAGCCGCAGAGTTCTTCCAGTGCAGAAAGCCAAGTGACCAGGACTGGGTTGGCCAAAGTTTGCTAAGCCCAGAAGTGGCCATAAGACTTCAAAACCCCCTTTAGCAAGTGTGTGTGGAGGGGGAGCATCCATTTTATAAAACAATAAGGAGAAGCAGGTGTCTCTTGATGGCTTTGAAGTCCTCAGGGACAGGAAAGCCAAGTGAGCATGATGTTGTCTGGGCTACTCCAAGCTCCATGGTGCCGGCGCCTTTCTCCTCTGGGGGGCTAAAGCCACCGCAGTTCTCTGAGTTTTCATTGCACATATAGAAATGCACATGAAGTAGAACATTGTCACCCTCTGCTTGATATCTTTCTCAGTGATCTACCAGGTGGTGGAAAGTTGCAGATGACTTATGACAACCCTGTAAGGTTTTAAAGGCAAGAGACATGCTGAGGTGGTTTGCCACAGCCTACTCTGCTTAGAAGTCCCAGACTTCCCTGGTGTTTCCCCTCCAAATACCAGGCAGGCTGACCCTGTTAAGCTCCCAGGATCTGGCAAGAGCTAGCCTGGGTCATCCAGCTCCAGCAGCTGGTCAAGGTAGATACCCTCAAATGATGGGGTCTACTCTCCAAATTTCAAGTGTGTTCCTCCACAGCTGTGGTTCATTCTTCAAATAGCGAGTCAGAAACTCAAAGGAACAGTAGACTGGGCCCCTTCACCAGCTCCCCAATGTCTGCCCTTGCTCAGCTTATCCCAATTCTCCCTCACTATTTGATGTCCATAACCCTTCCTTCACCCTCCTCTTCTCTTGGGGGAGGCCCCAAATCCTTCAGAAAAAATTCCCCACCACTGCCTCATTGTAGAAGTATGCCTTCCCTGCTGTGTGGAGACACTTCCCTTACACTGGACTGTTGTCTGCTGCAGGGCTGCGCAGAACCATGATACTCCTGGCTGGATACTTGACACCAAAGAGCCATCGCTTAGTCCTGAAGGCTCCAGAAAGCCACTGCAAAGGGATGGCAAATTAAGTGGACGGAAATTCTGTGCCAGATGCTGATCTTCCACACCTTCCTTATCCGACCTATGCCTTCCATTCTATCGATGGAAGGCAGAAGTTGAAAAGCAGAGCCAAGAATTTCTATGGCCAACATACTTTTATTGGCCATTTACGTCATGAAGAAGAATATTCCAGACCCTGAGGTAAACCACCAATTTTGGCACTACCTGGGCCATTCTGGTTCAAGGAAATAGTCTCAGGTTCTAATGGACAGAAATGCCATGTAAACTATTTGCCTGGGCTACTCCAAGCTCACTATAGTGGTTAAGAGTGGCAGATTCTAATCTGGGAGAACCAGGTTTGATTCCCCACTCCTCCACTTGCACCTGCTGATGTGACCTTGAGTCAGTCACAAGTTCTCTCAGAGCTGTTCCTCTCAAGAGCAGTTTCTGTCAGAGCTCTCTCAGCCAGCCCCACTTACCTCACAGGTGTCTGTTGTGGGGAGGGAGGGGAAGGGAAAGGAGATTGTAAGCCGCTCCAAGACTCCTTCAGGTAGTGAAGGGTGGGGTATAAATCCAATCTCCTCCTCCTTTTCTTCTTCTGCAATGCCAAGTTGGTCTGCAATAGAAAAAAAGTAAGATGTGAATCCAGCTGCACCTTTGAGACCAAGAGGGTTTCCAGGGCGGAAGCTTTTGAGAGCTCCTCTGAGAATCTGACCAAGGGAGCCTTGAATCTCGAAATCTTCTACTCTGGAAATATGGTTGGTCATTAAGGTGCCACTGGACATGAATCACACATATAAAACCCGTGTGGGTTGGTGTGAGTGTGTTTGTTTGTTTAGGGGGAGGGTAGAGAGTCTGTGTGCCACAGAACCACCACCGAAGCAGTCAGTGTGATGTGAAATGTGGGTTTTTCTTTCCACACTCCCCACTGGATGTGAGCTGCAGGCCTGGAAGAGCAGGCCGAGGTCATGCTGTGAGAGGGAGGAGACGTTGGCTCCACAGAACACAAAAGTGTTTGAACAACAAAGGCTACCACAGAACAAACTTGCTAATCCCTTAATGAGGCGCCTGATCGCCTCTTCCCTGGCTCCACATTGTGTGGGAGTTGGCGCTAGCAGCTCCCTTTGGAGACACCCTTTTAGGCGCATTCAAGGAGCTCACCAGGGTCCCAATCTAATTACCCAGCGTCCTTTCGAACATCCTGGCAAACAGCGGTCAGCCTGCACACTCGGGCCTTTCAGGGCCTCTTCTTAATCCTCCCCTCATTAAAGGCCTTTTGCCTCCTTCCCGTGGGGACAACAGCCCACAAGGGAAAGGTATGCAAAGGGGCCTTCCTTGAAACACAGCACAAACCTGCTCTTCCAGAGGGGCGAGGAGGAGGATCAGCTGTTCAGAGGGGAGCAGTCGGAATGAGAGGAGGAGCCCCCACCCCTCTGGAATGCTGCTGGTTTCACTGGGTGATCCAAAGGCAATTGGGCTCAGAAAATCAGCAGGTCCCAAGATGAGGGTCTCTAAATATCACCTCTCTGCACATAAACACCCAGATCCAATTAAGTGTACCATGGGCACCCTGGGAAGGTGCCTACTGGGGTTGTCAGGTCTGTGTGGGAAAATACCCTGGAGGCTTTTGGGGTGGATCCAGGAGAGGGGGGGTTTGGGAGGGGAGGGGCCTCAGCATGGTCCAATACCATAAAATCCAGCCTTCAAAGCAGCCATTTTCTCCAGGGAAGCTGATCTCTGCCACTTGTACAAGTGGGCTCTCTAGGCCCCACCCAGAGGCTTGTAGGAAGAGAATAACACTGTGGCAATATTTACTAGTCAGTCAATTCATTTATTGTAATTAGCCATTGGCTATTACAAATCTACAAAAATCTCAAGAAAAAGGAAAGTAAACTAGAAGTTAAAACATACAAAGTATCATGTAAGGTATAACAAGGGTATAATGATGCAAAACAATGGCAATAACAATAAAGATGTAAAATCTAAAAGTTATCCATTCGCATTGCCACTTTGGCACATATTTTTTTACTAAGAATGAATACTATAACTTTCTACAACAAATTTTACTACCAGCAAAGTATATCAGAAGTGTGCAATATTATTAGTGCCAGAGAATCCAATTATCAAAGTACCACATTCAATAATAATCACACAAGAGGATTCAGGAAGCAGGTACAAAGTCCTTGTTTCTTCCAGAATGATCACTGTTCCATTGGATGATGTATTCTTAAGTATTGTAATTTCATAATATTCATTCCAAATGTCTTATTATCCCAAAATAATTGCCACAAGGCCGTCGACATGGCTCTTGTTCCAGTGTTCTTTTGTCAGGCAAAGGATTAATGATGCACTGAAGCTATGCATTCATTCCAATTGAATTGGAATCAGAGTCCTCCAAATGTACTTTACAAAAGGCAACTTCCTCAAATGGCTCAAATTCTGTCTTCTGCTATATTTGTAATTCCTCCCAATTTAGTATCATCTGCAAATTTAATAAGCATTCCCTCTATTCCTTCATCCAAATCACTGATAAAGATGTTGAACAAAACAGGCCCCAGGACAGATACTTGAGGCACTCCTCTCCAAGAGGATGAGGAACCATTCACAAGCACTCTTTGGGTGCGATCTGTTAACCAGTTACAGATCCATGTAATAGTGACAGGATCCAAACCACATTTGTCAACAAGGATAGTATGTGGAACCTTATGAAAAGCCTTACTGAAATCAAGATAAATGATGGCTACAGCATCCCCCTGATCCCGCAAGGTAGTCACTTTCTCAAAAAAGAGAGATCAGGTTAGTCTGACATGATTTGTTCTTGAGAAAACCATACTGGCTGTTAGTGATCACAGCCATCCTTTCTAAATGCTCAAGGACTGGCTGTTTGATTATTTGTTCTAAAAAATTTCCAGGTATAGACGTCAAGCTGACGGGTCAGTAGTTACCCGGCTCCTCCTTTTTCCCCTTCTTGAAGATGGGGACAACATTTGCCTGCCTCCAATCTTCCGGCACCTCACCTGTTCTCACAAATAATGGCCTGAGACTTGGAAATTATATCTGCACGTTCTTTTAGTACCCTTGGATGCAATTCATCTGGCCTTGAGGATTACGTTTTATTTAAATAAAGTATGTTTCTGTACTACACCTATGCTGATCCTGGGTTGATCTTGTTGCTCTTCAATGCATCCCTTGTTAATGATAACCGCAGATGCCCTCTTCCAGGCCTTCATTGGCTGGCTTTGTTTCATGTTTTTAGAAGTATTAATAATCACAGTATTTGCATAGTAATTTCAAGGGTTCAAAGAACTTTCCATATATGACCTTTTCTTAATAAACGAATTAGAAGAAGAAGATGATGATGATGATGATGATGATGATGATGATGATGATGATGATGATGATGATGATGATGATGATGATGATATTGGATTTATATCCCACCCTCCACTCTGAATCTCAGAGTCTCAGAGCAACTCACAATCTCCTTTATCTTCCTCCCCCACAACAGACACCCTGTGAGGTGAGTGGGGTTAAGAGAGCTCTCCTAGAAGCTGCCTTTTCAAGAACAACTCCTACAAGAGCCATGGCTGACCCAAGGCCATTCCAGCAGGTGTAAGTGGAGAAGTGGGGAATCAAACCTGGTTCTCCCAGATAAGAGCCCGCACACTTAAGCACTGCACCAAACTGGCAAAATGCATAGAAGACTTTTCAGCGTGCACACCCCCTCCAGTCTGCAAGGGGGCAAAAAGAATATATGCCTACTTCCCTGGGTTGTTGTAAAAGTTATTGTGCTGATGTAGGCACAACACTGTGTAGTAGGGGAAATGCTAGATACTGTTCCAACAAGGACTTGTAGCATGTTTTAAAGGGTCTGAAATAGAGAGATGCTTGCAGGCAACAGTGAACAGAATCACTTTCTCACTGCATCTCTCCCTTTTCAGGAAGCCTCAAGCCAAGGCCTGGCAGGGAACACAACGTCTTGCCAAGTAGGCAGATTGGCATCACATCAGACAGAATCTTGGGACAGCCTCACCTATCTCAAGAGAGAGAGAGAGGCCTTAAGAAAGCACACTTGGAAACTTGTGCAGTTTAGGGTTGCCATCTGAGTTGGGAAATCCCTGGAGATTGGGGGGTGGATTCTAGGTTTGCTGGGGAGGATATAAAGCTATAGAGCCCACCCTCTAAAAACCGTTATTTTCTCCAGGAAAACTGATCTCTGGAGCCTGAAGACCAGTTGGAATTCCAGGAGATCTCCGGGCTCCCCTGACAGTTGGCAACTCCAAGTTGCAGCTTCATCCAGAAAGGTGAAGTAGACCATCACCCTTGTGGGAATTTGCTTTGACTGGAAACCTCTTCAGTTTCTGAACCTCTGAGGAATGTTTCTCAGAAGAAAAGTGGATGCTGAAGCCGACAGATCTGTTTCGAGCTTGTGGCTTCCCTTTATCCTGAGGACTCTGGAAACTTTGTGTGCCTTTTTCAGTGACTCTGCAAGGGAAAGCAGGTATGTCTACCTTTTAAAGGCATTATTGTTGCAGGAGGAAGGAATTTGGGGCCTATAAATCAGAAGCAGGCAGCGGTAGGCCCAGCATACCTGAAGTGTGTGAACCAACTTCATTTCCTGGGAGAGTGGCCTTCAATCACACTCGGACATACTTCACTGATCATAGGTGGACATGAGAGAGTTCAATTAAGGTGGAGGGAGAATAATATAATAGGCCCTCCCCACGGCGTGCACTGCTCACGACCCCGGGATTGGGAAAGATGCTCCCTTCCCACCATTCAGGGAAACTCCTGCCTCTTCAAGTTGGGGCCAAAGGAAAAGAAGACGAAAAGTGTTAGAAGCCCTCAGCCCACTGTAAAAATGACACTGGAACATTTCTGTGGATGCAGATATTTGTATTTCTCTGTGTTTCCCATTTCCTTTAGACTAGAGGCAGCATTCCTTTGCTGGTTTTGTTGTTCCTCACCTTGCTCTGCTCTGCTTTCCTTTGCATGGATGTGTGTCTGCTAAAGCACAATCTGCCCTGTGCTCAGCAGGACCTGTTTCACTTTCATTCTGTGTAAACATTGCTTGCAGCAGATGATTCCTATATTGGCTTTTTGCTTGTATTAGAAGCACACGAAGTGCCTCCATTTTAGGCTTGCCAGGAGGTGGGGGGGGCAAGATGATGGGGGACTACAAGATTGCACACAGGCCTTAGAAGGAGCAGAAGTAACTTGCTGCCTCAGCCATGACTCTGCTCATCTGCCCATGGACCGTCTAGGATCTATACCACATTAAGCTGCACCCACTTAAAGGGCCAGCGTCCTCATTGGAGAAATACTTGTACACATCTGAGCTTTGCATAGGATTGTCAAATGATCCCTGCTGCATTTCATGGCCACTTGACCCCTCTGTTTACTTCCTCCCCTATCCCATTATCCCTATTTATAAGAACATAAGAGAAGCCATGTTGGATCAGGCCAATGGCCCATCCAGTCCAACACTCTGTGTCACACAGTGGCAAAAAAATATATATATACACACACACTGTGGCTAATAGCCACCGATGGACCTGTGCTCCATATTTTTATCTAAACCCCTCTTGAAGGTGGCTATGCTTGTGGCCGCCACCACCTCCTGTGGCAGTGAATTCCACATGTTAATCACCCTTTGGGTGAAGAAGTACTTCCTTTTATCCATTTTAAAACATTTATCAGCTAACCTTCTACCTTACAAAATTCAAGGCAGCTTACAATCTAAATAAAGCAACAATTAGAAAAAGTACACAAAAGACCACAATTTAAACTCACACTCAGAACTACCAGTAAATAAAAAAACTGAGTCCAATACAGTCCTAAATCTTCAGCTGCCTCCTAAAGGTTGAGAGTACGAGGGCTTAGGGCACCTCCTGGGGGAGATTGTTCCTTAATTGTCAGGGAGCCCCCCAAAAGACCTTCTCCGTGGGATGCTTCAGAGGGCCTTTCCTGGTGAACTTAATTCCCAGGCAGGAATGTACAGGAGAAGATGGTCATATCATCAGATATCATAGTTCCAAGCCATGCATAATGATTGGTCAAAGAACCGCCATAAAGAACAAATGGATGATGCCATGTATGGTTCTAAAAGACAAAACCAACCCCTTGAGCTGGGCTCAGCAGCAGATTGGAAGCCAGTGTGATGGTTATAATATTGGGGTCATGTGCTCCTCATAGCTGGCCCATCCAGCAGTCTAAGCAGCCTAGCTGCAGTTCCTGGACACTCTTCAAGGGTACTCCCATGTAGAGCACACTACAGTAGTCCAGTCTAAACAGAATGAACCAGGAACACCTGCAACTGATGCACCCGCCAAACTGGGGAGAAAGCACTCTGTGCCGCATACATAATCCCTATTAATGTTTGCCCACCAGCCAGAGGGATCCCATGCCTTAATGAATCTGTTGCTCTTTAACATGCCAGAGTACTCTTTTCGGTGTATAACTTCAAAGGGGCATCTGAGTTCTCCTGTGACAAGTCAGTGATTGCTGTGAATTCATTTGCTCTAAAAATGAATGTCTAAGTCAGCCTTTGAACAAGGAGAACTGTCCAACAGAGCACTGAAAAAGAAACAGAAAAAGGAAACTGGAAAAGTGTTGCGAGACCTAAAAGAGAGGGCTGGAAACCCATTAGTCACTTGACATTTTTGCTTTTTGATTGCTCTAAGGCTGCGATCAGATGTGCAGTTTGATCCGATGCGGCCCTATTTCTAGTTGATCCGGGGGGCAGGGTTGGTAACAGAGAGTTTTGATCAGACATCCCCCCCCCCCCTTTAAATCACTTTTGCCTCATAGTTGATTGATCAGACGTGGCGGCCATGGAGCGGGGCGGTGGGCATTTTTCAATCATTCATCTTTTGAGCATGCGCATAAGCAATTTTGGGAAGTAGCACTTCAAAATCCTGGCAGGATGGGAGTGGCTGGTGGCTAGTGGGGTTGCTGGAGGAGGCTGTTGGAACAGGTAGTTCATGTGGGGAGTGTTTGTGAAACTATGTATTTGATAAATTCAATGTTTCAAATGTTTCAAACCTGGGGGTGAGAGAATAGATTTTATTTATTTATTTATTTATTTATATTGGGATTTATACCCCGCCCTTCGCACCGAAGTGTCTCAGGGCGGCTTACAACATGATAATTCAAATACTACAATTTAAAACACTTACAAGTAAAATTAAAACCATAAATTAATAAAAGCAAGATAGATAAAAACCGGCGGTCTCCAGATGCATTTTGTTCCATCCAAAAGATTTCCTTGTCAGTCAGTATTATAGGCCTGCCGGAAGAGGGCTGTCTTACAGGCCCTGCGGAACTGCCCTAGGTTTTGAGAAGTTTCTATGAGAAACTTTGAGAAGTTTCTATGAGAGAGAGGGGGAGGGAGGGAGAGGTGTGAATATGCATTTATGTGTACTTTTCTTACTTGGTGTGCCAGTTTAGTGTAGTGGTTAAGTGCACAGACTCTAATCTGGGAGAGCCGGTTTTGATTCCCCATGCCTCCTCCACTTACAGCTGCTGGAATGGCCTTGGGTCAGTCACAGTTCTCTCAGAGCTGCTCTCTCAAGAGCAGTTCTCAAAAGAGCTCTCTCAGCCCCACCTACCTCACAGGGTGTTTGTTATGGGGAGAGGGAGGGAAAGGAGATTGTAAGCCACTCTGAGGCTTGAAGTGAAGAGTGGGGTATAAATCCAATCTCCTCCTCTTCTTCTAGCTGCCTCACACACGCCCAGCCACTTTAGTTCAGGGAAGACACAGGCAAGGTGGTGGCCGCGCAGGGAGGAGGAGGCTCTCTGTGGTTCAGCTGGGGGAGAGAGGGTTGAGTGGAGCAAGCTGGAGAAGGAGGTGACGAAATGCACAAGTAGTTCTTTGCAACCCATAGCTGCTTCTGCACACTTCGGTAACTTGGGGTGGAGGGGAATGGCAAAGAAACAGGAAGTTAGCAATCTGACTCGCCAAAAGGCTTCACCCCGCATGAGAGCAGAAGTGCTGTGAAACTGGAAGGATCCATGAGGAGAAAGTTGGGGGTGAGTACAGGAGGCTGACAACGGCGGGACAGGAGCCAGGTGTTGCTATCTGACCGAGCACCACAAATCCATTTGGGAGAAGAAATTGCAAGCAATCAAAGTGCTCATTTGATTGTACCCAAAATTTCCTCTCTCTGAAATGAAAGTTGCTCCGGACAGCCTGTTTCTTCCCTGTCCACATTAATGCTGGCAAACAAGAGTTCTATTGAAATGGTGGGAGGGGGGAGCCGCCGCAGCAGCAGTGAGAGTTGCTGCTGAAGAGCTCCACAAGGCAAAATTGACTTTCAACCACTATTGAGCCTCTTTGATGAACCAGAAAATAGTGATGGTCAGAGATTTCCAGTATCTTTTCCCATCTTAGCAAAAAGCTCTGCAATGTATAAATAATTTTTAAAAAATTATACTCCTTGGAAATCTCGGTTCATTTTACCAAGTGTATCCACAAATGCTCTGTGAGAAAAGACTCATTAGAAATACCTACAGCTGCAACCCTATGCAGAATTGCTTGGGAGCAATGACCCTTTACACACACACTGTGTGCATCAGGACAGCGTACAACTGAACTAAATATTATGGTCATCTTGGATTGAGCAACAAAGATTTTATGTCAGATTCTGTTTTGTGAATTCCTGCTGGGAATGCAACTCCAAGGGCCACAGCCCAGCAGTAGAGGGGTCTCCAGCCTCTCCCCCCACGTCCCCCCCTTCTCAATCTGCAATGGTTTCGTTTGCCCTCTTGCGGCAAATGCACATGCAAAATGCTGTGAATGTATTTGCTCTGTTGGGGGTCAAACTCACCCACCCTGAGTAACATCCCTCAGGGTAGCTACTTTTTGAGCATGTTGTATCCAGCCAGCCTTTGAGACATAGAAACAGAAGTCCAGGTCACCCAGTGAAATCAAAGTGTAGTAGAACAGCACAGAAGAAACTGCTTCACACAATGGTTAATGAATGGAAGGAAATCATAACCACAAGATATGGTGCTGGTTCCTGATTATGACAGGTTCTCACAGAGAGACCTGCAGGTCTTCCAATGGCTGAACAGGGCCTCAGTGGAGAGAGGCAACAGACCTCTCTGAATGCCAGTGATGGAGGGTGATTTCTGCCTTCCTGTCCTGCCTGAGGACTCCCTAGAAGCTCTCTGGCTCACGCGGGGGAGGGGGGGTGGGGGGGGGCGAGGGGTATTTGATTCTGCAAGGTTCTTAGGAGATGGGTCAAGGTAAAATGCAAGCAAACAGTAGAAGGAATTCTCCGTTGTGTTCCAAAATAAGTGTACATTGTTCCAGACCAGGACTGCCAACTTCTAGGTGGGATTACAAACAAACACTGTAATATGTATATCACAGTCAATGTGTTTGCATTTCCTGTAATATGAACTGTGATCCCAGGTGGTTGTTTTTTCAGCCTCTACATGGGGCTTGGAGAGCTCACAGAATTCTGATTTACCAACTACAGTGATCTGTTTCCTTGGAGGAAATGGCAGTTTCAGAGGGTGGACTCTGCAGCATCATATCACGTCTGAACCCTCCCCGCCCCCCCCCCGCCCCGAAAAAAAAAACACTTCTTCCCTTCCCTGGTTCCAGCCCAAATCTCCAGAAATTTCCCCACCTGGAGTTGGCTACCCCATCCCAGACCAGCATGGTCTCCTGAAGGGTCAGGCTCCTGCAGCTCCCCCCTTGTGGCTGTGTGTCAAAGAGGCTTCCCGTGCTGCCCCCCTCTCCTGGGGCTCTGTCCATTGTGGGTGCTTTTAATCAGGTATGAAATATTGTTGTATCAGTCTCTATATCAGGTTCTCTGAATCCCCAGCTTTCATTAAAAATGTAGAAGTCAGCCTCTAACCCTTTTCATTGCAGAGATATGCCTCCACAATGGAAAGGGCTAGACAGTTGCAAATTTAGAGAAGCTGGTTGTGCACTGGGGCAGAACCTGCCTGCTTTTCCTTACTACTCCCTCCACTGGAGGGAGCTCTTCTGCTTCCTGTCACCACTGTCCTTTTGGGGTCTTCCTGCCAGGAGGGACAGACTCCTGACCCCCTTTTCAACCCGAGACTCTTCCTCTAGTCTCCTGTGACCCAGCTCCCGGTTAATGCAGAGACCAACTTCCTTCTTTGGGGCTCCCCTCTGAAGGAGTGGCAACAGGTGCCTTTTTAAAAGTAAGTTCCAACAAGGAAGACATTTTGTCACACACATATTGATCCGGTCAAGATGAGAGGTAGTGCTGGAATCACAGAATCATAGAGTTGGAAGGGACCTCCAGGATCATCTAGTCCAACCCCCTGCACAATGCAGGAAACTCACAAACACCTCCCCCTAAATTCACAGGATGTTCATTGCTGTCAGATGGCCATCTAGCCTCTGATGAAAAACCTCCAAGGAAGGAGAGTCCACCACCTCTTGAGGAAGTCTGTTCCACTGAGGAATCGCTCTAACGGTCAGGAAGTTCTTCCTACTGTGGAGCCGGAAACTCTTTTGATTTAATTTCAACCGACTGGTTCTGGTCTGACCTTCTGGGGCCACAGAAAACAATTCCACACCATCCTCTAGATGAGACATGACACTTCCAGACAGATAACTGGCTGCCTATTGGCCCTTCTTTACCCATGTGATGTGTGCAGGGGGTCAGATTTCTGTTCCTTGCAGTACTAGTGAGGACCAGGTTGCCAGCATCCAGGCAGTGGCTGGGGTCTCCAGGGATTACAACCGATCTCCTGGCAGCAGAGATCAGTTCCCCTGGAGAAAATGGGTGCTTTGGAAGGTGGACTCAACATTCTACCCCATTGAAGTCCTTCCCCAAGCCCCACCCTTTTCAGGCTCCACCCCTGATATATCTGTGTGTTTCCTAACTCAAAGCTGGCAACCCTCAGGGAGTGGCTCAGGTGCATCAGGTCAGCTGACTCCTCGGGAACAGCAGAGCTGGCGAGAGAGGAGAATCAGGGAATTCCCAGAAAAGGCAAATCCTCAGGGCTCATGTATTCAGGGGCTCCCGCATAGGTTAGACAAGGATGGGAGGGGGGGTAGGATAATGCACATGGGGGGTTCATACGTGAAGGCTCTTTCCCATATGCGTATACCCTTGTGTGTTTGGAGGCATTACTGAGGGAAGCAAAGAGGATGGGAATGCTAATTCAGTAGAGTGGTTTTTATTGACTACAGAGGAGAGGTTCAAAAGGTAGAGAGAAATAGGCTTTTAAACTGGATTCACACAATAAATGCATTCGTGTATGAGCAGCAAAATTAGCAAATTACCCATTTAAGACCAACCTAAATGAATACTTTGTAGTTACATGGGAAATTTATTAAACTTCCCAGTGTGTGCGTCTTTGCATGACCATGCTGCCATGCCAGAAAACAGGGAGAAGAGTTTTAGAAGTTGGGGGATTTTAAAAGTTGGGGTTTAAGAGGGGAGGGTAGAAGTCAAGAGAAGGATGGAGGGGGGGAGAGAATAATAAATAATAATAATAAATTTTTATTTATATCCCACCCTCCCCGCCAAGGCAGGCTCAGGGCGGCTTACAAGACATGATACATATACCATGATATAACAATAAAATACAATTAATACAATAAAATACAGTTAAAATACAAATTCATGAATTTAAGTTAAGTAAATAATTTAAAACTGGTATAAATTAATGGTGCTACAGTTTCAGTACATATATAAATAAAGATGGCTGGATATCATTACAAGATTCCACCTTAGAAGGCAAGTTGGAAGAGGGCAGTTTTACAAGCCCTACGGAACTGGTTAAGATCCCACAGGGCCCGCCCCTCCTCTGGCAGCTGGTTCCACCATTGGGGAGCCATTATCGAGAAGGCCTGCTCCCTTGTTGTTTTTAGCTTGGCCTCCCCTGGCCCAGGGATTTTCAGAAGGTTTTGCGAACTAGATCTCAGTGCTCTCTGGGGAACATATGGAGAGAGGCGGTCCCTAAGGTAGGCAGGTCCTCGGCCATATAGGGCTTTAAAGGTAATAACCAGCACCTTGTAATGAACTCGGTACACAATTGGCAGCCAGTGCAGTTCCCGCAGCCTAGGCCGTACATGTTCCCACCGAGGTAGTCCCACTAACAGTCTGGCTGCTGCATTCTGCACTAGCTGCAGTTTCCGAGTTCGGTACAGGGGCAGCCCCATGTAGAGGGCATTACAGTAGTCCAGCCTCGACTACCTCTATGGCAGGCATTTCACGATTGCCACAGACCACAAGCCGCTGCTGGGCCTCCTCACCCCGGACCGCCAGACACCGCAAATCCTGTCACAGCGCATCCTGAGGTGGAACCAGTTCCTCAGCTCGTACATGTATAAGCTAGTCCACCGCCCCAGTAAAGCAATGGGACATGCAGACGCCCTCAGCTGCCTTCCGCTGCCCTCGATGAACCCTGACCCAGCCCCTGCCCACCACGTGATGCTACTGTAGACTACTGGAGAGGCCTCTTCACGCCGCTGAGGTAGCTCGAGCCACGGGCACAGACTGCATCCTCGCACGCATTTTCAACTGGGTGGGAAGGGGGTGGCCCACGGGCAAACTGGACGCTGATTTCAGGGCATTTGCATCCCGCTGGGAAGAACTGTCCATACACAAAGGGTGCATTCTCCTGGGTAGCAGGGTGGTAGTTCGCCCCCACCCCACTTCGGAAGCAAGTGCTCAAAGCCTTGCACGAGACGCACCTGGGGATAGTGTGTATGAAGGCCCTGGCACGTAGTTATGTATGGTGGCTGGGGATGGACGAAGAGATAGAGGGGTGGGTTAGAAGGTGCCTACCCTGCCAAGAGTCCCGGCCAGATCCGCCCAGCGTCCCCATCCACTGCTGGGAGTCCAATCGTGTGCCATGGTCCCAGCTACACCTAGACTTCGCAGGGCCATACCAGGGCCAAATATTCCTTATCCTGGTGGACGCCTACATGAAGTGGTTGGAGGTGATTCCCGTAGCTTCAACCTCCACCGCGGCCGCAGTCAGAGCCCTACAAAGGGTCTTTTGCACCCACAGAATCCCCGAGATCTTAGTCACAGACAACGGGACCGCTTTTGCCTCCCGGGACTTCCAGGAGTTCCTGAATAGGTACCTCATCCAGCACATACGGTCTGCTCCCTTCCATCCAGCCACCAACAGCCAAGCAGAGCGCATGGTGCGCACCTCCAAGGAGGCCCTGGGTCGCCTGGTACAGGGGGATTGAGACCACCGCTTGGCAGCCTTCCTATTTGGGAACCAAATCACCCCCAACCTGGTCACCGGTATAAGCCCTGCAGAGCTGCTTATGGGGAGGAAGTTGACCACTAGGCTAGATAGGTTGCACGTAGTTAGGGCCAGACTGGGCCCTGGACCTCCGCAGCTCCGCAAGAGAAACTGCTAGGGGGTTCTTTCCAGGGGATCCGGTCTACGCAAAGAAATTTGCAAGCGGGCGGGAGTGGCTACCAGCCTGGGTGTTGCGGGTCACCGGGTCCCACTCTAACCCAGAGTTGGCAAACCTAGATTTAGGCCCCCTTTCCAGGGTCTGCTTTATGGCCATCAGCCCTCATGAAGGACTAACTGAAGCGTCATGACGCAGTTTCCCCTGGGTCATCAGAGCGAAGAGTAGCTCCTTTCCACAGGTCACTAGGATAGTTTCAGTCAGCTGTTCCTTGACTCTCACAAGCAATTCTGGCATGCAAGCCCTCTGCCTGTTTCCTATGTCCAGAGATCCCTAATTGCAGGGAATAACTGAATGGTGTGGCTTTTTTGTTTCCTTCCTCCTGCCTCTCTGTCATGGAGCACCTGAATCTGCCTCTTCCTGTTGCCTCCAGAGGAAGACACTCCGGGGTACCAAAGCCTTCCGGCTGGCACGATGTGCTTTCCATGCTTGCAGATCCATCTGTGTGTGGTGCTACGCTCACCCTCACACTCCATTCTTTCTAATCTCTGTTTGGATCATTAGTGCCTCTTTTAATTTATTTAGCCAATTTTATCACTGGAAACATTTCATGATTTGCAGCCCTTTCCTGAGTGCACAGATTGATAAGGCTTCTCCCCACTTTCTTGGGAGACAATTATCGTGTCCCCATGATGGGAAAGGACTGCAAGAGCCGAAGTAAGTCAACGTGGGCCAGGCAGACGGGAAGAAATCTGAGCAGCAGCTCCTGAACAGAGCTCCACTGGGGAGGTCTTCCCTGGAGGGGGAAGAACAGGCCCAGTCTTCAGAGAGAGCTTGGCTTGAGAGAAGCATCCAGGAGGTTTAGGGGGACAGAATCAAGAGGTAGCCTTTTTTGCCTCTGACCTCCTTTGTGTTGTTCTCTGAGGAGGAAGAACTCCAGCCCAGAGCAGGAACAGAAAATGAGTATGAATGTGGAATTGTGCTTCAAGAATCATAGAATCACAGAGTTGGAAGGGACCTCCAGGGTCATCTAGTCCAACCCCCTGCACAATGCAGGAAACTCACAAACACTTCCCCTGCTCGGTACTGGGTCCCATGCTCTTTAACTTATTCATAAATGATTTAGAGTTGGGAGTGAGCAGTGAAGTGGCCAGATTTGCGGATGACACTAAATTGTTCAGGGTGGTGAGAACCAGAGAGGATTGTGAGGAACTCCAAAGGGATCTGTTGAGGCTGGGTGAGTGGGCGTCAATGTGGCAGATGCAGTTCAATGTGGCCAAGTGCAAAGTAATGCACATTGGGGCCAAGAATCCCAGCTACAAATACAAGTTGATGGGGTGTGAACTGGCAGAGACTGACCAAGAGAGAGATCTTGGGGTCGTGGTAGATAACTCACTGAAAATGTCAAGACAGTGTGCGTTTGCAATAAAAAAGGCCAACGCCATGCTGGGAATTATTAGGAAGGGAATTGAAAACAAATCTGCCAGTATCATAATGCCCCTGTATAAATCGATGGTGCGGTCTCATTTGGAGTACTGTGTGCATTTCTGGTCGCCGCACCTTAAAAAGGATATTATAGCATTGGAGAAAGTCCAGAAAAGGGCAACTAGAATGATTAAAGGTTTGGAACACTTTCCCTATGAAGAAAGGTTGAAACGCTTGGGACTCTTTAGCTTGGAGAAACATCGACTGCGGGGTGACATGATAGAGGTTTACAAGATAATACATGGGATGGAGAAAGTAGAGAAAGAAGTACCTTTCTCCCTTTCTCACAATACAAGAACTCGTGGGTATTCGATTAAATTGCTGAGCAGACAGGTTAAAACAGATAAAAGGAAGTACTTCTTCACCCAAAGGGTGATTAACATGTGGAATTCACTGCCACAGGAGGTGGTGGTGGCCACAAGCATAGCCACCTTCAAGAGGGGTTTAGATAAAAATATGGAGCAGAGGTCCATCAGTGGCTATTAGCCACAGTGTGTGTGTATATATATAAATTTTTTTGCCACTGTGTGACACAGAGTGTTGGACTGGATGGGCCATTGGCCTGATCTAACATGGCTTCTCTTATGTTCTTATGTTTTGTTCACTTTTTTCTCTGTGATCTCCTTTCCACAGACAGGACACAATTCCATCTGCCCCTAGTCTTTGTGCTATGACATTTTAAACATTTTGAGCAGTTGGAATGTTCATAAACATTATGCAATATCTCAACGGACAAGCCACTGGTTGGGAAAGGCTTGCTTTAATTAACTTCTAGCCAATAGATTCCAGTGGGCAGCCGTGTTGGTCTGAAGCAGTAGAACAAAGTTTGAATCTAGTGGCACCTTGAAGACCAACTAAATTTTATTCAGGGCATAAGCTTCTTTGTGCAAGCACACGTCTGCATCTGAAGAAGGGTCCTTGCACACTAAAGAGTATACCAGAGGTGTCAAACTCATTTGTGATGAGGGCTGGATCTGACATAAATGTCACTTTGTTGAGCCTGGCCACATGTGCCATAAAATGTTATGCCAGGTACCAGAGATATTAACTTCATAGGCAAACCAATATTATTTTTTACTCAAAATACAAACATGCTTAAAACATTAAGACTGATTTCTTGCTGCCCCTGTTTTCCCCGGTGAAGCCATCAATTTCCAACCAGTTGCTCTGCGGACACTTTTTGAGGCGTGGCCACCTCCAGTTCTCCAGGTGGCTTTGGGATGCTGTCTTTTGAGGATCTCACAGTAGTTCCTTAAACTATCTCCCTGATGCCCACCCACCCACTTCCACTGCCCCTCACTTTTTAGTGCTGGGGCAGGATACAGGGACAGCCTCTGTCCTCTGGCAGGAAAGATAATGACCAGTTTCTCATGAGCCAGATAAGAGCCCTGGATGGCTTTGGCCCACAGGCCATATGTTTGACACCCCTGACATATACCTTGAATAAAACGTTGTTGGTCTTAAAGGTGCCACTAGCCTCAGACTTTGTTCTTACAGCCAATAGATACTGAGGTTTCAAAAACTGTGTTTCTTTTTTCTTGTTCGAACTGAGTATATTATATCTACAGAATGAACTGGTTAAAACAACATTCTTTCCTACAAATCTACATGCCCTACATGTTATTTCTCTATGGTCACAGTGATTACCCTAAAAGAGCTAAGGTATAGTGGTTAGTGTCAAGCATGCGGTTCAATGACGAGTCGAAGTTGATACAAAGACTACGTTTATTGATAGACCGATACTTTCTGTGTAACAGGTTCTTGAAAGTAATGCTGCCAATACATTGATACAATACTTTTAAGGCTTACTTCAAAAGGATTCCAAGGGATGGGGGTGTGGGGTAGCACACATAAACTATCATAAATGTCTACGTTCCCATAGTGTTATCAGGACTTCGTCCTTGCTTTCCCCAGATGTCTCGTAGTCCCTTACAGGAATGTATGGGAAGGTGCTGATTACTTAGTTTCAATTCTCACTACTTCTAATTTTACACCATAAAGCAAGAAGGGGGAAGGGAAAGAATAACAAAGCTGGATCCTCCATGACACTTCCCAGACCAGGTTTAGGCAGGACCCTACAACAATCAATTATCAATGGAATTTCACCATGCTTGACAGTTAGGGTCTCAAGGCTTGGGAGACCTCAATTTAAATGTCCTAAATTTCACTGAGCTGCCAATATATTATAAATCCACATCTCCAGGCCTCACCTGAACATTAGATAACACCAGAACTATAACTGTGAAAAAGTAACTACAGGGATATCAAGGCTACAATACTTCAATAAGCATTCATACTAAGGTTTTATATCATTTGTGCAAAAATTCATACCTAGTTTACAAGATATCTTTCGTAGTCCAAATTCCATACAAAAAGTCTCAACCATGCAAACTGCTTCTTGACTCCTATTTCTTAGTAGAATAAAGAGCTTGTGCTGCAGTTGCCCACTCTATCTATTTACTTGAAAAATTTCCAAACTTGGATAATTGAAAGGACCCCTTTGCGCCACCTCTAATGGAGCCTGCCCAAATGGGAATCCTGTACATCATTTCTTTCAATCCTGCATGAATGTCAGGCATTAGATCTCAAAGTAACCAGTCCTTGAATTTTGAAACAAAGTTTGGTTTATTGATAATCCATGTGGCTCAGCCGAGCAGGTATTGGAACTGATACAGTGTAACAGTAAAATGCATACTTAAAGATGACACATCAAAGGTTCTATAAACAATTCTACATTCTCTAGACAATTCTACATTCACCTGTGAAACTTCTCAATATAACTTCCTTATCTCTACTGCGGTCAGCTCATCCTGGGTTCCAGCCCTGCTGGCATGGGAATTAGTCCCAGGAAGTTTTTATCTTCAAAGAGTACATTCCTGCATTTGTTAGTAAAATCGAGAGGAACAAAGGGAGGTTCTCTACTTTGATGTGCATAAGCTCAATTCATGGTTAATAACATTTCTATACTTTGGTAACTATAATAATAAAGAAATAGACAATGCTTGACATACTGCCCCCCCCCCCCCCAAGCTCTTGCTCAGGGCTTGTCTGGGTGCAGTAGGTGAAATCTTTTCAGGAGGAGGGGGGCTCGGAGATCAGATGATGTCACCCATTCATCACAACTGGGGGGGGGGGGAATACTTCCAACGAACTAGATAATACAGCACCCTTCTTTTTTCTTTAACCTCCAGTATCTCCTGCACCTCATGGTGACTCTGACCTGAATAGGTTTGGGCTCTGGTGGGCGGGGGTGCCAGCTCATAGCCCCCGGATCTCGCAGAAGAAGGCTGCAATGGAAGACAGGGTGAATTTTACTAAACAATTTTGGTAACTCAGACTCCACTGTCACCTTGTTTATTCCCCTTTTGATTTTGAATGGCCCCAGGTATTTGTAAGCGAGTTTCCTGGAGGTTTGTGGTAAGGGTAAGTTTTTGGTGGACAAGAACACAGTTTCTCCTACTTTAAAGTTCCACTCTGGGGTATGTTTTTTGTCATATTGAGCTTTATAGTCCTGTTTGGCCGCTTCCAGGTTCTCCTGGATGATGGCCCACCCTTTTCCCAAAGTTTCCCACCACTGTTGACAAGAAGTAGGTGGATTGGTTCCCTTGCAACTGGGTAATAGAGGAAAAGGCTTTCCTTCATAGCCATTCACGATCTTGAAGGGGGTTGCTTTAGTTGAGCTATGGAGGCTATTGTTGTACCCATATTCTGCAAACGGCAATAGCTCCACCCAGTTGGTCTGCTGATAGTTCACATAGCACTCCAAGTACTGCTCCAGAAGCACATTCACGCATTCCATCTGCCTGTCTGTCTGCGGGTGATAGGCAGAGCTTAATCCTTGCTCCATGCCTGTTAGTTTACAGAACTCCCACCAGAAGTTGGCAACGAACTGCGGGCCGCGGTTGCTAATTACCTTATCCAGGAAGGAGTGGACTTTAACCATGTGTTGGAAAAACAAATAGGCTAGCTTTTTTGCTGTAGGTAATTTCTTGCAAGGAATGAAATGCACCTGTTTTGAAAAAGAATCTACTACCACCAATATTACGGTTTGACCTTGGGAGACCGGCAACTCCACTACAAAATCCATAGAGACCACAGACCAAGGGCGTTCCGCCGTAGGGGTGGGCTGGAGAAGACCAGGGGGTTTCCTACCTCGTTTCTTTGCCATTATACACACTGGGAAAGTACTCACAAACTCAGAAATGTCTTTTTTCATTTGTGGCCACCAAAATTGTCTGTTGACTAGGTGCAGTGTTTTCACGTACCCAAAGTGTCCAGACAATTTATTACAGTGACAATGTTGTAACACATCTCGCCTCAGGGTCTTTGGAACATATAATTTCTCATCATGATACCAAAAACCCCGGCCCCCTTTATCAGTCCTTCGGGTCTTTCCTCCCCCTCCAGTTCGGTTTCTTCAATCAGTCTGTTGCTCCCCCACGGTTCTGGCATTTCTTTTTTCCTCCCCGAGGGAGTGGTCACTGCGCCCACTACGGTGCTGGGAGGGATGATAGAATCCACTACCTCCTCCTTTTGGCTGTTGTGTTGGGGCAATCGAGATAGAGCGTCGGCCAAGAAATTCTTCGACCCGGGGATGTGCCTCAGGGTGAAGTCAAATTTTGCAAAAAACCCTGCCCACCAGATTTGCTTCTCTGTCAGTTTCCTACGCCCCATCAGTGCCTCTAAATTTTTGTGGTCTGTCCAAATTTCGAATGGCACTCTCGCCCCCTCCAGCCAAGACCTCCATGTCTTTAATGCAAAAGTCACCGACCAGTTGCGCTGTTCTTGGGAAAACTTTTTGGAAATGTAAGCGCACGGCCGTAACCTCCCTTCCGAGTCTCTCTGCATTAATATTGCTCCAACGGCCACATCAGAGGCGTCGCACTGGACCACGAAAGGCTTAAGCTCATCTGGATGGGTTAACACTGGCTTGCTTGTGAACAACCTTTTGAGCTTCTCGAACACCTTTTGACAGGAGGGAGCCCAAATTAGTTTTGCCACCGGCTTTTTCGCTTCGGGACCCTTCCCCCTAGTCTTAAGTAAGTCTGTCAGGGGTAACATCACCTGGGCGAACCCTGAATGAAGTTTCTGTAGAAATTTGCGAATCCGAGGAAAGATTGTAGCTGTCTACGTGTCCTCGGGTGTTCCCAGTCTAGCACCACCTGTATTTTGGCCGGGTCCATGGCTAGCCCCTTCCTGGACACTCTGAACCCCAAATAGTCCAACTCTGTTTGATGGAATTCGCATTTGGACAGTTTGGCATACAACTTGTGTTTGTACAGGGTAGTGAGCACCTTCCTCACCAATTGCACATGGGATGCCATGTCTTTTGAGTAAATAACAATGTCATCCAGGTACACCACCACCCCCTTGTACAAGTACTCTCTCAGGACATCATTTATAAAGTTCATAAACACCCCCAGAGCCCCCTGTAATTCAAACGGCATCACCAGGTATTCAAACTGCCCCATCGGTGTGTTAAAGGCAGTTTTCCACTCGTCCCCCTCTTTAATCCATACTCTAAAGTACGCGTCCCTCATATCCAACTTGGTGAAAATGGATCCTTCTGACACTTTACTTAACAGATCTTTGATCAGGGGAATGGGATAGGCATTGGGCATGGAAATCCCATATATCCCGCGAAAGTCAGTGCAAAGCCTGAGGCTCCCGTCCTTCTTCCGAAACAGTACCGGAGCCACATGCGGGGCAGTGGCCAGTCTAATGAAGCCTCTCTTGAGGTTTTTGTCTATGAATTTTCTCAGTTCGGCTTTCTCGGCCCACCCCATGGAGTATATTTTAGCTTTAGGCAGCTCCTGTCCAGGGATCAGCTCAATAGCGCAGTCGGTGCTTTGATGCGGGGGAAGCTCATTTGCCTCCTCCTCGCTGAACACCCCCCTCAAGTTTCTCTTGGGATCGTTTGGATCTCCTATACACACACACACATTTTTTCATTTCTGGGAGGAGGGTTCGGTCCCCATTCCTCTAGCCAATGGTGATGTTTGCACCTTCTGTCGTTAAAATCTATGGTTTGATCCCCCCACTGTATGTCTGGTTGATGCTTGGCTAACCATCTGACTCCCAACACTATATCGAAAGAGGAGGAGGGGGCGATCACAAACATCTCTATGTCCCAATGGTTCTCTATCCCCACCGGTACTCCTTGAGCTTCCTCCACACACGGTTCCCCTCTCATTACTGACCCGTCCATTTGCTCAAATTGGATTGGGTGGGGAAGGGGTTTTCGCACTAGCCCCAATGCATCCACTAATTTTGGGGTGATAATTTCCTGTGCGCACCCTGAGTCTATTAGGGCCCAGGCATGAATAAAGCGTTTGAGCTTGTGGTTCAACAAAGTCAATGGTACAAAAAACAAAGATCCAGTTATTCTCACCCTCAACGGTGCCGTTAGATCCACGACCTGCCTCCCGGCACCTCTCAGTGCAGGTCGCTCTCATTTCCCACCGACTCCATCTCCCACGACTCTTCACTCAAGTCGTCTAGAATTATAGTATCCTCGTCTAGCACCATCGAGGTTGCGGTGCTTCCCCAGACTGACTCCTTGGGTTTGATTGAAATCTTCTTGGATCCCGTCCTGGTTGGCTTCGGAGTCAGGGAAGGGGCTCGAGGTTTCTCTGGGCAATTGGCCGCCAGGTGATTTGGGTCGCCACAGCAGAAGCATTTGCGCACCGGAGGGGTCTTGGTGGCTCTCCCCTGAGTCGCTCCCTTCTTCCCATCTGCTTTAGCCCCCGACTGAGCCTCTCATCCCCCTTACTCCCTTGCTGCAGTTGGCATTGTAGGGCCACTCGTTTCATGTTGGTCTCTACCTCCCCTGCCAGCTGTACCCAGCCCACGAGGGTGGTAGGGCAAGCTTGCTGCAGGGCCCAATCCAGTAGGCTTGCATTCAGTCCTCTCTGGAATGCTTCAGTCTTCATCATCTCGTTCCAACCCCAAACTTTGGCGGATTGTGCCCTGAAGTCGGCAGCGTATTCTCTCACCGATTTTGCCCCCTGTTGCATGTCATGCAAGGCCGTGATGGCTCTAGTCTCTCGAAGGGGGTCTTCTTACTGGGTCAATAGGGCTTGCAGGAACCCAGCCATGGTGTCGAGCTCTGGCGCTCTTGTCTCGTATAGACTCACATACCATCTTTTGGCTGCTCCCTTCAGCTTGGAACCGAGGTAATCCACCTGGCTGAAGTCATCAGGGAAGGTGTTCCCCCAGTAATGCATGTAACTATTTGCTTGGATGGTGAAGTACTCCACTTCCTCAGGATCCCCGTCGAAAGTGGCATCCAGTTCTCTGCCCCTCCCGTAGTCCTGGGGGCCCAGGAATGGGGGTCGCGGGGCTGGCAGCCTTGCTGGTGCCAGGACTGCTGGGGGCACCACTGGTGCTGGTGCCGCTGGTGGCACTTGCAGGGCTAGTACTTCGGGTGGAGCTGGAGGAGCTCTCCCGAAGTCCCGCAACAGCAGTCGGTCAATCTGCCTCTACATCTCTCGTGCCATGAAGGTGGCGTTCGCTTGGATTTCATCCCTTAGTTCCCTCACCATGGTGGTCATCTCGCCCCTCACTGTCTTTAGGATGTCAGTCTCTTTTGGGGGGCTCCTGTCTTCCCCCTCTGACTCAGACCCACCAGCACGATCATCATCAGGCCACGGGCCACCCCATTCGTCTTCATCTTGACAAGGGCTCTCCTCCCTTCTTTCTCCGGGGTTCCCGCCACCTTTACTACCTCGCCCGGGTCTCGCCAGGATGATTTCGTGGCGTGCTGGTGCCTCGTGGTAGACTCCTGGTGCTGGGATTTGCGGCCTTTATCAATAACATTACTCTGAATGCAACTGACAGGCACAGTCTTGCTTCTTTGTCACACACGTGCATAGAGAGAGACAGGCACCAGATCTTGGTATGCGTAATTTTGGTGGTTTCTCATACCACAACAAGTGACATCTCTCTCCATACACTAGTTTGGTATCGTATAGGGGTGGCCAAGAGTAGCTCTCCAGATGTTTTTTGCCTACAACTCCCATCAGCCCCAGCCATTGGCTATGCTGGCTGGGGCTGATGGCAGTTGTAGGCAAAAAACATCTGGAGAGCTACTCTTGGCCACCCCTGGTATAGTAGTTAAGAACACAGACTTTAATCTGGGAGAACTGGGTTTGATTCCCCACTCCTCCTCAAGATACAGATGCTGGTGTGACCCTGGGTCAGCCACAAGTTGTCTCAGAGCAGTTCTCTCAAGAGCTCTCTCAGCCGCACCTACCCCACAAAGTGAGTGTTGTGGGGAGAGGAAGGGAAAGGAGCTTGTAAACCACTCTGAGTGACAGGCAGGGTATAAATCCAACCTTTCTTCTTCTTCTTCTTCTTCTTCTTCTTCTTCTTCTTCTTCTTCTTCTTCTTCTTCTTCTTCTTCTTCTTCCACCTGTGTATTTCCCAGGCAAAGCCTCATATAAGGTGATCACAATGAAGTCAGTGCTTGAAGGGAAGCCTTGAGAGGGGCCTTCCTCCTCCGACTCCTGCTCTGCTCCTGTGGAAACCTCACCAGGATGGATCCCGCCTCACTGGTGGTTGGCGGGGAAGCCAAGCCCAGGCGTGTCATCTGAGGAGGGCTTCTCCCTCCCACTCTGTCAGTCAGAATTTAGCTTATTTGTGCTTCCATGATACTTCCTAACTAGGAGAATGCAAATATTTAACAATAAAAGAAACCACATTAATTTCCCCTTTTATTTTTACAGAAAGAAACCTTAATGGAGTCACATGACTCTGGAAGTGATAATACACAGGCCATAAAGCAAAGCTTTATCACGCTGCATAAAAGGTATAAATAACAGCTATTACCCAACCTCGTTGCGCCTGCTAAGCTCAGAGAATCTCTATATACATTTCTGACTTTTAACAAGTGAATATTCATGATCCTTTATTTGGGTGCATTTCCAGGCCCCATCTCAGTGTTCCTGGCCATCGCCAGG
The DNA here is from genome assembly GCF_032191835.1 of Heteronotia binoei. Taxonomy (NCBI): domain Eukaryota; kingdom Metazoa; phylum Chordata; class Lepidosauria; order Squamata; family Gekkonidae; genus Heteronotia; species Heteronotia binoei. The sequence continues at coordinate 3,122,228 of NC_083228.1, read as the reverse complement.
ATTTGCAAAACCCTATGCAGCCTCCCTGATTTATAGGGACAAAGGCTAGGACTGACACCCTAATGAAATCTGTGACACCACATTAATGGGGCTGTTTGTTACCCCCAGAGCTCAGGGGCTGCTTGTCTCCCCTCCCAGCTGAGCTCAGGAAGGCAAACAAAGGCAGTCCATAAAGGGCCACTGGCAAAGGGACAGACTCAGCCACACAACATGGGCTGGGCACAGAGAAACATTGAGCATATCACTAAGGCTGTGTTAGCTGGAAGCTTCGATTACTTCTGGGTAATGTTTCCTCCCTTGTCCTAGATGGCCCAGGCTAGCCTGATCTTGTCAGATATCCGGCTTTGGAAGGTGGACTCTGTGGCCTTTCATTCCGCTGAGGGCCCTTCCCCTCCATCAGCTCCACCCCCAAAATCTTCAGAAATTTTTTCACTCAAGAGCTGGGAATCCCACCCATGGAGGGTCACCAGAAATCTATTGTTTATTTTTTTTTATTTAATCAGATTTATATCCCGCCCTCCCCTGACGGGCTCAGGCTGGCTAACAACAAATAAAAACAATATAAAATATTAAAAACAAAATATACAATAAAATCATTTCCATTATATAGTCATTAAAAAGTCCAGGATGCGCATTGATGTTTTAGTTATTTACTTTATTTTATTTCTCTCCTGCCGAAGCAGGCTCAGGGAGGCTCACAACATAAAACCAAAACAGACAATTAAAATCCACAACAATGTTATAAAAGTTAACATTCAATAATTAAAACAATCAAAACAATGTGGTGCTAGCATCCTTGATGTTCTATAATTTCAGTGGCAACAGTTCTTCTGTTATTCTGTTATATAACTGTTAGTGGCAAACAGTTATGATGATATCAAAGATTTCAGGTTTTCAGCCTAGAAATAGCAGCTCTCCAGCAGCCCTGGCCCCACTCAATGCACAGCAGCCAAGAAGGTCAGAGCGCCTGCTCCAGCTGCAACGCCACTGAGGATGTTCTTCGCAGCTGAGAATGAAACGTCTGGAAGGAAAACTTTCTCCAGTAGAACACGGCACTTGCTCCCGAAAGATTCTATAAACCCTAATAGTTATGATGATGTTTCTTGTTTCAGTTATGTTAGTTCAGTGAGATGTCTGTGCTGAATATAATAGCCATCTCCCCTTAACCGTTACAAGTAAGTTTGAACAGTTCAGTTTTACATGTCCTGTGGAACGGTAGCAGGCCCCACAGGGCCCTGATGCTTCCAAGGAGGGCGTTCCACAGAGCGGGGGCTCTGGTGGTGGACAATTGAGCTTCTTTCGGCCCAGGGATTTTAAGAAGATTGTGAATGAATGGCATGTTTATTTGTTTGCTTGTTTATTTTTGTTAATTTGCATTCTGCCCTTTCCTGCAAGCAGGCTCAGGGTGGATAACAACAAAAGTTAAAGCAATTAAAAACTACAAGCTAAAGCCATATAAAACAATAAAACAAGTAGCATCTATGGCACAGGTGGTGGCTTCCATTTGGCGCGTTCTATATATCAGTACAGCATCTTCTTCTCAGATCTGGGTGGCACAGGCTAGCCGGATCTTGTCAGGTCTCAGAAGTGAAACTAATGTTTGGATGGGAGGCCACCAAGAAAGTCCAGGGTTGCTATGCAGAGGCAGGCAAAGGTATCTCTTGCCTTGGACACCCTCATCTCTTGCCTTCTCTTGCTTTGGACACCCTAGGGTGACCCCGCTATCAAAGATATTTCCTAGGGACACTGCAGTCCTACCCAACAGGATCTGTCACTCCCTGTCGCAGTCTCAGAGGTGAGACGGGGGTGGCATTGATGGAGAAGCTGAAGAACACCTGGGACCTTGGCTCCCTCACCTTTCCCCCTAAAACCACCCAAACCAGAGCACAAAAACACCTTGTTGATTATGGGGAATTCAGGTCAGCACAAAAATAAATCAGTTTTGACTGATACAAAGCTGTTAATGTCCTTCACTCAAAACAGACAATTCAACTGCAGCCTCTGACTCAAGGCTCACCAGCTAAGATGGCCTTCATAACTGAGATTGTGAAACCCCCATGGGATAGCCTAACCAAACTTAACAACCAAACACCATTCAAATGTCTCTTCAACAGACTTTGAAAACCGCAAAAATTGTGATGGAAATAGGGCAAGCTAATCAGGACGAGATCCAACAACTACAAAGCCAAGAAAGTTGGGCAAGAGAAAAAAAATATTTTCCCTGAAAATAAAACCAGGGAAAGGAACCTCAAACTAATGGTTTTGTGGAACAAACTGAAGGATTGGCAGAGCTGTCATCTTTCATTGCATTATGGCTAACAAAGGCCCTTCAGTTGGAGGAGGGAAGGTTAAAAGCTTAGGGGTGCTCTTGGATTTCTCTCTAACAATGGAGGCCCAAGTTGCTTCCACTGCCAAGTCAGCTTTTTACCATCTGCGGATGGCAAGGCAGCTAGTCCCCTTTCTCGAACGCGACAACTTGGCAACAGTGATCCATGCAACGGTCACCTCGAGGCCAGATTACTGTAATGCCCTCTACATGGGGCTGCCCTTGTCCCCAATCCAGCAACTCCAGCTAGTGCAGAATGCTGCAGCCAGGTTGTTAATGGGAGTTCCTTTATGGGAACACATCCAGCCTGTGCTGAAAGCACTGCACTGGCTACCAATTGTGTACCAGATTCGCTTCAAGGTATTGGTCATTACCTTTAAAGCCTTCTATGGCCCGGGTGCCATACATTAGGGACCACCTTTCCCCGCATATGCCCCAGCGAGCACTTCGGTCCAGGTCTCAAAACCTGCTGACAGTTCCCAGCATCATAGAAGTGAGGCTTAAATCAGTTAGCTGGTGGAATGAGTTGCTGGAGAAGGTCAGGGCCCTGCAAGAGCTCTCACAGTTCCACAGGGCCTGAAAAATGGCACTCTTCTGCCACGCATTTTCATAATGGCAACACCTGTGTGAGGAAAAGCCCCCTTTCCGAACATCGTAGTCACCAGTATGGTTGCCAGGGTGCATGGAGAAGTGAGCTCACACACATCTGGCCAGAGAGTATGGGCAAACCTATCCAGGGACATAAGGGACTTATGTGTACAAGCAGCCACAAGTTATACAGGCACTCTAAACCGGTACAGAGGGCCTACTAGCACAACGGACGTCTTCCCTGGAGCGGAAGAGACTACGCCGCCGAGGAGCTATCCAGGCAAACGGTTATGAAGCGCTGACCATGGAATCCACCATGGAAGGCTAACACCACACGTAGCCATCTTCCCGCCAGGCTTGACTCCATTTCATCATAACAGAAGGCTCACATACACCCTAGATGTCACCTTTAGCCTGCAAGCAACCCATCTGCCCAATGAATGGACTATCAACCCAACTGTCGTTTCCTTTGTCCAACGGAACCCTGGACAAAGACTCATACCCAGAAGAAGATAGAAAAAGAGGAAGACCATCTCCTGCCAGAGCCAAGTCTTTTGTCTAATCTGGGTGTTACCTAGGCCCATATTTGATTCTCTATTGTCACCTTTTTAGATAAGCCCATCTAAACTTAAGTGTCCCCCACCCAGTAGTCACCTCTATTCTTCTCCCCAACTGTCACTTTGGAGCCGCCCGAGGGCCTGTTTCAACCTGAAAGTTCTCTCAGGTATACAGGATCCAGGCAAGTTCATTGGTCAAGAGCAGGTACCCAATTAGGTGCCACCAAGGAACTTTCTATTGGCTACTGCAGTAGTCCAGCCCTTATGGTCACTGCAGAGCCTCCCCTTTCTCCTCCCTCATACCTCCCATTCCCTGAGGGCTCAAGGGAGTCCTTATAACCTGTGGACTAGCTACCCACAGGTGTGCTTCTATTAGTATCCCACCTTCCGCTGCATAGATCCATCCCCGATTCCTAATCAGTTTCGGGTCCCTTACCCACTTCCTCACTCGTCGCCCATTGGAGCCTTCCTCGAAGACTACGATAGGTAAATATTACCCTCTGTGTCTACCCTTTATGTTCCCCTATCCATCTATCTATATTTCCTAGGACTGTATGTGTGATTGTATGTGTATTTTTATCTTGTATGGAAGACTATATTTTTCTCAATAAATTATAATTGGTTTTACTAAATTAGAGTCCCCATTATTTAAGCATTACTCTCTGGTTGGTTAATCTTGTATAAATTGGGGAAAAGATCCCTAGTGAGCCAGGTGCCCACCTGACTAATTCCCCAACTTCGTTGTGAGGGCATTTTGGCTTACACCTGCAGCAATGGGACAGGCCCATAAAATACTACCAATGGTTCTATCTCATTATGCTATGGTGATCCGAGGACCTCTTACAACATCTAATATCAACCATCTAGCTACTTGCCACCATTAGAATTCCAACCGTTGTCTGAAACTACTGTACTAGCACCTGTGGATGTCCATGGAGAGCCAGTCTGGTGTAGTGGTTAAGTGTGCGGACTCTTATCTGGGAGAACCTGGTTTGATTCCCCACTCCTCCACTTGCACCTGCTGGCATGGCCTTGGGTCAGCCATAGCTCTGGCAGAAAGCCCTGTCCTTGAAAGGGCAGCTGCTGTGAGAGCCCTCTCCAGCACCACCCACCTCACAGGGTGTCTGTTGTGGGGGAGGAAGGGAAAGGAGATTGTGAGCTGCTCTGAGACTCTTCGGAGTGGAAGGTGGGATATAAATTCAATATCTTCATCTACCTCCCAGGGTGTCTGTTGTGGGGGAGGAAGGGAAAGGAGATTGTGAGCCGTTCTGAGACTCTTCGGAGTTGAGGGCGGGATATAAATCCAATAGCTTCTTTCTTCTTATGTTTTTATTGTTGTTTTATCTTGTTTGGTCACGTTATTCCGATTGTGTGACCCTTAATCTGTGAGCCCCCCTGAGCCTGCCTTTGGCGGGGAGGGCGGGATATAAATTAAATAAATAAATATTCTGAAAGTTTATAGGCTCTGCATACCTTTCATTCAAGAGGTCCAGGAGACATTATCATAGAACTCTTAGACATGGGAGTGAAGACAAGAATACTGCAAGAGTCAAGAAAGGAGGACTTCCAAGGTACAAATATTTCAGCCTTTCCAGATATAATTTCTGAAATGCTACAGATCCATCACAACCTGGAGCCTGTCACTATAAAACTCATGGAAGTTTGAATAAGACATCAGTGGTCACCACTCTGTAAACTGCACATCAGCTATCAAAACAAGACTCTGCAGTAGGGTGACCATAATGTCTGAAGGCCAGCCAGGGACACGTTGGGGGGGGGGGGGAAGGAAAGGGTGCCGGAAACAGGAAGTGACGTCACTTCCGGTGACGTCATGCCACCACAGGAAACAGGAAGTGACATCACTTCCTGTGACATCATTTCCCCGCGTCACCTGCCGGAAATGGGGAGTGACATCACTTCCTGTGACATCATTTCCCCAAATGACATCATTTCCCCCAAATGCCACTGCCGGAAACAGGAAGTGACTTCACAGCACTTCCTGTGACATCCCCAAAAATCCCCCAAATATCACCGCCGGAAACAATTTTGTTCTGAAATCCTGTATATACTTCATCAGTATATGGGATAAGGCACTTTCTCAACTGTGCTGCATAATGCAGCCTATTTATTTTGTCCTGTTTGCTCTGTTGGCTCTATCTGCGCCACCTTCATCACTTTCGGGGTGTGGATCCCCCAGTGGGGTGGTCTCCCAACTCCCTCTGCCGGCTGTTTCTGATAGCCCTGCGCCCCCTCTTTCATTTGATATGTGTCCCGTGCGGGTGCCACCCTCCCGCCGGGAGATGCCGCAAAATGAGCCCCCTTGAGGCTTATGGCGGCAGGGCTCGGGGGAAGCGAGCTAGACTGCTGTTCTTTTGAGGGGTTATAGAGTGTTTCGAGCCCGTCCCTGTGGCATCGGTCCCATCGTTGTGGGGCCAGGGGGCCGGCGCAGCGGCACACCGAAGCAGCCTGTCACTAATAACACAGGCCGAGATGCAGGACAGGAACCCGGAAGTGACCGACAGGCTGCTTCGGCGTGCCGCTGCGCCGGCCCCCTGGGCCCTACAACGATGGGACCGATGCCACAGGGACGGGCTCGAAACACTCTATAACCCCTCAAAAGAACAGCAGTCTAGCTCGCTTCCCCCGAGCCCTGCCGCCATAAGCCTCAAGGGGGCTCATTTTGCGGCATCTCCCGGCGGGAGGGTGGCACCCGCACGGGACACATATCAAATGAAAGAGGGGGCGCAGGGCTATCAGAAACAGCCGGCGGAGGGAGTCACGAGACCACCCCACTGGGGGATCCACACCCCGAAAGTGATGAAGGTGGCGCAGACAGAGCCAACAGAGCCAACAGGACAAAATAAATAGGCTGCATTATGCAGCACAGTTGAGAAAGTGCCTTATCCCATATACTGATGAAGTAAATACAGGATCTGAGAACAAAATTGCACCAGAAGACACAAACACAAAGCTCCCTTACACTGAATCAGTGCTTGGGTCCACCAAAGTCAGTATTATCTACTCCAGTCACAAACACAAAGCTCCCTTACACTGAATCAGTGCTTGGGTCCACCAAAGTCAGCATTGTCACATAAGAACATAAGAGAAGCCCTGTTGGATCAGGCCAGTGGCCCATCCAGTCCAACACTCTGCGTCACATAAGAGAAGCCCTGTTGCATCAGGCCAGTGGCCCATCCAGTCCAACACTCTGTGTAACATAAGAATATAAGAGAAGCCCTGTTGCATCAGGCCAGTGGCCCCTCCAGTCCAACACTCTGTGCCACATAAAAATATAAGAGAAGCCCTGTTGCATCAGACCAATGGCCCCTCCAGTCCAACACTCTGTGCCACATAAAAATATAAGAGAAGCCCTGTTGCATCAGACCAATGGCTCATCCACTCCACCACTCTGGTCACATAAGAACATAAGAGAAGCCCTGTTAGATCAGGCCAGTGGCCCCTCCAGTCCAACACTCTGTGTCACATAAGAACATAAGAGAAGCCCTGTTAGATCAGGCCAGTGGCCCCTCCAGTCCAACACTCTGTGTCACATAAGAACATAAGAAAAGCCCTGTTAGATCAGGCCAGTGGCCCCTCCAGTCCAACACTCTGTGTCACATAAGAACATAAGAGAAGCCCTGTTAGATCAGGCCAGTGGCCCCTCCAGTCCAACACTCTGTGTCACATAAGAACATAAGAGAAGCCCTGTTAGATCAGGCCAGTGGCCCCTCCAGTCCAACACTCTGTGTCACATAAGAACATAAGAGAAGCCCTGTTAGATCAGGCCAGTGGCCCCTCCAGTCCAACACTCTGTGTCACATAAGAACATAAGGAGGGAAGGAAGGGAGGAGGGAGGGAAGGGAAGGGAAGGGAAGGGAAGGGAGGGAAGGAAGGAAGGAAGGAAGGAAGGAAGGAAGGAAGGAAGGAAGGAAGGAAGGAAGGAAGGAAGGAAGGAAGGAAGGAAGGAAGGAAGAAGGAAGGAAGGAAGGAAGGAAGGAAGGAAGGAAGGAAGGAAGGAAGGAAGGAAGGAAGGAAGGAAGGAAGGAAGGAAGGAAGGAAGGAAGGAAGGAAGGAAGGAAGGAAGGAAGGAAGGAAGGAAGGGGGGAGGGAAGGAGGGAAGGAAGGAAGGAAGGGGGGAGGGAGGGAGGGAGGGAAGGAAGGAAGGGAAGGGAAGGGAGTGAGGGAAGGAAGGGAGGGAAGGGAGGAAGGAAGGAAGAAAGGAAGGAAGGGAGGAGGGAGAGAAGGAAGGAAGGGAAGGGAGTGAGGGAAGGAAGGAAGGAAGGAAGGAAGGAAGGAAGGAAGGAAGGAAGGAAGGAAGGAAGGAAGGAAGGAAGGGAGGGAGGGAGGGAGGGAGGAGGGAGGGAAGAAAGGAAGGCCGCCCCCCCCCGCTTTTGGCCCCCTTACCTGTTTCCAGGGCGGCGTAGAGTCCAGCGGCGGCGAGTCCTGCGGCGGCGGCCTCGCGGCGAGGGAGGGAGGGAGCTGCCGGCGCTGGCCTCTGGAGGCCTCCAGGGACCAGCGCCGGCTGCTCTGCGGCCTCTCCGTGGCCTCTGCTGGTCCCTGGAGGCCCTCCAGAGACTCTGGAGGGCCTCCAGGGACCAGCGGAGGCCGCGGGGAGGCCTTCGCTGGTCGGCGCTGGTCCCGGAAGGCCTTCCAGAGGCTCTGGAAGGCCTTCCGGGACCAGCGCCGGGTGCTCCACGGCGTCCCCGCGGCCTCCGCTGGTCCCTGGAGGCCCTCCAGAGTCTCTGGAGGGGTTCCAGCGACCAGCGGAGGCCACGGAGAGGCCTCCACCACCGCCGCCGGGCCCCGCGCGCGGGCGGTGAAGGCGGCGAGTGAGGGAGGGAGCGTCCCTGCGCGTGCGCAGGGGCCCTGCGCAGGCGCAGGGACGCTCCCTCCCTCACTCCCCGCCTTCCCCGCCGGCGCCCGCGGCCCACCGCCTCCGGGGCTGGCTAAACCGGGACCTTTAATGGTCCCGGTATAGGCAGCCCGGGAGGCTGGATTGGGTGGCCAGAACCGGGACATTCCCGGGCTCCCGGGACGGTCTGGCCACCCTACTCTGCAGGCCTCAGACCTCAAAGACGGATATCAGCTCCTCCAAGCGCTTTGCACAGAAATCCTATGAGAAGCTACAAAAAAAAAACACCAAAAACACAACTTGACTTCTCAGCTACCCCACAGAAGTGGAGCAAAATCCCTTTTCAGCATTCCAAACAAGATGCTTTCTCTTTCACTGCCCTGAAGCTATGATGGATAGCACCCAGTTTGGCACAGATTTAACTTTTCTTCCCAATCTTTTTTGCTCTTGTGCAGGAACTGTTTCTTTTTTATATATGCTGAAGTGAAGTATAGCTACACTAGATGACTCTGGAGGCCCCTTCCAACTCTATGATTCTATGATTTAGGAGGGTCGGGGGGGGGGAGGGACCAGGTTTTGTTCCTCCTTTTGAGTGATGATAGTTGTGGTGGAACAATGTCCACTCCTTCTGGGGGGTCCCAGAGTCCATGATCACCAGAGTCCATGATTGGCATGTGTGGTTTATATCTCTATTGATATGATGATCTATAGGTTTCCTGCCATTCCATACCTTCATTTGTTTGGGTTTCTTGGGGTAAGGAAGCGGGTTGGGGAATAGCACCACATATTCTGACAGTTCATAGGCTAGGTGCTCTGCATGCAGCTCATTCAAGAGAGGTTGAGGAGGGATAGTAGGAGAGTTGCTGCTAAAATTACCAAAATTAAAAATATGACATGTGGAAAGGAAATCTATCATGATCTGATTTATGCTTTTAGTATTAATATGAAAAAATTCATTCACAGTTTTACAGGAAAAACAGTCAATGGAAGGTTTAGTTTAGCAATTTAAAAAAACTTTAAGAGAGTTAACAGGTACAAGGCAGGTACATAGGAAGTGTTATTATCTTTGGACAATTCATGATAATTTATAGCACATACTTAACATACCACAAGACTATATATCCAAGCTGGTGGCTAGACATTTGTCTATTGAGATGGGAAAATAATAGGTTTTTTCTTTGTGGCAAATAGGGGGAAGATTTTTTTTTTCTTTCCTGATTTGGTATATTTAATAATTAGGCTATCTGCACAAAACTCTCAGATCACTGCTAGGGCGACAACACAATTATATCCTTATTGGCTCCAAACACTCTATACAGGCTTTTTTTCATCCCAACTATTGCATAAACTCATGATTATACGTAGAAAACATGACATGGAGTTTTATACAGTGATATCAGAAGTCTGGATTTCTAAAATTGGTTTTCTAGCAGATTTCAATCTAAATTAAATCATTGTAGGAATTTAATTCTGAAACACAGACTAAATAGATTTTCAAATGAATTTACACAACTAAGCTACCATAACAGTACTTCTATCTCATACCATACTTTATTTACTGTTACCCACTTTAATTCTTTTCTTTTCACTATACACACCCCACTACTATTATTGGTCAAATCATGATCTGAGGAATGTGACACTCAGCCATTCTTTAATTTGAACATAACATGACACCAAACAACCAAAATTTCATCTCCTTAAACTGCAGAGGCATCAGAAATAAAATAAAAGCAAACAAGATTTTCACCACAACCCTGATCTCATCTTCCTACAAGAAACCCATTTAACAAATAAATAAAGCCATGTATACAGATCACATTGGTACCCTAAACAATACATAAATCCTGGATTACCAAGTTCAAGGAATGTGGCAAATTATGATTTTGAAAACCACCAGATATTCACACCAAGCTACAGAATTTTACCACAAAGGTGTATATATATATATATATTTAAAGGGAAATTTGAATGGTTCTAGGATAACTCTCTCTATGTACCTAAGTCAACTGGGATATATTTAAGATGTCATGATAAAGCTACAAGATTTTCAGGAATATCCACTAATCTGGGGTGGGGGCACAACTACTTAGTAGATCTCTGGATGTATAGATCTTTTCCACAGAGACCTAGAACAAGAAAGAGTACCTTACAGTCTGCTCTTCTGAAAGCTAATGTACATGGGTGGCTGCAAACTTTCTTGGTCCCCCACAGCAAAAGAAATTCAACAGGACATGGTCACTTACCCCTAAGGTCCTACCTTCATCCCATCTACCATCTCTTGCCTGTTGGTCAGTATTAAGTCAAGTATGGCCTTGCCCCTTGTCGTTTCCTCCACCTTTTGATGAAGGAAGTTGTCAGCCAGACAGCTCGGATTTCTGCCAAACATCGTCTTCCCAGACTTTGACAGATGAAGTCTGTCCCATGCTAGTAGGGAATCATTCAGAAAACATAGCCTGTGGTCCCAGGATCCAAATTGCTTCTGCTGGCACCACCAACATAGCCAGTGGTTCACCTCCATTATCATCTGCTCCTGCCTCATCCCCTTTCCTAAAACAAGAAGGATCAAAGGGAATACCACCTGTGCCCCCATTCCTTTCAGCTTCCTCCTGAGAGCCTCATAGTCAGTCTTAATGCTTTCAATGGTGTTCACAGCTATGTCATTGGTTCCCACATGAACCGTCACAAATGGGTTTTGCTCTGTGGGTTTGATGAGTTTGGGGATCCTGTCTGTAATATCTTTAAATTTTGTCCCTGGCAAGCGACACACCTCTCAGGCCAGAGGGTCAGGTCTGGAAACATGACTTTCCATGCTCCTCAGCAGGGTGGAGTCACCTATGACCAACACCTTCCTTTTCCTTCCAGTGCCATTTCTTCGTATCTCCCTGTTCTCCACCTTCTGTCTTCCTGGTGTTTGTAATACTTCTGCAATGTTTCCATCTCTGCCTCTGCCGCAAGGGCCTGGAATCGATTCCTTAGTGCCATCTTGCTCGGCGCCTTTGGGGTAGGGCTGTAGCACTCTGAGGAATCTCGTAAAGACAGTCAACTGCACTGTTCTCCCTTCGACTGGTCTCTCCTTCCCTATGCAGAACATCAAGGCTTCTGTTTATGAACTCCTCCCCTTTATTTCATGGAAAGTAGGGGTGCGGTCAGATGTTACACTAAAAGAAGATGCATCATGCTCCAATTTGAACCACCCAATTTTGAATTGCCACATTTCCGATCAGACAACTACTCCCGAAAGAGAGCGGTCCTGCACTGGCCCCGTATTTTAATGATCAGACATCACAGACCTGTATTGCTTCTTCCTGTGGGCATGTGCTTGAAATAATAAATTCTGGCAAAACCTGGCGCAGAGAGAGAAGCAAACACGCACACACACTTGGAGGGGGGAGGGTGAAGAGATCCCGACTGCCTCCTTCCCTAGGAACCATTAGTTGGATTGCACATTGCACCCTTAGCTAAAAGCGCATCCCTGAATTCCCTTTTTCTCCCCCCTTCCAACACGCACACACACATACACACACCACAACCTCCTGCAGGGGGGAGGGGCGTGGAGCCTGAGGTAGTTGCAATGCATTTCGTGCAGTTGAAAAACAACTGTTGTGGGAAGGGATCCTCGTGAGGGGAGGGGGCAGAGAAGCCTAGCCAGACACATTCAAACTGCCCATCAGCAGAGAACTACTTTCAGGGAGAAGTGCGACTTGACGTTGACACATGAAGATCCCACATTCTGCTCCCATTTAGCCCATATTGACAGGAAAAATGCAAAACTCTGCTAAATGGTTATGTGGTCATGTGCACGCATGAATTCGTCTGTTAATAATGGCGCCAGAAACGGTCACAGTTTGAGGTAAGTGCAGACCAGCTGCATCGTGGATGAGCCATTCAGACAGAAATAACCCAATTGTCTGCTGCACCAAGCAGGAAGGACCGGACTTTCTCTGGGGCCAAATTGTGGCGAGATCAATCCGGGGCAAGTCGGGATGACTATGAGTTGCTGCCAAGTAACAGATGTGAAAGTCTGCACATGCTCAGGAAATTTGAATGGGAAACGTGCCTGTGTTGGAACGAAAGGAGCGTCTGAATGCACCCTAGGAATCCTTTCCTCCAGGCTCTCAACCTTCTCCTCTAGAAGTCCTATCAACTTACATGTCTGACAAACGTAAGTCCTCAGGGAGGAAGGCAAACAAGGCACACTCCCTTCAGGTAACTGGAAATGGTCCGTGAGCCTTTGCTATCACTTCCCAAGTGGAGTAAGCACAACACTATAAAATTTCCCCAGGCTGAGCCATAGGGCAAGAGCCCTTTAGCCGCTAGTGAGGAGGAGCCTTGTAATTTAAACAGCCAGAGCAACAGTAGAGGACAGGGCCAGCAACCACCCCCAGGCAAACAGACCTTCCTCTCTCAGCAACAAACGAGGCAAAAAACACTCCGAAGCAATCAGAAACTTCTCTCCAGCAGGTACCAAGCATTCATGCCGCTCTCTCCCACAGCAACCTCAGTTAATACTCCCCAGGAAAATGAACACTAACCTCACCAGCAGTTCTATCTCAGTGCCTTCCGCCAGCACAGCTGAGTCAGAAGGACACACTAGGATGGAGCTAGAGGTGGTCAAATAGAGGGTAGAGCCAGTTTGGTGTAGTGGTGAAGTATGCGGACTCTTATCTGGGAGAATCGGGTTTGATTCCCCACTCCTCCACTTGCACCTGCTGGAATGGCCTTGGGTTAGCCATAGCTTTTGTAGGAGTTGTCCTTGAAAGGGCAGCTTCTGTCAGAGCTTTCTCAGCCCCACCCACCTCACAGGGTGTCTGTTGTGGGGGGAGAAGATATAGGAGATTGTGAGCCACTCAAACTCTGATTCAGAGAGAGGGACGGGCTATAAATCTATAGTCTTCTTCTTCTTCAAATGCTGCAGCCAATCAGTGCCTGCAGAATGGATGAACAATACAGGTTGGGCCATGGCACCACCATGCGATTCTCGATAAGGCTCAAGCCCTTGGGTCAAACATGGCTTAGGAGCTTGCAATGTAAATTGTGAATCCAGGACAGGCAAGTGGTTAGAACTGGGGCAAACATAGTGTAAAAGACAGGACACAATCAGGGATAAATGCAAGATTAATGGCTGAGAGCTGAACCCCAAAGACATCCCGGGTTTCAGTTGTCATGTGAAATCTACCAAAAAGACAACAGAGAAGGTCTTTCATTCGTTTAGTCTTCACACTAACACATTTAAACTCATTTCAAAATCATTGAGGGGCCTGCAAAGCTGTGGCAGCGCCAAAGAAAGGGTCCTACTGATGCCACATAAAGCAGCTATGTAATCTAGAAGACAACCTGTCACACGTGGGGCTTGTGCAGGTGACAAAGCAAACCCAGAGGGCATGAATGTCTGACACAAGATCCTACCAGAGAAGCTGAGCAGAGTCTGAGATCGTCCCCAGTGCTGGGTCAGCCCCCCCCCCCCACACACACACACACACATCACTGAAGCAGAGGCCTCGTCTCCTGCCTGCTTTTGAAAATCTTAATCATAGTCTATGCAACAATGATCAAATGTATCAGTTGCACACCAGGGCATCCCTTCAGAAGAGCCTTTTCTAATCATCACAGGCACCTGGGAGTGGGAGAGGTATTACTATCACCTGCTCTGTCGATACTGGGGGTCAGAAGCCATCAGGTGGTCTTCATTCAGCTGGAATCCCATCCTCCCCCCCCCCCAAGGCAGGCTCAGCTTTCCCTGAGATTTTTCAGGGAGATGAAGGGAGTTTTGACACACACACACACACACACCCCAAACCTGGTTGATGACTCTGGTGCTCCTGAGCTAGAATTCAATGGCGCTGTGAGCCAATTCACACAGTGGTTCCTTATGCTTCACACAAGCCTAGGGATCGATCAAGCTAGGCAGCCATCTTAGTCTTAGTCTTAGCCATCTTAGTCTCTGCAGCAGAAGAAAAGAGGCAAGAGTGCTCTTTTCTACAAGTAGAAGGTTCTATATATATATGAGTGGCAGAGCATCTGCATGGTAAGCAGAAGTCCCAGGTTCAATCCCCAGCATCTCCAACTAAAAAGGCCTCCAGGCGGCTCGCCATGCTCCCCGGCGCCATTTCCCTCCTCTCCCCCCGCTTCCTTTTGGGGGGGGAGCGGGGGAAGAAGGTGGAAATCCTGGGGTCCCCCGCCAGGGCGAGAGGGTTGGGAAGCCTACTCACAAGGAATAAAATCACAATAAAACAATAAAAATGGCCTGCATACCATTGGCACCACTAATCTGTTGAGACCCAGCATGGTGTGGGATCCGGGAGGCCTGCGTTTGAGTCCCTGCTCTGCCATGGAAGCTCTCTGCGTGACCTTGGGCCAGTCACCAACTCTCAGCCTAGCCAACCTCACAGGGATGTTGTGAGAATGAAATGGACGGGAAGAGAAGGAGGTCAGCCATGTTGAGTCCTGGTGGGGGGAAAAGGCAGGATATAAATAGAGTAAATAAATAAATGATAGTCTTTCGGTTCACCACATACAGACAAACACTGGTCAAAATGTGATCTAATTAAAATTAGTGGGCACCTCCCCCCGCCTTTGAAGCAAGCCTTCCCCCTCCCCACAGGAAGAGGGCCTGATCCCATTACACCCTGGGCAGCATTGTTTATTGGGCACAGCCTGCTTCCAAAATCTTAATTCCCCCATTTTCAGCCCTGCCAAAATGATCCTCAACTTTGTATTGTCTCCATCCATATTGTATTTCTCCTCTCCAGGGGAGGAGGTACCTCTAGGGGGTTGCCAGCCTACCTGACAGCTAGGGTTGCCAAGTCCAATTCAAGAAATATCTGGGGACTTTGGGGGTGGAGCCAGGAGACATTGGAGGTGCAGCCAGGAGCAAAGTTGTGACAAGCATAATTGAACTCCAAAGGGAGTGCTGGCCATCACAGTTAAAGGGATCGCACATCTTTTAAATGCCTTCCTTCCATTGGAAATAATGAAGGATAGGGGCACCTTCTTTTGGGGCTCATAGTATTGGACCCCCTGGTCCAATCTATTTGAAACTTGGAGGGTATTTTGGGGAGAGGCACTGAATGCTATGCTGAAAATTTGGTGCATCTACCTCAAAAAACAGCTCCTCCAGAGCTCCAGATACCCGTGGATCAATCCTCCATTATACCCTATGGGAATCAGTCTTCACAGGGAATAATGGAGTGGCCAGCAGAGATTTCCCTCCTCCCTCTCCCCCGCTTTCTGATGACCCTGAAGTGGGGAGAGGGCTTCCAAACCGGGGGGGATCAGGATCCCCTGCCCACACCTGGGGATTGGCCAGCCTTACAAAGCAGTGCTTGACGGCAATTCACTGGATCCAGGCAAAATTACAATCTGCCTCTAGGGTCGGAGAGCAAATGCCTTGGAGAAAAATGGATCTCCTCCTCCCAGGACAGCTGCTATAAAGCGGAGGAAGGGCTTAAGCTTGTGGTGCCTCCCTCAGGGCATCCATGGCAGGGTGAGAGCCAGAATACACTCCCCAGACAGGCGGCTGGCCCCTTTCTCCTCCCCTGGAAGCCTGGCCACAGAACACCCCGTCTGCCACATTGACAGGCCACCGTGTGTGTGTGTGTGTGTGTGTGTGTGTGTGTCCTTCTCCCTGTGGAAGTTTTTCTCTTGCCGGGTGTTTTCTTTTTTCTGTGTAGCTGCCAAACTGCTCCAGGAATCTGCTTAATGGGCCATTAAGTAGCTCCCTCTCTGCTAGCAGTGGAATGGGGAAGAAATGCTGAGTTCTGTGGAAACATCACAACCACACAAACTAAGCACCTTTGGGGAGGTGCTTCCTGGGGGTGGGGGAACACTGGAGAACTTTCTTCCATCCCATCATGCACCCAAGATCCAAATTAGCAAAAAATTAGACAGATAAAGAGAATGAAAAGGTTGTTAAAGGATTCAATGAACTGTAGCCAAGTATCTAAAAGGTGCTTAAGAAAGGCGCACGCGCACACAACAAGCACAATGACAGAAGGAAGGCAAACAACACCCTGCCATCTGCCCCTCAGAAACCATCAGTGCAGGCTTTGACGGTAGCACAAAGAGAGCAAAAGAGACCACAGCTACAGGTTGTTGCACAACACGAGTAAGGCAGCCACATATACACTTACAGAATGGGGCAAAAGACAATAAACAAAGAGGGATCCAACTTCAAACTCACCTCCTATCACACATCAAAAAATGGCCACCATTTACTCAATATGCAAAACTAGGTCTTTATTTATTTGTTGTTTTTATTCAGGGTTTTTTTTTCATAGAAACAGCCCAGCAAGAGCTTATAATTAGGCCACACCCCCTGACATCACCGAAAGTAGGTTACCTTCTGCACATTGACACAGAACAGTGCAGTGCCATCAGCTGTATTTCATGGATGTGTGTTTTCACACAGCCCAATGAGAGACCTTGTTTTGCCCCCCCCCACCACCACCAACACAGCCAGAGAGAGCGAGCCAAGTGGCAGAGCAGGAGACAGCAGTCCCAGCTTCTCCCAGGAGGGGGAGCTCATGGGCAGCTTCATGTCTCTTGCTCTCTTTTCAGAAACCTTTCTTTGAGCTGGAGCCCTGTCCAAGCCAGCTGGAACTGTGTTCCTGTGCGGTTCTGCTCAAAAAAAGCCCTGTTTTTATTTATTTATTCATTTATTTATTTATTTATTGAGATTTCTATTTTGCCGTCCCTCGCAAGCAGACTCAGAGTGGCTTACAATCTCCCCTGTACCATAATTCTCCAGGCATACTGGCCACAAATCACCTACCCTCCCACTGGCTGAGCTGCCGCTCGGTCCCTCGTGACTTTCCACACAAGCACAGACGCATCACCTGCCCGACCTCTGCTGCCAGCACGAGGCATCCAACCCCACACAGCCACCACCACGCCAACTGCTGCTGCTCCTCACCCCCGATGGCAGGTAAGATGTGGTGGGTGGTTCACTGCTCTATCTGCCAGTGGGCCCAGAGGAGGATAAGGAAGTTCAGTTTGGGTGGGGCCTGTTCGGTTCGGGGGCTGCCCCCAACTGAACAGAATCACCTTGTTTAGGTTCATGCCCATCTCTACTCCAAATCATAAGCCAACTTTGTTCCACAGCAAGTCAAGTGACCTCTTAGGGACTCTTTTGCAGGAGTTGTCCTGCCACTTAGTTTTGCCAGCTCCAGGGGAGATTTTGGGAGTAGAGCCTGAGGAGGTTTGGAAAGGTTACAATGCCATAGCAGACTCCACCTTCCAAAGCAGCCATTTTCTCCAGGTGTTGCCTGGACAGCAGTTGTAATCCCAGGAAACCTGCAGTCACCCCCTTGGGGGGAGCCAATGGGGGTGAGTTGGAATGAAGAGACTAGAGGCAGGGAAAGAGTAAAGTGCCTCCCACCCCCACCCCGCAACAGCTTTTCTTGATCTAGATGGGCCATCAAATGCTTAGGGATTTATGCAAAACACTGAGTGTCCTTATAAATTTGAACTACATTAATATTGATACAAGTCTGTAACAAATACCTTGGGAGTCCCCCTTCTCATGTCTGGAGTAAAGGTCCAATATCATGTTTATGACTAACTGCCGTCTTCCCCCTGGCCAAACTCTGTCACTTCATCGCAGACACATTAACCAGGAGTGCAGCCTCCACAGGCAGTGGGGAATGGACAACCACAAATGCACCTGGAGAAAATCAGAATAAAGATATATTTAATAGGAAATAAGTGTAGTAGATTGGCCTCCACGAAGTCTTTGATGCGGGAAAGAGGACCACCCAAGCGTGTTTGGAGTGCTGAGCTGGCAGAGCCCCCCGGGGGAAGGAGCTGACAGGCCTTGCTTGTGCCCAGGGAGGGAGTTCATGCTGCCAGTTTTCAGTAAGAACTGGGCAGAACAAGCAGGTGCTCTTCTCTATTTTGGTTGCCAACCTCCAGGTCATGCCTGGAGATCTCCCAGAATTATGTGATCTCTTGACAAAAGAGATCAGTTTCCTCTGAGCAAATGTTGAGTCTAGTGGTACCTTTAAGGCCAACAAAAGTTTATTCAAGGTATAGGCTTTTGTGTGCAGACACACATCATCCGAGCTTAAAAGCCTTAAAGATGCCCTTGGACTCAAAATCTGTTCTACCATTTCAGAACAAGACAGCTACCCACCTGGATCCACTTTCCTCTGAGCAAAGGGCTCCTTTGGAGGGTGATTGGTGTGGCATCCTGCCCTGCTGGACTCCCCCCCCACACACACACACATGCACACACCCCTCCAGGAATTCTCCAGCTGAGAGTTTACAATCCGAATCTACTTAATGCAAAAGCATTAAAGTGACCCTGTTTGAGAGCTCAGGACTGAGAAACAGGAGTGGCAGTCCTGGGGAGTTATGGAGACCCATTAGAATCATAGAGTTGGAAAGGACCTCCAAAGTCATCTGCACAATACAGGAAACTCACAAACACCTCCCCCTCAATTCACAGGATCTTCATTGCTGTCAGATGGCCATCTAGCCTCTGTTTAAAAACCTCCAAGGAAGGAGAGCCCACCACCTCCTGAGGAGGAGGCCTGTTCCACTGAGGAACCGCTCTAACGGTCAGGAAGTTCTTCTTAATGACAGTTAATACGGAAACAGATGGGAAGATACAAAATGAAGTCCATGAGGATATGCACAGCAAAGGGGAAACACACACTGAAAAAAATGCATACCAGATTCATTTCAAGGTGCTGGTTCTCACCTTTAAAGCCCTATATGGCCAGGGACCTGCATACCTAAAGGACCGCCTTTCCCTGCACGTTCCCCAGAGAGTACTACAGGCAGGATCCCAAAGCCTTCTTTCAATCCCGGCCTTAAGGATGCAAGGCTAAATATAACTAGAGCCAGGGTCTTCTCTGTGGCAGCCCCACGCTGGTGGAATGAGCCTCTTGCAGATGTTAGGGCCGTGCGAGATCTTTCTCAATTCCGCAGGGCCTGTGAGACCATGCTCTTCCACCAAGCTTTTCACTGTTGAGACTGGAGACTGCCACATCAAATGAAGTGGTCTGAAAAACCACCTTGAAGCACAGACCTGACCTTATATTTTTATGGAACATCTGGATGTTACGGTTGAAGATATGAAATAGATACGCTGTTTTCCACCACCACCAAATATGTCATTAAAGGAGTTTCACCATATCAGCATATTCAGATCGTTTTGATATAACACCTGTACTGTTTTAATGTTTTTGTTGTTTTAATGCCTATACTGCCCTGAGCCACTGAGCCCGCTTCAACAGGGAGGGTGGGATATAAATCTAATAATAAATTAATAAAGTTCAGGAGCTCACTGTCCATGATAGTACTGATGAGGATGATGGAATAATTGATACTGAAATCTTAAACAAAACAGAGGAAGTAATTAGGGAGCATCAAGTCCTTCAGTTGATGAACCACAAAAAAATATAGTAAGACAAGATGTCGTATACTGGGGTGGGGGAGGCACCCTGGTCTATGGAGAGATTAATAAATGTATTGTTTATTTCATGTGTGATGTTTAATAGAAATAAAGATCAAAAATTGGGACAGACAGCAGAAATTTCAAAAACAGTTTATTACAGGGGTGTCAAATGTGTGGCCCAAGGGCCACATCAGGCCCCCAGAGGGCTCTTGTCAGGCCCACAAGCAATTCACTGTCATCTGCTTCCTTCTCTCTCTCTCTCTTCTTTCTTTTTGCATCACAGCTTGCTTTGCCAGGCTTGCTCAATCACACAAGAGCTACAGAGCAAGGCCTCTATTTTCTCTATTGGCTGACCTTGCAGTGCCCAGCCATATCATGTTTTCCCCTGGGTCTTAGGCTCAAAGCATTGACCATGAGATTTCTGTAATGAATGTCAATAAATCAAAAGTAGGTTTGCAACTTACACACACCTGAACAACACCTGAACAGCATACTCAAGATGGCTACAGCACAGATATTGTCCCCAGAATTTGATGCAATGATTCAGAGCAAGAGGTTTCAGTTATCAGAGACTGTAAAATAAACAAAATATTGCAAGAGTGCAAATCTTTTAAGGTTGTTTTTTTAAAAAAAAAATCTTTAACTGCGTTTTTTGTGTCCTTTATAAAGTTTATATCTCTGCTACCTGGCATTACATGAGACACATGGCCCAACCCAACAAGGTCTCATTTATGTCAGATCCGGCCCTCATAACCAATCAGTTTGACACCCGTGGTCTATTAGATTTTGAATAAATTGCAAGAGATTAAGAACTGGGGCAGCAGGAGGGAGAGAATACCAAACCTTCTCAATGGTTTAAGCATTAGTTTTGGTTTCAAGAAACGAATCTTCCAGTACCTTGAAATACTGATTACATTTTAGTTATTCCTTATTTTCAAATGTCATAATTAAAGAAACAAATGAAAAGTATAAATAAGACAAAGATATGAAATTGACCTAAAATCTTTGGAAGATATTAAATGTAATTCTGTATATGTTGCAATTGTTGTAACTAATGTATCTACTGTAACAATGTTATTATAATTGACATTGTTAATATTGTTAATACCATTAGTAGTTAATATTGTTCATATATATTTAGATTTTGAATTTAGATATATTTTGTAGTAAGATTTATCAATAAAAAATTATTTTCCTAATCTCTGCTCATGAGGTTGCCCCCAAGAGCTAAGGAGAGCTGGGCAGGGCATTCTCCTCTTGTCACTTGGGGAAGCAAAAGAAACAGACCTGCCCTGTTTTGTCTCAAGACAAGATACTAAGATCGATTTTGCACTCAGCTTACCCCGCTGTCACGTTCCTCTTCTCCACGCAGCGTCCTTCAGATTTCCCACTATCTGCTCTGGGGCTGCAGCAAACAATGCAGTTTTCGCAGGGCAAACAGAAACTGCAGCTCCAGAGCAGATAGTGGGAAATCTGAAGGACGCTGAGCGGAGAAGAGGAACGTCACAGCAGGGTAAGCTGAGTGCGAAATCGGTCTAAGGCTTTTCCCACACTGACCATTCACTCTGGCTTTTTTCAGCATTAGCTTCAAGGTGATTAAGTCTGTGGCAAAACAGCATCCAAAAAACCTGCAGCAACAGCAGGCTGAAACCGGGCTGGCTGCGGAAGGGAGGAAACCTAATGCAGAACAGGGGGGAAAACAGAACAAATAGAGAGTTGAATTCTGGTTTAGTGCAGAATTGCTTAGAGGAGACTGCGGTGAATGTGGATTAAAAAGGCCCTGAGAATCAAATGGAATTCCAGTGACCCTTGCCCTTGTCCTCTCTTTCCCAGGCCAGAATAGGATGCAGAGACAGTTGCCGCAAACATTTGGGCTCCTTCCACATTGTGCTCAATACCCAGAACAATGAAGAATGTGAGCTGCCTGCAACCAGACCTGTAGACCTGAGGAGGGGCTTGGGGGTGCCAGCCCTCCCCCCCCCTGTCCCCAGGAGTCCCATCACCTGCCTGCCTCCTCGGCTATCCCTCAGCAGCAGCATGATGGCTGTGCTGGCAGGTGCAGGTGCAGTGAGGAGCTGGGGCAGGCCATTGGGCAGGGAGAGCCAAGGATACAGATAGGCAAGGCAGAAGACTCTCCTCCCTCGCCATTCCCAGCATGCAGGAGGCTCCGGAGGGAGAAGGAGAGCCCATCCGCCAGCCAATCACTTCCTGGTGACATCACAAGGGTCACCGTGTCAGGGGCACCTTGTCAAGTCGGCAGATTCAATAGCGAGTCTTTGTTGATAACAAAGTAGGTAGGTTATTGATATCATGGTTCTCGACTACAAGGAGATTGAAAGACTAAAGATCATACAGTAGAATGCAATCATATAAGGTACACTTCAAAGGGATTCTTGAGGGAGGGGTACTATGCAGGGCACATTCACACATTGATGTTACAATTTCGTTCTCAGGCCTGCTTTGGCCTTGAGCGTCTCTTCAGCTCCAACCTCCCCCGATGCCCAGCCTGAGAAGGCCCAATAATCTCTTTCACATATTCCCATTTCAAAGCACAACTACATAACAAAGGAAAGGAGGGGGGTGAAGAGAGTTCAAGCTAGCAGCATTGGCATACAGTATGGCTTTACCCAGGATGCTTCTCTCCTGAACCAAAGATTGAGTGCAGGCCTGACCAGAGTTAAAGCAGACTTGACACACCTGGCCCACCCCTACCCACCCCCCATCTGGCTGCAGAGAGTTTTGCTCTTGGGTGGCTGAGATGCCCAGCCTCCTCAGTACACCAAACACACTCTTTAGCTGTCAGGCTGCCATCAGAAAAGGGCTCCCTTTCCTAACACTGTGGTGCGTGTGGCAGCTGCAGTACTGTCAACTGGCATCCATAACCTGTGTGACTAGGGTTGGGAGATCCCTGGATATCTGGGAGCAGAGCTTCAGGAGGAGCTGAAGTGAGCCACAGTGCCACAGACTCCACCCTCCAGAGAAGCCATTTCCACCAGAAGAGCTGAGCTCTGTAGCCTGAAGATCATGGGTTATTCTAGGAGGTCTCCAGCCCTGTGTGTGACACACCATACTTTTTCACAAATGTCACTTTTCACAAATGTCACTTTTTCACAAATGTAGCAAATGTCACCCCCATCTTTAAAAAGGGTTCCAGAGGAGATCCAGGAAATTACAGGCCAGTCAGTCTGACTTCAATACCGGGAAAGTTGGTAGAAACCATTATCAAGGACAGAATGAGTAGGCACATTGATGAACACAGGTTATTGAGGAAGACTCAGCATGGGTTCTGTAAGGGAAGATCTTGCCTCACTAACCTGTTACATTTCTTTGAGGGGGTAAACAAACTTGTGGACAAAGGAGACCCGATAGATGTTGTTTACCTTGACTTCCAGAAAGCTTTTGATAAAGTTCCTCATCAAAGGCTCCTTAGAAAGCTTGAGAGTCATGGAGTAAAAGGACAGGTCCTCTTGTGGATCAAAAAATGGCTGAGTAATAGGAAGCAGAGAGTGAGTATAAATGGGCAGTCTTCGCAGTGGAGGATGGTAAGTAGTGGGGTGCCGCAGGGCTCGGTACTGGGTCCCATGCTCTTTAACTTGTTCATAAATGATTTAGAGTTGGGAGTGAGCAGTGAAGTGGCCAAATTTGTGGATGACACTAAATTGTTCAGGGTGGTGAGAACCAGAGAGGATTGTGAGGAACTCCAAAGGGATCTGTTGAGGCTGGGTGAGTGGGCGTCAACGTGGCAGATGCGGTTCAATGTGGCCAAGTGCAAAGTAATGCACATTGGGGCCAAGAATCCCAGCTACAAATACAAGTTGATGGGGTGTGAACTGGCAGAGACTGACCAAGATAGAGATCTTGGGGTCATGGTAGATAATTCACTGAAAATGTCAAGGCAGTGTGCGTTTGCAATAAAAAAGGCCAACGCCATGCTGGGAATTATTAGGAAGGGAATTGAAAACAAATCAGCCAGTATCATAATGCCCCTGTATAAATCGATGGTGCGGTCTCATTTGGAATACTGTGTGCAGTTCTGGTCACCGCACCTCAAAAAGGATATTATAGCATTGGAGAAAGTTCAGAAAAGGGCAACTAGAATGATTAAAGGGCTGGAACACCTTCCCTATGAAGAAAGGTTGAAACGCTTAGGGCTCTTTAGCTTGGAGAAACGTCGACTGAGGGGTGACATGATAGAGGTTTACAAGATAATGCATGGGATGGAGAAAGTAGAGAAAGAAGTACTTTTCTCCCTTTCTCACGATATGAGAACTCGTGGGCATTCGATGAAATTGCTGAGCAGACAGGTTAAAACGAATAAAAGGAAGTACTTCTTCACCCAAAGGGTGATTAACATGTGGAATTCACTGCCACAGGAGGTGGTGGCGGCCACAAGCATGGCCACCTTCAAGAGGGGGTTAGATAAAAATATGGAGCAGAGGTCCATCAGTGGCTATTAGCCACAGTGTGTATGTGTGTGTGTGTGTGTGTGTGTGTGTGTGTGTGTGTGTGTGTATATATATATATATATATATATATATATATTTTTGGCCGCTGTGTGACACAGAATGTTGGACTGGATGGGCCACTGGGCCTGATCTAACATGGCTTCTCTTATGTTCTTATGTTCACTTTGGCCGTGTTCTTTTGTCAACCTTTCCAAGCTCTAGCAAGGACACAGCCAATCCGCAATCTGTGCACAGAGGGAGGGAGGAGCATTGATAGAATGGCCAATTCTGACTAGGGGAATTCCTGGAGATTGGGGGGGGGGGCAATGCCTGGAATGGGCAGAGTTTGCAAAAGGGAGGTAGCTTAGTGGGAATGTGTTGTCACTCTAGAACTTCTTTTTCTCCTGGCCTCTATTGTATGTCATAGAATCCAGCCTCCTAAGCTGCCACTTCCTCCATGGGAGCTGATCTGTGGACTTGAGAGATCAGCTGTAATTCCACAAGAGCCCCAGGCCCTGTCTGTCAACTGGCAATTCTAGGCACGGAGCTCTTTGATTCGAGAGATGCCCACCACTGGCACCCCAATGGAGCAGACAAAAGGGGAGGAGTGCAGGTGACATTTGGCTGGTCTCTTGGGAAACAGGCTCAGCCCTCTGCAAATTCTCATCCCTATGCTGATTCCATCCCTTTGCAAAGCCTTCAGGAACAGAGGGGGGCTGCTGTGGGCAAGCATCAAGCTGTCCAAGAGGGAGACCCAGGAAAGACTGGGCAGGCCCAGTCTGCCAGCTGACAATCCTTCCCAGAGCTGACATGAAAAAGCTGCCCCCAAATCCGGACTTTGTTCTATGAAGAAGTGCTGACAGCAGATGGGAGAGGGGGACACTTTCATCTCGGGGTGGCTTCCTCCCAGCCCAGAGGTCAGCCCTTGACTCCTTAGCTTGCTTCCTCCCACCAACACCTTCTCTTTCACAGAACTTTATTAAACCTGGTTGCAGCCCACGTCCCCCTGCCCTGAGGCCTCCCCCACGCAGCTCGCCTCAAAGTCTCTCCTGCCTGTCCACCCCAGGCCTGAAACGCAGGCACCTCATTCTTGCCGTCACCTTGAACTTTCTCTGCCAGACTTCAAGGCAGAAGGGGGGAGTTGTGTGTGGACCCTCCACCTCCCCTCCCCATGTTAATAATCTCCTTCGGCTGAAAGAGAAACTTGAAGATGGAGCCATCCTCTGACAACATGGTCATCTGGACTCCACAAAGTTTGGTGGCCTAAAATTTATGTGCACAAACAGAAGAGGAGGGGAAGGAGGTGCTCAGACCAGTTCCCTGCCTGTGAGACGGCAGAGACTTCACTGACAGTCTGGGTGGAGAAGGCTAAAGGGGCCATTTCAAAGAAAGGCAATATTTGAAAGCTGCCTTCAGAAAGCTGAGGGTGCCTGTAAGAGAGAAAAGAGAGTGCTGCTAATTAGAATGAATGTCTCTATTTCAGGAGGAAAATGTGGTTTCCATGAAACAACAGGACATTGATTTCAGGGCAAAGACCGGCGATATTACTGTGGCCTTCCCCTCACAAGCACAAATTTGTTCCCGAAAGGTTTGATCCGCATCCCCTTGAATTCATTTGTACTGTCTGGGGGTTACATACCAAGTCCCCACCTTAATATAAGGGGGGGGGGGAGGTGGACCCGGTTTGTCCTTGTATGCAAGTCCATTTCTACCATGACATCGAATAAGACAGCTGCCTGAGGGTGCAGATTTTGGCATAGCAATCAGAAAGCAGGACACTGCCAGTCATTTAGTGTATTATTATAATGTTACCATCATGGGGGTAGTATCTAAAGTGCCAAAACATCTTGGACCAAGTCCCAAATCATCCACTCATCCAAATCCCAAATCATCCAGATTTTCGGCCCTCGCTCCAACTTGGTGGATCTCTCTGGCCCCGCAGGACTGAACACGACTCCCCAGGGCCTGCGAGGCAGACATGTTCCACCTGGCTTTGGGTTGAGGCTGAAGCACAAATTAGAGATGCCATCTTGAAGCTGTTTCAAAATAGGAATGATTGTTTTACAGATTTTTGGAATACTATTATATTGAAGATTTAAGGATGCAAATTGTAAAGAGCCCCATGTATTCAGGGACTGGGCAATTCACAGGGGGTGGCAGTGGTGATGGTAGTGGTGGGGGAGGAGGAGGAGAAAAAGAAGTAGAAGAAGAAGTGGAGCAAAATACCAGGACCCAAATACAATTGGGCAATCCCCTAAGTACCAATATCTAGGTTTTCCATCCACTCAGACACAGCTGAGGAGAGTTCATAGAGCTCCATCACTTCTCCCTAGAAAACACAATGTTCACATTCCTGTGACAGATGGAACAACTGCGTTATGGGCAGCTGGCCCTATGGACTGTGTTACACTGAGTCAAGCCAGGCTCTGGGCACTCCTGCTGGGATTACTACATAACCACCAGCCCCTGTCTATCCAGCTATGCAGAGTCCAGATCATGCTTCACCAATTTGGCTGCATAGTCTACACAGACCAATAACTGTGGTCCCGTTTTCCTGAAAACACGGGCAGCTACAGACCAAGGGGAAGACATGCTCCTGGAGAATTTCAAAAGGACATAATATTTTCCTGCCAGCCTCTATGAAGATGTTCCAAAGGTCTCATGTATTGCATTCCAGAAGCATCACCTAATCTTCAGCTATGCACCGTTAAACAAAAGAACTGCTGTAACACTGGCAGATAAACAATAGACTCTGCCTGCCACCTAGCCCTACCTATGCTGGAAGAGCCAACCCCATTCCTGATCCGTTTGGGTCCATTATTGTGGGTGATGCTGGTCGTCTCACACTACCCTTCCCCCCCCTCTCTTTTCATCACTGTGGAACTTCCTCTTCTCATTGGATAGGTATGTATTACCCCTCAACAAAACCTCCTGCTCATGCAAACATCCCTGTCTTTTCATATCTATTTTTCCTAGTTCTGTATCGCTTGTGTTGAGTGCGTTTTATCTTGTATGCTTGAAATTTTTCCCAATAAATATAATTTGTTTTAGTTACAAAACTCTCTTTATTGACTAAAGGGTCTCCTGGGAAATACTGGCTCTGGTAGACGCGGGTCATTTCTCGCGTTCTATTTTTGTCGTCTTGCCCACCTAACTAAAATGCCCCAAATTAATTTTAAAAAGGCAATTTGGCTAGCATAGCATCCCTCTATAACAGACATCAGAAATACAATACTTTTCAAGGACAGCAGGGCTTTTTTTGCAGCAGAACTCCTTTGCATGTTAGACTACACCCCCCTGATGGAATTACAGGGCTCTTCTTACTGTAAGCTCCAGGAGGATTGGCTACTTCAATACACAAAGGAGTTCCTGCTACAAAAAAAAGCCCTGGCGAACAGAATGGCAGGCACCCCGACACTCAGTTACATATTTTGTGCTATTATATACATCCTGTGTGTAACTCTGCCATACAATCAATCAATCAATCAATGGGCAAAAAGCCCGGTTGGTGAGAGGGCTGATGGAGGTTTCAACCTTGTTTTCCCCTCTCCTGGAGGATCTGCCACATTTAAGATTCCTTTGAAGTTTAGAGAACTTCGTTAATCTAAAAGATCTAAATTTTATTTTCTCTTTTAAAAGCCAATTTGATCTCTCTTTGGTGAGATAATTGTTCTCTTCTCCTGACATGAAAATTCATTTTCAAGGCACATAAAACACAATAGATGCCAACTGTCAAAAAAGGAAAAGAGAGTGGGAAATATCCCTTCCTCCTGGGCAGAGAGATGCTGGAGCAGGGAAAAACAGGAGAGTGCTTGGATAAGACACAACACATTGTTAACAATTTTGTAATGATAATTTACTTATCAAGACTTGTTCCCATCACAAACAGGGCTTCAAAGGCGAGTTTGTGGACTTTCTGAATCCAACATTTAATAAGTTGTCAGGCGTCTAGGTTGCACTTCAGGAAAGCAAATTCTGACAGTTATGCTAGGTATAATCCCATGGTCAGAAATACTTGAGGAGTTCAAGTGGGGTGGGCGTTTCTTTAAAAAGTGAAATATTTAAGGCACAATTACGATTCCTATGAGAAGGAAAAATTGTAGGTGGTTCTAAAAACTGCTTTCTAAGGACTTCAGAAATAAAAAAGACTCATTTAGGAAATGGAAGGAGGGTCTTATAACCAAGGATGAATATAAACAAATTACCAGTGCTTGTAGAGAGCGTGTCAGGAAAGCTAAAGCTCAGTATGAGTTTAAGCTAGTGACAGGTACTAAAAACAACAAAAGTGTTTAAAGTAAGAAAAAGAGGAAGGACATGGCAGGCTCCTTGCTGGGACAGGAAACTGAAATTGTAACAGGTGAAGAAGAAAGGGCAGAACTGCTCGATTCTTACTTTTCCTCAGTCTTCTCTTGAGAGGGAAAAGGTTCTCAACGTGGCAAAAACATAACAGATGAAGAAGGAAGGGGACTGCAGCCTAGGATTGGCATAAGGGCCGTACATAAACACCTGGTTTTGTTAAATAAAACTAAGTCCTCTCAAAACTTGACTAGGACAGTTGCCAAATTTAGCTGGATGGCTTATCCAATTTGGGAAGAAACAAGGAAGTCTAGATAGGGCTTTTAGTTTATCTTTAATCTTAATACCACTTTTAGATTTTTTAAGCTTTACATTGTATCTATATTTTAGATGGTATCTTATGCTATAATTATATTCCCTTTATTTGTTATGCCTTGGATTTTTATGAATTGTTTTCTGGAGTAATGAGTTGGCAGAAATTTAAAGCAAGGCCTGTGAATCAAATTTTCAGTTGTGCACATAGAACTTCCACCCCTCAAAAACCGAGTTCTGAATTCCAGGTTAGGGAAGGTGACTTTGAGAGGATTCTTTTGAGTTCCATTCCTGGTAGTTAAGTGATATTTCAAAATACTGACTTTGATAGGTTTGGGGGGCCACCATGAGCAGAGTGAAGTTGGCATCAGTGGCCTTAGAAGGGTACAATTCTTCCTAAGGCTGGCAACTGGCAAGAGGTTCATGTGTGGCGACGTAAGGGTGTCACTGGCAACACATCGGCATCACTTTGTGCCGGAGGTCATGTCACCAGCCCTCCACATTTTCCCCCCATGCTCAGACAAATAGGGTTGGGCAGGGCCAATGGGGAGATGGCAATGGTTGTGCAAAAAGACTTCCCTTCCAGCCTTTCCTGTGCCAACCATTTCTTGGAGGATCTACCATCGTTCTAGCAAAACCAAAAAGGTCCAACCAGATTGGGCTCTGCATGAATACTACACTGTACCCATTTTAATCTTTCGAAAGAGCTACTGGAAACCCTGAAGAGCCCTTGGGTACGAGTTCTGTTGCTGAGGGACGATGATTCTTGACACAGAGCTCTGCGGTGTCCTTTCCTGGGGCTACTGACTCTCATCCAGCAGTTGGGCTCCATGTAGTGTGCTGTTTAACTGCAGCCATGTTCACCAAAGCTCTGTGTGGCCCAAGTTTGTCAGGGCTTGGGAACCAAGCTGGATCAGGCACAGTCAGTACTTGGGCTGAAGGACTGGGCTTGCGATGGCAAACCACCTGCGCTGATCTCTTGCTTGGAACACCCTGCGGCTGAGGTCAGCAGGAACCAGCTGTGACTCAACAGACCATTCTTCTTCTTAAATGTTTAATGCAAAGATGAGTCTGATGTTGAAAATGCAGGTAACATACAGAAGTATTCATCAAAACACTGGGGTTGGCTGTGGCAATTGGTTGAGATGCATCCATTGGTGAACCCAGAGACAGCCCTGTGTTCTGTGGGAAACCGGATTTCCTCTTGTCCGCCAGTTCCGGGCATCAGGAAGGAAGAACTGCAGGGAGTCACTTGTGCACGTGAGGGTCAGGTGCTGTGGATGGCAGAAAACAGGTAAAAATATTTAAAAAATCATTTATAGCATATTTCTGAGCTTTATAGCTTTCTGAGTGTTCTGGAGATGCCAGCCTATCTCTGTAACTTGATGCATATGGAAATCTATATGAATGGGTAAGCTTGGCTAGCTGGAAAACTTTTTTAGATTTGATTAGAATGGTGTTTTAATATACACACACTCTAGTGTTTATAGATATTGTTAGTTCTTCATGTCCCTGATTTATTTGCCTGACGAAGCTACCGTGAAACGGCTCAGCACAGCTATCAGTCTGTTGCCAGAACACGCAGGGACACCAGAGATCGTCACTGGATTTCCACAGAAGCTCTTTGAAAAGAGCAGATCTCTACTGTATAAACTTTAGCTCTCCTGTGGTATTTTAGACTTTGCATTCATAATTGAATTGGAATTTACCCTCAGTATTGGGGTTTCAGTCTTCGAGTCAGCATATAATGAAAGGTTGAGTTGTAGATCGTTCATCCTTTACAAGTATTGTAATTAGTATTTTTGGAAACAATGGCATACACATTTTTGTAGAAATTTTCACTTTGTTGTTTCATTGGATATATACAATTATTCTTAGCAATTTTGGCTGTGAGCTTTTTGCTTTTTTCCTGTATTGTTTATAGCACCACAGCTAATCTTGAAATTAAACACCCTTCTTGGCTGGGACCGAGACATCTGCTTGGAAGAGACATCGATAAAACTAGCTGGTGGCAACTCCACCTCGTAGCAAAAGTCACACAGAAATGCAAAAGTCACACAGTTCCTTCCCCTTCTCCTTTCCCCAGATTCTTCCCAGCCCTTCTACTGTGTGGTTTCATAATGTAATTTCATAAAGGAGTTGGTACATCCCACGCCTTTTTGCTTTGCATTGGGATCAAACTAGATGAGACACCTGAGATTCAGGATCAAGGCATCCTGAAGGATTTGGGTTTTGTTTTTGTTTTACTCCAAAGCACCCAGGGAGGGCAGCGGGCAGCACAAATTAGATCAGAGAAGCAGCGGGGGGGGGGGGGGGAGAGATGAGAGCATTTAATCTTTTCTCCCAGTGGCATTTTTTTGTCCTGATTTAAATAGCACCTCTTCCAAAGCTGGCATTTGCCCAAGAGAGGGCAAAAGAAAGGTGGAGAATCTGGAAATCAGTGATCGCAAACCATTGTTTTAAATTGTACATTTTCTAGGCGATATTGGAGGAAAAGCTATACAGAAATGTGGTGAAAAACACAGAACCAACCTCAGGGAAGATTACACCATGAAAAAGGAAGCAAAACTCTCTGAAAAGGAATGAAAAAAATCTAAAAGGGATTTGGTTTTAGTTAGAGAGGGTGTGTGGTTTTATCTCATCCTGTTTTCTTGGGTTTTTAATATGACGTGTTATATTAATTGTATAGATTACCAAAGTTTTGCAAATCTCCATCTGCCCATCTCCTTTGAAAAGGACTCCAAAAGAAAGAGCTGAAGGCAGAGAATCAGGGGAGAGGATGCAAATTTCAATGTTTAAAAATCAAGTTTTCTGTGGCCATAGGGA
The DNA here is from genome assembly GCF_032191835.1 of Heteronotia binoei. Lineage (NCBI taxonomy): Eukaryota > Metazoa > Chordata > Lepidosauria > Squamata > Gekkonidae > Heteronotia > Heteronotia binoei. Next base: position 3,090,625 of record NC_083228.1, on the reverse strand, counting down.
GGAGCAAGAAAATATGTTGGGAAGTGCTGCTAAAAACCCCCAAAGTGTCCAGATTAAGTGACTATGTACAAATCCGTTCATTTTTCCATACCTCAGCCCAAATCCAAAGTGTGGCTTTTGGTCATTGCACAGATCGAGAAGGCAGGTGGCCGTGATGCCGTAAATCTAGGAGACGTCCCCGTTCCCCTCCCTGGAAGGTCCAGGCATCGCTGCTTTGCCTTCTCTGGCATGAGGGCTGCAGATGCAGAATTCTCCGTGTTCTCCAGAGCAGCGCCCCAGTCACTGTGGGGAGGGCCCTGCGGGGCTTTCATTCTTTGTCTCACAAAGGAGAAGGCTGCTGAGCTTTGACATTTCAGGCATTCAGATAGTTTCTAAAAGATTTCAAAAAAAAATTCGAAAGCACACATGTGCGGTCTTCTTTTCTAAGCTACTTCTAATTCCAACAAAAGTGACAACAACTCGGAACTAGTAATGCAGCAAATAATTCTGGAATAGTTTTACAATTTAAAAAAAAGGCATAAAGAAGGGACACCATTCCGGGTCCCGGTTGGCCGTTTCTCCTAGGCAGGGATGCAAGCCTGTGTTCTTGCGTGTCTTACGGTAACTGTGCATGTCCGGCAGGCAAAAAGAGACCTACAATTTCAGAAGGGAAGCTGGCCTCTGCCGGGTCTTGCTTTAGTCGCCACCAACCACACATAGTTATGCAAAAGGCAGGCACAAAAGTGGGTGCTTGTCTTGATGCCCCCCAACTCCTTGCTCCCCAGGGTGCTTCAGCCATGTGGGGAGAGCAAGGAAGGCAAAGCCTTTGCCCTCAGCCAAAGCTCCCAGGCAGCCCACTGGGGGCTCTTTCTCATGGGGTTCTGCTGCCCCCTTTGGCCTGACGGAAGAATAGCAGCAGCAGGAAAATAAGCCCAGTTTGTCAGGAGTTTCTGCAGAAAGTCGTCTTTTGTTCCAGAAACGTGGCAGTGGGAGGGCCCTTCAGCTGCACTGTGCATAAAGGAAGCATCTTGAGCTTCACAGGGGTTCAAAGCATCCCGCGTCTGGGCAGCCCGAGTCACTCTTGCGATGTTTTATTTCATAGAAAAGGAGGTGCCGGAGCTCATTAGCACAGCTCGTTTGCATATGCCACCCACCCCTGACATCACCGGGAGGGGGACTCAATTATATCCGCTCAGCATCTACCTTCAAATGCTTCTTGAATTATAATCATCATAATAAAACCTTACTCCCATCAGACTTTGTAAATTACTGTTCTCCTCTGTGGCCACAGGGGCATGAGGAAGATTTCCCTCTTTCTGCTTTCTGTGTTTTGGTTCTTTTCCCATTTTTTGTGGGGGAAGAGTATTAGAAAGTTTGTCAAATCTTTAAGAGTTCAGCAAAATTCTTGCAGGGGGTTTGAATGATGGAGCCCAGAAGCAAGGGGGGGGGGGGGTTGGGGGGCGTACATAAGAACATAAGAGAATCCATGTTGGAGCAGGCCAATGGCCCATCCAGTCCAACACTCTGTGTCACACAGTGGCCAGAAAACCCAGGTGCCATCAGGAGGTCCATGGGGCCAGGACACTAGAAACCCTCCCAAGAACCAAGAATACACAGCATCACTCCCCCAGACAGAGAGTTCCAACAATACATTGTGGCTAATAGCCACTAAAAGAAAGAGCAAAGAAAGAGAGGGTATATGAAAGAAAGAGCACAATAAAATTTAGAGGTTCCAGAGCTCTGCTCCTGTGAGCTCCTGCCCAAACTGAGGCCTGTTTATGGCAATCTGAGGCTGGAAATGGCTCCCTTTTTTTGCAGAATTCCAGAGAGGGAGAAGCTGGTTTGGAATCACCAGACAGTCCTGGATGACTACATCGTCCATCCTTGTAGATAAACCCTGGGGATTAGTCGCAGTGGTTGGTTGTCCGATGTGCCTCACTCATTCACCTAGTTTGTAGAGATACCTCTGGATTTTGGATCTTCCCATCTTGAATTATTTGGGGTCATCCACAGACGTGGCTCCCTGACAGCCTATCTCTGATCCCACACCATTTATGAGCAAGTGACCCAGCACTGGCCCCAATAAAGACCACACAGCATAGGTAACAATGTGTGGGTTGCACGGAGGTATCTGTTTCTGGTTCAAGGCCCAGGTCTGGTATAATCCAGGCTCAATGGTATCAAAAAGGAGTGTGAGCTCATGCATGGTCTTATTTGCACACAGACATAGATCTATGGGAAGATCCCAGGGGTAAACTAGTGTTGCCAACCTTCAGATGGGGCCTGGAGATCTCCTGGAATGACAACTGATTTCAGGGAATTCCCCAATCCCAACCTAGAGTTGGCACTCTCACAGGGCACTGACCAAACCACAGCTCAGAAACACCTTGCCACTTATGGGCAGCTCCAAAAAGACTCCATGCCAGGGGGAGCCTCCACTGCAGGTCCAGACGAGAGACTGCCATGGCCCTCGGTGGCTGGATCCCCCCTTCCCGCCCCAGTGGAACGGAAGGAGCCCAGCAGATGAGAAAAGGGGCAGATGAAGCTGCCACAGAATCTGTGGGGCTCAGAGCCATGAGAGAGGGAGGGGATGTGGGGAAGGGGCACCGGCACCTTCTTGGCCCAATGGAAATGTTTGCTGGGATGACCTCAGGTTGGCTACTCTTGGTGTTTAGAACTGTGGGTCACGGAGGAACCTGAAAGGCCACCAAGAGCTCCATTCAGACATCTCTTTAGGGCTGCCAACTCCAGGCTGGGAAATTCCTGGACATCCGGGGAATGGAGCTCGGGGGAGGGTGGAGCTTAGGAAGAGGAAGGACCTCATCAGGGTATGCATGCCAGAGAATCCAGGAGGCCTCCAGGCCCCACAGGAAACCTGGCAAGCGGCTCAGGTTGACTCTCCCAAGCCACAAGGCCTGCTGCAGCCCCACTTCCTGGCTGTTCAGCGGCGCAGCAGGAGCTGTCCTGAGCTCAGCCAAACTAGAGAATGTGCCCGTTGGGTTTTGTAGCTTCTTCAAACTGACCCCGTTTTCAAAAGGCAGCATTATTATGTTGATCCAGCATGTGAGGCAATATATGCAAGAAGAAAAGATGCGGAACTTCAGGGCCAGGCAAAGTTTTTCTTCCCAGTTCTTTCAACCCCTCCAATATCCCCCAGACTGTCTTCTGTTTCTCTTGACCTTCCTGCTGACCCGGCACTGCTCCTTGCCATAAAAGGGCAACATCCATGAAGCCAGCAGGTGAGCAGGCCTGGTGAAGGAGCCCTTCTTCCAAACTCAGGTTCTCTTCCTGTTGCCACATAGAGCAAAAGCGCCACCCTGTGGCCAGACCCAAACACTACATGTTGGTAATTTGTTGCAAAGACAGGACAAGAAGAGAACTTTCTCCTCTTATCACCAGGCAGCACCTCCACAGTCTTCCCTGGAGATTTGTGGGTGGACTCTGGGAGGGCACTCAGCAAGGATGTGATGCCAACTTCAGAAGCCTCCATTTTCTCCAGGGGAACAGATCACCTGTCATCATTCTGGAGATCTTGCAATTCTGGGAGATCTCCAGGCACCGACTGGAGGTTGGCAACCTGCTTTTTACCCCTTCCACCAATAGGTGGAACCCAGCTCTGGATTGTGGGTGGAGCCTGGGGAGGGCAGGCTTTGGGGATGGGGGGACTAATTGCGGAGACTCCGGCCTCCAAAGCAGCCATTTTATCCAGGGGAGCTGATCTTGATCATCTGGAGATCAACTGCAACAGTGAGAGATCTCCAGATGCCGCTGGGAGGCTGGCAACCTGAGGGTTTAGGCTTCTGTAGCCAATAAAAGCAAACATCCAGTTTTATAGTGCTGCCAAGCCAGTGGAAGCTTCAGGGGTGGAGACATGGAGGGGGGGCATAGCACTACTAGGGGAAGCCAGAAGTGATGGTGATAGGCTCGTCAGTCCCCAGGTCCACACAGGGAAACACACACACACACATACACACCCCGTTTTAACTGGCCACTGGGGAATAAGCCCTGCCCCAACTGCCAGGATGTGCCTTTAGATCTCAGGCGGAGTTAGAAGCTTGCAAACTCCTTGCATTTTGGAAGATGTGTGTGCACACCTTTACATCTCAGCAAGACGGAGGCAGTATGGGACAGGGCAAGCAGGCAGAGCCACAAGTGTGTGAGACAGGAAGAGAGAGCCCAGTCCCTCTGTTTGTTTTGCATTCCTTCCAGATGTTGTTTGTATAGTGAAAGGGACAGTGAAGAGTTAATTAGAACCAAACTCCACCTCCTAGACCTGTCTCTCCTTAAGTTGGTTGAAATACAGCAGATTGTTACATTCAGCAACTCTAGTGATTAAAGCTATCTTTACCATTGCCCCAGGGAGATCACAAAAGTGTGAGTATATAAACTTTTTGTTTTGGCTGGTGTGTGTTCACTTTAATTTAGTGGAAGTGCAGCTGCTGGGGAACAAAAAAGGCAAAAACGAGGAGGAGGAAATGAAGATTGTATTCAGGGGAACTGTATTGCTGTATTTTTTTATTATTCATTTATTTTGAACGGGGAAGTCTCTCAGGTATTTCCTGAGTTGGACCTGGCAACCCTAGATGGTGGGTAGCTCTAGGAATCACTGGAAACACTATCATCACGTGGCAGCCCTAGTTGGTCGCAGTTGCAAGGTCCCTAGAGGCTTGGGGGTGGAGCCTGGGGAGGGCAAGTTTTGGGAAGAGGAGGACCTTCAGTGGGATCTAATGCCATAAAGTCCACTCTCCAGAGCAGCCATTTTCTCCAGAAGAACTGATTTTGGTGGTTTGGAGATTAGCTGTAATACAGAGGAGGTCTCCATGTCCCACCCTAGAACTCCGAAGGCACCTTAAAGACTAAGCCTTTTTCTTTCACAAATCAAAGCAGCTCACTTCATCAGATATGTGAAGGGGGAAATTGTATTGGCAATCAGTCTGATGGGGAAGATTACAGAAAGGTGCCAATCACTGGGGGGGAATAGATCTTTGGGTTCCAAGCCCATAGCTACAGGGGTCTGTGGGGCACTGCCCCTGACTTCTGGGGGCCCTCTGGGGGGCAACTTGCTTCTCTCGCTCTCTTTTTCCAATGGCTGAACCAGCAAAGCGTCATCAGCGGCAGCCAGAGCCAGGAGAGCTGAGCAGGGCCCAGTGCAGCAGCCAGAGCAGCAGGCGGAGAGGAGGGAGGCAGAGGAAGCTGTGTGGGATGGGGCCAGGAGCGGGGGGGGGGGGGGGCGGATGGAGCTGCAGGCTGCAAAGTGCCAGGGGGGGTGGGAGAGAAGGCGGTGGAAGGAAGCACACATGCACACACACACCGCTTGAAAGCAAAGTGCAGTGCCTTCTTGGCTGCCTTGGCTTGGCCACTTTCACAGCCTCCAGCTTTTGCCCCTGCTGCAGCAAGCTTCTGAGAAGCATCAAGCCCCACACGGAGTGGGAAAGGGCCCCCCCCCCCAACTTCTCCTGGCTATGGCCCTGGTTCCAATCTGTTCACTGTCTACCCAAGGAATGTCTGCCCTGTGCCCCTCCCTCTGCTCTTGACAGAGCCTGCTGACTTTTTCTGGAAGAAGCAAGTTCTATGCTGCCAGAATTTAGGCACGTAAAACCCTAAAACCCCATTCAAGTCTCAGCGCTATGCTTGAGGGCATGAGGCAGGCTCACAGCGAGGGGCTCTAAGCAGCTCAGAGGCCACCTGGCCCCCGGGAAGATGGCAGTTGGGGTCAGAATGGAAGGTTTCAGCCTCTCACTGGCCTCATGAAACAACATTGGCTGCAGAAGGGACCACTGGGGCCCTTCCGTCCTTCCCACATCTGCTATGGCCACAAACAGGCTCTCCAGTTGCCCCTAGCCATTTGGATGAGATTTCTCCCCCTGGTTTTAAATGGCCCCCTAAGTCAGTGGATTTTGTATTTCATTCTGCCCACCCCGTATGCAGTATTCCCTCTAAACTGAGTTAGCATGAGCTAGCTCACAGATTTTAGCCTCCAGCCCCCACATTTTTGTCTTAGCTCAGGAAGGATGACCCCCCCCCCCTCCCCAGAGCACAGCAATTTATGGAGGAGCTCCCAACTTTCATGCTTTAATGTGTGGTGGGCTCTCTGGGTGTATCCAGGGCGGCTCAGTGCCTTGGATTTGGGGCCAGGCCTGGGAAGACCCCACTTGGAATCCCTTCTTGCCATGAAGTTCCCAGAGTGACCTTGGGCTGCTCATCTACCTCAAAGGGCTGTTGTGAAGAGAGACCGCTGTTTACTGCCAGCCTCCAGATGGGGCCTGGAGATCTCCTGGAATTGATCCCCAGATAAAAGAGATCTGCCTCCCTTGTGGGGGGGATGGATTCTTGGGCTTCATCTCCTGCTGAGGGCCTTCCCCTCCCTCCCTCCCTCCCCTCCAGCCCCAAATCTCCAGGAACTTCCCATCCCAGAACTGGCCGTCTGGATGCAGCCCCTGAGCTCTCTGGAGGAAGGGCAGGGGGGGAAAGGAGACAGACCCAGGCAGACCCAGGAAGCTGGCAGAAGGACAAACGGACCCCACAGCAGGCTGGGCTCAAGGGGTCCTTTGCTGCTGCCACACACACACACACACACACAAGTCAGATGCTTCCAGTTTGGTGTAGTGGTTTGGGGTAGAGCCAGTTTGGTGTAATGGTGAAGTGTGTGGACTCTTATCTGGGAGAACCGGATTTGATTCCCCACTCCTTCACTTGCACCTGCTGGAATGGCCTTGGGTCAGCCATAGCTCTGGCAGAGGTTGTCCTTGAAAGGGCAGCTGCTGGGAGAGCCCTCTCAGCCCCACCCACCTCACAGGGTGTCTGTTGTGGGGGGAGAAGATATAGGAGATTGTAGGCTGCTCTGAGTCTCTGATTCAAAGAGAAGGGTGAGGTATAAATCTGCAATTCTTCTTCTTCTGTAAATTTTGCTTGCTTGCTTTTTAAAAACTACCATAAAGACATCTATAGTATCTGGGATGATCTCAAAGTGGCATTTCCGTTCTTATGCTGGAAGAAGCACAATTAAGCATATTTAAAATATTGGAAGGAGGTTTTTTCCTGCTAATATATACTATGGAATAGTTTTCTAATAACTGGTTATATAAGAAAATTAATTTATAAAAATAGCTATTTAAAAAAAAATCTTCAGAAACATGAAGAAAAATCAGAGAGTGGAAAACTTGCATCATCTCTTCTTTCTCCCAGGGGCGACCCCTGCTGAACTCAGCAATAGAAGGACAGGAGGGTTGCCAAGCTCCAGGCTGGGGAATTCCTAAAGATTTGGGAGGTAGCGCCTGGGGAGGACGGGGGGGGCTCAGAGGCCATACGGGCCACCCTCTAGAGCAGCCTGCAGATCTCCAGCCCCCACCGGGGGGTTGGCAGCCCCCTTTTTAAGTTCAGAATAATTTTATTTCAGAAATCATACAAGTTAAAAAATATACAAAGCCAAAATTGACAGTTTACAAATAGATTCTTACATGTTAATATAAGATATAAAAATAATTGGTACTTATTAATGCCAAACCAATAACCTAGAATTAGATGCGCCCCTGCCCAAAAAGACCACAAGCGGCATAATCTAGAAAAGGGGACCACTTAAGACGACCTGGTCTCATCCTCCCACCCAGCTTGTGAGCAATGAAGGCAGCCCTACCTCAAGGGGCTGTCAGTCCCCTCAGCTCAGTGGGGGAGCTTGGAACTGCCAAGAAGCCCACCTGCTCCAGTGAGAAGGAAGGGCAGGCAGGGCAGGCAAGGTGCTTTGCTTGCTCCACTCTGGGTGGGACAACCTGACAAGGATGGAGACGGATCGGAACGCAAGCAGGCATCGTGCCGCTGGGGATGAAAGACAGCAGGGCTGCTCCGTCAGTCGCCAGGAGGCCAGAGCGACGCAGCCGTGCCATCGTGCTCATGAGCAGGCAGGCGCTGCAGACGGGAGCAGCCAATGACCTGCCAGCCGCTTGGCTCCTCTGGAGGTGACAGGCAATAACCGTAAAGCTGTGCAGCCACTGCGGAAGGGACAGGTAATAATCACCGCACAAAGACACACCACTCCCGAGGTGTCAGGCAATCATGGCAAAGCCGCTCTGCAGCTGACAGGCAAGCCTTCTGACAGGTGTACAGCCGGTCCCCTTGGAGGGAAAAGGCAACCCCCCCTCCCCCCGCAGCCCACCACCGGTGCTGCAGGGCTGGGAAAGGAAAGAGGCACAGCAGATGGGCAAAAGCCACCACCCCAGCCCAGCCCAGGGATGCCAAAGGAACAACAGGCCATTCCCATGCTAAGTGCAGAGAAGGCCCATGGCAGTCAATCAGATCAGTGGCCTGTCCACACAGGAGTTGGTGAGCAGGGCCCAAAGGCTGCTGAAAGCCTCTTGCTACTCCCCAGAATTGGGGCTTCCAGGTAGACTGCCTGTGGGTGAAGAAAGATACACCCACCTCCCACCTCCATTTTGACCCCTCCAATCCAAGGGGCCGTGGACACCTCTTACAGCCACGGATCCCTCATGATGTGAGAGATGCAGAAGGACGGTTGTGCTCTTTTGTTTGTGCCCCCTCTGCTGCCCAACCAGGTTCTCACACGAAGGGAGAAGGAGGATAGAAACCCCAGTTGGCTTCATACTTCTCTCCATCTCTGCCGTCCCCCCCACCCCAGATGTGGAACTACTGGTGGCTTTAATTCCTTAGGAGCCCTTGAAGCTTTTTTCAAGACTGGGAAATGGGCATCCAAGGGAGAGGTTTCGGACACACACACCCCATTTCCCAAAACAATACTTTGTCCCCAGAAGCTTCCATTACCACAGCAGAGGGGGGAAGGCCATGACAGTTCATTAGGACAGCCGACAGGGAAAGGACACAGGGAACCCCCAACCCAGCCCTGGTTCTCCTGTCTTCAAAATAGCCCCAAAGGAGGGTCTAAACTGTGAAACGGTGGAGGAGACCCACTGGGGTTGGAGCATGCCCTGGAATCCTCCTAGATTTCCAAAGGACAGAGATTTCCCTGGGTACCTGGGGAGCGTGGCCTCTGCAGAAGTCCTTACTCCCTCCAAAGGCCACCTCCCCCCTTCCGGCCTTCGCTCCCAAATCTCCAGGGGTTCCCCAGTCTGGAGCTGGCAAACCTGGGATCTGCCTGGGTGCACAATCCTCATGCGGCTTCTGGACGGAAAAGCCCCAAATGCTCCACTCTTTCTCCAGCAGGGGGGGGCTCTGGTCTCTCACTCATTTGAGGCACCCTTGGAAGCCATTCCCTTTTTAAAAATGGGGATTTTTAAAATCTTCGAAGCAGCCAAGATCCACTCCCTGAGCAGATCACTGGAGTCCACTCTCCAAAGCAATACCCCCCCCCCATCATCTGGAGACCACTAGTAATTCCAGGAGACCACCAGACCCCTCCTGGAGGTTGGCAACTCTACAAGGAGGGACCTCAGTAGAGTACAATGCCATGGAATCCACCCTCCAAAGCAGCCATTCTCTCCAGGGGGGGCTGATCTCTGTTATCCAGAGATCAAGCATAATTCTGGGAAGTCTCCAGGCACCACCTGGAGGATGGCGACCCTACCATGCCAGGTTAGCAGCCTGAACCGTGGGCAGCTCCAGTCTTCAGAAGCCTCAGGTAGAGCATGATGCAGTCATTTGATCCTCCAGGTGACTCACTCTGATGAGAAAAGCAAAGTCGGCAGCAGCCAAAAGCACTCCAGTTGCTGTCTCACAAGGGTGGGGCCCATCTTAGTCCCATCTGTGTCCCTTTGTCAGGACTCCCAGCTTCCCTTCCCAGTTCTGAGGCCTTGCCTCTGTGACTCCCACTGCCCAGCCCCTGGTCACCACAGGGGACAGATTACAGCCTTCTTCATCCTTGCAGGAATGGCCACTTGCCAACTGCCTGCCTTCCCCCTGGGGCCCCTTTTTAAATAGCATGCCCCAGTGGTAGAGAGAACCACTCCCAGCATCCAGAGGTATAAAGTATTTATTTTAAAAGAAAACATCCTAAGCCTACTTGTAGCCCAGCACCAGATTGAGCAAGTGGTTCCAAAAGAAACTGGCAAAACAAAAGTCCTCTGTCCCTCTCTCTGCATGTTCCCTATCAGATGGCAAAATATGCTCCTTGGCTTTGAGGAGTTACAGATCTCTACACAGGTTCCATGACCTTGAAACTTCCTTCCACCCTTGAGGCCAACCACCTGGTCAGTAGCTGCCTCCTTGGCAGAGAGGCTGATGCAATGGCTGCGGCTGCCACGGAGACCCTGAGGCCAGGAGAAGGGCCTCTTGTCCTCAGTGGAGGGGTCTGTGTGTGCTTGTGGCCTCAGCCCCCAAGGCAAAGAGACCTCCTTCCTCCTGCAAGGACTTGTTAATTACCTCTCTTGAGGCTTTTCTTGGAGATCTCCAGGGCATTTCCTGGAGTCCCTCTAGCATTTCACTCCTCCAAAACTCTGTTCCCTGCCTGGAGAAATGGAAAGAGTTTGACCCATTCATTCTCTCTCCTACAAGGTCTATTAGGTGATGTAGGTGATGAAGCTGAGCTGATGTACTTCTGGCAGACAATTTAATGGACTCCCCCCTCCCAGTATCCTGTTCTCTACCCAGGGGGGAGGGAGGGGAGCTTTTAAAATGCAGCATGAAGGTTTGGCGTATTTCAAACGTCCCAGGAATAAGGGTCATACCCAAAGCAGCCGGCATCATTCTCCTGTCCTCCATTTTACCCTCCCAACAACAACTCTGTGGGGTGGGTTAAGCTTGAGAGAGGCCAAGGTGCCCCAAGAGGGGAGGATTGAAACCTGGAACTCCAAGCCTAAAGATGCCTTTGCAGGTAAACATGTCAAAAAAAGTTATTTTTCCTGCGTACCTTTTCAATTCTGGCTGACCCATGCGTTAATGGTGGTGGCATCACAGAAGCAGTCTTCTGCCTTACCTGGGGAAACGGCACATACCCAAGGCAGCTCTGAGAAGAAGTTCCACCCTCCAGGAAGAGACAGGCAGCCATTGTGGGATCCATAAGGTCTGAGAGACTTTGCATGAGATGTGGACCCTGGTCAGAAGGAAGAAGACCCAACAAAGGAAGTTAAACATGCCTGAATAAGGAACTCTGAATGCTTAACAGTATCCTGTCTACTCCATTTCATATGTCATCCTGAGGGGGTCAGTTTAAAGGTAAGGACTAGAGTTGCCAACCTCCAGGTGGGTGCTGTAGATCTCCTGGAAGGACAACTGATCTCCAGACTGCAGAGATCATCAGTTCCCCTGGAGGAAATGGCTGCCTTGGAGGGTGGGCTCGAGGGCACAGGACCCTGCTGATGCCCCCCCTTTGCTGATGTCCCCCCCATCCCAGGGTCCACCCCCAAATCTTCAGGAATTTCCCAAACCAGAGTTGGCTGTCAAGCATGCAGGTTCAATGATGAGTCGAAGTTGATACAAAGACTACGTTTATTGATAGACTGATACTTTCTGTGTAACAGGTTCTTGAGAGTAATGTCTATCATAAATGTCTACATTCTCATAGCGTTATCAGGACTCTGTCCTTGCTTTCCCCAGAGGTACCACACTCCCTACCAGGAATGTATGGGAAGGTGCTGATTACTTCTTCTCATGTTAGTTTCAGTTCTCACTACTTCTACTTGTAGGCAATAAAGCAAGGTGGGGGAAGGGAAAGAATAACAAAGCTAGCAAAGCTGGATCCTCCATGATACTTCACAGACCAGGTTTAGGCAGGACCCTATAACAATCAATTATCAATGGAATTTCACCATGCTTGACATACTGCCCCCCCTAAAATCAACCTCGGGGCTTCTGAGGAAACGCTCTATGAAACTTATTTACCAAATCAGGGGCTAAAACATCTTTTTCTGCTACCCATTCATTTTCACTGGTTGGGAAATGTTTCCACTTAATCAAATAGTACAACACTCCACGTTCATCTTTGAATCTAATCTCTCTTGCACTTCATGATGACTCTGATTCCCAATCTGGATAGGTTGTGGAACTGGCAGTCGAGGGTGCCAAGGAGTACCACCCGGGTCTCTTTGCAAAAGACTGCAATGAAAGACAGGGTGTATTTTACTAAACATCTTGGGCAACTCCAATTCTACTGTCACCTGATTAATCACCCTTTTGATCTTAAAAGGACCCAAAAACCTATAAGCCAGCTTCTTGGAAGGTTGATTCAGTGGGAGGTTTTTTGTTGATACAAATACAGAGTCCCCCACTTTAAAGTCCCAAACGGGCACATGGGATTTGTCATACTGCTTTTTACATGCCTCCTTGGTGGCTTCCAAATTCTCTTGAATCTCCTTCCACCCTTTTCCCAATTTTCCCCACCACTGTTCGAACGAGGTGGGATCTCGGGACCGCTCTCCCCCAGGCAACAATGGAATCGGCTTTCCCTCAATCTGAAATTGGGAAGCCTTAGTTGAGCTGTGCACGCTGTTGTTGTAGCCATACTCCGCCAATGGCAAGAGGTCCACCCAGTTAGACTGTTGGTGGTTCACATAACACCATAAATATTGTTCTAACAACATGTTCATGCATTCCGTCTGCCCGTCCGTCTGCGAATGGTAAGCTGAGCTCAACCCTTGTTCTATGCCCAGTAGTTTGTAAAACTCCCGCCAGAAGTTGGCAGCGAACTGTGGCCCTATATCACTAATGATCTTATCGGGGAATGAGTGGAGTTTCACAATGTGGTGGAAAAAGAGGTAAGCTACCCTCTTAGCAGTTGGTAACTGCACGCAAGGAATGAAATGGGCTTGTTTGGAAAAGGTATCCACTACTACCAGAATTATGGTTTTTCCTTGCGAGGCTGGTAGTTCAACTATGAAATCCATCGACACTACAGACCAAGGATGTGTAGCTGTCTCTAAAGGTTTTAACAGTCCGGGGGGCTTCCCTCCCCTCTTTTTTGCCATCAAGCAAATAGGGCAGGAGGTCACAAATTCAGAAACGTCCTTTTTCATGGAAGGCCACCAAAATTGCCTATTGATCAAATGCAGTGTCTTCACATACCCAAAATGCCCAGCTAGCTTGTTGGAATGGCAGAATTGCAAGACCTCTAACCGGAGGCTCTTAGGAACATAGAGCTTTCCATCTTTATACCAAAATCCATCCTCCCCCTTTTGCACTTTACCCAGTCGGTCTTCCCCCTCCTTTTCAGTCTCAATGGCTAGGCGTTCTCCCCCCCACTTCTCTGTCTGCAGATTCCGCCGAGTTTTGGATCGGGTGGTTACCATGGCAGCTACTTGGGAAGGGGAGATCAAAGAGTCCACCACCTTCTCTTTTTGGCTATTGTGCTGAGGGAGGCGCGAAAGGGCACCTGCCAAAAAATTCTTTGTTCCTGGAATGTGCCTCAGCACGAAATCGAATTTGGAAAAGAATCCTGCCCACTTAATTTGCTTTTCATTGAGTTTACGCCGACCGGTGAGAACCTCCAAATTTTTGTGATCAGTCCAAATTTCAAAGGGCAACTTGGCACCTTCTAGCAATGATCTCCAGGTTTTTAAGGCATAAGTCACAGCAAAAGCCTCTTTATCCCACACTGACCAATTTCTCTGCTCATGAGAAAACTTTTTGGAAATATAGGCACAGGGCTTTAACCTTCCTTCCTCATCTTTTTGCATGAGAATGGCTCCGACAGCGACACTGGTGAACAGCTGCTTGAGCTTACTGAATGCCTCCTGACACTTTGGTGTCCGATTTAGCTTGGCCCCCGGTTTTTTGGAGTCTGGACCCTTCCCCTTTGTTTTCAGTAACTCCATAAGGAGCAACATTATTTGGGCAACCCCGGTATGAAGTTTCGGTAAAAATTTGCAAACCCGAGGAACGATTGGAGCTGTCTACGTGTCCTTGGGGGAGCCCAATCCAATACTGCTTGAACCTTACCTGGGTCCATAGCTAGCCCCTGCCCTGATACTCTGAAACCCAAATAGTCGAGTTCAGTCTTATGGAACTCACATTTTGACAACTTTGCATACAGCTTATGTTTCAATAGTGTGCTAAGCATCTCCCTCACCAATTTTACATGCGATTGGAGATCTTGTGAATATATAATTATGTCATCCAGATACACCACCACCCCCTTAAACAAATGTTCCCTCGGCACTTCATTGATAAAGTTCATGAACACTCCCGGTGCTCCTTGTAACCCAAATGGCATTACTAGATACTCAAATTGTCCCATTGGTGTATTGAACGCCATTTTGCATTCATCCCCCTTCTTGATGCGCACTCTGAAGTACGCATCCCTCAAGTCCAGTTTGGTAAAAAAATTTCCCCTCCGACACTGTGCTGAGTAAGTCCTTGATGAGGGGTATTGGGTAGGCGTTGGAGGTGGAAATCCCATTTATCCCCCGAAAATCAGTGCAAAGTCTAAGCAAGCCATCCTTCTTTTTCCTAAAAAGGACGGGGGCTGCATGGGGGGCTGTGGCGGACCGGATGAAGCCCCTCTTCAAGTTTTTATCTAGGAACTTCCTCAGTTCCATCTTTTCGGCCCACCCCATCGAATACAGCTTGGCCTTGGGTAGGGTCTGACCCAGGATCAGTTCAATGGCACAGTCTGTGTCCCTATGAGGCAGAAGTTCATCAGCTCCCTGTTCGCTGAACACCCCCCTCAAGTCTCTAAAAGCTTTGGGGATCGTCTGGACTTCCTCCATCGTCAAGCAAACCTTTTCATTTCAGGGTGGCAGACTGGGACCCCACTCCTTAGTCCACTGATGGGCTCCACATCTCGGGTCATTAAATTCTATTGTCTGGTCCCCCCACCAACTATCCAACTCATGCTTGGCCAACCACCCCACTCCCAAGACCACATCGTAAGAGGAGGAGGGGGCTATTACAAACACCTCCTGGTCCCAGTGGTCTTTAATGCCCACCGATACCAACTGAGTCTCTAACACGCATGGCTCCCTCCTCATCACTGACCCATCCATCTGCTCAAATTGTATGGGGTGCGGCAAGGCTGTCGTGGGAAGCCCCAATGCATCCACCAGTTTAGGAGTGATTATGTCTCTTGTGCAGCCCGAATCAATCAAGGCTTTCACCTGCACGAACCTCTTGAGTCTGCTGTTTAGTAAAATTACTGGTACAAAATATAGCGACCCCATTACTCTCACCCTGAGTGGTGCCGGTTCATCGGCGACCTGCTGACTGGCGCCATTTAAAGCATGTCGTCCTCATTTCCTGCCGGCTCATCCTCCCAGGACATCTCACTCAGCTCATTGATGACGGTGGTGTCCTCGTCAGGCATCGAACTCGCGGTGGCACTGCTCTTTGGAGTCGGGGTGCTTGTATTGGAGGCACTAGATGATGGACTAGGGGTGCAGCCAGACGTACCATTAGTGGCGATACAGCTCCGTCTTGCTGACGGATTAAATGTGTTCGTTCAGACATCCACATCTGGCAATCGAGCGTATTCCAGTGTCATCCTGGCTTGCTACCCATCTATGGTGCATTAATTTGACAGCACATAAAGTCTGGTCCTTTTTCAAAAAAGCTGCATAAGATCAGCTTTTTCCTGTTTGGACAGCTCGCGCGCGATACTGCCTCTCACCTTTTTTTAAAAAAAAAAAAGCCCCACCAGACATGCGCATTGCCAGATCATCCGGGAATCTGAGGTGACGCTGCTGCTTCTCCAATCAACAGAGGATCAGAAGAGCGGGGAACGTTATCCCACTATTTAGAACAGGAAAAAGTCTCTTTTTTTCAATGTGGAGAATTTCTGGAAACTTCCCGCCCTCCCCCCCCGAAGTAACGTTTGATTTCCCACCTCCAAACAGTTGGGCGCATGTTCAATGAACCCCCCCCTCCCAGAAATCACCACCTAATCACGCATGCTCCAAGAAAAGAGCGTGATAGTATTGGATGTCTGAATGCTCAACAACAAAATGAGTCACATTCTTGGATGCTCGTCTGAATGGCCCTGCATCGAATCAATATTCAGCGGTTCAAATTTGAGCGCTACACACACATTTTTAATGTGAGGTGTGACCACACCCTAGGGGGGTTCGGGCAGCTGTTTGCCAGGTGGTTCGGGTCCCTGCACCAAAAGCATTTGCGGGTGGCCGGGGGCTTCCCGGCCGCTCCCCCCCCTCCCGGGTGTCATGGGTGCTGGGGACCCTGCAGAAGAAGCTGAGCCTGCAGAAGAAACTGTACCCCTGCCACCTGCACCCATGCCCCTGCCGCCTACTGGATAAGATCCAAGCCCCCTGGCCTCACCCTCTCAGGTGGCTCGTGTACGTGACCGCCTGTGTCAGGATCTCAGGGACCGGAGGAGGGCGGCACGCTCACGAGCAAGACGCTCCCTGAGCCCTGAGTTTTAAAAGGATTCTGGCTCCTCTAGGAGTGAGGATGCTTGAGTCCCAGCAGGATCCTGGCCACCCTCTGAGTCAGCAATTAATCCAAATGGGCAACAGCCAGCAGAGGGCTATATAGCTGTGGGCTTTGGGAGAAGGCTTTGTGGAAGCAACTAGTCACTTACCTGACATTCTAGCATCCACTTTGGCTTCTGACTTTGGCTTCTGGACCTCCTGACTTTGGCTTTGACTTCTGGACCCCCCCGACTTTGGCTCCTGGACCTTTGACTTGCAATACCTGGACTGTGATTCAGTTTTGGCATATTGGACCCTCGTTGCTCCCCAGCTACAGACCTTGGACTGCCCCTGGACTTCGCCTGACCCAGCCCCAGCACGTGACACCGGGTTTTCTTTGCCTCCATCTTCACCCCTGTTTTCGGGTCACGACCCGACTTGCTGCTTTGCTGTTGGCATTGCATGGCCACTCGCTTCATGTTGGTCTCCACTTCTCCCGCCAACTGGATCCATCCCACCAAGGTGGTTGGTTTGGCTTCCTGCAGGGCTCGATCCAGGATGCTCGTGTTCAGCCAGTGGGTGAAATGCTCGATCTTTATCAACTCACTCCACCCCCTCACCTTGGCCACATTGGTATGGAACTCAGCAGCATACTCCCAGATCATCTTGGAGCCTTGTTGCATATCCCTCAGAGTGGCCAGGGCGTGGGTCTCCTGCAGGGGGTCCTCATACTGGGCCAGCAGAGCTTGTAGGAAAGTGGCCACAAAGTCCAGCTCCGGGCTCATGGCCTCGTACAGGCTCACGTACCACCTTTTGGCAGCCCCCTTCAATTTCGATCCCAGATTGTCCACACGACTAAATTCATCGGGGAAGGTGTTCCCCCAATAATGCATGTAGCTGTTAGCCTGGATCGTGAAATACTCCACCTCCTCGGGATCCTCGTCAAAGGTGGCTTCCAACTCCCTTCCTCGGCCCCCTTCTCGAGGGGCTGGAGGCACCGCCGGTTGCGCCCTTAGTGGTGCTGTCAAGGGTCTAGCTGCAGGCGGTTGCGGGGCTCTTCTCGGGTCAGTCGTCCCCAGGATCCGGTTGACTTGCCTGTTGAACTCCCCGGCCATCATGGTGGTCATCGCTTGCATCTCATCCCGCAACCCCTTGGCGACCTCTTCGACTTACTTTCTGATCATCACTCAGAATTCTCGAGCAATCTCGTCTTCCTCCTCTCTTGGGCCTGTTACCTCGTGGGTCCCCGCCACTGCACCCAGAGGGGGGTCAGCTTCCATGCCTGCTACTGCTGCGGCCACTGCGCTCTCTTCCTCTCCCGGCTTGGGCCCCTCGCCCCCCTCGTTAGCCATCTTCACCCGGCACATGTGCCTGGTTAGGATGGCCTCTCTGCGTGCCGGAGCCTCATCCATCGTGGTGGTAGAGGTACATGGCTGCCACTGACGCAGGGTGACCAAGAGTTGTTGAATGTGGAGGGGGGAGCCGTGCCCAGCGACTCTCCGGGCGTCCAGCACGTGCCACGGTGAGGTTGGTGCTCTCGCCCCTTCTTCAGGTTCTGGAAGTTCACTGGAATCTTTTCAGCCATTTGGTTATAAAGTTAAACTTCTTGCAAAATTACTCTCAAAATGTCAAGCATGCAGGTTCAATGACTAGTCGAAGTTGATACAAAGACTACGTTTATTGATAGACCGATACTTTCTGTGTAACAGGTTCTTGAGAGTAATGCTGCCAATACATTGATACAATACTTTTAAGGCTTACTTCAAAAGGATTCCAAGGGATGGGGGTGCGGGGTAGCTCTCACACATAAACTATCATAAATGTCTACATTTTCATGTACCACACTCCCTACCAGGAATGTATGGGAAGGTGCTGATTACTTCTTCTCATGTTAGTTTCAGTTCTCACTACTTCTACTTGTAGGCAATAAAGCAAGGCGGGGGAAGGGAAAGAATAACAAAGCTAGCAAAGCTGGATCCTCCATGATGCTTCACAGACCAGGTTTAGGCAGGACCCTATAACAATCAATTATCAATGGAATTTCACCATGCTTGACATTGGCAACCCGAAGGAGAATGCACTTCAGTACCTCTTTCTTTTCCTTGACTCAGGTTTTGTTAGTCCCTTTTTGTTCAATTGTTGTATCACTATTTGAAACCAATGGCTGTTGATATAACTAAAGATATATCTTTTTTTCTGAAAATGTGGTAGGATTATTTGTCTCTGTGCCCAAACAATGCCTAAATTTAACACCTGCATGCCATGATAAGGAGGGAAGGCAAGGAGACACCTGCTGGCTTCTGCTAACCTCTCTATAGATTCCAAGTTCTCTACTTCCAGATTGGATATGCAGTAGAAGGGGGGTTTTTAACGGAGAAAAATCTCCTTAGAGAACAGAAGAGTGAATCCTGGTTCACAAACAACGCACTCCTAGTTAATGGCAGCAGCAGAGAGCAATCCTGTGGCGAAGGGGATGAGAGAGTCCAAAAACACCTCTGAGATCATAGAATCCTAGAATCATAGAGTTGGAAGGGACCCCCAGAGTCCTCTAGTCCAACCCCCTGGACAATGCAGGAAACTCACAAATACCTGCCACCAAATTCACAGGATCTTCATTGTTGTCAGATGGCCATCTAGCCTCTGTTTAAAAACCTCCAAGGAAGGAGAGCCCACCACCTCCCAAGGAGGAAGCCTGTTCCACTGAGGAACAGCTCTAACGGTCAGGAAGTTCTTCCTAATGTTGAGCCGGAAACTCTTTTGATTTAATTTCAACCCTTTGGATCTGGTCCTACCTTCTGGGGCCACGGAAAACAATTCTGCACCATCCTCCATATGACAGGCCTTCAAGGCCTTCTCAGCCGCCTCCTCTCTAGGCTAAACAACCCCAGCTCCTTCAACCTTTCCTCATAGGACTTGGTCTCCAGACCCCTCACCATCTTCGTCGCCCTCCTCTAGACCTGTTCCAGCTTGTCTGTATCCTTCTTAAAGTGTGGTGCCCAAAACTGAACACAATACTCCAGGTGAGGTCTGACCAGAGCAGAGTAAAGTGATACCATCACATCACGTGATCTGAACACTATACTTCTGTTGATACAGCCCAAAATTGCATTTGCTTTTTTAGCCACCGCATCACACTGTTGACTCATGTTCAGCGTATGATCCACTAAGACCCCTAAATCCTTTTCGCACATACTACTGCTAAGACAAGTCTTCCCCATCCTATAACTATGCATTGGATTTTTCCTACCTAAATGCAGAACTTTACATTGATCCCTGTTAAAATTCATTTTTTTTTATTTAGTCCAGTTTTCCAGCCTGTCAGGGTCATCTTGTATCCTGTTTCTGTCGTCTGCTGTGTTTGCAACCCCTCTCAATTTAGTATCATCTGCAAATTTAATAAGATCCGTAATAACCCCGAAAGGTCTCCAGCCCCCACCTGGAGGCTGGCCATACCCCCCTCCCCCTCCACAGCCCCTCAGGCGCAGCCGTTCTCCCGGCGGTTCTGCCCAGGCCTCCCCTGGCAGCTGCGAGGCACAGCAAGACGCGCCTCCTTGAGCACTGCTGAGTGATGCTGCCGGTGCAGGGCCTGACTCCTCATTCCCAGGAAGGCCGGCAGCCTCTCCAAATTGCCCTCTTACACTGCTGGTCTCTTATTGTTTTTTGAAGATTCTGCAACTTGCTGGGAAATGTTTGTAATTCTTTTTCTCTGCCTGCAGTCACTGTGCCTAATGCCCAGCCATTGACTGCCATATGTGTTTATATGCATTGCAATTTTCCACTTGATTACATTTTACCACAACCACTTGCCATTCTACAAAGGAGGCAAAGCATCCATAACACCCACAGCAGCCCACGAGCAGACACAGCCAACAGAGCCACGCTGCCGGGACATCGCAGCTCCTGCTCTACACACCTCACAGGCCCCTGAGTCGGGGGACAGGCTGAGATGCACAGGAGGTGGAAGCAGGCTGGAGCCATGGAAAGACCCACAGCCTCTGGGCGCCTCCCTGGAATCAGAGAACCATAAAAGAGTTGGAAGGGACTCCAGGGTCATTTAGTCCAGCCCCCTGAACAATGCAGGAGATTCACAAACACCTCCCCCCCAACACACACAAACACACACATATCCCCAGTGACTCCTGCAGGCTCCATGCCCAGGTGATGGCAAAAAAACAACAACCCTCAAGCATTCAGGATCCCTGGCCAAACTGGCCTGGAGAAAAATTGACCCCAAAGTGGTCCTTGGGTGTGGAAGAAGAAGAAGTTGGATTTATATCCCACCCTTCACTCTGGATCTCAGAATCTCCTTTACCTTCCCCCCCACCCCCCCACAACAGACACCCTGTGAGGTGGGTGGAGCTGAGAGAGCTCTCACAGAAGCCACCCTTTCAAGGACAACTCCTGTGAGAGCTATGGCTGACTCAAGGGGAACTACGAGAACTAAGCACTGATGCAACCCTTCCTGCCCTCATGATCTGCCTAATTCACAGAATCAGCATTGCTATCAGATGGCCATCTAGCCACTGTTTAAAAACCTCCAAGGAAGGAGAGCCCACCACGTCCCAAGGAAGCCACTCACACTGTCATGAAGTTCTTCCCAATGTTGAGTCAAAAACTCTTCTGATTTAATTTCAAGCCTTTGGTTCTGATCCAACCTTCTGGGGCCACAGACAACAATTCTGCACCATCCTCTATATGACAGCCCTTCAGTTACTTGAAGATAGTGATCACCTCCCAGCCATCTCCTCTCCAAGCTAAACATCCCCAGCTCCTGGCTTCAGCCTTTCCTTATAGGACTTGGTCTTCAGACTCCTCACCATCTTCATTGCCCTCCTCTGGACCCATTCCAGCTTCTGGACCTATTCTATATCCTTCCTAAATTGTGGTGCCCAAAACTGAACGCAATACTCTAGATGAGGTCTAACCAGAGCAGAATAAAATGATAACATCCCTTTGCGTGATCTGGACACTATATTTCCGTTGATACAGCACAAAATTGCACTGGCGTTTTTAGCCACTACAGCACACTGCTGATTCATGCTCAATGCAGGGTCCACTAAAACCCCTAGATCCTTTTTGCACAAACTATTGCCAAGACAAGTCTCCCCCTTCTTATAATGATGCATTTCATTTTTCCCTGCCTAAATACAGAACTTTACATTTATCCCTGTTAAAATGCATTTTATTTTACATCCAGTTTTCCAGCCTGTCAAGATCATCCTGTATTCTGACTGTCTTCTACTGTATTTGCTATCTACCCCTCCCAATTTAGTATCATCTTCAAACCTGATATTTCTTCATCCAAATCATTTACAAAGATGTTGAACAAAGCAGGTCCCAGGACAGATCCTTGAGGCACTCGTCGCTCCTTTCCAAGAGGATGAGGACCCATTAATAAGCACCCTTTGGGGGCAACCTGTCAACCAGTTCCAGATCCACCCAACAGTAATAGGATCCAAGCCACATTTTAACAATGTGAGGAGGACTTGGCCTCTTGGCCCCAATGCAAGGAACGGTCCTGCTTGCCTCATCAGGGCAGCTTTCAAGGAGCTCCTGAGTGTGTGGGGGGAAGAATCGGAGCAAAGCTGCTGTGAGAGAGGCTTCTTTGGCTTTTCTCCTAGAAGCTGTGTAGGTTTTTGTGCTTTTCTCTGCTGAAAGTTATGGCAGACAACGATTGTGTGAATCTGCCCTCAGGGCTTTGCCAAGTCCTAAAGGTCTGCCCACCATGAGCAGGAAGACACCAGAAGATACCTGAGCAGCAGGCCTTAGGCTTGCCAACCTCCGCTGGAGTTCTCCCAGAATTACAACTGATGCCCAAATTGCAGAGTTCAGTTCTCCTGGGGAAAATAGCCGCTTCAGAGGGTGAACTGTATGGCATCATCCCCCTGCTGAGCACCTTCCACTCTCCAAAGCCCTCCCCCCCCCCCCCCGGCTCTTCTCTGAAGTCTCCAGGAACTTCCCAATCCCTGGTCCTTGAGGAAGCCTGACTGCTCCGGTTACTGATCTGCCGCCTACCCACCCCCACACCACTGGGTCCAGCAAGCACGACAGATGGGAGTGCCTGTGAGCCAGTGCAGAGGGAGGGAATGGAGGGTGTCCTCCTTGCACCACCTGACCAGGAGCCCCACTCCCCCCAGCCTGAGCACCAGAAGCAGCAGAGGTCAGAGACTGGGCCTTCTTCCCTCGGCCTGCCCCTGGCACAAGACCCAAGGCAAGCATAAGGCAGCAGGTGGTCAGGACGGCACCAATGAGCAGACGGTTCTGTGCTCAACCAGAAACTCTCCGGAATGTGGGGTGTGCAAATTCCTACCTCCATCATGGGTCCTTACTACTGGAAAGTGAACCAGACCAATTTCGCACTCACTTTACGCCACTGTCACATTCCTCTTCTCAGCACGGCGTCCCTCGGATTTCCCACTAACTAAAAAACAGTTTCTGTTTGCTGCACAAAAACCACGATGTTTGCTGCAGCCCCGGAGCAGATAGTGGGATATCCGAAGGACGCCACACTGAGAAGAGGAACGTGACAGCGGCGTGAGTGCAAAATCGGTCCCAGTGTCTCTCTTGATGGTTCATAATGCTGCAGAGCTGCCATAAAGCAAACTGCTGGGAAATACAGTAAAGATACAGCAAAAAAATAAATAAATAAGCCCTGCTCTTCCTATGAACAGTTCTCGAAGCAACAGCTATCAAAAGCTATAACTCTCACAATTATAGCCTCTTGGAAATCTAATTATTGATATAAAGTTTTCTTTGATGGTGGGAGTTTAAACAGTTTTAAACCACAGAGAAAAACCTAAAGATGTGTCTTGGAATGTATAGGTCATTGCCCTTCTTTAATTTAGCTTTGTTTTGTTTTGGTTTTTTGGCAAATCACAAACTACTTAATAGCTAATTTGTTCTGCCTGCCTTTGGCTGGATTTATACTGAGTATAACAAGGAAGTGCACTGCCCTCTGCTGGGTAGAAGAGGAATATTCTTGTTCTAATAATGGCCATGAGTCAGGCTGCTGGCTCTGGATTGGGAAATACCTTGAGATTTCTGGGTGGAGCCTGAGTTTGGGGAGCAGCCATTTTCTCCCAGGGTTTCTGTTGCTTGGAGATCAACTGTAATTGTCAAGAAAGGGTTTGGCAAGCAGATATGTCAAGGGTTTGTCAAGCAGATATGTCAAGCATGCTATTTCTGTGTATTATTGAATTCTGATTTCTTCCTCTCTAGTCCTGACAACTGTCCTTTCTCATAGCTGCATATCAAAGCTCAACCTCCCTCCCTTTCTTACTTTCTCACCTCCCTTTCCTCTTTCCCACCTCTGGGTAGCAAATGTAGGAATGCTGTAACTTTGATGATAGAAAGGAGGCGCCTCCCCCAAACGGTTCCCATTCATTGCTTATCAACAGGGACAAGAATGTATGAGACCGAGGGAAGTTTCAACCGCAAGATAGTAGTTTTGCATAGCTGTAACAATTCACACATGTTTGTTATGTCTTGAAGCTATCTTTCCTATACTCTTTGATGTAATCCTTAAAACACCATGCTATGAGCAACTCTGTATCACTCTCTGTAATCACATTGTTGCACCTTGAGCAACAATGGATTATCAATAAACTAAGTCTTTGTATCCAACAACTGCTTGATTACTTGAAATACCGATGCTTGACAAGATAATCTCCAGTGTTGATCTGGATAAATGTCCTCTGGGTTTGCCTTTTCTAATGCATTTTGATGATCAGTTATGATTTTGCTTTGCCTGGCTTTGCTCATTGTTTAACACGTGTAATCTTAGAATGGAATGGAGTGTATACATATAATGTTTCTGACTTTGAGAAACAGGTTCCTTATTGGAACTGCTGGAACGAATGGTTTGGAGTTTCAGTTCCAAAGAAAAGGCACTTAACAACTGGGGGGGGGGGGGCGGGGAATCAGGCACATATATTTCAAATGCTTTGCCACTGTTTTTGCACACCTGATGTGCTGATGCCATTAACTGCCATGCCTAATGTATAAGTATCTGACCCTATTCTATGAGGTCAGTTCTAACAAGAAACGTCTTGCTGTGAACATGCATCTCTTCAATAAACTCCTTATTTGATTCAAATCAAAGAGGTTGAGTTGATGAGAGCTGCACAGAACCAGAGAGTAATAATGGCTGGCGATCTCCCAAGTACAACTGATGAAGGTTTTCAGGCCATTGCCAGCCTCTGTGAAGCAGCCTGGGTCTTCCATGGTGGTCTCCCATCCAAGGACTAACCACAGCTGACCCTACTTAGCATCTGAGGAGATTGGATTAAGCTGGGCCCAAAATTATAGGGTTGCCAACTCTAGGTTGGGAAATTCCTGTAAATTAGGGGGTGGAGACTGGAGACAGGAGGAAGCTCAGCAGGAATGTGATGCCAGAGCACCTCCCCCTCCAAAGCAGCCATTTTCTCCAGGTGAACTGACTTCCATATCCTGGGGATGCATTGTAATTCCAGGCTGGAAGTTAGAAACCCTACCCAAGAAAATGTGAAAGTAGATACCCATTTACCAAAACAGTAACATCAAGACCAGAGCAAAAGCATTCTCTCAGGTAGCAAGAAGGATCTTGTGATTTCTCTGGGCTTCTGGCCAGCTTGAGATGTCTGAGCAGCCAGCTAAATGGTCACAAACAGGCCCTCCAGGGTCAGCCGCTGTGTGGTGAATTGTGGGCTGCATTCAGTTGTCCAAGGACAAAGGAGGGGCTGACCATGTGCCACTCAGCAGGGACTAGAATCCCCCGGCAGCAGCCAGGCTTGCAGATCTGTTGCCAAAACCAAGGCAGCCCGGCTGAGCCAGAGAGAACCGTGATGAAGTTCTGTGGGCTGAAATCTCTCTCCAAGGCCATCTACTGTTTCTAGAGGCCAGTGCTTCTGCTGATGACCTGGCACTCCTCTCCTCATACAATTTAACAATGGAAATTAAGTCTTTGGGGAGCCAGGCCAGTCCTGAGAGATAATTCAATGCAGCAGCCCAATGCAAGGGCAAGCTTTTAGCATCGAGACTGTTGCTATGAGACCTCCGGAAGGACAAGCTGCCTTTGGCAAGAAGAGAAGACAGGGCAGTGCTGCAAGAACACGCAGGGGAAGCCTCGGATGGGCAGGAGACTCAGAGACAAACCCTGCTTTGGGCAAGTGACTCTCTCATGCCTTCTGCTCCCTCCCATCACACTGGATTGCCCTGAGATCATGACGGTGGAGACCAGCACAGAGAGGGCCCTACAAGCACCAAGGAGGGCTGCCTGGCCAGGCCAGGGGACTCAGGGAGATTTGGGGGAGCAGCCTGGGGAGGGGGGAGCTCAGCAGGGATGCAATGCCTTAGAGCCCCCCCCCCCCCAAAGCAGCCATTCTCTCCAGGGGATCCGTTGTCATTCCAGGCCCCACCTGGAGGTTAGGCCTTTTGGGGAGGGGTGCATCCCAAAATAGAGTTTTCCAGCAAAAACGGATAGGCTGCCTGTCCCTTTTCTTACACTTTAGTCTATAAAACAGAGGACAATAGATTAATGGTATGTACCTTTAAGGAGACGGCATTTTTGTCCCTTCCACCCCTCTCATCTAAGGCACAATCTCCTGTAGGGGCAATTGCTCCACCTCAGGTGAAACTCCACTGATGAGATGCATCTTTTACAGGATAGCAAAGCCACAGCACAAGATATTAGGGCTGGGGGATGTCCCACATAGGTGATTGATGAAGCTCCCAGGAAGGTAGCATCAGCGTGTCGAGTTGGTCTTTTCCAACAGCAAGGAAGGGAGCAACAACACAGATTAACATGGGGACAGAACTACACACCACTAGCCAATCAGATTCGCAGAATCTTGTTGAAATGTTGGCATATTATAAATGACATCCTTGATTGTGAACAGCCTGCCAGAGTGGGAGTTCGAAGAATTTAGGTGACACCTTGGTCTGCTCACGAATGAGATCTTTGAAGGCTGTACCTGTTGGACTAACCAGGCACCATCCATGGGGGAAGTGCTTGGTCTGCTTGTATTTTGGCGGGGTCCATGGCCAGTCCCTTCCCTGAAACTCTGAAACCCAAGTAATCCAACTCCATCTGATGAAATTCACACTTGGCTAGTTTGACATACAAGTGATGCTCGTAAAGGGTCTTTAAGACTTCTCTGACTAGTTTCATGTGAGCTGATAAGTCACTGGAATAAATAATTATATCATCCAGGTACACCACTACCCCTTTATACAAGTATTTTCGTAGTACTTCATTGATAAAGTTCATGAAAACTCCGGGGGCACCTTGAAATTCAAAGGGCATGACTAAGTATTCAAACTGTCCCATCGGCGTGTTAAACGCCATCTTCAATTCATCCCCCTCCTTTATGCGTACCCGGAAGTAGGCATCTCGCAAATCCAACTTGGTGAAAATCTTTCTCTCTAACACCATGCTTAATAAATCTTTTATTAATGGGATGGGGTACGCATTTGAGGTTGAAATAACGTTGATCCCCCTAAAATCCGTGCAAAGCCAGAGCCACCCCCGTCCTTTTTTCAAAAGAACACTGGAGCGGCAGGGGGTGCCATGGCCGGCCTTATGAACCCCCACTTTAAGTTTTTGTCAGAAATTTGCACAGCTCTGCTTTCTCAGCCCACCCCATGGAATACAATTTGGCTCTCGGGAGGCTTTGCCACGGGATCAATTCTATTGCACAGTCAGTGTCCCAATGTGGTCAGAGTTTGTTGGCCTCCTCTTCACTAAACACTTGTTTCAAGTCTCTATACTCTTTAGGGATCGATTTCACCTTTCTATAGTGAGGCACAATTTCTCATTTACTGGAGGCGGCTCCGGACCCCTGCTCTCATCCCAGTGGTGGTGTTCACAACGCCCATCTCTGAAGTCTATAATTTGGTCCCCCCACTTTATATCAGGCTCGTGCTTGGCTAGCCATCCCACCCCTTAGATGATCTCAAAGGACAAAGAGGGGGCCACTACAAAAAATTCCATATCCCATTGATCATCTATTCCCATTGGCACCTCGTGGGTTTGTTCTGTGCATGGTTCCCCTCTCATGACTGTCCCATCCATCTGTTCGAATTGTATGGGGTGCGGTAGGGGACTCGTAGTGAGGCCAAGGGCTTCCACCAATTTGGGTGCGATTATGTCTCTAGTGCACCCCGAATCTAGCAAGGCCCAGGCATGCATAAAACGTTTTAACTTAGGGATCAGTAAAGCCAATGGGATGAAAAACAAAGTCCCAGTTATTCTCACCATCAATGGTGCCGTTAATTCCATGACCTGCTGCTCGACACTTCTCAGTGCAGGTCATCCCCGTTTCCTACCGGCCCATCTTCCCAGGCGTCTTTTCCCAACTCGTCCACTACGATAATCTCTTCCTCTCGGGAAGTTGCTGATGCTGAGCTGCCTTTTGCCAGTTCCTTCGCTTGTCCTTCCGCCTTTTTCGCCTTGGGTGCTCTGGTCTTCGGAGTAAGGGGGGAGCCTCGAGGCCATTCAGAGCAATTGGCAGCTAGATGGTTTGAAGAAGAAGAAGATGAAGATATTGGATTTATATCCCGCCCTCCACTCCGAAGAGTCTCAGAGCGGCTCACAATCTCCTTTACCTTCCTCCCCCACAACAAACACCCTGTGAGGTGGGTGGGGCTGGAGAGGGCTCTCACAGCAGCTGCCCTTTCAAGGACAACCTCTGCCAGAGCTATGGCTGACCCAAGGCCATGCCAGCAGGTGCAAGTGGAGGAGTGGGGAATCAAACCCGGTTCTCCCAGATAAGAGTCCTCACACTTAACCACTACACCAAACTGGGTCGCCACATCGAAAGCAATGTCTGGGGGTAGTCAGTTTGGTGACCCCTCCCCCTTGGTTTGCTTTTCATCCCTCTGCTTTTGCCCCTGGCCGAGACTCACATCCCCCCTTCCCCCCTTGCTGCTGTTGGCACTGGAGAGCCACTTGTTTCATGTTAGTTTCTACTTCACCAGCCAGCTGCACCCACCCCACCAACGTGGTGGGATGAGCCTGTTGGAGAGCTTGATCCAGCACGTTTGTGCTCAGGCCTCTCTGAAATTGCTCTATCTTCATTTGCTCATTCCACCCATGCACCTTGGCTGCATTTGTGTGGAATTCGGCCGCGTACTTTCTTACGGCCTTATACCCTTGTTGCAGATCTCGCGGCACGGTCAGGGCTCAGGTCTCTTGTAGAGGGTCTTCATACTGGGTCAGTAGGGCTCGTAGAAACACTGCCACGTTGGCTAATTCGGGGCTTCTGGTCTCATACAGACTCACGTACCACCGCTTAGCTGCTCCCTTCAATTTCGACCCTAAATAATCTAATCTGCTGAATTCATCAAAGAAGGTGTTCCCCTAATAGTACATAAAGCTATTGGCTTGTATGGAGAAATACTCCACCTCTTCAGGATCCCCGTCAAAGGTGGCATCTAGCTTGCGGCCCCTTCCATAGTCACGTGGTAGCAGTGGCGGCTGCGGTAGCATAGGTTGTTGCAACACTGGAGGGGGGGCAGAGGTGGCTGACCCCCTCTTGGATCCGGTGGTTGCAGCGCCTCCTCTAACTGCCTCCTCACCTCTTGGGCCAAGAATGTAGCATTGGCTTGCATCTCGTCTCTCAGCCCTTTGGCTATTTCTGCCACCTCCAATCTCATCGTTTGGAAGAAATCCCAAGGGTCTGGGTTTTGGTCCTCTTCTTCCTCCTCTTCCGGGTCCGGGTTGGGGCAGGGATCTCCTCTCTCATCCCGACCATTCCCGCCACTCACCTCCGAGGTGCCCTGGTCACTGTCCTCTCCAATCCTCGAGTGTAGAGAAGGGAACACCAGGATTCCCTCTCTCCGAGCGGGTGCTTCATCCATCAAGCTCGTTGACCTTCTGGGGACCCACACTTTGGGGGTGATGAACAGTCACTGTATGTGCAGCGGGAACCCTCTCCCTGCTGCTCTCCGTGCGTTAATTATATGCCACGGAGGTTGCTTAGGGTCGGTACCGGGTCTTTGTTCCTCACCAATCAGTCGTTCTGGAGTGTTGGGGGCTTCTCCATTATCCGGAGCTCTCTCTGCCATAGGGTTAGAAAGTTTCCAGTTCGGTTACGTCGCCAAGTGAAATTACTTCCAAAATGTCAAAAATCGATATTTCTCAATAATCAGTCTTTTGTTGTTGAATCAAAAGTTGCTTTATTGTAGAAACTCAGAAGCTTTACCAAGGACAGAATCCTTGGAAGTAATGACGTATACATGATTACATAGTTACTATATAGGATTACTTCAAAGGATAGTATACAGATGCAATTTGAGTCACAGGTTCAAAGGTTACTACAAAGTATCTCTTTTATTGCTAAGGAATTTAGGCTAATAAAAACATCTCCCTTTCTCACACTTCTTCCAGA
This sequence comes from Heteronotia binoei, assembly GCF_032191835.1. Taxonomy (NCBI): domain Eukaryota; kingdom Metazoa; phylum Chordata; class Lepidosauria; order Squamata; family Gekkonidae; genus Heteronotia; species Heteronotia binoei. The sequence continues at coordinate 3,061,020 of NC_083228.1, read as the reverse complement.
CCTGATAAGAGCTGTCTGTGTGAATCTGGAAGAGAGGCACCTCACAGCCAGGCTGTAGCATAAACATCCTTGGGCTAGATAGATTTACTGCTTGCCCAAATGTTGTAGAAAGGAGGGGGGCAGTGGATACTGGCAGCCTGCTCTCTGTCTAAGAAACAATCATAGCACTTAGAAATATGCATGCTTGACACTGTTGTTTATAAACACTTTCCAATGTTGATTGGCAGCAAGTCAGACATAGTGCTTCCTATTTTGCATGATCTGAGAGATCTAAGAGCAGGCCTCAGATTCAGTGGGAGCTCACAGGAGCGCAGCTCCTAAACCTTTCTGAGAGTTCCTCCTCCTCCTTCTGAGAGTTCCATCTCCTTGTCCATTGAATAATAGGTGCAGCTGCATAACAATCCCTGGATGAGCTCCACCACCTATTTTTCTACAAAATAACCCCTGTCTAAGAGTATACACCACCTTCAAGGCAGCTGCCAGCTGCTTGTGATCAGGGCTTGAAATCTTTATGGCATTTCATTTTGTGACTAGCCAGAATTGGTGAATGCTGGTTAATTAATGAAACATTAGAGCAGGGGTGTCAAACGTGCAGCCTGGGGGCCAAATCTGGCCCCCAGAGGGCTCTAATCAGGCCCACAAGCATCTCACTGCCATCTGCTTCCTTCTCTCTCTCTTGTTTCCTTCTGCATCACAGCTTGCTTTGACAGACTTGCTCATTTGCACAGGAGCTACAGAGCCTCTATTTTCCCCAATGGTTGACCAGCCCATGAAGCAACATATGTACAAAACCTCACAATGCGCAGCCATTTCATGTTTTCCTCTGGGTCTTAGGCTCAAAGCATTGACAATAAGATTTCTGTAATGAATGTCAATAAATCAAAAGTAGGTTTCCAGCTTGCACACACACCTGAACAATACCAGAACAGCATACTCAAGATTGCTACAGTACATTCTCCAGATTTTGATGCAATAATTCAGAGCAAGAAGTGTCAGTCATCAAAAACTATTAAATTAACAAAATATTGCAATATCTTTTAAGCATATTTAAGAGGGTTTTTTTAAAAAAAATCTTTAATTATGTTTGTCTATATCCTTTATAAAATTTATATCTCCACTACCTGGCATTACATTTTATGACACACATGGCCCAGCCCGAAAAGGTCTCATTTATGCCAGATCCACGCCTCATAACAAATGAGTTCAACACCCCTGCATTTGACAGAAACAGGGTACAGGATGACCTTGACAGGCTGGAAAACTGGGCTAAAATTAAAAAAAAAATGAATTTTAGCAGGGATAAATGTAAAGTTCTGCATTTAGGCAGGAAAAATCCAATGCATGGTTATAAGATGGGAGAGACTTGTCTTAGCAGCAATATGTGCGAAAAGGATCTAGGGGTCTTAGTGGACCATACGCTGAACATGAGTCAACAGTGTGATGCGGTGACTAAAAAGGCAAATGCAATTTTGGGCTGTATCAACAGATGTATAGTGTCCAGATCACGTGATGTGATGGTATCGCTTTACTCTGCTCTGGTAAGACCTCACCTGGAGTATTGTGTTCAGTTTGGGGCACCACATTTTAAGAAGGATCTAGACAAGCTGGAACGGGTCCAGAGGAGGGTGACGAAGATGGTGAGGGGTCTGGAGACCAAGTCCTACGAGGAAAGGTTGAAGGAGCTGGGGATGTTTAGCCTGGAGAGGAGACGGCTGAGAAGTGATATGATCACCATCTTCAACTACTTGAAGGGCTGTCATATTGAGAATAGTGCAGAACTGTTTTCTGTGGCCCCAGAAGGTAGGACCAGAACCAATGGGTTGAAATTTAATCAAAAGAGTTTCCGGCTCAACATTAGGAAGAACTTCCTGACCGTTAGAGCTGATCCTCAGTGGAACAGGCTTCCTCCTTGGGAGGTGGTGGGCTCTCCTTCCTTGAAGGTTTTTAAACAGAGGCTAGATGGTCATCTGACAGCAATGAAGATCCTGTGAATTTAGGGGGGAGGTGTTTGTGAATTTCCTGCATTGTGCAGGGGGTTAAGAACATAAGAGAAGCCATGTTGGATCAGGCCAATGGCCCATCCAGTCCAACACTCTGGGCCTTTTCACACTTACCGGTGGAAACCGGAAGGGAGTCGGTATTGTGCCGCTTGCAGTAATCCGAGACAGCGATGGGAGTTTTCATACACATGTTTTTTTCCCCGGTTGGGTTCCGTGATTGAAGCGTGATTGAAGCGAGCCATTTCACACTGTTCCGCTCTTATCTCGCTTCCACCAGCGCCAGCCGGTTTCGCGCCGTTTTTCGCCCGCCGGCGCGCGCGATCTCCAGCTTTTTTTTTTTTTGAACGTCAGTTTAGATCGATATAGCGATATATCGCTATATCGACCTGTCAAAACAGCACCACCATAGGGATTGCAACGGAGCCTAGCCATCCCTATGGTGGTGCTGTTTTGACAGGTCGATATAGCGATATATCAATCTAAACTGACGTTCAAAAAAAAAAGCCGGAGATCGCGCGCGCCGGCGGGCGAAAAACGGCGCGAAAACTGCTCCCGGGTTAGATACTGGACATTTCACACAGCACCCCATAGCGATTTCAACCCGGAAGGAGGGGTTGAAAAGTGGAAGAAGCTGCTCTTTGTTTGTGACGACTCAGGCACGCCTCACTACCGGGACAGCCGCGGGAGTGTGTGAAAAGGTGAGAGTATTTCGGTAGCAGCCAGTTACTGAATCGGGTCTGTCTGAAATGCCAGCAGAAACCCGTTACTGTTCAGTAACTGGCCAGCTGCTATACCGGAATACTTAGGCTGTGTGAAAAAGCTCAGTATCACACAGTGGCCAAAAAATTTACATATTTTTGTCAGAAGATCCACGTTCAACTTTGAGTTCTTTGAGAACTCTTGGATGTTTGCCATCCAGACCTGGTTGGACTAGATGACCCTAGGGGTCTCTTCCAACTCTATGAATCTATGATTATATGATTTTAGACATGAATACAGATAGAAAACTCAGATATAGATGTAAGTGTTGAATTTTTTGTATAAAATTATGAGACAATTTATTCATTGATGGGACTTTGCAGCTCATTGCTTACTTTCAGTTTTGCAGAATACATGAAGCATTGAAGTATGAACTAGGAGGGTAGACGGAGATGTAAGTATTGACTTGGTGTATAAGATTGGTTGGATATTTTGTCATTTGTGATGTTTTGTGGCTTATAGTTTGTTTTCGGGGTTGCTGAGGTCCTGCATGGAAGAAGCATGCACAAAACCAGTTCTCAGTCGACTCCCAGTCCAGGACTCTGGGAACTTTATTTGCACAGTCTTCAGAGGGGGTGGTTGGTATTCTATAAGAGAAGAAAATCTTTAATATTTCTAATTGAACTGGGACTTATGCCCTTTGGGTGGCAGGCATGAGTAAACCTGGAAAGGATTTTTGTAATGCCTATTTTTTGGAAAATATACACACACACACACAAACAGAGGATTTTGATATATTCTTTGAAACATGTGTAATTTCTTTGCACTTTTGTATTCATTATCTGGGGTTATGATGCTGTCAGTGCAGTTCCAGAGTGTTCCTGCATGACACTCCCCTCTTTGCTGCACCTGCCTGGAGGTTGGCAACATTGAGTGACGCGGCAATGAAAGGCTTCATTCATGAGGATTTGGTCTGTCTGACAAGAGGGGGGGCTTCAGTGGAAATAGGCCCCGGCCAGAGAAGGAAGGCCTCCTGCCACTCTCTAGGCCGCCATCACAGATGCGCAGGTTCCTAGAGAGTCTCTCCATCATCACATCTTTGTCCCATACGAAGAAGAAGAAGAAAAAGAAGGTGGTTTAGGTTTTATACCCCGCCCTCCCCGCCGAGGCAGGCTCAGGGCGGCTTACAGTAATCGTCATATTACAACCAATTGAATTTAAAACAATTGAAAAACAGTTGGCGCTAGTAACATTCTGATGTTGTTCAGATCCGATGGCGCCAGTATCCCCTGGATTCCTCCTGCCGTTACAGTCTCAAAGTCAGCCGAAAGCCAGCCGGAAGAGTCTGGTCCCACAAGGCCCAAACCTCTTCTGGTAGCTGGTCCCACCAGTGGGGAGCCGCCACTGAGAAGGCGCGATCCCTGGCAGCCATCAGCCTCACCTCTCTCGGCCCAGGGATCACTAAAAGATGTTGAGTTCCTGATCTTAGTAGCCTCTAGGGAACGTGTGGGGAAGACGACAACGACATTGGATTTATATCCCACCCTATACTCTGAATCTCAGAGTCTCAGAGCAGCTCACAATCTCCTTTACCTTCCCCCACCACACACACACACAAAAGACACCCTGTGAGATGGGTAGGGCTGAGAGAGCTCTCACAGAAGCCACCCTTTCAAAGACAACTCCTACGAGAGCCATAGCTGACCCAAGGCCATTCCAGCAACTGCAAGGAGCTCCTGGCAGGATTTATGCCCCCCCTTTCCTTTTATTCTCACAGCAACCCAGCAAGGTAGATGTGGCTGAGAGAGGGCGGCTGGCCCAAGGCAAGCCCCACATTTGCGGTTCCTCTTACCAACAGCCTGGCCACCCACACCACTATTCCCACAATACTGCAAAGAGCGAGGCCAGGCCACGCCACAGAAAAGGCTTCTCTGACTCTCTTCACAATCTGGGACTGACAAATATTTTCTTGCTCCCAACTAGCATCACCTCTATCGGACAGCTTCACATTTCCTTTCAAAGTACCCTAGGGCACCGGCCTTCTGGGGGCGCTTCCTCACGCGACTTGGTGATGTTAGCAGTGCGGGGGGGGGGCAGAAATTAGCCTTGCCTAGGGTGCCAGATGGCCTAGGGCTGACCCTGCCCCCAGCAGTGTGGAACCAAGTGGCAATCAGACAAGATCACCACCAGCGACACCTAGATCAGACCTCCTTCCTGACCCGCCGCCCCCATTCTGGTCATAAGTGGAGCCTCAAGAGCCAGTGACGCTCAGGTGCCCAAGAGGATTTCTGACTTCTTTGCAAACGATTCCTCTTTAGGTCTGATCCTAGTCAGGCACTCTCTCCACCCCCAATGGTGAGGGAGGGAGATCAATTGGCCAGTCTTTGCCAACGTAGAGAGGGAAGCTGCAAGACTGGCAGAAAGCTGGGACAGCAGGAGGGGCAGAGAGAGAGACTCTGCCTTCAGAAGTGGGCACTGGGATCCTCTGTCATGGAGAAAACCGCACTCAGCACATGCTCGGAGAAGCATTCTGCTGACAGGGCTGGGAAATGGCTGGGGAGCATCATGTCCTAGGCACCCAGGCACGAGTGCAAGTTTCCCCCTCAGCTGCTGTGGAGAAGCTGGGTCTCTTCTGAGCCCCAAGGGGTGCAGCTGGCAGCTTCTCCTGGAGGGCTCGTGGCAGGTTCAGGCGGGCTCTGACCAGGGAACTGAGCAGAGGCTTGTGCAGGTGTGTGCGGGGGGGGGGAGGTCTGTGGAGGAGGAGGGCATTTGGAAGGAATCTCACCTTAAAAAATGTACCCCAGAGGTTGTCTTCTGAAGGTGCCATTTCCTCCTTCCTCCAAGGTGCCATTTCTGAAGGTGACCTCTGTGGGGTGGAGATCAGTTCTAATTCTGGGAGACCTCCAGGCCCCACCTGGGGGTTGGCAACCCAAGAGAACAAGCAAGCTGTGGTGCTTGTCATGCCCACCTGCTCCTTCCTGGCCCAGAAGTCCAGTACCTGGGCACCAACTGGCATTTGTGCACCACAAGCTCCTCGGACAGGATCACCACCAGCGACACCTGGGCCAGACCTCCTTCCTGACCCGCCACCCCCTTTCTGGTCATAAGTGGAGCCTCAAGAGCCAGTGACGCTCAGGTGCCCAAGAGGATTTATGACTCCTTTGCAAACGATTCCTCTTTAGGTCTGATCACCTGTAATAGCCCAGAAGGACAGAGCAGCCACAGGTGGGGGGAGAATAATGTTTGGAATGGGGAAGTGAGGATGGGGAAACTTTCCCTGATCGAAATTGGCCACTGTTAAAGCAGTCGCCCATCCGTTGACTATTGTCTCTCTGGCTTTCTTGTGGCTCTCACAAATCACAGTCTCCTTTAGCCACACAGAATCTGCAAGAACTTGGAACTTTCCCCACCACTCATCTTCCTTTTGACTCATTCCTCTAAGAATTCCTCCCCCCCCCCCCAAGAGAGCTCTCAGCCCTCCAGTGTGATGCTCCTTGCCAAGGAACTTGGCTCACAAGGTGTTCTAGAGGAAGGAGGCCATTAATTCAGCTGCAGCCCACCCCTTTCTCTAGGAACACTGTGTGGCTCAAAGGCTGCAAGCCCAATTTCTTTCTTCCTTTTTTAAGCGGCTGGAATTGGGCCGATACAGATTTATCACTTCAGCAGCTCTCCTGCGGGGAAAATATGACCCTCAAAGCACATCTTTTTGGTAACTATCCATGGGACCAGCAAAGTGAGGTTGAGAACAAGGGCTTCCAGCCATTAGAGAAGAAGCTGTTAAGTTTTCTGCTCCTATGCAAGATGTCTCAGCACAACCCCTTTTGGGGGGTACCAATCCAATCTCCCAACTCCACTGGGTTCCCCCATGCTGCTGTTCTGACCACCCCACCCCACTGGCCCACCCCTCCCTAGGCAGGCACACTCTTGGTCAGCAAATCACGTTGGCAGTTGAGTGTGAGGTGCCAGCACCATGCCTGCTACTATCCTTGGTCTGCTCAAATGGCAACCCCCTTTTTGCCCCTCTCCCAGCTGGCCAGGACAAAAAGCCCCCCAAGGCAGAGCAGGGTCACTCCTTTGCAATCATCTCGGCTGATTGGTGGAAGAACAGGAGTGTCAGAGAAGTGCCAGGAGACATGGCTGGGCTCCCTGAAGGAAATAAAGGCCATCGTGGTGGAGCCTGTCAAAATGATTAATCACTCATGGAGTGTGGGAGGGAGAGATGTTGGGGGAGAAGGCGAGGAAGAGGAAATGGGAGGGGGAGACAGATGGGAGATCTATAAATAAACAGAGAGTTAAATAAATGCAATATTATCTCAATGCGGAGATGAAAGGAGGAAAGATCAACAGTGAAATGAACTCCAAGGAGCCAAGGAGCAAGGGGCGGCACAGCCGGGGAATGGCAGATGAGGGTGAGAGGCAGATGGGCAGTTATTTCCCCAAGAGTTGAAGGGCGCAGGAGAGAGAGAGAGCTGCTGTTGCTCAAACACCAGAAGGACAAGAGACGAGAGAAGGTGGGGCAAAAGAACAGAGCATCTCCACCATCAAGAACAATAGATAATTAACTCCTAAAATGACTGCCTGTCTTTATCAAAGATGGCACTCCTGTGATGAGGATAACTGGAGATTTGCCAGTCAGCCTAAAGCAAACTTGTTTTGAAAGCAGCAAACCAACTCAGTCAAAGGAAAAGTAGCTTTAACTGGAGAACAAGGTAACCGTCTTAATGAAGAAATCAGGATCAGCCTATTAGTATTCATCCATCCATTCATTCTGAAGATCAATATACTGGTCCTTGACCCATCTGGCTTCCAAGGTAACAAACAACACACTGGATATTAAAAACACCAACAATAAAATATTCGGAATTGTGATAGACTGCCGCAATCAGAGACCATAAACAATAAGGACCAGCGCTTCAACAGCCATTCTCCACAAAGCAGAGCCGAACAAAGAGAGGTAATGAATAATCAAAATCCATCAAACGCCTGGCGGAATATTTGGCACCAGGTAGCCAGCCATTTCGTATGTGAGGAGCCACCATTTATAAGGCCTCTGATGCACAGTGAGCCACTACTGAAAAGCCCTTTGAGACCCACCTTGCTTCCAGAGAGGGCCAACAGTTGGCTGACGTTGATGGGCAGGTATATCTGGAAGTACCACTTAGGTACTTATTAAAAATAATATCAGTGGTGCTTTGAACTGCCCCATAAAATGAATGGATAGTGAGCACAGTCCCTCCATAAAAGAAAGAGGCATGCCCAACAATTCATGCCTGCCAGCAGTCTTCTTAATTGCATTCTGAATCGATCTTTGTTGGAGTTTGCAAGTTGCTTGCATTTCAGTCATTATAGAGTTAACTGTTGTCAGTAAACAGGATATTACCTGTAACAAATAAGAATTTGTTAGGGAATTCTGTTTGAAATTCTATTTCTTTATCTCAAACAGTGTGATGGATCACTGGATCAAATAATCATTGAGAGGCATTTAACATGAGAAAGCAAAAACATATTTATTTCTACAGGGAAAGGGTACTGGGAGGTGAAAATAACAAACACTATAGAACTACATGCTTACACTAGAAGATCATGTGCTTAATGGAGGCTACTTCCTCCTTCTTCTTGACCTCTCTGCCTGAACAAAGGAACTCACCTGACTAACTGACCAAACAGACAAAACAGGTTTTCCCGCTTCTAGACCTTCATTGACAGCAGTCAGTATCTTCTTCCCAGGTCATGCAGTCAACAGGGAATCAGGCAGTGTTAACCCTATAATAACTGGAACTTTAGAACATTGCAAAGGACATACAAAACAGATACATATTTCCAACACCCCTTCTCAATGCCTAATGTGCAAGTCATTATACATCCAATAGTCATTATTCATTATTCACTGTAACATTCCCATCAACTAGATTCACCAGTTCACATAAACGTTCAAATCTAGCACAAGGTAATGGCTTTGTAAATATATCAGCTACCATAGCTTCTGTACAACAATATTCTGTTTTAATCAGCCCCTTCTGGTGTAGATCTTTCACTAGCTCACATTTAATACCAATAGATCTACTTCTGGATGTTCTACTTTCTCCTTTACATATAGCAATACAAGCTTGATTATCTTCAAACATTACAATAGCTACAGGTTCTTTTATCTTGAAGTCTTTCAGCAGATGAAAAATCCATTCAAGTTCACTGCAGACACTGGCTGCTGACACACACTCAGCTTCTGCTGTAGATTGTGCCACTATAGTCTGTTTTCTGCTAGTCCAGTCTACAAGTCCATTTCCGTAGAAGAACAAGTATTCGCTGGTTGATCTGTAATTGCACGATTCTTCTGCGTAGTTGACATCCATGTATCCAACTAGTCTGGGATTCTCAGAAGGTTTCACAGTCTCTATAGATCTCACAGTATCACAGTATCCATATTTCTGTGGTGATTGCCCTTTGTGCTCCTTTCTGATTGTCTTAAAATGAGTGGAGTTTCTGTTGCTCCCTGCGGTGCGGTCCCCATTTCCCCTTTTGGATCAGTAGGGTCTTCAGAAGGTAGACATGCTGGTTCACCGGTGGTCACTACAGGTAACCAATTATACCAATCGTCAGAAGCATCATCAGTAACCTCAGGATTAGATTCTGGTACACAGGGTGCTCTAGGCAAATTACTGTCATCCTCAAACACAACATTACAAAGTTTAGTCTTATTCAGCTTTGGATCATAGACTCTGTAGCCTTTTCCCACTGAGGGATATCCTACTATGAATCCAATCTCAGTCCTTGTATCCTTGCATCAACAAGCGGTCTGGTATAGAAGCAGATTGTGTTTGATACTCTCCAAGGCTAAATCTTGGGGTTTTGTACATTACAGAGGAGCATAACAATAAAACCATTCTCACACTCTTGGAGACAGTTGACGCTTCCCATACTCCCTTATCTCCTTCCCAGGGAAGGAACCCTGCTGGTTACCTTGGGGCATGCCAGCTTCAAAGGCCCCAGATGTTCTTTGTACCAAGTGAGAAATTCCTCCCCTTGCGGTTAGCAATTGCTTTGGTTTGAAATGCATGTCTCTGTTCCCAAGGTTAGTAGAAGGCATGGGATATAGCAGTCTACAAAATGGGGTTAGTCACGTCAAGCAAGCATATCTATCTACTATAGAATTAAGGTTGGGTTACAATGTCTGACATACTGCCCCCCCTAAGCTCTTGCTTGGGGTTTGTCTGGGTGCAGTAGGTAAAACTTTTTCAGTAATTGGGGGGCTCGTAGGTCTGTTGACTTTACCCACTCATCGCAGCTATTAGGGAAGTACTTCCAGCGAACCAGATAGTACAAAACCCCCCTTTGGACCCTGGAGTCCAGGATCTCTTGCACCTCATGGTAGCTCTGGCCCTTCACTTGAATAGGAGGTGGCTCTGGAGGGTGGGGGTGCCAAGATGTGGCTCCAGGATCCTTGCGAAGAAGACTGCAATGAAAAACAGGGTATATCTTACTAAACATTTTTGGTAACTCCAGTTCTACTGTGACCTTGTTAATCACCCTTTTTATTTTGAATGGCCCTAAGAACTTGTATGCCAGTTTTCGGCAGGTCTGTGGCAAAGGAAGGTTCTTAGTTGACAAGAATACACTCTCCCCCTCCTTAAACTCCCACTGCGGGGAGTGTTTCTTGTCGAAATAGTCTTTGTAGGTCTTTTTCGCTGCCTCTAGGTTTTCCTGAATCACTTCCCATCCTTTCCTGACCCCCTCCCACCAATGCTGGCAGGAGCTAGGTGGCGCTGTGTCACCCGTGGTTGGCAGAGAGGGAAAAGGCTTGCCTTCATAACCATTGACTATCTGAAAAGGGGATGCTTTGGTGGAGCTATGCACACTATTATTGTAGCCATACTCAGCAAAGGGCAGGAGCTCGACCCAATTCGACTGTTGGTAATTGATGTAGCGCCTCAAGTACTGTTCGAGAATTCACTGCCACAGGAGGTGGTGGCGGCTACAAGCATAGCCAGCTTCAAGAGGGGGTTAGATAAAAATATGGAGCAGAGGTCCATCAGTCGCTGTCACTGTGTGTATATATATATATATGTGTGTGTGTGTGTGTATATAGTTTTTTTGGCCACTGTGTGACACAGAGTGTTGGACTGGATGGGCCATTGGCCTGATCCAACATGGCTTCTCTTATGTTCTTATGTTCTTATGAGAAGCCCGTTCACCCTCACCAGCTGTCCATCCGTCTGCGGGTGATAGGCTAAGCTCAACCCCTGTTCCATTCCTGCCAGTTTGCAAAACTCCCGCCAGAAGTTGGCAACGAACTGCGGCCCGCAGTCGCTAATGACCTTCTCCGGGAATGAGTGAAGCTGGACCACGTGATGGAAGAACAAATACGCTAACTTTTTGGCCGTGGGGAGTTGCTTGCAGGGGATGAAATGCGCCTGCTTAGAGAAGGTGTCCACTACTATTAGTATAACCGTTTTCCCCTGCGAGGAGGGAAGTTCCACAATAAAATCCATTGAAACTACTGCCCACGGCCTGGAAGCGGTGGGTAGAGGCTGGAGGAGCCCTGGCGGTTCCCCCCCCCCCTTTTCTTGGCCATGATACATGTGGGGCATGAACCCATGAATTCTGAGATGTCTTTTTTCATTTGGGGCCACCAGAACTGCCTGTTCACCAAGTGCAGGGTTTTCACATAGCCAAAGTGCCCTGCTAATTTACTGCAGTGACAGTGCTGCAGTATTTCTTGCCGCAGGCTTTTGGGAATGTAAAACTTTCCATCGTAATACCAGAAGCTTCCTTCCCCCTTCTCTATGCCTTCCGGTTTCTTCCCCCCCTTCCTTTTCGGTCTCCTCCTTCAGTTTGTCGCCCCCCCAGGGTTCTACAGTCCCAGTTTTCTTTCCCGATCGGGTCGTCACCCCTCCAGCTAGGAAGGTGGAATGAGGGAATCAATGACTTCCTCTCACTGGCTCTCGTGTTGGGGAAGGCGTGAGAGAGCGTCAACTAGGAAATTCTTTGACCCCGGGATGTGCTTGAGCACAAAGTTGAATTTAGCGAAGAATCCCGCCAACCAATTTGCTTGGCTGTCAGTTTCCGCCGCCCTTTTAGGGCCTCTAGGTTTTTGTGGTTGGTCCAAATCTCGAAAGGTACTCGGGCCCCTTCCAACCAAGAATGCCATGTCTTTAAGGCGTACGTCACCGCGAAAGCCTTCTTGTCCCACACCGACCAGTTCCTCTGCTTGTTTGAAAACTTTCGGGACATGTATGCACATGGCCTGAGCCTCCCCTCCTCGTCTTTCTGCATTAATATGGCTCCGACGGCCACATCGAAGGTGTCGCATTGCACCACAAAGGGTTTTAGTTCGTTGGGGTGGGCTAGCACCTTTTCAGTTTCTCTAATGCGCTTGGCATTGCGGTGTTCAGTGCAAGCTCGCCCCGGGCCTTTTGGCGTCTGCCCCCTTTCCTTTCATTTTTAGTAGGTGGGTTAGTGGTAGCATTACTTGGGCGAACCCCTTTATGAACCCCCTATAGAAATTTGCGAACCCGAGGAAAGATTTATTTATTTTTTATTTATTACATTTGATTTATATCCCGCCCTCTCCGCAAGCGGACTCAGGGCGGCTCACAATATCCACACAATTAAACAAATAAAATATATAAAACCATAATTTACATTTCCAGTTTAAAAACGTATTACAATTTGAGATTATTAAAACCATTATATAGTGCTGAATACATTATAGCGGCATTAGAATTCCAAGCCGTGAACACCGGCGTTCTGTGTGATGTCCGGTGGAAGCCATCTTCATCAAGCCTCGAAGGCCTGCTTGAACAACTCGGTCTTACAGGCCCTGCGGAATGCAGACAGATCCCGCAGGGCCCGTATGGCTTCTGGAAGAGCATTCCAAAGCTCTGGTGCTGCCACCGAGAAAGCCCTAGATCTTGTCCCGCATAGCCTGGCTTCTTTTGGTCCGGGGACCGAGAGTAGGTTTTTTGCCCCTGAACTCAGTGCTCTCTGGGGGATATGCGGAGAAAGGCGGTCCCGTAGATTGTAGCTGCCGTCGGGTTCTCGGGGCTTCCCAGTCTAGTACCACCTGGATTTTGGCTGGGTCCATCGCTAAACCTTCCCCGGAGACCCGGAAACCTAGGTGGTCTAGTTCCGTCTGATGGAACTCGCATTTTGATAGCTTAGCGTATAGTTTATGCTGATACAGTGTGTTCAGGACCTTCCGGACCAAGGGCACATGGGACTCTAAGTCCTTAGAATAAATAATGATGTCATCCAGGTACACCACCACTCCTTTGTACAAATATTCCCTCAACACTTCATTTATAAAGTTCATGAACACCCCCGGCGCCCCTTGTAGCCCAAAAGGCATTACTAAGTATTCAAACTATCCCATGGGGGTATTGAAGGCAGTTTTCCACTCATCCCCTTCTTTTATTCTGACCCTAAAGTACGTGTCTCGGAGGTCAAGCTTTGTGAACACTTTCCCCTCCGACACCGTGCTCAACAGGTCTTTGATTAGTGGGATGGGGTACGCGTTGGACATGGAAATCCCATTAATCCCACGAAAATTGGTGCAAAGTCTCAGGCTCCCGTCCTTCTTCTTCCTGAAGAAAACCGGGGTGGCGTGGGGCGCTGTAGCGGGCCTGATGAACCCCCGCTTCAAGTTTTTGTCTATGAACTTTCTCAGCTCGTCCTTCTCCGCCCACCCCATCGAGTACAGCTTTGCTCGGGGAAGTTCCTGCCCTGGGATCAGTTCAATGGCACAGTCCGTGTCTCTGTGGGGTGGCAGCTCGTTGGCTTCCTCCTCACTGAACACCCATCTCAAGTCCTGGTACTCTTTGGGGATCGATTTGACTTCTTCCACAGTCACGCAGATCTTTTCGTTCTGCGGTGGCAGGTTGGGGCCCCACTCCTCCTGCCAGTGGTGGTGGGTGCACCGCCAGTCGGTAAAGTCTATGGTCTGGGCCTCCCACTGGATGTCCGGTTGCTGTTGGGCCAGCCAACCCACCCCAACCACCACGTCGAAAGATGAGAAGGGGGCCACCACGAAAATTTCCACCCCCCAGTGCCCTAGAGTCCTGACCGGCACCGCCTGGGTTTCCTCGGTGCACGGTTTTCCCCGCATGGCTGTCCCATCCATTTGTTCAAATTGGATGGGGTGTGGGAGGGGGACTTTCGCTAGTCCCAGGGCCTCAACTAGGTGGGGGGTGATAATTTCCCGGGTGCAGCCTGAGACAACTAATGCTCGGGTGTGCATGAACCTCTTTAACTTGGGGTTCAGCAGAGTCACGGGCATAAAAAGTAACTTCCCCATTATCCTCACCCTTAATGGTGCCATCAGCTCCGCGACCTGCCGCTTGGCACCCTTCAGTGCAGGTCGCTGTCATTTCCCGTCAAGTCGGGGTCCCACGACTCTTCGCCCGAGTCCTCGACTGTTATAATATCCTCGTCAATCGCCACTGACGTGGTGGTGTTGCCCCGACCGGGCTCTTTCAGCTTGCCCTCCGTTTTCTTCGGGGCTCCAGTTGGTGGCTTCGGTGCTTGTTGGGGGGTGCGCGCCTTCTCTGGGAAGTTGGCCGCTAGGTGCCCCGGGTCTCCACACCGAAAGCACCTCCGCCCCGTGGTGGGAGTGGAGCTGGCCACTGGGGTTGGCGCCTTCTTCGCCTCGGGTTTCATGGGGGTCTTCGCCGTTCAGCCTCCTTTTCCCGCCAGCTGTTGTTGGTGCCGGAGCACGACGTGCTGGAGGTTGGTTTCTACCTCCCCAACCAACTGGATCCATCCCACCAGCATCTCCGGCCACCCCTGGGAGTAGCAGCGGTCGAGGATGTTGGCATTGAGGCCGTTCTGGAAGGCCTCATACTTCATGCGTTCGCTCCAACCCCTTACTTTGGTGCAGTGTGCCTGGAAGTCGGCGGCGTACTCCCGGATCGTCCTCGATCCTTGTTCGATCTCCCTCAGCGCGGCTAGGGCCTTCACCTCTTGGAGCGGGTCCCTGTATTGTCGCAGCATCGCTTGTAGGAAATCCGCCACTGTAGCCAGCGCGGGGCCCTGGCCTTGGCGGCCATCCAGCCGAAGTACCCAGTTCGGATAAGCTCCAAAATAGATCAAACTCAAAATGTCAGACGTTGGAACTTCAAACAAGAACGAATCATTTTGTTTCAAAATTAATCCATTTATTTGAGAACAAGCGGTCTGGTATAGAAGCAGATTGAGTTTGATACTCTTCAAGGCTAAACCTTGGGGTTTTGTACATTACAGAGGAGCATAACAATAAAACCATTCTCACACTCTTGGAGACAGTTGACGCTTCCCATACTCCCTTATCTCCCTTATCTCCTTCCCAGGGAAGGAACCCTGCTGGTTACCTTGGGGCATGCCAGCTTCAAAGGCCCCAGATGTTCTTTGTACCAAGTGAGAAATTCCTCCCCTTGCGGTTAGCAATTGCTTTGGTTTGAAATGCATGTCTCTGTTCCCAGGGTTAGTAGAAGGCATGGGATATAGCAGCCTACAAAATGGGGTTAGTCATGTCAAGCAAGCATATCTACCTACTATAGAAATAAGGTTGAGTTACAATGTCTGACACCTGTAACACACGATTAAGTCTTTCTGCACTCCCATTCTGCTGTGGAGTGTATGGGACAGTCACTTTGTGTTCAATCCCTTCTGCTTTCAGAAACGTCTTAAACTCAGTATTGCAATATTCGCCACCTCCATCTGTCAGCAAGCTTTGAGGTGCACACCCAAATCTGTTTTTAACCATGGCAACATATTCTTTAAATTTATCAAGAGTCTCAACTTTTGATATGAACATATAGACAGTGCTATATTTTGTCTTTGCCTCTGTGCATTGAGTGTCACATTGCATTGAGTGCCACATGTATGACTATCTGCCCATAGGACAGAAGTCCTGGGTGTGTGCTCGATGCAAGGAGCTCCTGGTCCTCAGGGAACGACTTCATACCCTTGAGGCCAAGGTGACTGACCTGGAGAAACAGAGACAGTCAGTTAGGCACTCGGGGAAGACTCTTGGGGACGTATTAGATGAGCCCCACTCTGAACATGGCAGCCCCGTTGCTGCCAGGGAGCATGAGGGTTGAGAGGGAACAGGGCACCGGGCTGAGGTAAGGAGAATGCGCCCTCAGAAGGGACCTCTTCTTCAGTTGGTGAGCGGGTATCCTTTCACGCCAAGGAACCATCCCTGAGAAGGGAGAGAGGGGGAGTCTTGGTAGTTGGTGATTCGATCCTTAGGCAAGTAGACAGCTGGATGGCAAAACCGCGTACTGACCGTATGGTGACTTGCCTGCCTGGTGCGAAGGTAGCGGACATTACGCATGTTGTAGATAGGCTGATAGACTGTAGATAGTGCTGGGGAGGAGCCAGTGGTCGTGGTGCATGTTGGCACCAACGATGTGGGGAAATGCAGTCGTGAGGTCTTGGAGGAAAAATTTAGGCTGCTAGGTGGGAGACTTAAGGCCAGGACCTCCAAGGTAGCCTTCTCAGAATGCTACCTGTTCCACATGCAGGGCAGGAGAGACAGGCACAAATTAGAAGTCTCAGTGTGTGGATGAGACGATGGTGTAGGGAGGAAGGGTTTAAGTTTGTTAGGCACTGGGATGCTTTCTGGAACAAGTGGGAGCTGTACAAAAGAGACGGTCTCCACTTGTCCCCAGATGGAACCAGGCTGCTGGCACTTAAAATCAAAAAGGTGGCAGAGCAGTTTTTAAACTAAATCTTGGGGGAAAGCCGACAGGAGATGAAATGTCTCTGGTTCAGGAGGACTCATCTCAAAGAGGTGAAGGGTTAGCTGTTGCCTTTCTACCGGGTAGTGGATCAGAGTTGTCCACTGAGATGGTGACAAACAGTATGGACTGTCTGCCAAAGTCTCAAGGCGACAGGAGGAAGGTTGCGGGCCTAGCTTGCCTGGGAAATTATAGATGTTTATATGCAAATGCTAGAAGTGTTCGAAGTAAAATTGGTGAGTTGGAATGTTTAGTGTTGGGAGAAAACAGACATTGTGGGAATTTCAGAAACTTGGTGGAATAAGGAGAATCAGTGGGGCATGGTGATTCCTGGATATAAGTTATATCGGAAGGATAGGAAGGGAAGGGTTGGAGGTGGGGTGGCTCTGTATGTCAGAGAGGGTATACAGTCCATTGAGACTGAGGTCAGAGAATTAGATTCCCTTCTAGAAATCCTTTGGGTTGAAATAGAGGGCCCAAAAGGAAATTTAACTATGGGAGTTTGTTATCGCCCACCAAATCAAAAGATAGAGGATGATTATAATATGATGGAAGGATTAAAGATAGTGGCTAAATGTAAAAACTGTGTCATAATAGGTGATTTTAACTACCCGCAGATTGTTTGGGTCAATACGTGTTCTGGTCGAGAGAAAGAGATTGAGTTTGCTACTACGGTTGAAGGATTCCAAGCAAGCAACAGGGAGGGCTGGAAGAGCTGCAGAGAGCAGACACCACTGAAGCACAAAGAGATGAGAAGGAGGCCACATCACTTCCCCCAACAGGCCAAATAGTGCCCACCCAACCATTTCAGGGCAGAGAAACCTGTGACATGGTCCTTATCCAAACTGAGCACAGAAGGTATCACAGAGGAGCCATAACTCATATCTCATCACAGTGTGGGACCCCCAGAGTCAACCCATGGACTCTGAAATGCATGAATTGTTAAAGAGACGGGATTGGATCCAGCGGCAGGAGCAAAAGGAGCTTCTCACCAGCACAAGAACCACCTTCTGCCTGAAGAAGGAAGGCTTCTTGCATCAGAGGGAGGTGCCTCTATTATTTTATTATGCATTTATTAAATTGATTAGACCGCTCCTCCCTAAAAGCAGGGATCAGAGTGGCTTACAACAGAATGAATCCAATAAATAATACAAGCATTAATATAGTTCAGTGTTAAAATACCTGTAACATAGCAATAAATAAAACTTCCCAAGATGACAGAAGAGAAAATTTAGTTTTCACAGGCCACCGGGGGGGGGGGGGGAGGGGAGGTTATGGAGGTTGGGGTGCCAGCTCTTCTATTGCCCCATTGCTGTCCTCAACCAAATGCCTGGCAGAACAGCTCTGTCTTGCATGCCCTGTGGAAAGGCAATAAATCAGGCACGGCACAGCCTTTCTCAGACAAAGAGTTCCACCAGGTGGAGGCCAGGGCCGAAAAAGCGCTCATCCTAGTTGAGGACAGCCAGATCTCTTAGGCCAGGGGCCACCCCAAGGTTCTTATTCCCACATCATAATGCTCTTCAGGAGTCCTACTGAGAGAGGCCGTCCTGAAGGTCTGTAGATCCCTGACTACTAAGGGCCATGAAAGTCAAAACCAAGACCTTGAACCTAGGGTTGCCAAGTGCAATTCAAGAAATAGCTGGGGACTTTGGGGGTGGAGCCAGGAGGCTTTGGGGGTGGAGCCAGGAGACACTGGGGGCGGAGCCAGGAGCAAGGGTGTGACAAGCATAATTGAACTCCAAGGGAGTTCTGGCCATCACATTTAAAGGGACAGCACACATTTTAGAATGCCTTCCTTCCACAGAAAATAATGAAGGATAGGGGCACCTTGTTTGGGGCTCATAGAATTGGACCCCCTGGTCCAATCTTTTTGAAACTTGGGAGGTATTTTGGGGAGAGGCACTAGATGCTATACTGAAAATTTGGCGCCTCTACCTCAAAAAACAGCCCCCCCCCCCAGAGCCCCTGACACCCGCGGATCAATTCCCCATCATTCCCTATGGGAATCGTTCCTGGAGGTGCATAATGGCTATGGGGGTGGAGCTTCCCCCACCGGCCAGCTGGCTGGGGGAGGGGGGAAGCCTGTAAAACCAGGGGATCCCCCGCTGGGACCTGGGGATTGGGAAGCCTACTTGAACCTGATCAGGCGCTCCACTGGGAGCCAGTACATCTCACACAGCACAGATTGGATATGTGCCATCAGAGGAGTTCCCATAAGCCAGAGGGGGGAACCTCCATCCTGAGGGCTGTATGCGGCCCTCGAGGTCACTTGGTGTGGCCCTTGGGGATTGCTGGGCCAAACCAAGCCATGTGGCAGCCTCCCTGGGGCCTGGCTGGCCAGTGAGGATCGTGGGGCCAAGCCACGCTGTGCAGCAGCCTCCCCAGGGCCAGGCAGGGATCACAGGGCCCAGATGTACTGTGCGGCAGCCTCCCCAGGGCCAGGCAGAGATCACAGAGCCCAGTTGCGTTGTGTGGCAGCCTCCCTGGGGTCTGACTGGCCGGCCAGAATTGCTGCAGGGCCTGGAAAACTTACTGTCACAGTTCAGTTTGCACTTGATTATCCCAGAGGGTGTGGCCTAATATGCTAATATTAAGGGATGTGGTCTAATATGCTACTGAGTTCCTGCTGGGCTTTTTCTACAAAAAAGTCCTGGACTTATGTATTTGCCTTGTGCGGTGTGTCGTGTGTGTGTGCGCGTGCGCGTGCTGAATTAGGCTCTCCCCACATGACTTCGAATAAAAAAACCCAATTATTTGCATTAATTTTGCTGGCCTGAATCATTCTCCCTCAGCGGAGCACTGTTTTTTAAGTTGATAATTTTTTATGGCCCGTGAATGTTATAAATATCCATATGGCCCTTGGCAAGAAAAAGGTTCCCCACCCCTGCCGTAAGCATTAGCAGAATGGAGTCAGGTGTGGGAAACTTGAAGCACTTAGGGCAGCAACCTAGCACTGCCAGAGGCACTCAGTTCTCACCTGGTGGAAACTGTCTTATTTTGGAAATGGGAAGAAACCATCCTCGTATCTTTGCTGGTTGTTATTTACAGGGCCTGCTTTAACACGTTTCCAAAACAGGTCCATTTCCAGGAGGCAACTGAATGCCTGAAGCAACTGCCATTGCTTCAAATTGTTTACCCGGGCTTCAGTAAAGTTTTTGACAAGATTCCCCGTGATGTTCTGATGGGTAATCTGGAGGACTGTGGACTGGACTCTAGGATAGTTAGGTGGATCCAGAGCTGGTTGGAGATCCACACTCAAAGAGGAGTTGTCAATGGCATTTCACCTCATTGGAAGGAGGTGTCCAGTGGGGTGTCTCAGGGCTCTACTCTGAGCATGGTGCTTCCCAATGTTTCCTGGATGAGGGGGTGAAGGAACTAATTTTATTTGCAGATGACACCAAATTGGGAAGAGCAGTGAACATCCCAGAAGACATAAAATTCAATGAATCTGAACACACTGGAAAAGGTGGATGTGAATAAGATGCAATTCAGCAATTATAAGTGCAGAGTTCCACATCTGAGCAATAAAATGGCAAGCATTCATATTTGACTGGGATGCAGCAACAACTGCTTTGGGTAGCTGACTCCACAGCTGGAAGAGTGTGGAGTACTGAAGACCATCTAAGCTACGAGCTTACTGATCCCTTCCATTGTCTTCAGAGCATCTGCTTTGGTTGCCATCTGAAGTTGGATGGGTGGCAACCCAAGAGAGGGGGCGCCCAGTAATGGCACCGAAATTTTGGAACTCCTTCCTCTGCCAGTGGGTGAAGGTTTTTTTCATTTGGCACATGCCCAGTAATGGCTATTGGCTCCTCTCCTCCCTGATTCTGGTTGTTTATGTGTTTTTACTGGATATTTTAAATGTTTTTAATTGTTCACTTTTTATTGCTTTTATGTGCACTGCCTTTGGGACCCTGATCAGGTGGAAAGACAACATAATGATGTTTTAAATAAATAAATGAAATAGTGCCAAAGAAATTAACTCCCTCATTCAGAGGTAGTAAACCAGTGTCCAGGAGACCACAGTGGGGTAGGCCTCAACCTCTATGTAGTTGAACTGTGAGGCCTCATCCCTCAAAGTAGTAAAAACATTATATTGGGGCAAAACATGTGAAGATGTCCTTGTTGCTGCCACAAGGACAGTGACGCCATTTTAAAATGCCATAATTCCCCAATTCTGATTACACTTACAGAGCAGCAGACGGAAACACTCGTGTCCGCCCATCACTGCCAAAGCTGAAGGCAGGAATAAGAGTGCCCTGCTGTGGGCCATCATGGCAATTTTACATGATTTTAAAATGGCAGCGCCTGGTTGTCGGTTGCATGTCTGTGGTTGCATGTCTGAGAGCCCCCCAGTACACCCTCCTCTCTGGCTCCATGATGACAGTAAAATGCAGGACACCTTGATTAACACAGAGGGAGGCCCCCAATCACTTCCCCGGAGCAGAGCCATAAACTCTACTTACATTTCAGGCTGAGTTGAAGCATTTCCTCCAACAGGGAGGAGGAGGCTGACCATTTCCCCACCTGCCTTAAAAGCTTTTGCAATGTGCACCTTGATTTGGAGAAGAGGTGCAAACAATAACATGGGGACTCAAACCATTTTCACAATAAATCAAAGTGAATCCCTCCCAGCTGGGATAGGAAGAGGTCAAACATCTGGACACACAGTGAAGTTCAAGCCAAAAACCAGGGGCCATGGCAGCAATGAGGTCTTCCGAGTTCCTGTGGGCTTCTGTCCATTCCACAGATGGAGATGCCTGGGCAACACCACTGACTGTATAAATTACTGAGTCTCATGCTTTTATTTCTTTTCCTAGTTCCGTAAAAACCTGCAGTGTTTGGATTAATTTTCCAGTGCTCTTGGCACTTAGAAAAGGTCCCTGAATGAATTCAAATACTGGAATGTCAGTCCAACTTTTATTGAGCGAGATCTGGATACCCATGCTGCATGTCCAAAGTGGATCATTTCTCTCAAAAGGCCACCCCAACCATCTTACCTTAGAGCAAAACGAGGAGTTTCAAAAGCGTTTTATGAGGTGACATTCTGGAGGAAGGGGAGAGCGTGGGTGTAAAGCCGTCTTCTTTTGAAGTCAAGCGGCCCCCTCAGCTCTTCTTTTGATTCCAGTCACCAGCTTTCTGTTGAGGATGGTCTGAGGGAATGGAGGAAGTCCACCTTCCCTTGGATCAGGGGTGGCCAAACTTGCTTAACTTAAAACCCACAAGGCATGAATGTCAGATGTCTTGAGAGTCGCAGGGAGGGAGGAAAGCAAATAGGAGAGGGAGAAGTGGAAAGAAAGCAAGTGGAAAATACATTTTCCAAGCTGCCAGCTGGCTTGGCTTGAAGAAGTGATTTAAAGAGACAAATGCCTTCTCTTTAGTGGAGAGCCAGTTTGGTGTAGTGGTTAAGTGTGCGGACTCTTATCTGGGAAAACCGGGTTTGATTCCCCACTCCTCCACTTGCACCTGCTAGCATGGCCTTGGGTCAGCCATAGCTCTGGCAGAAGTTGTCCTTGAAAGGGCAGCTGCTGGGAGAGCCCTCTCCAGCCCCACCCACCTCACAGGAGGTCTGTTGTGGGGGAGGAAGGTAACGGAGATTGTGAGCCACTCTGAGACTCTTCGGAGTGGAGGGCGGGATATAAATCCAATATCTTCTTCTTCTCCAAACTGGCTGATGGGACAGTGGGGGTTCCAAGAGCCACACAATATGTGTGAAAAAGCCACATGTGGCTCCCGAGCCACAGTCTGGCCACCTTTGCCTTGGATGTTCAAGGCCAGCAAGGAAACTCCCTGAAACCCATCTCTGTTCAAGTAATTCGAAAGAGGTTGCAAAAGCCTGCCGCTCCCCGCTGAGAAGGTGGCATGGCTGGGCGGAATACAAGGGTGGCCACTGCCTGCTGTCTGGAGCATATTCCTTCCCCTTCCCCTAACCAAGTTTCTGATTAATGATCATTCATCCCCTATTGTCAAATTCCTTTTCTTTCATCCTGTCTAATCAGCAGTGACAGAAGCCATTACACAAATGAGAGCAGATGACTTTCCACAACTGTTGGCATCAGTAAAAGCCTCGTAATTTAAAGCTCTGATTTGTAGAAGGAAGCTTTTTCTCCCCAAGGCGTATCGGCATCTGTTCCTGCTATTCTCCGAGAGGCGGCAATGGCTCTCCTTCCCCCACCAATTAATCCTCTGCTTGCAACAAATATTTGACTTTGGGAGGCAGTAATTAGAGCTTAAGTTTCAATGTACGACCTCACAGTCCAAAAGCCTGAACTTTTCCTCCTCCACCTTTCACGCAGGGAACTTCCCACCTAAGAGGAGCATCTTTACACAGCCGGGTCTCCAAGTCAACTCTGAGCAGAGCCCAAATTTCCAGCACAAGGACTAGAGCAGAGGGACAGTTCCTGAATGAAAAAGGAGAAAACTTGAATGGCACAGCTCTTCAGCCTTCTTGAGAGGAGATCGTGGTGGTTGTGGGTGGGGCCGCTGCTCAAGAGAGACCGCAGAAATCCTCCCAGTGCGTCAGCATCAGCAGCCCCTCTGGCACTGTCCTCATGCTATCAGAAGATCTAAGTCACGTGAGAGGAGCCTCCTCCCATAACCAGCACCCCCCCCACAAGAACAATACAGAGAGGGAGACATTCTGCCCCCCCCCATCCCCTGGACAGGGGAGCAGGTGTTGCAACAAGAAGCCGCCCTTCCAGTTAAAACCCAAAGGGTCACCGAGCAGCAGGCAGAGGGAAGGAGATTTCCAGGACGTGTCACGACCTCACACTGGAAGATCGAAGGTTGCAGTTTCCCCCCCTGTAAGAAGTCCTCTGCGGTGTGAGCAACTCAGACGGATGTTCTCTACAAGGAGACCTTGCTTGGGCCCAGGGAGGAAGAGCTTTGTAGCTGCCTTGACCCTCTTGCCCTGCCCCCCCCCTCCTCACCCAAACATCCCAGTACTTCGAGTAGGACTTCATGGGGGCTCAAGGAAAAAGCCCAGAGCTGAACAGACCACGGGCCAATGTCAGTATTATTGACACTCAGACTGGCAACCTCCAGGATGTCTCGGGCAGAGGTCTTCACATCACCTTCCACCAGTGCTCCCTCTAAGCTGTGGAGTCTCATGAGCAAAAATTCTGCTTCATGAGCTGCTGGCATTCAAGTTGAGGTCCCTTCCAACTCTATGATTATGTGATTCTAACTTGTGAGCTCCTGCATAGATTTGTTTGCCCCGGGGGCCATTTTTCCTGAAGTAAGACAAAAACGTGTGAGCCGGAGGCTAAAAAACTCAGCTTCGAGGGAACACTGGCTATGACTTCTCCTCAGCAGGAAAGGCAGGAGCCAGAAGACGGCACCTTCGGCATACAAAGCAGGCGGCCTCCCAGAGCCCAGTCTGTTTCCCCTGCCCCGCTGGAGGCCCCCAAGGATGCCCCGGGGCAGGACTGTGCCAGTCAGCACTGGAACTCGGTACTGCAGCGAACAGGCTCTTGGGTTGGAGCGCAGGCTGCCATGAAGCACCATGAACTCTTGCTCAGCACCTGTCCTGCAGCATCAGGGCAACACACTCCCTTCAGGTGGGTGGCGAAGAGCCCGGGAAACGCAAGCACTGCAAGGCAGGCCCCCACTGAGGCTCTCTTGCCAAATTCCCCGGATCTATTACGGGAAGAGGAGCAATGAGAGGAAAAAGCAAGCTGTTGCTGAATGGCTGTATTTCAAGAACTACACTTCAAAAGGAACTATGCCTTCCCTGCATGTTCACACACATTCCTTATCATGGAGTAAACACACCCGGCTTCCCTCAATGCCACAGCAAGGCACTGAAAGCACCAGGGAAAAACAAACACACACAAACAAAAAAAAAGAGACAGTAACTAAATCAGTCCATCAGTGCATCGAAACAGAGCTCTCATGCCAGCCAGTCAAGTGCAACAAAACAATGATAAAAAACCTCTTTAGAAATGTTCAAGTTACACCTTTGGCAAAAAGAAACGAAAGGGATGTGAAGGCTGCACGTCAGCCCTTTCCTCTTCCCTCCTGGCCTTTCCACGCAGGCCTCCATGGAGCTCCCAAGACAGCAGACGCCTGGCTTCAGCCAAAAGCAGCTTATTTCTCCTTTGCTCTCTAGAAGCCACCCCCTTTTCCTTGCCACGGGCAGGAGACGGACTGCTCAGTGCCTCCCCACAGCCGACAGAGGGAACTCCAAGTGGCAGACTTTGGCTTGTAACAAAACTTTGTGGCTCTTGGGGTTCACACTCCTGGCCCTACAGGAATCTGCTCTCCTCAGCAGTTCTTCGGCTACTGCACACACAAGGCATAGCATGGCCTGCCCTGGCACATCAGAGGCCACAGTCAGCAGTGGACAAAGGGCCTCCAGGGATGGCTCTCCAAAACTCCCCATTGCACAGAAGGTGCCTCTCTGGAGAAGGGACAAATCAATTCCGGTTGGCCCCCTTAGGAGAACCTAGACGTGAACTCCCATTCCCCCTCCAGAGAGGGGGGCAGGATTCCACCCAAAGAGCAGTCAAAGGGCAGCTTCGCTACTCTCCTTTCCCCACCCTGACCTCGCCCTCCCTTCATTTGACATGCAGAAGGCTGACTAGTTCAACTGAACTAACACTTCCATGTGACTGGAAGGAAGGAGGCATCCTTGCAGAAACACAGGGTTATAATACTACGCTGTGGCTTGCCTGAAAGACCTCCTGGGTCCAGCAAATGGAAACTACCTGCATGCATCTTGGCCTGGCCTTCTGAGAGTCAGAGCAGAGGCCCTACAAAGAGGGTTTCCACAAGTTCATTTGTGGGGGGGACTTGGAAGGCCGCAGTGTCTCCAAAGCAGCCCGCCATTCGTCTGCTTGCTGCCAAGGAGGAAGCGACTTCCTCAAGGAGAAGCTTGCTTCAGCCACAAACAGAAAGGCAAAATCAGAGGGCGGGAACGACTGGGAGGGGGCAGCTTCCCAGGAGCATTTCTAATGCCAAGGTGTGGAAGGGAGATCCAAATGCCATGTCCGCTCACTCCCCAGGCACAGATGTCAACACACTTCTGTTTCCACCACCCAGAGACAAGAAAGTGCTCAACACCACAGGACGACATGGCCAAAAGTTCCCTCCCACATTGGCAGATTTTTGGTTCCAGACTGGGAAGTGGTGCCTCCATCCCAAGGAAACACTAAGGAGTGTTAAGGAGTGGCATGAATTCAGGAGCCTTCACTTTGCACCCCCCCCCCCCATCCCAATATATGCAATAATGCTTCCAACATCAGTCAAGTACCAGGAGCCAAGCTCTGTAGACTGGGCAGGCAGGGAACACCCAGAGGAGTTACTGACAGTCGGGTTCTTGCTCCGGATTTCTTCTGGGAGGCCTGCTGAAGCTAAACGGGAGTGCAACGGCTTTCCAGTGCTGGTTGTCCCCTGCACTGTAGTGGAGTGTGGCAGAGCTGGGCCCAGGGCCTGGTACTCTTTTAAGTGCTGCGTGCAATTCTAGCGCTCAGATTTCCCACAACAAGTCTATGAAGCAGCTCCAATGTCTCTCAAATGCAGAGGCCGAGGACTAGTCATATCGTCCTTTAATCATCATGTTCAGCAAGGGACCCACCTGGACAAAAGCCAAAAGAAAACACAAACACACACACACGTTACTGACAGCAGAAATGCCAAACTATAGTCTTAGAGCCGAACATCGCCACAGTCACAACCCAACCAAAGAACGAATATTTGGGAGTCAAAATTCAGTCTTGCCAAGGGTCTTCACCTAAAACTGAACAGTACTGCTAAAGAGCCCCACCAATTCTCAAATCTAATCAGAAAGCTCACAGATTTTCCTCAGTAAGCAGACACCAGCTTCATCTGACAATAGGCTCAAGGAGCCTCTTTTCCAAAGAGCATGCTTTAAAGTAAGAAGAACAATAATTTCCAGCTTTTCTGAAACCTGCAAGCTGAACAGCTCTCTAAATGAGAAGGAATTGATTTTATATTTCTCTTTCCTCCCCCCAAACAGAATCAGGAAAAATGGAAGCCCAACAAAGAAAATTATGTCCAGAACGTGCCTACCCATTTGTAAAATCTGCTCAGGACATACGCAATTATGAATGACGGAAGAAAAACACACAGCTCAAGACACACTTCCTGAACATGTGAGTTGAATCTAGCTGAGTCTGTAAGCAGCCCATGAGGACGAGCAGTGGAGTGACAACTGAAGCGGTATTCCTGTAAGGCTGCGAGTTTCTCCTCACACCTCCCCCCTCTGCCATTGTTCCAGGGACTCTGGGGTCTCAGAATTGGGAAGGGTGATATTGCTTCACCCTGGTTCGCCTACTCCCAGTCTCTGTCTCTCTGTCTCTGGCACAGGCTCAATCCATCCTTCTTCTCAACCTCAGTTGTCAGTCCCTTTTTATCCTCACTTCCCCCTCTCATTACCATGAGTGACAGGTAGATCCTCCTGTCTGTCTACCCTCTCCACCTTCCCACTGGTTTCTCTACTGTTCCCTTTAAAGCCCCTGTGCTCCCTATTCCTGTCTGTTCACCCTGGGTGTGGCCAGCAGCAGCATTTCCCCCAGTGCTCCTGTTGCAGCAAGTATTCTTTCCTAGGTGTGTCTTCCCTTCCTGGCCCCCTCTTTCCTTTATTCTGGCCCAGCCTTGGAAAGACACCTTTGGAGTGTCCAGAGGAGGCTCTGGGGAGCCCCAGGAGGTGGGCTGCCCTTCTTCTGCAGCAGCTTTCGCTGCTTCCCTCAGTGCTGGCAAAGCAGCTGGCTCTCCTTTCCATAGAGAAGGGCGATGGCATGTTTGTTTCCTTGCGGCTAGCTCAGGAACACCTGAGCGGCAACAACCTGCTCAGCTAGGGCTTGATGCAGGTCTCCTTTGGCCACAGAGGGGTTGAGAAACGGGGCTCACTGATGAGGTTTGGACCAGGCTTTGGAACTCCAAAATGTTTACGTCCCCAACTATCTCTACAATGTTCAGGGGTGTCAAACTCATTTGTTATGCGGGTCAGATCTGACATAAATGGGACCTTCTCTGGCCAGGCCAGGCGGGTCATAAAATGTAACGCCAGGAAGCAGAGATGTATACTTTATACTTCAGATGTATACTGAGCCTGCTTCGGCGGGGAGGGCGGGATATAAATAAAATGTGGTGATGATGATATAAAGCACACAGAGAAACACAATTTTTTTTAAAAAAAAACTTAAAACATGCTTAAAACATCAGCACTTGTTGATCTTAAAGGTGCTTTCTTAGCTCTTTCCTTCCTTTCCCCAGGGACCAGGAGGGTAGGAGCCTCAGCCAATAGAAGGAAGAGCGGCTTGGCTCAGTAGCTCTGCTGTGCAATTGAGAGAGCCTGGCAAAGCAAGCTCTCCCTCCCCCCTTCCTCCCCAAAGGAGAAGCCTCAGCCAATGGAGAAAATAGAGGCTTTGCTCTGCAGTTCCTGTGTGATTGAGCAAACCTTGCAAAGCAAGTTGCGATGCAGAAGGAAGCAGATGACAGCCAATTGTTCATGTCTGACACCCCTGCTCTACAAAATAGCAAACCTTCAAAAGTATGACCTGATGGTACCACACATCCCTCAAGGTCTCCCATATGCCTTCTTCACAGGCTTCATGTAATCAAAAAGGTACATTTGCACACTGTTGGTGGCACCATGACAAAATCCAAAACCTCCGGAAGTCAGTACTCTCTCATATAAAATTAATAACAGGTGTTGATGTTCCATTTCTTCCAGATGTCTTGTTTCTAATTTACTGGCTGCCCAACCTTCCCTCCCGGGGATGCAAAGATTTAACAGACACATGGATAGTATCAGCAAGGACAGCAACTGCTTCCCTTTGGAGAAACCAATCACCACCTACTTTTGGTTTTGAAAACTCTGGGACCAATCTATCATGGAAAACAGTACAGACCATATCAACAGAATGCTACATTTCCCCAAGAGATCTACCTGTGATGAAAAATGGTATCCACTACTGGAATTTCTATCTTGTCAACACTTCATCCCACCCAAATAGTCTCAATTACAGCAGTGGTTATGATACTCATGGAATCACGAGATACTGCTCAATGGGTTTCCCTCCTCCTAACTTTTAAATGTCAGCATTCGTCTCCTCTGATTTTTCCTCCTTGTTGTAATACACTCTGTATCTAAGTTGTGGTTATTATGATCGTTTGCTGTATCCCTCTGTTCATGGTTGCTTGTATTGCTAATCTAGTTTAGATGACAATAAATAAATGCACTTCAGAATCCCGCCCCCCCCACCACAAAGGTAATGCCATAAGCACATTTTCACAGCCACAGTCTGTCCCTGATGCAGTGAGCTCCCAAACCTCTTAGGCTGGTCCCCTCTCAACAGTGGCCAAGGAGCTGAGACCCCACCTTGCCCAGGGTGGCTGTGAGAGAGCCACCCCCTCCCCCTCCCACGTGCCCCAGCCCCCAGGGCATGGCCTGCTGCCGCAGCCTTGGCCCCAGAATTCTCTTCCAGTCTCTCACAGGATAATCAGGATCTTCTCACTTTTCATCTTCTTGCCTCTCTTCTCCCTCAAAGTTTGCATGCGACGTTTTGAATCCTTCCTACTTCCCTCTAAGCAAAAAGGACTGGAGCTAGTTTTCAGAGTCACAATGCAGAAATGTGCATACGAGCTAGTTTTCAGAGTCACAATGCAGAAATGTGCATACGAAGTTCAGTTAGTTTATTCTGATGTTTAAGGAGACATCGAATTTCAGACCTCTGCCTTGGCTTGAGCAAAATGCTGAAGATACTATGAGAGTCTGACTTTGCAACCTTGAAAGGGCCTGTGCTTTACGGCAGCATAACAGCCAGCCCCGCCCCCACCCTCCTGCTCAGCCTCCCCACCCACTCCAGGAACCAGAAAAGGGGCCCCAGGCTCTCCCAGGATTGCTCTGCACCTCTTGAGGGGTCCCGAGGGCCTCGCCCAGCATCTTCTCAATGTTCCTCATTATCGCCACTTTCTGGTGAGCCTTCAGGGGATACTCAATCCTTTTGGGGGTTGGAGCACCCTGGAAACAAAAACACGTGTGTGAGCCGTCTCAGAAACACCCCTGGCCCTGTGCTCAGGAAAGGGGGCCTCCAACTCCAGGGAGTTTCCAAAGTAAAGACAAATACGTTGACTAAGCAAAAAGACAGGATTTGTGTCCCCCAACTCAAAGGCAGCAGGAAGACAAAAAGAAAGAGAAATCTCCAAGGGGATGAGTGGACTTCTTTTTCCTGAAAGAGGGCATTCTATAGGATTTCAAAGAGCCCAGTTCCAGATATTACACAGAACTATTCTGACAGCTGGCAAGTCACAAATACTGGTTTGGGGAAATCATCACTCTCCCGTAACCAGAGCAAGACTTTCAGAATTTCAGCCACAAGAACTACAAACTTCCCAAAGACTACAACCTTTTAGGAACAGATCCCAACAGTAATTGGAAAAATAACAGGTTATGTAATATCAAAATCTACGGGGCCTCCTTTCCCCAAGCTCCCTTCTGTCAGTTTGGGAGGGAAAACCTGCCCGGGGGAGGGGGGCAATAAGAGGCCAGCTAGAGAGGGAGGGAGGGGCTGCAGCAGGAGGCCTCCCTCACGCAAGGCTGGGGAGGCGAAGGGAAGGTAGAGTTAGTCGCGTCAGGGCTGTTCTTTTATTTGCATCACCCTTTCTCTTTCTACCTCTCGCTACTGCAATAATTTTAAATTTAGTTTAATATTTAGATTTATATCCCGTCCTATCTCACAAGCAGGCTCAGGGCAGCTTACAACAATAAAACAACAGAGTTAAAATAATATCATAAAAACAGACATTACGAAACAGGAGCAGCACAGTAAACTATCTTACATAGGCAGCAAACAGCATGTGGCTGATGGCTAACAGCAGAACAGAACACCATAATGGTGAAAGGCTGGGGGAAGCGATGACTTTCAGAGGACACCAAAGAATAATAATTAAAACCACTTGTTTGTTTTGAGCACTTATAATAAACCTGCCACTGTTATACTACCTGGTCCTCACGTCTCTTCGGTCACAGACAGAAGGTGTTTTGTTAAGAAAGCAGAAAGAGAGGGGTGGGTGCTCTGGGCCCTCCCAGTCAGACCCTTCCCAGAGGGGTGGCAGCCAGGAGAAGGTCCTCCTCCCTGGTCCCCTGCTGTGTGACTTGTACTGTTGTTTTAAAAAAGAGGTGTGGGAATATTTGACCTAGAACTGGGATTGCTCTAAAAAAGCTGCAAGTGTGTACTGCTGCAAAATAAGAGTCTTTAACCTCACTCTCAATGATGGAATGGTGGAGATGAGGGCACCTTTAAGACCAACAAAATTCTATTTAAGGTAGGAGCTTTTGTGTGCATGCACACTTCCTCAGAATATACGTATATACAGGGCTTTTCTGAGCAGGAACGCACTTCCGGCTGGCTTGGTGTGTGTTCCAATATGCAAATGAGTTCCTGCTGGGCTTTTTCTACCAAAAAAGCCCTGGGTATATACATTCCTCAGAATATAGCATTATTAACATAACATTCTAAGAAGGAGAGGAATAATCCAGCCAACAGATTTTTAAAGAACTAGATACTCGGCATGGAATAGTGGAATACAAAATCAACAGGTAAAGCACAGCCTTATGTATTATTTTCTCTGATATACACAGTATAATGAGGGGGAAACATGAAATCAAACTGGATTGGAAACACTAATATAAGATGCTTGCAGTAGATTTCAGAAGGGAAGTAAAATATTTTTGGTCCAGGGACGTTGAGGCCAGATTGCCCCATGCAAGTGGTGCCCCTTCAAGCAGCTGGCACCCAGTTCCCCTTTAATTCATGCAAGAATCTTATTCTGCCAGAAGCAAAAGCAAAGCCAGCTCACCTTGTACCAGAAGTTCACAGTGATGGTGGTTCCTCCATTCAGCAGAGACTCTATGTGATGCCACCTTCACAGAGACATTAAAAATATATACAGCTGTTTACTGATGCATTTGGCTAGTCTAGTCCCAAAATAATTTTAATACACACAACGTGGGTGCTGGAACAATGGAGCACACCAATCCACTCAGACTTAACTCCTCCCATCAGAGCCTCCATTTGTGCCGGATACAATTCCTGGGCTGAGCAAAGAGGCTAGGAGGAGTCTCCCTCACTCTCTTGCATTCGGAGTCTTTCTTCTGCCTTCAACTTAGTCTGTGAGCCCATGGCCCACTTCCTCTGCCTTCCACCAGCTTGGCTGAATAGGGAACAACAAGCACACTCCCACCTCCCCTGAAATTCATACTCAGCTCCCCTTTCACGTGAAGGGCTGGGGGCAAGGCCAGCAGCAGGTCAGCATAAAACAGACAAGGATCCTGGTTTTTACTGACTAAGAATATAAGAACATACGAGAAGCCATGTTGGATCAGGCCAACGACCCATCCAGTCCAACACTCTGTGTCACACAGTGGCCAATATGTGTGTGTGTGTGTATATACACACACACACACACATACATACACACAAACACACACACACACACTGTGGCTAATAGCCACTGATGGACCTCTGCTCCATATTTTTATCTAACCCCCTCTTGAAGCTGGCTATGCTTGTAGCCGCCACCACCTCCTGTGGCAGTGAATTCCACATGTTAATCACCCTTTGGGAGAAGAAGTACTTCCTTTTATCCGTTTTAACCTGACTGCTCAGCAATTTCATTGAATGCCCTCGAGTTCTTGTATTGTAAGAAGATATTGGATTTATACCCCACCCTTCACTCAGAATCTCAGCGACTCAGAGCAGCTTACGATCTCCTATATCTTCTCCCCCCACAACAGACACCCTGTGAGGTGGGTGGGGCTGGGAGAGCTCTCACAGCACCTGTATACACACACACACACACTGCGGCTAATAGCCACTGATGGACCTCTGCTCCATATTTTTATCTAACCCCCTCTTGAAGGTGGCTATGTGTCAGAACTTGTATCTTTGCTGCTGGTCCTCTATAATGTGACCAATGCTGTATGGTAGTTTTATTGTGGCTTGGAGCTGTATTGTTACTGAACCAAACTGACTCCATGTTGTAACCTTTGCTTAACCCAGAGTGCCTGAATAGTAATTAACCTTGCCCCACTGGTATCCAAAATATTTGGGGCTGTAGAATGAATTATGTCTTGTCTCTGCACATTCTCACACTGGGACCCTTTGAAGCCGAACAGCATGGCCTTCGGAGTAGGGAGGCATCCTCTCTACTGATAGTGATGGTGAGAAGACAGCTGCGCCCTACAATGTGAATTGTGGCTTTGTGAGATGTTTGCTTTACGTGTATAAAATCAAGCTGATGCTGGCTCTCGCCATTACTGTTATCTTGCCTTTTCCAGCACCTAGTTCTCTTCAATAAAATCCTAGCTTTGTAACTAAGTATGGGATCCGTTTGACGTTCTTGAGTTCTGACACTATGCTTCTGGCCGCCACCACCTCCTGTGGCAGTGAATTCCACATGTTAATCACCCTTTGGGTGAAGAAGTACTTCCTTTTATCCGTTCTAACCCGACTGCTCAGCAATTTCATCGAATGCCCACAAGTTCTTGTATTGTGAGAAAGGGAGAAAAGTACTTCTTTCTCTACCTTCTCCACCCCATGGATAAATGGGACTAAGTGCATTCTTGCCCATGCAAAGGCTCCAATGGCATAGACGACCTATCCACTTGCTTCCCTCCAGGCAGGCAGAAGAATGCCCTTGGAAATGCTTCCTCTTTTTGACACGCTGATTTCAATGGATTGGAAACTTTCCAGGGAGGGGACACCAAAAAGGCCATGCCAGAGATCATGGGATCCATGTGCAGAAAAGTCACGTGGCACAGCAGTAACCATGACAGGAGGAATCGGGTGGGGCAAAGCCGTTAAGGACCACCCAGTCCTCCCTGATGGCCACCCAGGCTCCTGCTGTGGCTTTCAACCTAGGACTTCATCTGGCATATGAATGAATATGAATAGTCTGCAATGGCTGGAGCCAGATTACATCCAGTGGCAACACTCAGGACGAGATACAGAGAGAGAAGCCTTCAATTCAAGCCCTGAGAGGAGCACATCACATCTGCTTGACTTCCATGATGACCAGCCAGGGACAGCCCAAGGGCGGGTGGCCCCCCAGGCAGACTGCCTGCCACCCTGTGCTCGCACACACTCTAGGCCAGGCCCCTGCTCCCCCTTCCTCTTCAGCAGTGCCATGTTCCAACTCCCACCCGCCTGCCCCCCTGGCGCGTTCAGAGGAGTGCTGCTAGAACCACCCCTACCCTTTTAGCCATGGCCCGGGCATCTCTGCACCCTCTCTCTCTTGAGTGCTCTATGAAGCTTTGCACCCCCCCCCACTCCCGGTGGTTCTGGAAGTGAGGGGGGAGCAAAGCCTCGTAAAGTGCTTACTCAAGAGAGAGCGCAGAGATGCCCGGGCCATGGCTAAAAGGGTAGGGGTGGTTCTAGCAGTGCTCCTCTGAGCACGCTGGGGAAGGGAGGTGCGGCGGAGCGTGGCACCACAGAAGGGATGGGGGGGGGGGAGGGAGAGGCAGGGCAGCGACAGCCAAGATTGGGGATCTGGCTTCCCACTCTGGATGGTGCATCTCTTGTGCCAACCCAGAAGGTGAGGAGCTTGGGTGTGATACTGGATGCCACCCTCTCTATGGAGGCCCAGGTCACAGCTGCTGCACGACCTGCCTTTTACCATCTTCAGCAGGCCACACAACTAGCACCCTATCTGGCCCCTCGAGACTTAGTACAGTAATCCATCCAACAGACACTTCCAGGTTAGACTACTGTAACTCGCTCTACGCAGGCTTACCCTTGAGGCTGATCTGGAAGCTCCAGCTGGTGCAGAAGGGGGCAGCACGGTTGCTGTCTGAAGCGCCTGTACGGGCGAGCAGCCGCTCGATGCTGCACAGTTTGCACTGGCTGCCAATTGAGTACCGGATCCGCTTGAAGGTTTTAGTATTGACATTCAAAGCCTTGTGCGGCCGGGGACCGGAATCCCTGCAGGGCCGTCTCTCCCCATAGGAGCCCGAGGCCAACATCTTCTGACCATCCCTGGCCTAAAGGACGTCCGGCTTGCCTCGACCAGGGCCAGGGCTTTTTCGGCCCTGGTCCCGACCTGGTGGAATCAGCTCCCAATGGAGGTTCAGGCCCTGCAGGATCTGTTACCATCCCGGAGGGCCCGTAAGACGGAGCTGTCCCATCGGGCCTCCCCCCTGCACCGACTGCACTGGACTGATCCTTTGAAACCAAGACAGCCGGGATTTGAACACCTCGGCTGAGACAAGCAAGCCAAATGGAGCTGTTAATACCATCTTTGCCGCCCCACCTAAGGTGAGCTGTGGCTTGTCTTAATTTTAAACTGTTTTAATTGTTTTAAATTGATTCGATTGTTTTATTGTGTTGGAAGCCGCCCTGAGCCCACTATGGGAAAGGGCGGCCTATAAATCTACGGAAATACAATAAATAAAATAAAACTAGGCATTTGTATTGGGGGGGAGAGCCCAATTTGGCGCCCCCCTCTCCTGACGCCCTAAGCAGATGCCTAGTTTGCTTAGTGGGCGAGCTGCCTTGTGTCCAGCACATGACATCAGGAGTTATTTGGGGGGCCTGATCTCTTCTGGAAGGAGAGCACTTTGGGCACACAATGCTTTGGAGGAAAGAAAGTACCAACTGTTCCTCTCAAGGATACCAGAATACACAGAAAAATGAACAGACCTTACAGAATATCTGAGGCATACATTGACTTGTGATTGACTTGTGGCTCCAATTTCTGACCCTGGCCTGAGATTCTGCTTGGAACCACCAGGCATCCCCACACCACCCTCTCTGTCCTCAGTCTGTCATGATTACCAGTACATGGGGATGTACAGCACATCTCCTGGGCCCACCACTGTCTCATAGCCCACGACATTCTGGAAATTAGGAAACTTCTCGTAGTCAGGATGATCGAAGTCAACCTAGCAGAGCAGAGAGAACACAGCATCACTGGAGAGACCGAAGCCCCAGGAAAGTCTCCTGAACATGATTATTATTAGTTTATTTATATCCCGCCCATTCCGTCATGGGGGCTCAGGGCGCAGTACATCCTTCCCCTTCTCCCAATTCCTCGAAGAAATTGAAGCGCCTGCCTCAGCACTAACCAGCAGGGTTGGCTGCATGCAAAGGGCAAAGCACTGAACCAAGACAACCACACTTTGTAGATGGGCTAAACAGAGCATGGAATATGAAAATGGTACTTGACTGGGGGGTTACATAAAACCATCCTATTTGCTGTGCGAAGACAAAAATTCATCTGATTAGCAGAAGTGGCAATAAAGGAGTGTTACGGTGAAGCTGTGACAGCCGCTGAGAGTCCCTTTGTGGACCTTTCAAGACCTATTCTGACACTCCATGTTTTAAAGTTTCTACATGTAATCATGAGAGTCAGAAGCTGGCTTTGATAAGTGAACAGGGGGAACATCCAGGAACCTGGTGGATAGCTTAGGAGAAAGCATATTTCATTTCATAGGTAAATGGTTGGTCAAGCCAACTACATTATTCTAAAAACTGATTAAACGTGATGGCTGTCAGTCAACACTCAGCCCCCTCATTTAGAAACTGGATTCCGCTAACAGAAATGGATAATAGAACACAGGACAAGAAAACATCTGGCCCTGCTCTGCTTGTGACTCTCCTTCAGGGACACTGCAGTCCATTATAAGAGCCAGAACAAGAGGCAGGAGCAGGTCCTTCCATCTGACCAGCATGAAGATCTTATCCTAGAACCACTTATGCAATGGAGGCCATATGGCTCAAAGGCGTCTCACCTGGCTCTGCCTGTCGCACGGGTGATGCACAGGATAGGGATAGAGACACTCAAATTGGTCAGGCGGAAAGAGGATGCACCGCTTGTAGCCCTTAATCTGAGCAAAGAAGTTCTGCTGTTCATCATAGTGAGCTGGAGTCACATTCCCTTCACAAGGAGAAAAGAGAAGACAATCACCACACAACTGCCCTGCTCCCTCTTGAGGAGGCCTGCTGCTGCATTCATATGGAAGGCAAACCTTGTTCCAAATGGGCCAGAAAAGGAGAACTGAGGAACCACCAGAATTTCCAGCACCCTCAATGAGGCAACAGTCCCTCTCTCAGTTCTCTAAATCGTTAACCCTATTCAAGCCACTATAAAAGCTACAGCATAGAAACACTGGACGTCATCATGATACATACATGTTTCTTTAAAAAGATGGGAGTTCCACTGTACCAAAAAGTGTGTTATCTCAACAGAGTCCCCCAATAAAGTTGTGCTCAGAGGCAACCTGAATAAGGTGCTGAGTTATTAACTGTTTTTGCAACATTGAGGTTCTTACAGAATAAGCAGCAAGAAGGGAAGACAATAATCTACAGATGAGCAACTGAAAATTAGCCCTTCTCACTGAAACTGCCACCCTGCCCAATCTGACAAATGCATTAGTTGGACAGATATATATAAAATGCTCTCCCATCCTATCTGAAATCGATCAGCACTCCCCCCGCCCCGCAAAAAAAACCCTGTACACTGATGGCAAAAAGCCCTCCTGGGGTGTGGGGCCCTGTCATGCAGCCAGTCTAGCCACAGGACTGGTTCTTTGGTGGCCAGACCCACCTGCCCAGCATCTTGTCAGACTGGTCATTACAGCCATCCTTGTGCGCTGGTGTCCTCCTGGTGTGTTGTGCTTCCTCGTGGCCCCTTACTTCTAAAATGAAAATGCTTCAGCTCCTTCCCAGTTAATGTGCAGGAGAGGGAATGAAGAGACCTTTCCCCCACAAATCTTGGCTGCCTTTCCTTATGGGATGAGAACCCTGACGATGTCGTCTACACTGCTAGCTTCAAAAGGATATCAAAATAAAAACACAGTAAGCTGGCCAAAGTCCACTATTCATATTTAAACAAAGGACTTCTCTTTACCTTCCATGCCAATCAGAAGCAAGTTGGATGTCAGCTGACCCCAGCCTCTCTTTGCCTGTTGCCTGTTAATCCAATTCCAATTAAAGCCCAGGAAATCCATTACAATTTTCCTCCCAACTGTGTCATTGAGTGTCTGCTGCAGATACAGCCTGAATATTGCAGACAGCAAGAGGGAAAAAAGGGAAACATAAACACCCCATTTAGAAAGATCTTGTTTGCCACATACACCTCTACATCAATGGCATGCTTTTTGAAGGCAAGTGAGAAGCATAACACATTTCAGCAACAGATCTGCATTGCAGAGTTCAGAAAAGGATTACCTTGAGTACAACATGATCAATTTAAACTGGCAAGCAGTCTTCAAAGAAAAACAAGTACACAAATGTGCACCTGTCATTTGCAGAAGTCACACACTGACACACATAAACAGGTGTGACCTCAACACTCGAGTCTGGGCATTTCCAGAGGATGTTTTCCCAAATCAGTTCAGACTCTGTTCCACGTGCTCACCCCATATGAAGGAAGGACATTTTAAGACTAGGGGAGGCCTCAAGCAAATTAAGTCAGAAAAAAAGTCATTTAACTGGAAACCACAAGCCAAAGAGGGAGAGCAGAGAGGGGAACACATACACCCCGACCCCATCCAGGAGTTACCGTTCTCCACTCCCCCGCTGCTGAATTTCCTGGAGCTGCTCAACAAACTCGCTGAATTTCATCTCTTCCCTGCTTGACTTGGGCTTGAAGTTCTTAAAATTGGCCATCTTTTTCTCATCATAATACAAGAACTTGTGGGTACTGGCTCTGTACACTGAGAAGTCTCCACTGCCGATGTTCTCTTGGAGGTAGTCCAGATCCCATTTCAGGGCAGGAAACACCAGATTTGTGTCTGTAAGCACAACCGGCTCCTGCAGAAAAACAGAACACAATTCAAGATCCTGAGACAATGATAGAAAAAATTAAACATTCTTGGGTTGCTTATCCCTACATCCAAAAAAATCACACAAGTCAGTCAGATAAGCAAAAAAAAAAATGAATAGTCATCCGCAATACAGAAAAATCAAGCAATTTTTAAGAGCTCTCAATTTATAAGCACCAACAGCAGAAGTATCTAGAGCACATGAGATGCCAGAAAAGCAAACGAAAATGTAATGCTGGGTTAATGGCCAAGCTGTGCTCATTGTGACAAAAAATGCCCAAGGATTCTTCTTAAAGACAAAGATGAAATGCAATTTTGCCTTGACATTCTTCTTTAAACAGCCACATAGGTCCACAGCAAAATCCAAAAACAAGAGTAGCATAATGTTTACTAAAATCTGATTCCAGGAGCACCTGATTCCAAGACCAACAAAATTTTAATTCTGGGTATCATGAACAAGAAAGCTGATACCTGGAATTAAACTTTGGTGGTCTCAATTTTTTCCCTGCTGTTTCAGACCCACCTGAACTAATGTTTACCATTAAGATCAGTCCGAACAACCCCAGGCTGTGTTGTTCAGCCAAGCAAGGCAGTATTCTTCCACCACCAGGGGAGGGGCACATACAAGCAGTTGTCTGGCCCAGGGGTGAGTGTGGAGGGCCAGGGGCTCCAGCATGATTTGCGGAGGGATGGTGCCTCAGTGGTAGAGCATCTGCTTGGGAAGCAGAAGATCCCAGGTTCAATCTCCAGCATCTCCAACTAAAAAGGGTCCAGGCAAGTAGGCATGAAAAACCTCAGCTTGAGACCCTGAAGAGCTGCTGCCAGTCTGAGTAGACAAGACTGACTTTGACCATCTTCAAGTACTTGAAGGGCTGTCATATAGAGGATAGTGTGGAATTGTTTTCTGTGGCCCCAGAAGGTAGGACCAGAACTAATGGGTTGAAATTACATCAGAACAGTTTCTGGCTCAACATTAGGAAGAACTTCCTGACATTTAGAGTAGTTCCTCAGTGGAATCAGGCTTCCTCCTTGGGAGGTGGTGGGCTTTCCTTCCTTGGAGTTTTCTAATTAGAGGCTGGATGGCCATCTGACAGCAGTGAGGATCCTGTGAATTGAGGGGGAGGTGTTTGTGAGTTTCCTGCCTTGTGCAGGGGGTTGGACTAGATGACCCTGGAGATCCCTTCCAAGTCTATGATGGACCAAAGAGGGTTTGATGCAGTATAAGGCAGTTTCATAAGTTCTCATATGTATGACACCTGCACAGGGAGCTCGCTCAGTAAGGAAGAGGCAACTGCTGTGAGGAGCAAGGGGAGAAGAGACAGAGCCGCCTACCCCGCCCGGAGTGTCTAAAGGAAGGGCAGGATCAGAACTGCCAGCCCGGGGTTGGGGGATCCCTGGAGATTTGGGGTAGGCCCAGTGTTCCCCCTAAGCTGAGTTAGCGTGAGCCAGCTCAGAGCTTTAGCCTCAGGCAAAATGGCCTCAATGCCAGCAGCCCCCGAAGTGTGGTTTTTGCTCACAAGACTGCAGCTCAGCGGGACCTCAGGCGGGCATGAACGCAGCGCCCTCGTCCCCCATCCCAGGGGGATCTCCGGGCCCCGCCGGGAGGCTGGCAACCCCTGGCAGCGCCTCCCCCACCTCGTTCTCCAGGAGCTCCTCGGCGCGCGGGTCTCCGTGGCGCAGGCGCGGGACGGGCCGCCTCTCGAAGCTGTAGGGCCGGAACTGGGCCTCGCTCCAGCCGCCCTCCGACGCGCCCCCGGGAGGCGAAGGCGACGACGGGGAACCGCCGCCCACGGCAGCCGAGCAGGACGCGGAAGCCTCCGCCATCGCCACCGGGAGCCCCGACCGGAAGCGCGTCTTCCCGCGACCGGAAGTGGCCGGCCGGAACATCCGGGGAAGCGGAGGCCGCAGGAGGAGGAGGAGTTGGAGGACCCGCGCCCCCTGGCGGCGAAAGGAAGGATGGGCTCCAAAGGAGATGGGCGGGGAAATGGTGATCTCTGCCATGCTGGCTGCGGACTGAGGCTGGCTTGCTTGTTCTGCAGGGTTGCCAAACCCAAAACGGGGGATTGGGGAGCAGAGCCTGGGAAGAAGAGGGAGCTGAGCAAGGATGTGATGCCAGGCAGGCTTCCCTTTGCAGCTTCCGCTTCTTCCGAAGGAACAGACACTTGTGTCCCCGCCTCTCCCACACACACAACTCCAGACCAATGTTGCCTCTAAGCTGCAGAGTCTTGTGAGCAAAATTTCTACTTTGTGAGCTACTGGCATTCAAGTGGTGAGCTGCTGCATAAAGTATGGTGCTCTGGGGTCATCCTTCCTGAGCTTTGTGTGAGCTGGAGGCTAAAAACTGATGAGCTAGCTCACGCTGACACAGCTTAGAGGGAACACTGCTCCAGACACCACCTGGAGGTTGGCAGCCCCACGTTTGATCAAAGCTGGCAAATTCAGTAAACAGGACAGCAGTTTTAGTGTATCCTGCACTGCTGTTGGAATAACCACAGTAGCAGGAGTTCCCAGTGGTTAGCTGTGTTGGTCTTCATAGTAGTAGAGCAAGATTTGAGTCCAGTAACACCTTAAAAGACCTACAAGATTTCAGCCCGGTTCCATATGACAATGGCAAAACTAACATCCAGCATGCATAATAAACCAGAGTCTGAATTTCAAGAAAAATGAAATGCATTTTTTGCATCTGTTGATCAAAAGTATGCTGCACAGCTTTAAAGACTAAAATGAGAATAAAATGCTAAAGTCCAAAAGCATTAAGAGACAGAACATTAAGATCTGTTTAGCGATTTTATAGATAGAAAAGTGTTAGTAGTTACAGTTGATTAGATAATATTGATGGCTTCTCTCATGTACTGACTTTTATGCACTTGTCAGCCAAAATATGATTGCTTGTGTCAGGGCTTTTTTTGTAGAACAAGCCCAGCGGGAACTTATTTGCATATTAGGCCACACCTCCTGACTTCCCCATTGTTTTACATGGCTTTTTGGAGAAAAAGCCCAGCAGGAACTCATTTGCATATTAGGCCACACTTGTGACACCAACCAGCTGGAACTGTGTTCCTGTGTGTTCCTGCTCAAAAAGCCCTGGTTTGTGTATAAATGAACTACTGTGGTATTTCTATCTTATCCAACTTTTTCTGTTTGTTTATATGAAAGAAAAACATACATATTCAGATACATGGGGGGATCAGCATGGTTCCCATGGGCACTCTGGTGCCCACTAACACGCTTCCTAGTGCCTGCCACCAGTGTTCCCTCTAAACTAAGTTAGCGTGAGCTAGCTCACAGATTTTTAGCCTCTAGCTCACACATTTCTGTCTTAGCTCAGGAAGGAATGGCCCCAGGGCACAATAATGTATGCAGCAGCTCACAAGGCAGAATTTTTGCTCACAAGACGGCAGCTTAGAGGGAACATTGCCCACCACATGTTTTTATGTGGGGCCACTTGGGGCTTTTGCCCAGTAGGGCTTCTAACTGGCCCTGAGATCCAATTGGCTATGCAGAATAAAATGTTTCAGCCTCAGCTGCCACCAGTGTTGTTTTAGTCCTCCTTCCCGGTGTATTTTGTAAAATTCTCCCTCTTCTGTCATGCACTTGCACTTCCTGGGTGTGTCTTCACCTCCTGTTGCATCCATTTTGTGGTTGGCTCTACCTCCTGCAGCAGCCGTTTTGCATTTGTGCCCACAGCCCTGTGTCAGAATCCCAAAGGTGCCTGCCCACAGGCTCCAAAACATGGTGTCCCTTCCCTGGTATAAGCTTTTGAAAGGTGCTGCATGTGAATCTTAGAGTACTAACAAAGGCTGTGGGGGGGGGGGGTTGTGTGCTCATCTGGACCAGCTGCTCTGGGCTGCCGTGACTCCCTCCGCTCTTTGCCAGGCAAAGCCACCCTCTCAGTGTTTTCTCCTAAGCTTCATTCTTGAAATTTCAGGTACTGGATTTTATAAGTTTTTAAAAATGGTCTTATGTCTCTTCAAGAGCTGACATCTTGCATTTTTTATGCATTTGCTGACATCAGAAGAGCATCTTTTATGCATTTGCTGTTTCTGTGGCTGGGGGAAAAAACAGGTTGGGCAATTTCTCTTTCCCTCCTCCCCAATCCCTGTGCTAAAATGTATATGATTTAATCGGCTATTGTTACAATAATATTGACTTTAAAACTTGTATATGAAACGGTCCCTGACATGTTCACTCCAGGTGGTACGTTCTAGTGGAAATTAATAAGAATTTATTCTGGGAATCATTTTATATATGTGCGGCAGAGTTTAATGCAAAGGAATGACAATTCCAAATAAGATCAATTTTGCATTTCAGCTCATTATGCAAATAGCCTTTTGGGGGCAGGGGGAGGACTGGTATCAATATTATTAAAGTTAGTATCCAAATCTAATTGTCTTGTCTTGGTAGAGCTGGGGGAATATGAACAGTTTGAACAGCGTGCTTATTTTATTACATTATTTGCAGCAAAACTGATACATTATCTTCAATAAGATCAATATTAGCATTAACATTTTACTTCATTACATCAGTTCTTGGGATGGTGTCTCGCATTTTTCCTGCGTTATTCACATCAGCCATAATTGGGAATGTCTCTGTAACGATCTCTATTATAAACCTCTGCAGATCAAAAAACATTCCAGATTATTTATCACTAAATCCATTTGGTCTAATGGCATTAGTTATGAACATACTCATTTGTTGAAGACAGTGATATAACTCTGTCCTACTGCTCTGTGAGAGTGTGGAGCGGGTGTGCTTATGCCTGATGGTCATGCAATATTTTCCACTCGACTGTGTGGCTTTACAAGAGAAAGCTCTTTCTTTGTTGTACACAAAGGGAAACAGACCCACGCTTTGGTCACAGCCGAGGGCAGGCAGACTTCCTGACCTCTTAGGATTTCTTGGTCATGTTCACACACTACATTTATTGCCATTTGTAATTCAAAGCCTTTACATTCCTGCATTATAATTAAATGAAGCAAACCATTTCCTCTTCTGTAACACAACAGTGTGGGCTAGTAGTTACAGTTAATGTTAGATTCAAGTTCAGTAGCACCTTAGACACCAACAAGAGTTTCAGAGTATAAGCTTTCGACCGTCAAAGTTCACCTTGTCAATATTCTCGCTATAATAAAAGTCCCATGGGGTGGCCAGATGCAGGTCTCCCAATGGCTGCATCAATCATTGTCCCATAAACCACCAGTCAAGGTCTGTTGCGTTCCATTGGCTGAGGACTGAGGAACTGCTTCACAGAGGAGAGAAAGAAAGCCTTCCCTTGATTGACTAATGGAGGGAGAAGGGAAACTGCCACAGAAAGCCTTCCCTTGATTGACTAATGGAGGGAGAAGGGAAACTGCCACAGAAAGCCTTCCCTTGATTGGCACTGCTTCACAAAGGAGATAAAGCCTTTCCTTGATTTGAGGGAGGAAGAGAGAAACAGCCACAGAAAGCCTTTCTTTAATTGGCTGAGGGCTCCTCACCCTCTTCCTCTGGGAAACCAAACAGCCAGATAGCCATAGACAGAAAAAATGACATCCCACCAGAACAACAATGTTTTATACTAGATAGAGAGAGGGAGGGAAAGAGAAGAGAGAGAATGTGGCATCCTGTGTTTAACATAGGGCCACTGGGGAAGCTGCCTTTGCTCTGTGCCTGTTGCTAGCCAACTAACTTGGTTTTGTCAGTAAACAGTGGGGGGGAGACCCTTTCAAGGCCTATTTTGGCCTTTGAGGGAGAACTCATTGGGACCATTCCTGACTATTGTTGCCAGCTCCAGATTGGTGGGAAATTCCTGGAGATTTTGTGGTGGAGTCTATGAAAGTGTCAGGTTTAGCTAGGTATCAGCTTCAATAAATTCAGTTCATTGATAAAGGCTTTTTTAAAACTGAAGGTCAAAGCTAATGCACGGACAGGCTCTTGTCAGGACTAACTATAATGGTCACGCCTCTACTTTTATATACAAGCAAGTAATGGTTAAT
Organism: Heteronotia binoei; assembly: GCF_032191835.1. NCBI lineage: Eukaryota > Metazoa > Chordata > Lepidosauria > Squamata > Gekkonidae > Heteronotia > Heteronotia binoei. The sequence goes on along the minus strand of NC_083228.1, from coordinate 3,016,841 downwards.
GCTGAACGGCAAACTACCCTGCCAGACTATCCCTGCTCAAAGTCCATTCAAACTTTTCCCCTCCAGGTGTCTACCAGCAAACTATTTTCAGTACCTTGAAGGCCAGTGGGCTCCGGGGAGAAATCCTGGTGGAGAATGCAGTTACTATGCCAACCTGATAAGCATCCTGGCTGCGAAAGCAACATTTGTGCAGGAGCTAGCAAGGCTGGGTCCCCCCCTTAGGTATACATTACAGGAGGAAAGTGATACAATGTTGGAATGATAACATACAGTTGAAAACCAGCATTCACACAATTTTAGGACTAGAAGAGGGTGGCAGGAATGTTTTCCTGACAGGAAGCCACACTATGGGGATAGCAGAGGCCTCAGGTGAATATAATGCCATAGAGTCCATCCTCCAAAGCAGTTCTTTTCTGCAGGATGGGGAGAAAGATCTGCTGTTTGGAGTTCAGTTCCATCTGGAGATTGGCTACCCTAGGCCTGGCAGCACCCTCTGGGTGACTTGATGCCACCTGACTGGCATGACTTAACTAAGAGAGTAGGTTTCAAGTGGGGTGGGACCTCAGACAGATAGTGCCATAGACTCCACCCTCCAAACCAGTCATTTCCTCCTGGGGAACCATTGTTGCTAATCTCCAGGTAAGGGCTGGAGATCACTCAGAATTACAACTATAGGGCAGGGTATAAATCCAGTCTCCTCTTCTTCTTTATAACCAAGGATGAATATAAACAAATAACCAGTGCTTGTAGACAGAAAGCTCAGTATGAGCTGAGGCTAGTGAGAGATCCTAAAAACAACAAAAGGATTCTTCTCTTCTCTTCTCTACAAAATAAAAAAAAGCCCCAGCAAATAAATGGTAGGGTCCTTGTGGGACAGGAAATTGTAACAGGTGATGAAGAGAGGGCAGAACTGCTCAATTCCTACTTTCCCAGTCTTCTCTTGTGAGGGAAAAGGTGCTCAACATGGCAAAACAGAAACATGATTGGGGAAGGGAGCTGTAGTTTAGGGATTGGCACAGGGGTAGTACATAAACACTCAGTTTCTTTAAATGAAAGTAAGTCCTCAGTGTCAAGTCGACAGATTCAAGAACGAGTCAAAGTTGATACTAAGACTACATTTATTGATAACTGGTACTCTGGCGCAAGCCTCTAGTTTGCTAAGAATGAAACCAATGCAGTGATACATGGGTTTTAAGATACACTTCAAAAACATTCCTATGGGGGGGTGGGGTTCAGGAGGAAACATTCACACATAACTACCAGATACTTTCTCAGGTGATAGCTAGCCGGTTGTCCTTGTATTATCATGCAAGGCTTCCTCCCACCTCAGGCCCTGAGAAGGCACTGACTATTTCTTTCACACCAGTTGCAAATCAAAATAAGAAAGGGGGAAGGGAAATAGCTAAGGGTAGAACATTAGCAGCAGTGGGTCCATTATGATTTTAACCAGGCCTGATACTTAGGCCAAGATCCCCCCAGTCTTAGTCATAATCAGTTGATCTTGATACTCAGGGCCAGATGCACTGCCTCCAAGGGGACTAAAAGAACATGAGACATAATTTCTGAGCCTCTGGCCATTATTTCTTAGGATTCTTGGAGAACAGATGAGGCGTTGGAAAACTGGAAGGGGGTGAATGTTGTCCCCACCTCCAAGAAGGGGGGAAAGGAGGATCTGGGTATCTACTGATTCGTCAGCTTTACGTCTATTCCTGGAAAAGTTTTAGAACAAATCATCAGTCAGTCAGCATTTAGGGGGAGGTGTTTGTGAGTTTCCTGCATTGTGCAGGGGGTTGGACTAGATGACCCTGGAGGTACCTTCCAACTCTATGATTCTATGATTGTATGATTAAGGGGACAAAACTCCTTCATCAGTGGAACAGACTTCCGCGGGAGGTGGTGGGCTCTCCTTCCTTGGGGGTTTTTAAACAGAGGCTAGATGGCCATCCGACAGCAATACAGATCCTGTGAATTTAGGGGGAGGTATTTGTGAGTTTCCTGCATTGTGCAGGGGTTGGACTAGATGACCCTGAAGATCCCTTCCAACTCTAGGATTCCTGACTGTGAGAGCGGTTCCTCAGTGGAACAGGTTTCCTCAGGAGGTTGTGGGCTCTCCTTCCTTGGGGGTTTTTAAACAGAGGCTAGATGGCCATCTGACAGCAATGAAGAGCCTGTGAATTTAGGGGGAGGTGCTTGTGAGTTTCCTGCCTTGTACAGGGGGTTGGACTAGATGACCCTGGAGGTCCCTTCCAACCCTAGGATTCTATGACTGTTAAGAGTGGTTCCTCAGTGGAACAGGCTTCCTCGGGAGGTGGTGGGCTCTCCTTCCTTGCAAATTTTTAAGCAGAGGCTAGATGGCCACCTGACAGCAATGAGGATCCTGTGCATGTAGGGGGAGGTGTTTGTGAGTTTCCTGCAGTGTGCAGGGGTTGGACTAGATGACCGCGGAGGTCCCTTCCACCTCTGTGGTTGTGATGTCCTTGTGCCTTTAGAAAGCACGGCTGCTCCGGCTAAGAGCGCGCGAGGGTTTCTCAAGGACACGAGAGACGAGCCTACCAGGGCGGCTGCCGTTGTCAGAAGGCCCGCCTCCCTTCCTGCAGCGGCCGGCGGGGCGGGGCGGGGCGGGGCGTGCGGAGGATGGCGGCGCTGGCGGGCGGCGGCGGGCGCTGCTGGGCTCGGGCGGTGGCTGCGGCCCGCCTGGGGCGTCGGGGGAGGAAGGCGGCGGCGCCCTGCGGGGCCCGGGCGGGTGCGTGGGGGGGGGGGGCGGCGGGGGGGGGGCGGGGCGCTGAGCGGGGCTGGGCTGGGCATGACGGGCCTCTCTGCCTCCCGCAGCCTCGGACCTGCCGAAGGAGCTGCTGCCGGGGCCCTACCCGAGGACGGCGGAGGAGCGGGCGGCGGCGGCGCGCAAGTACAACCTCCGCGTGGAGGACTACGAGCCCTACCCGGACGACGGCATGGGGTGCGTGGGGTTGGGGGCGGCTTCAGCCTGCTGCTGCTGCTGCTGGATTCTCCCTCCCTTCCGCGCAACATGGACTCTGCTGGGGCGAAGGGGAGCAAAGGCTGCATCCAAACGGAGAGCGCCAGGGTCGATTCCCCGCTCCTCCACATGCAACTTGGGTCAGTCAGAACTCTCTCAGAGCTGTTCTGCTCAAGAGCACTATCTGTCAGAGCTCTCTCACAGGGTCTCTGTTGTGGAGAAGGGAAGGGAGATTGTAAGCTGCTCTGAGACTCCTGCAGGTAGTAGTGAAAGGCAGGGTATAAAAGCACTTTTCTTCTTCAAATCCATTTGAGAATCTCGGTTGCAGCTAAACTTAGTAGTCACAGCAGTATGTTTATTTTGCATTTCATTCAGACTCACATCTGCACAATTTCTTGAATATGTGACTGGCAAATGTCAAGAGTCTACATGTGACAACCTTTAAGTCTGAGCAACTGAATGTGACCTGGCTTAGACACAGTCCATGTCCCAGTTATGGGGAAATCATGTGGTCTAATTTGCAGAGGGCCTCAGCACTGGCATGTGGCTCTTTTTAAAAGTGCATAAAGAGACAATGTCAGTTTTGTTTTAGCAGATTTCTCCTCGGTATGGCAGCCTTGCAGTGCTGGGCTGGGTGGGAGGGAGACTGGCTGGGGACTCCTGTCTTGATTTCCATGATGGAAGGAAAATGATGTCAGTATAATAAATGCACTGTAATGTCATAATCTGATGATGATTTAAGCTGTCTGGGGCAGCAGTTTGCATTGGTGGTGTGCCTTATGTCTGTCATAGTTACGGTGATTATCCCAAGCTTCCAGACCGATCGCAACAGGAGAGAGATCCCTATTACAGCTGGGACCAGACCGATCTGAGACGTAACCATGGGGAACTGGTAAGGATGGCATCACTTCCCAGCACTGAAGCATCTGCTCTAACAGTGGCAACCTGGCAGTCCTGCAATTCTAACGGTGCCCCATTCAAAACATTCTGTGCCCCACGCAAGTGTCACCTTTTCTGTGTGTATCATTTACATATGTCGGCATTTTAAATCCAGTTTGTAAGCACACGTGGCACTTTAGAGAGTAACTTGCAGTGATACTCTTATCACAGTACGAGAGTTTGGTGGCCTTTACAAAGTTACTTTTACAGTAAAAACTGGTGACAGTCATAGGAGGTGTCAGAAAGCCAAAACGACACCAGATTCTTAGTGCCCAAATCGGTATTCCTACAGCACTCAAGGAGGGAAATTGTATGTTATTTTTGTGTGGATAATTCCACATGTGCTCCCACAGCTACACAGCAGCTGCAAGAAACTGCTTCTTTTAAAAAAAAAGGGGGGGGAGCCCAGAATGGCAGCACAAGGGGAGGAAGGACTCCTGCCTCCCTGGAGAGTGGATCTGGAATGCCAGAACCACACTGCAGGGATTATTTTGCCAGTTTTGCTGCTCCATGTGTGGAGTAGCAAAATCAGTCTATTTGGCTGTCCTTTCTTTTCCTATTTTTAGAAGCCGTTCCCAGCAGCTGCTCTGTGGCTGCAAGGAATGCAGAAAACTGTGTGGGGAAGGTATGGTTTGGTTCTAAGGCATTTCTCAGAATTTACAGGCGGCTTGATGGCCTAGGTCAGCTAAGAATTTGGGTATTGGGTCCACACATGCTGAAAGAGGGAGTTCAGTAGGTATTTTGGTGTTTCTGGCCAAACTAGCCTGGAGAAAATTGCTTTCTGACCTCAAAGTGGCCATCAGCATTTCCCTGGGTGTGTAAGAAAGGGCCACGAGAACTAAGCACTGATGCAGCCCTTCCTGCCCTCCTTCTCATGATCTGCCTAATTCACAGAATCAGCATTGCTGTCAGGTGGCCATCTAGCCTCTGCTTAAAAACCCCCAAGGAAGGAGAGCCCACCACCTCCCGAGGAAGCCTGTTCCACTGAGGAGCCACTCTCACTGTCAGGAGAGGAACATTCTTCCTAATGTTTAGATGAAAACTATTTTGATTTAATTTCAACCCATTCGTTCTGGTCTGACCTTCTGGGGCAACAGGAAACAATTCTGCACCATATGATAGCCCTTCAAGTACTTGAAGATGGTGATCGTATCACCTTTCAGTCATGCCCACTTCAGGCTAAACATCCCCAGCTCTTTCAACCTTTCCTCATAGGACTTGGTCTCCAGACCCCTCACCATCTTCATTGCCCTCCTTTAGACACGTTCCAGCTTGTCCATATCCTTCCTAGGTGGTGCCCAAAACTGAACAAAATCCTGTAGGTGAGGTCTAACCAGAGCAGAATAAAACAATACCATCATTTCACTTAATCTGGACACTACTTCGCTCAAGAGCAGTTCTCAAAAAAGCTCTTTCAGCCCCACCTACCTCACAGGGGAGGGGACTCCAAGTGAAGGATAGGGTATAAATCCAACCTCTCCTCTTTCTGTAGGAATCACTGACCAATTCTAGAGCAGACTAAATCACTTCTGGGTTTCCCTGTAAGTGATGTCACGCCATCAACTGATGACAATTTTAAAACCTTTCCTCCCACTGGTCTCCAGTGTGGCAGTGAGAAATTGGAGTCAGCTGGAACATGGCAGCCGTACTGGCTTATGTTAGTATAACTCAGACCTTTTCCACAGTGCTTTTGTATTCTGCTTTAGTAACCAGTTGCTAATGGATTTTTTTCTGTCATTTCAGACAGACCTGTTTTAGCAACCATCTGCTAGTGGAATTTATTTACCTGTTCATATGAATCCGCTTGTATTGGGTGTCAGCCCCCAAGGCCCCTGGCTGTTCTGTGGAGGAAGGTTGTGGCTCCAGGGTGTGATTTTCTCTCTCTGCCTTCTGTGCAGCTTCACAATACAGCTGGGAAGAGATTCATTACACCTTCATCGAATCATAGAGTTGGAAGGGACCTCCAGGGTCATCTAGTCCAACCCACTGCACAATGCAGGAAACTCACAAATACCTCCCCCTAAATTCACAGAATCAGCATTGCTGTCAGGTGGCCATCTAGCCTCTGTTTAAAAACCAAAGAAGGAGAGCCCACCACCTCCTGAGGAAGCCTGTTCCACTGAGGAACTGCTCTCACTGTCAGGAAGTTCTTCCTAATGTTTAGTCAGAAATGCTTTTAATTTAGTTTCAACCCATTGGTTCTGGTCCAATCTCCTGGGGCAACAGAAAATAACTCCCCACCATCCTCTATATGAAAGCCTTTCAAGTACTTCTCTCCAGACTTAAATATACCAAGCTCCTTCAACCTTTCCTCATAGGACTTGGTTTCCAGACCCCTCAGCATCTTCATTGCCCTCCTCCGGACATGTTACAGCTTGTCTGTATCCTTCTTAAATTGTTGTGCCCAAAACAACACAATACTTTAGGTGAGGTCTAACTAGAGCAGAGTAAAGCGATACCAACCCTATACTTCTGTTGATACAGCCCAAAATCGCATTTGCCTTTTTAGCCATTGCATCACACTGCTGATTCTTGTCCAGTGTACAGTCCACTAAGACTCATAGGTTCTTTTTGCATATACTATTGCCAAGACAAGTCTCCCCCATCCTATAATTCTGCATTTGATTTTTCCTATCTAAATGCAGAACTTTACATTTATCCCCATTGGAATTCATTTTATTTGTTTTGCCCAGTTTTTCAGTTGGTCAAGAAACATCCTGCCCTACTATATTTGCTACCCCTCCCAATTTAGTATCATCTGAAAATTCCCCACTCCTCCACATGCAGTTGCTGGGTGACCTTGAGTCAGTCACAGTTCTTAAAAGAGCTGCTCTCTCAAGAGCAGTTCTCAAAAGAGCTCTCTCAGCCCTCACAGGGTGTCTGTTGTAAGGAGAGGAAGGGAAGGAGATTGTAAACTGCTTTAAGACTCTGAGTGAAGGGTGGGGAGTAAATCTCCTCCTCCTCCTCAGATGTTGAACAAAACAGGTCCCAGGGCCTGAGGCACTCCTCTCCAAGAGGATGAGGAACCATTCACAAGCAGTCTTTAGGTGCCATCTGTCAACTATTTAGAGATCCTCCTAACAGTTATAGGATCCAAACCACACTGTACCAACTTGTCAACAAGAATATGATGTGGAACCTTATCAGACGCTTTACTGAAAACAAATATAAACTATTTCTACAGCATTCTCCTGATCCAGCAAGGTAGTATATTTCTAAAAAAAAAAGAGATAAGTTTAGTCTGACATAACTTATTCTTGAGAAACCCATGCTGGTTTTTAGTCATCACAGCCATCCTTTCTAAAAACTTGTCCAGGTATAGATGTCAAGCTCACAGGTCAGTAGTTACCTACATCCTCCTTTTCCCCCTTCTTGAAGATGGGGACATTTGCCCACCTCCAATCTCCAAATACCAGTTCTTTTAGTACCCTTGGATGCAGTTCATCTGGCCCTGAGGACTTAGTTTCTTTTATTCGTTTAAAGAAACTAGGTGTTTATGTACTATACCTATGCTGATCCTAGGTTGCAACTCCTTTCCCTCGTATGTTCTGTTTTTACCATGTTGAGCACCGTTTCCCTCAGAAGAGAAGACTGAGGAAGAGTAGGAATTGAGCAGTTCTGCCCTCTCTTCATCACCTGTCCCTACAATGGACCCACTTTTCCCTTGATCTTTTTCTTACTTTGAACATTTAAAAAAATTGTTTAGCATCTTTTGTTGGCCTAAGCTTATACTGAGCTTTAGCTTTCCTAACTCTTTCTCTACAAGCACTGATTTGTTTATATTCATCCTTGGTTCTAAGGCGCTCCTTCCATTTCCTAAATGAGTCTTCGTTATTTTTCAAATCTTTAGAGAGCTATTTATGGAGCAACCTTCCTTGTGATTGTCAGAATCAATTGTTTAATGTGGTCATAGATCAACACAATAAACTTAGATCAACAGAGTGAATACAAGTGTGTATGTGTGTAAAACAATGTTACTGAATCAGCACTATACCACAGTAGTCTGGCAGCTGCAACTGAATCTGGCAACTCAATCCAAGGCTTCATGTTGAAGGAGTGCAAGAGAAAAAGGGGTCTGCATCCCTCTAATCTTCCCATGATCTTTTCGAAGATGGGTGTAATAAAAATATGTCAGGATTTGTAAGAATGAGTGTAATTGTGCAAGGGTGTTCCGATCTTAGGAGCCGCCACTTGATGTGCCTTTTAAATGCTGACAGGAGAGCCAGTTTGGTGTAGTGGTTAAGTGTGTGGACTCTTATATGGGAGAACCGGGTTTGATTCCCCACTCCTCCACTTGCACCTGCTAGCATGGCCTTGGGTCAGCCACAGCTCTGGCAGAGGTTGTCCTTGAAAGGGCAGCTGCTGTGAGAGTCCTCTCAGCCCCACCCACCTCACAGGGTGTCTGTTGTGGGGGAGGAAGGCAAAGGAGATTGTAGGCCACTCTGAGACTCTGTCCTAGAAAGGGCAGCTGCTGTGAGAGCCCTCTCAGCCCCACCCACCTCACAGGGTGTCTGCTGTGGGGGGAGAAGATATAGGAGATTGTGAGCCGCTCTGAGACTCTTCGGAGTGGAGGGCGGAATATAAATCCAATATCTTCATCTACCTCACAGGGTGTCTGTTGTGGGGGAGGAAGGTAAAGGAGATTGTGAGCTGCTCTGAAACTCTTCAGAGTGGAGGGCGGGATATAAATCCAATATCTTCATCTACCTCACAGGGTGTCTGTTGTGGGGGAGGAAAGTAAAGGAGATTGTGAGCCGCTCTGAGACTCTTCGGAGTGGAGGGCGGGATATAAATCCAATATCTTCATCTACCTTTTGATAAAGTTCCTCATCAAAGGCTTCTTAGAAAGCTTGAGAGTCATGGAGTAAAAGGACAGGTCCTCTTGTGGATCAAAAACTGGCTTAGTAATAGGAAGCAGAGAGTGAGTATAAATGGGCAGTCTTCGCAGTGGAGGACGGTAAGCAGTGGGGTGCCGCAGGGCTCGGTACTGGGTCCCATGCTCTTTAACTTGTTCATAAATGATTTAGAGTTGGGAGTGAGCAGTGAAGTGGCCAAGTTTGCGGATGACACTAAATTGTTCAGGGTGGTGAGAACCAGAGAGGATTGTGAGGAACTCCAAAGGGATCTGTTGAGGCTGGGTGAGTGGGCATCAACGTGGCAGATGCGGTTCAGTGTGGCCAAGTGCAAAGTAATGCACATGGGGCCAAGAATCCCAGCTACAAATACAAGTTGATGGGGTGTGAACTGGCAGAGACTGACCAAGAGAGAGATCTTGGGGTCATAGTAGATAACTCACTGAAAATGTCAAGACAGTGTGCGTTTGCAATAAAAAAGGCCAACGCCATGCTGGGAATTATTAGGAAGGGAATTGAAAACAAATCAGCCAGTATCATAATGCCCCTGTATAAATCGATGGTGCGGTCTCATTTAGAGTACTGTGTGCAGTTCTGGTCGCCGCACCTCAAAAAGGATATTATAGCATTGGAGAAAGTCCAGAGAAGGGCAACTAGAATGATTAAAGGGCCGGAGCACTTTCCCTATGAAGAAAGGTTGAAACGCTTGGGACTCTTTAGCTTGGAGAAACGTCGACTGCGGGGTGACATGATAGAGGTTTACAAGATAATGCATGGTATGGAGAAAGTAGAGAAAGAAGTAATTTTCTCCCTTTCTCACAATACAAGAACTCATGGGCGTTTGATGAAATTGCTGAGCAGACAGGTTAAAACGGATAAAAGGAAGTACTTTTTCACCCAAAAGGTGATTAACATGTGGAATTCACTGCCACAGGAGGTGGTGGCGGCCACAAGTATAGCCACCTTCAAGAGGGGTTTAGATAAAAATATGGAGCACAGGTCCATCAGTGGCTATTAGCCACAGTGTGTGTGTATATATAAAATTTTTTGCCACTGTGTGGCACAGAGTGTTGGACTGGATGGGCCGTTGGCCTGATCCAACATGGCTTCTCTTATGTTCTTACCTCACAGGGTGTCTGTTGTGGGAGAGGAATGTAAAGGAGATTGTGAGCGGCTCTGAGACTCTTCAGAGTGGGGGGCGGGATATAAATCCAATATCTTCATCTACCTCACAGGGTGTCTGTTGTGGGGGGGGGGGGGAAGGTAAAGGAGATTGTGAGCCGCTCTGAGACTCAGGGCGGGATGTAAATCCAATATCTTCATCTACCTCACAGGGTGTCTGTTGTGTGGGAGGATGGTAAAGGAGATTGTGAGCCACTCTGAGACTCTTCAGAGTGGAGGGCGGGATCTTCATCTACCTCACAGGGTGTCTGTTGTGGGGGGGGGGAGGTAAAGGAGATTGTGAGCCGCTCTGAGACTCTTCGGAGTGGAGGGCGGGATATAAATCCAATATCTTATCTACCTCACAGGGTGTCTGTTGTGGGGGAGGAAGGGAAAGGAGATTGTGAGCCGCTCTGAGACTCTCCGGAGTGGAGGGCGGGATATAAATCCAATATCTTCATCTACCTCACAGGGTGTCTGTTGTGTGGGAGGATGGTAAAGGAGATTGTGAGCCACTCTGAGACTCTTCAGAGTGGAGGGCGGGATCTTCATCTACCTCACAGGGTGTCTGTTGTGGGGGGAGGGAGGTAAAGGAGATTGTGAGCCGCTCTGAGACTCTTCGGAGTGGAGGGCGGGATATAAATCCAATATCTTCATCTACCTCACAGGGTGTCTGTTGTGGGGGAGGAAGGGAAAGGAGATTGTGAGCCGCTCTGAGACTCTCCGGAGTGGAGGGCGGGATATAAATCCAATATCTTCATCTACCTCACAGGGTGTCTGTTGTGTGGGAGGATGGTAAAGGAGATTGTGAGCCATTCTGAGACTCTTCAGCGTGGAGGGCGGGATCTTCATCTACCTCACAGGGTGTCTGTTGTGGGGGGGGGAGGTAAAGGAGATTGTGAGCCGCTCTGAGACTCTTCGGAGTGGAGGGCGGGATATAAATCCAATATCTTCATCTACCTCACAGGGTGTCTGTTGTGGGGGAGGAAGGGAAAGGAGATTGTGAGCCGCTCTGAGACTCTCCGGAGTGGAGGGCGGGATATAAATCCAATATCTTCATCTACCTCACAGGGTGTCTGTTGTGTGGGAGGATGGTAAAGGAGATTGTGAGCCACTCTGAGACTCTTCAGAGTGGAGGGCGGGATCTTCATCTACCTCACAGGGTGTCTGTTGTGGGGGGGGGGGAGGTAAAGGAGATTGTGAGCCGCTCTGAGACTCTTCGGAGTGGAGGGCGGGATATAAATCCAATATCTTCATCTACCTCACAGGGTGTCTGTTGTGGGGGAGGAAGGGAAAGGAGATTGTGAGCCGCTCTGAGACTCTCCGGAGTGGAGGGCCGGATATAAGTCCAGTATCATCATCATCTTCTGACAGGGACATCTGACAAGCCAGTGTAAAGGGCTGCTGGGGGGGTGTGGTTGGATGGAAGGAGCTTGGCACTAGCGAAGGAGAGTCAGATCTCTCAGTGGGGCTTGTTTCTGAGCAGGCCTTTTTGGAGGGGAGTCGATTCTCCGTGTCCTGAAGCCTCGCCTGAAGCAGTGGGCAGAACTCCAGCAGTCCGGAGCAGGTGGCTGGCTTCAGCATCCCCGTCAGGAGCAAGGTCCCGTCAAGGTTGCTTGTTCTGGTTCAGGGCTGTATATTCGTGCTGATTGGTTTGGGTTATTCTAGTAGTATTGTTATTACTTACTGTGCACCAGTTGTCTTTATAACCCTTCACCATGTATTCATATATTCAGTTATCTGTATGTATTCACTTAGAACTAAGCACCATGCATTTTAACAAGCTTATTTTGTAACCCTGAACATTTTAAAGCATTAACTTAATGTTAGTAGAATAGCATGTATGCGAGTGAAAGCATCTGGGAGAACTCTTATCTCGTTTCCAGGGAGACGGAGACCAGCAGCAACCAAGATGTGTCTCCCTTGGACTGCGTGGCCTTAGCTGGGGGCAACATCAAAGTCTGGGGATCCAGTTTGAATGGGAGGTCTGGTGGGAGGTTTGAGCAGGAGAATGTGTGTCAGTTATCTGGTATCTATAAAAGACTTTTCAGTTTCATTTTTATTTAGTCCTGGCAGGCCCTCAGTCTTGGCACAAGGCTGTAATAAGTGTTTGCTTTGCTGATTCACTTCAAATGAACTCTTTCTGCTTCTGCATGAGAAGCCTCCCCGAGTGATACCTGAGCAGAACCTGACACCTCCCCTCACAGCACCGTTGGCAAATCTGCACCATGTTCAGGCCAGCATCTGGTGGTGATTCATGTACTTGAATGTCAGCCTGCCCTGTTGTTTCTTATTCTCTGGGACCTTCAGACTAATTATTTGAAGAAGTCCTCAGTTTTTGAGCAATATAGCAGGGGTGGCCACAGTATCTCTCCAGATGTTTTTTTTTTGCCTACAACTCCCATCAGCCCCAGCCATTGGCCATGCTGGCTGGGGTTGATGGGGGTTGTAGGCAAAAAACATCTGGAGAGCTACCGTTGGCCAGCCCTGCAATATAGCATTTTCAGGCTTTCTTTTGGACGTTTCCTTCTGTGCGAGATTTTTTTCTACAGAGGTGAAGTTGCTCTCTTCTGAGCTTTTTTGTCAAGAACTCCAGTCATAGTAATCAATGTATGAACCCCTCTCCATATTTATTCTTGCTTGTTTCCCTCACAGCTCTGTAATCAGCCATGTAAATCCATAACTACCTGCATTTGTCCTTGTCTTGTGACCAGGTGCACTGGGATTTTGACATGTTCCTCCGCTCCCGGGTTGACACCACCCCCACAAAGTTCCCTTGGCATAAGATGCGCAACACTCTCTTGGGCTTTGTGGGCTTCATGTTCTGCATGTTTGTCCTTGGGGAGATGTATCCATCGTATCAGCCTGTGGTGAGTCAAGCTAGTCTTTGATTTGACCGGAGTCTGTTGAAATTCAGAAACTGTTACGAGGCTCCCAAGAGTGCACCTGGGCTCCAGCAGTCATCCCCAAGAGCTTGTATAATTGAAGAAGTTAATTATATTTTTTTATCCTACCCCTTCATCCAAGGAGGCTGGGGTGGCAAACAGAGTTTCTTCCCCCCCTCCCCCCCAATCGTATTTTCATGACAATCCTGTGAGGAAGCTGAATGTAAGAGCAAGCATTGCCTGATCCAAAGTCACCTCTGTGGAGTGGGGGTGTGAGGCCACATTTCCCCAGGCCTCGTAAGAACTACCATGGGAGAAAAAAAGGGAACTCCCTGCATGAAAGTAAAACTCGAGAAAAGAAAATGCTGGGAAATACTGCTTACTACTTAGCTTGAAAATTTATCACAAAAGGCTATAAGGCAGGAGTGGCCAAACTTACCAGTTTGGTGTAGTGGTTAAGTGTGCGGGCTCTTATGTGGGAGAACCGGGTTTGATTCCCCACTCCTTCACTTGCACCTGCTGGAATGGCCTTGGGTTAGCCATAGCTCTGGCAGAGATGTCCTTGAAAGGGCAGCTGCTGTGAGAGCTCTTTCAGCCCCACTCATTTCACAAGGTGTCTGTTGTGGGGGGAGAAGATATAGGAGATTGTAAGCTGCTCTGAGTCTCTGATTCAGAGAGAAGGGCAGGGTATAAATCTGCAGTCATCATCATCTTAATGTAAGAGCCACACAGAATAAATGTCAGACGTTTGACAGCTGCAACACATGAACATCAGATGTTTGAGAGCTGTAAGATGGAAGGAAGAAAAATAGAAGGTGGGGAAGGAGAGAGAAGCTGGGGAGGGAGAGAGGAGGAAAGAAAGCAACTTTAACTTTAAATACATTCTCCAAGCTGCTGGTGGCTTTGCTTGGAGAAGTGATTTAAAGAGACAAATGCCTTCTCCAAGCCAGCAGACAGGGCATGGGAGCTTCAAGAGTCGCACAATATGTGTGAAAGAGCCACATGTGGCTCCCTAGCCAAAGTTTGGCCACCCCTGCTATAAGGTGTCTAATAAATCACATAATCAACAGTTCATTACAAACATCCACAGTCAGGACTCATAAATCAGGATGTGCTTGCAGGCACAATAAACATACAAGGGAGTCCACAGAGTCACTCTTACAAAACTTGCTCACACTGACATTTCGCAAAGGTGCCACAAAGAATTTTTCCAAAATCCTCAAAGCAAACAAATATTTCAAGTCAGTGCTCCAGTGTTGCATTGAGATGCGTAAGAAGAAAAGTCTGTTCATACAAAGCCAGTCCACATAAAACCGGTATGATCTGCTCCATTCTCAGCCTCTTCTGTCTGTACAAAGAATGAGCTTGTGCCTTGTATGGAATTGGCAGGAAGGACCCGTTCCACTTTAAGCCGTAGGTCTTGAGAAAGGCAACAGAATGTATCATTCCGGCTTTACATGGCCTGTGAATAGACCGGTCTGATACGTTCTTATGCATCAATGCCACCAACTTTTGAAATATTTGTTTGCTTTGAGGATTTTGGAAAAATTCTTTGTGGCACCAGTTTGGTGTAGTGGTGAAGTGTGCGGATTCTTACCTGGGAAAACCGGGTTTGATTCCCCACTTCTCCACTTGCACCTGCTGGAATGGCCTTGGGTTAGCCATAGCTCTCATAGTTGTCCTTGTAAGGGCAGCTGCTGTAAGAGCTCTCTCAGCCCCACCCACCTCACAGGGTGTCTGTTGTGGGGGGAGAAAATATAGTAGATTGTAAGCCGCTCTGAGTCTCATTCAGAGAGAAGGGCAGGGTATAAATTTGCAGTTGTTGTCTTTGTGAAATGTCTGTGTGAGCAAATTTTGTAAGAGTCACTCTGTGGACTCCCTTGTATGTTTGTTGCGCCTGCCAGCACATTCTGATTTATGAGTCCTGACTGTGGATCGTTGAAGGGAAGACACAGTCAATGAATGGAGTGCGCCACCTCTGCGGCCCACTTCTGTTACACCTCAAACAACTTTTTATTGGGGAATATTAATATTTCTTCGCTCAAAATGAGGTGAGGTGCATGGGATCTATGTCTGTGTCTACGGAGACAGACCACTGAAAATCCTTTGGTTAATAATGGATTTTATTATAGCATAGGGTTTCAAATAATTACATCTCAATCAGACAATTTCAAGCATACAAGAGGAATACAAGAGTTTAGCTGAATAAGCAGGATGGGGGAAGGTGATACAATACCTTGATCTTGCAGGGTAGACTCAGTCAGAGGAAATGCAAGGCCTCTGGAGGGAGATTCCTCTTGAGAGGAAGGGGGGGTGAGGGTAGGAAGGGGGTGGAGGAAGGAGAGGATGAAGGGATTCCCTTTTTCCTTCTTTTTTCCTTCTTCTGCTCTCAGGATCCCTGCTCCTCTTTCTTCTCTTTCCTAACCTGACAGGTGGGGTGGTCTGTTTTCTAGGGTAAATTACGTCACATCACTCAATTAACCTACCCAATGAGGGGAAAGAGTGTCACACCAATGGAAAATCGGGGTGTCATATGTGTAATATCCAATCAGAGACCATTCGTATCATAGATCCATACCCCACCATAGGAATTTTAATTACACTGGCCAAATGACTTTATGGCCTTGTTTTTCCCAAAACTGGTTCCTTTGAAGCTCCCCAAAAGTGATAGATTTCTCTCTTAGTGTCAAACATGGATGGGCATCCATCAAGTGGTCAGGGGACAGGTTGACTTTGATGGCCTTAGCAATTAATTAAAGAAAAATAGAAACTTTGTTAAAAGTCAAAATTGTGAGATTAGTTTACAGGTTATACCACACATTCACAACAAGATGAGCACTTAGCCTCTAACCTTCGTGTTCCTGCTGTCTTGCTCTGAGGAATAACAGACAAGCCATTTATTTGTGTTGGAGGTTTCCTGGGTCATATGCTTTGATAACAGGACTTTTAAAGGTTGCCAAAAGAGTGGAGGAATTTTTATGGCACTGCCCACTAGTCCCTCTGGGCCCGGAACCTTTTCATTCCCAGGAGCAGAAAGATGGACGCTTCTCAACCTTTCAGCTGTCCACATGTTGTTCTGGCTTGTGAACCAGAATCACATTACAGACCTGCTTTGGGTCAAGAAGGAACTGGATTTGTCTCCCTTATGTGCAAGAAAGACCATTCCAATTCAAATGGGCATTGCTGTATCCAATCAATATTCTAGGGTTACATTGCAATATCACATTCCAGGGGTGCATGTCTTGGGAATAAGTACAGGGGTGTCTTCCTGGATATCAGTCCCCCCCCCCCCCTTGAAAATGGAGGCGAACTCTCAGTGAGACTTCTTTTTCACACCAAGGTACAACCATTCACACAGATATAGAAAGAGAAAGAAATGTCAGGCCATAAAATATGATTGAAGAAGAAAAGAGAGAGAGAAAAAAAATGTTATGGGATTTGCAGTTTAAATCCCTTCTGTGTTGTGTTGCAGAGGAAGCAACTTGCCTTCCCTTCGATGATGGGAGCCCCCCCCCCCCAATTTAGGAGGGACTGGAGAAGCCATTGAGGAGGTATTTAAAGATGCATCCCCGATGGCTTCAGCCTTCCCCAGTGCACCCGCTGCTAGGGGAGCTCCTGCTGGACTTTTTCTACAAAAAAAAAAGCCTTGAAGGTGCCACTGGACTCCGACTTTCTTCGCTTTGCATGTTTTGTCTGTCTTTTGACCGCTCAGAGAGGGATTTTTTCTGTACTGGAGTCCCCTTTCATTGAAACCCCTGCAGTGACTGCTGGAGCCTGAGCAGGAAGTGTAGGGGGAGGTCAGCACTGGGTATTGGGGACTCAAACTCTCACTGCTTCCTCTGCAGGGCCCTAAGCAGTATCCCTACAATAATCTGTATCTGGAATACGGCGGAGATCCCACCCAAGAGCCACCGGAGGTGAAGCACTACGAGATCTGAGGGCTGCTGTCTCCGGCTTTCCTGCAGCGTCACATTGTTATATTTGCTGTCTGAAAACGTTAAAAGAAAAAAAGGCATTGGCTTCTTTTCTGGTGTCTTCATTTCAGGGGGGGTGTTCCCCAGAGTGGTGCCCCTGGGTGCCATGGCAGGCACTTCCCCAGGCCCCTGCCCTGTGCTCCGATCCTGCCCCCCAGGTACTGGCGAGGGATCCAGGATCTGCAAGGGGGGTGGGGGCTGGCAAGCAGTGCAGCACCCCTCCTCGGTTAGCTTCTCTGTGTGTGTGTTTTATCATGGCCTTGCAGGACCTGCCACAGTTCAGTAGAGTGCTAAATAATAACTAGAAAATACCCAATAAAGCACCAAATAACAACTATACATATCTTGGATTTCCTGTTGATTGCAAATGTTATGTTATATGCTGCTTTTAACTGTTGTTAGCCATCCTGATTCCACCAGGGGAGGGCAGGATATAAATACGATAAAATAAATAAAAATAAAATAACAGCTATCATGTACATAGGATCTTAAACTAATTTCTCTCTCAAGGACACAACATTTATCTGAAACCATTAGAATTCTACACCAAGTATAATTTTCAGATCTCCATTTTACTGGTCTCAATTTGCTATGATCTTGGGGCACAAAAATTATTAGGCCGACTTAGTAAAAGTCAGGCCATATGATCACGAGGGAAAATAGCACAGCTCCCTTAGTATGCGTCAGTTTCAGTGGGAAAACACAACTGCAGGTGCTAGTAGGGAGGAGTTCCTGTTCAGTCTTCTAGAGCTAGAAAGTGCACATGGACAGTCTACAATGTGGGACTGCACAGAAGACACAAGTCGAGCTTGTTTTTGTCTAGATCTGCCAACTGCTTGAGTCACTCTGAGAAACCCTTATGGGACAATGAATGCCAGGACATTACAAAAGACCAGAGAGCCCCTCTAGGCAGGCCAAGGTTTAATAGCGGAAGGGATACCAAGATGGAGGAAAACAGTTCAAGTGAACTATAATTATTCCAAGACAGATCCCTACCCATGAATCCAGCACTTTGGAAAGCATCATAGCTTTATTTCCAATCAATGCTTTTCCTCATCTGAATAAAAAAGAGAGCGTTACATTGCTGACAAAGGCAAGAAAAAGAAACAAGTAATAGCCGAATGATGGATTCAAAAGTACAGTTGCTTAATTTTCTGCATCGATTTCTTCCACCAGTCCGCCCAGTGTTGGGCCTTATTCAGGTGGGCTATGTTTTCTTCCTTGGTTCTGGTTAACTCTGCTTCAAGCATTTGCTTGAATTTCTGTGCAAAAAAAACACAACCACAGAAAAAAAGAGCTTAGGGTTTGGCATCTCCAGCTCTTTCCATTGGGGCAGACAAGTATGAGGTGTTTGGGGCAGGGAGGCAAATCAGCAGCTACAGGCCTCTGAGGCCCCTCCAATCATGGGCCACACTGTCATTTGCTCACAGCCAACTCTAGAGACTCCCGTGGCAGCGCAGAGGCCAAGAAAAAGCCCACAGAGGAGGTCTGAGGAAGTTTGGCAAACAAAAGGCACCCTCTAGTTGCTTCCTCTTGAATTTAAACCACTGATGCCTTGATATTTGGGATGACCAAAGGGCAGGGTTTTTGTTTTTTGTTAAAGTGTGCACCAAAGATCTTGACTCCTTTGCATGGCTCTGAGTGCAGGGCTCTGGAGTGATTCCTCACCTTTGTGTCATCCATGCCTTCACCATTCATTAGTGAAGAAAGTTTCTTGTTCAGGGGCTGCCAGATATCTGGAGCTGGACCTGCACAGAAGTCAAAGGCCTCTAGAGGCTCTTCGTTTGCTGGAGGGGGGGCCACAGGGCTGAACTTGGTCCAGGACCACATTTAGTAAGTTATTTCAGTATGAAATTATATTTCCAAAACCCATGTGCAATCAATAATTAATCGTGTGGTTTAAAAAAAATTCTACTCATAATAGTCTGAATCTCAGTCAAAGAGGACTGTAAGAAGTGAGGAAAGATGGTCATGAATTCCTTCACTGAGACAATAGGGAACCCCTAAAGATTTGTGGGAGGCATCTCACTTCCCCCTCCCTCTTTCTTGAAAGCCCCTGCATAGTCCCTCCCCTTGTCTGTCTTCCTTCTCTTCTAGGGTTGCCAACCTCCAGGTGGGGGGTGGAGCCTGGGGGGACAGGGATGCCCACCATCCAAAGTAGCCCTTTTCCCCAAGGGAACTGACCTCTGTCATTTGGAAAGCAGCTGTACTTCCAGGGGATCTCCAGCCCCTACTTGGAGGCTCAGCAATACAAAGGAGACCTGGGGGAATTATGTGACTACAGAATAAAGGAGATGCGCCAGGGTGACAAAACTCTTAAGTAAATAAATTTCTAGGGTATTTAACATCTGTAATTAGGAACAATATGTAAAGTATCAAAACACACGATAACAAAGAAATTCACAAACAGCAAAGTGATACAATTTGTATTATAACACAGTGCAATTGCAGGTTGCTCTTGACCCAAGACACAAATCAAACTAGTCCAAAAATGTGCCTCAGCAAACAATATTCTCCTGCCACTCCAGACTTATCATTTTAAGAAAGCTGAACTGGAGATCGATAATATCCGGTTTAGAGCAGCCTTAGTCTTCAGTTCACATAAATTCCAGACAGAAATAAAGAAGAACACAGTAGAAGATTCCAAACAAAACAATAAAGCAACTGTGTAGTAAAAAAAAAAATCACTTAGTATCTTAAAACAAGTTTACTTGAAAAACTTTCTATGCAAAAGTAACCTGTGCAGTTCAAAATGCCAAAAGGCACCACATAAATAGTCCTGAAGTCCAAAACTTGCAAAAACCCGCTAAGGTGTGGTCAAACCAAGGCTGCTTCAAACATGAACGGAACGGTGGGAACGTATTCAGAGGATGCCTGTGACACGGCGTACCGCAGCACTCCTTCTCCCTCCTCTCCACCTTCCGAAGCACGAAGATAAATGTGTAGAAGCTCCCAACGCGTTTCAAACAACCGATGTAAATTATGTTTATTCAGGCTCTTGAAAAAGCTGGAACTGCCTTCGGGCGGTTGTTTGAAACGCGTAGCAAGCCAAGTCGACGAATGCGTTGGGAGCTTCTACACATTTATCTTCGTGCTTCGGAAGGTGGAGAGGAGGGAGAAGGAGTGCTGCGGTACGCCGTGTCACAGGCATCCTCTGAATACGTTCCCACCGTTCCGTTCATGTTTGAAGCAGCCTTGGTTTGACCACACCTTAGTGGTTTTTTGCAAGTTTTTGGACTTCAAGACTATTTATGTGGTGCCTTTGGGCATTTTGAACTGCACAGGATATTTTTGCATAGAAAGTTTTTCAAATAAACTTGCTTAAGATACTAAGTGATTTGTTTTGGCCACACAGTTGCTTTATTGTTTCATTTGGAATCACATAAATTCCAGGGCAATGTCCCCGTATCTGAAATAAATTCCAAAAGGGGGGGAAATATTCCAACTGTCAGGATGTCTATTGCCTCCCTTTGGACTGAAATATGTTCCTTCTTCTATTATCGACCACCGGTTCAGCTACTGGGACTCCCTGCCACTGTGCAGCCTTTCTCCACACACAGGCAGCTCCTAGCCTACAAGATCTGGATTCCCAAGAAAGCCCGACATACCCTACCATGTACACAGCATCCCTCTCTTCCACTGCAGCCACATGACCCAGGGTTGTCTTGGCTGTTGTTATGGTAGCAGTTTCTTGGCACAGGATTTGATCTGGGAGGCTGGCTAGTGTAGTTCTTGGGATTCCAAGCCAGGACCTTAAAAACACACACAGAAATAAACAGTGCAGAAATCGTTTGTAGATACCTTGCTACAATCAGCCATTGTGCTAGAGGCCTGGAATGCAGCATATGTTACATCATTTTAAAATAGTGATCTGGCTACTAGCAGAATGAGAGAATCACAGACCTGTCAGCCTAATGATTGTCCCAAGCAAATTAGTAAAAGCTGTTATCAAAGACACACAGAGAAACAAAACCTGCAAAGGGAAAATCAGCATGGTTTCTGCAAAGGGAACTCCTGCCTCATCAACCTTTTTGTGTTCTTTGAGAGGGTTAACAAGCATGTAGATAAAGGAGATCCATGGCTGCTAAATTTAGTCTGGAATAAAAGGGGAATAAAAGGGTATGGATTAAAAATCAGTTACACAACAGGGAGCTGAGACTCAGAATAAATGGACAGTCCTTGCAATGGAGATTACTAAGCAGTGGGGTCTGGGGCTATTTCCTTTGTTCATCAAGAATTGGGGGTAAACAGTGGCCAAGTTTGTGGATGATACCAAATCATTCAGGACTAGTACTAAGGCCCCCATAGTGGGGAGAAATACAATGGGTGCTAGAAATTTGCTATGGATGAGTTTCATGGCCTTGGCGGGGGGCTGGGGAGGGAAGGGAAAGATAGAGGGAGGCAAGGTATGTTGAGAAGGCAGCTGTTAGGAAGGGAAATGGAGAAAGTGGGGTAGTTACCAGAGAGGAGGGTATCTTGAGAAAGAAGGGATGGGGGCAAAAGAGATGGGGGTAGATTGCTTTCTATCTCCTCTCCCCTCCCTGCAGCCTCTATCTAAGAAAAGTGCAGTCTGTCTCTGCAGTGGGGACCAAAGCAACTTACATCATTCTCCTCTTCCTCCTTTTGATCTGCACAACAACCTTGTGAGGTAGGTTAGACTAAAAGTCTGTGGCTGGTCTGAAATCACCCAGTCAGCTTCCACAGCAAGCAGCTGGGTCTGGCAGGCCCTGTTCTGAAGTGCCAACTGCCACGTCACACTGACTGTCATGGGGGGTTATCTCAGCAGGGTATAATGACTCAGAGTGTACCATTTTCTCCAGGAAAACTGATATCTGCCCATCTGGAAAGCAGTTGTAGTTCTGAGTGATCCCCAGGCCTCACCTAGAGATTGGCAACAATGGTTCCCCAGGAGGAATTGGCTGGTTTGGGGGGGTGGAGAATGGAATTGTACCTGTCTGTTCCTACTCTTCCTCAAACCCCACCTTGTCCAGGCTCCACCCCTCAAATCTTTTGCAATCATAGTTGGCAACCATCTCTCCTTCCCAGCCAACCATCAACCTACCTTTATCTGCCCCTCTGACTTCAGCTTTCCATCTCCTCCCCCCCCCTCCCCGCTTCCCAGTTTTTCTCCACAGTGGGGACCAAAGCAGCTTACATAATTTTCCTCTCCCCTTTTTGATCTGCACAACCCTGTAAGGTAGGCTAGGCTGAAAGTCTGTGAGTGGTCTGAAATCACCCAGTCAGCTTTCACAGCAGGAACCTGGGTTCCACAGTAGGAACCTGAACTCCAGACAAGAGATTTCTTTCCCCTTGGAGAAAATAACTACTTTGGAGGGTGGACTCTATGGCATTATATTTAGCTGGGGCCTTTCCCTTCCGTAGACTCCACCACAAAATCTTCAGGAATTTCCCACCAACCTGGAACTGGCAGCCCTAGTCAGAACTGGCCCCAATGAGTTCTCCCTCAAAGGCCAAAATAGGCCTGGAAAGGGCCTCTTTCCCCAACCTTTTACTGACAGAACCAAGCTTGCTTGTAGGGTTGCCAGGTCCAACTCAGAAAATACCTGGGGACTCTGGTGGTGGAGCCAGGAGACTTTCCCGTCCCCCCTCCAAAAAATACAATGCCATTCTCTGAATACAGTCTTCATTTCCTTGGCCACCAGCAGCTGACTGCACATCCACTAAATTAAAGTGAACACACAAAGTAAACAAAGTGAACTCTGTGAAGCAGAGCCTCAATCCTCAGCCAGTGGAACGCAACAGACCTTGATTACGGGCCAAAGGTTGATGCAGCACAGTCTGAACCAATCAGAGTCCTTTCAGAGGGGGGGGGGGATGGTATAGCCCAGGTCCACTTGTGATGAACTCCAGGAGGACCCCTCTAAATATGGAAAATGGGCAACAATGTCGTAAATGAAGTTCAGTGTGGGTAAGTGTAAGGTGACACACAATGGAACAGGATCAATGGCATGATTATGGTGCTGGAGCACCTTTCCTCTGAGGGCAGGACTTTTCTGCCAATTAAAGAGAGAGCAGCTGGCCAGGAGATTAGACAGGATCTGTCATTCCAATTTGAAAGCCTCCTACCTTGATAAAGGAGACACTGAAATGTGAAGTACACCTGGACAAATGTCGCCACAGCTTACAGGCTTCTATATAATAGGCTCACTTCAGAGACTGTACTTATGCTGAAATGTGTTGGTTTGAACCTCTGGCAATGAAAATACTGTTGGTTGATGCTGCTGCACCCCGAGAGGCATTTGGGATTTCCTTTGTGTCTGCGTGTGCTTCCTGGTGCCCTAGCCATTGCCGCTGGCTGCTATGATAATATTGTTCCAGAACAGCTTGTTAAGCTCCTGTCCACCTATATATTGTTTGGATTTCAAATCAGCATATTGACTGCTGATGTATGTTTAATATACTTGGATAAAATTCAGTTTTTGATTATTTGACAGCGTTTTGGCAAGACATTTTTGTTGTGTAGCAAGAAGCTGGGCTTATATGGTCCTCTGGTCTGGTTCAGGAGGGCAGCATGCAAAGCCTCGTCTCATGGCCCCTACCTGCTTCCCCGTTCAACCGCCAGCTGACATTCTTCCACTGCTAAGGAAAGGCCAGCTTTCTTACGGCGGAGCAGAGTGCTTGTCTTCTCCTTCGGAGTCTCTGTTTCTGGGACAAGGCAAGATCAGACTTCACATCAGCGGGACAGGCTCAGCCACACTTCAGGCTTATCTTCTCAAAACAGTAATAGTCACATTTATTCCAGAGGACCAAAGGCTAAACTAAAAAATGTTAACAACAAAAACAACAACAAAGCAATTGTAACCATTAAGAAAAGAGCTCATTAAAGAGGTTAAAATTTCCAAGCCCCACCAGCATGCCAGATTAAACCCGAGGCCAAGCTCTGGAGTAGCTCATGGGCCTTTCAGCCACATGCTCCTCCTCCGGGGTCTTACTTCCCATCTGCACATCGTCTATGGTGAGGCTGTCGTCCAACTCCACAAGGATCTTTTCTGTCCAGGCAGCCAACGTGGAGACAAATCTCTGGGCACACTCAATAGCGCAGGCCTGTGGGGGGAAGGATTTGTGCTGATGCCACAAGGAGCTCAACCTCACAGTGGCTTCACCAACTGCATGGCCTCCCCCTCACAGAGCAAAGAGCATTTGGTAGCTTTGACTCCCAAAATCCCATGCCCGCCCCCAAGTCTTGTCAGCCTCTAACATGTTGCCGGCAGCACATCTAGTTCTTCAGCTGCAGACAACATGGCTGCCCTCTGAAACGACACCTGGCTCCTTCCGCCACAGATATTGCCTGGAAGCCTGCCCCTTTTTGGCCCATGTTGCCGAGGGGTCTTGGCTCTCTGTTCTGCCCTGTAGGCAGGCAAGCCCTGGCCTGACTTCAGAGGAGATTAACTGTCCATAACATGAAGCAGAATAAATACTTGCTGCCCAATCTGATTTGTGAGTGACTCTATGCCGCTTTAAGAGAAAGTGACAGCATATCCAGTTTCAATCACTCCAAGGGAAGCATTTGGTGGTAACAATGTTATGTGCATTTTCTTGAGAGAAAATACCATTGAGCTGAACAGACCTGCCCCATGCAAGAAGGAGCTGGTGCATCAGCCTTCGGAGCCCCTCTGAGGGGCTGAGGCCTTAGGAAATGGAAGGGAAACTGCGTCCACGTGCTGCCCCAGGTTGAGGGTCAGGGAGCTGTGGGCTTACAGAGGCCATCACTACACGAGGCCCCCTTCCCTGCCAAGCTGCGGCTTCCTTCTTTTCAGGAAGCTGATTTTTTCCATTTTGCCTTTTTTGGGAACACTTGAAGATCTTGTTTGCATACTGTCTGAACCACACGGTGATTGTTTTTTGTCTGCTGTTTTATCTGTTGTCATTCAGATGGTTTTATCCTGACTGTTATTCATGCAATCTGCAAGTGGCCTCGAGCGCTTCCAAAATACAGAAACATGGTCCAAAAAAAGAGAAAAAAACCAATGCTTCATGCACATGAAAAACCCTCTTAATCAGCTACAGGAATGCTGAGAGTGCAGCTCAGAGCTCCGTGAAACCTCCCTTCCAGAATCTCCCTGGCAGGCAAAGCTTTATCTCTGCCCCCAAGCAGCCCCCTTCTGAGCAGTGAGACTGTCAAAAGGGGCCTGGCTTCCCAAGGTACCTCCAGTTTCTGGGTGCAGAGACGGATCCCATCCGTTTGCGCCTTCTGCCTTTCTTCCTCCTCTTGGCACAAGGCTTCCAGCTGGGGTAAGTTGTCCGGGTGCCCCAGAGTTGGGCGCAGTTTATTCTTGTTCTTGTCCTTGAAATGAATAGCCAAGCTGTGAAGTCCTCTGCTTGCCGTCACCAGGTCACGGAGGAGGCTGGGGGCAGTGCTGCCAATTCTGTCTCCGGCAAATGGACCTGTGAGCTCTGCTTGAACCCACTGCCCAGAGGCCAAGGGATGCTCCTATACAGTATGGGGTCCCCAGCCTTTTGGAACCCAAATGCTGACGGGGTGGGGTGGGGTGTCAGCCACAAAATGACTGCCGCAGGAAGCATAGCCAGCCACAAAACAGCTTCCCATCAGCCACACAGAAAAGATCCTTGGGGGTAGCTCCTGCCAAAGCAAATTTTAAAAAATCTGCACAGCCAATCACAAGCTTAGCTTTGTCCACTTTCTAAAAAACACTGGGTGGGCGGGCTTCAGAAGAGATGTCACCACTAGCACCATGATGGGGGGCGGGGGCTGGTTTACAGGGTGCTGCATTTTCCAGTGCTGGCAGTTTGTGTTTGCCCTTCCAGCTCCAAGTGGCTCATAAGGAAGCTGCAGTGTGCTTCCCCACCCCACCCCGTCATGACTCAGGGGGCTGTTATCGATTGCTGGCACCACTCTGGGTTAAAGGTTCCCCTTGAGAAGGCCCAGAGTCCCCTCCCAAGCCCTTCAGGCCTCCTGATAATAGGCATGAGGACCAGGCAGAGTGAACAACAGGAGGGGGGAAAGTTTATTTAATAGATTAGTTCAGTGCAATATAAACAAACAAGGGGCATTAAACAGTAAAAGAGGTGAAGGGAAAATAAACCAATGCCCTAACATGTCTGGAATTCCTGTCCCTAGACTGTCTCAGTCAGACCTGGGCCCTCTCACCCTTCTTCTCAGGGCCAGGGTCTCCTCCCTGCAGCAGCCCTTCCTCGGCTCTGCCTCCTAGAAAAAGAACCAAGGCTTCCCCCTACCAGGCCTTTTATTCAAGCCCTCCTCTTTCTCTGATTGGCCCCAAATGGCGCCAAAACCTTAATGGGCTTCTGGGAGCTGTAGGCCCTTCCCACTACTACCACTCAGGCTTTCCTGGGCCCACAGACCTCTAAGGCACAGCCCAGGTCATCACCCCCTCAGAGCCACAGGCAAAGCAGGGTATGCAAATAGAACTACTGTTGGGTGCAAAATTCAACTTCCTACAAATCACAGCTTTCATTTTAAAATTCCATGGATTTCTACCCCTTGCAGTGGTTTGTGTAATGCCAGAAGAGCTGCTAAATAAGATTTTCATAAAGTTCCAACTTTAGTGCCCTACATGGCTCTTCCCGTAGCTAGGAGGAGCAAAATCTATGATGCAAAATAAGAGACATTAAGAGACAACACCTTCCCTGGTGCCCTCCAAGTGTTTTGAGAAAGTGGCTAAGGCCAGCAGGGTTTCTGACTGGCCACTGGAAATCACTGGCTGTGCCAATTAAAATACTGCTGCTTTGGTGGCGGCTGCCCCCACAGTGTTGTCGCACACATTTGGGCTTCCTCTGATTATGCAAGTGTAGCTTTGCCTCCTGTGGCAGCCATGGTGTGGTCGTGCCCTCCACCCTGGGCCGGAATTCCAAAGGTGCCCACAGACTCAAACAGGTTGGGGACTCCTGATCTCCTCTCATGATTTGAAGGGCAGAGTGACGCAGCTCTGGATGCAGCGCAGCTGGAGAGCCATCTAGCACTGTCCTGCCTTAGTTGTGGAAGTCAGATGTGCAGGTAGGTCCAGTTTGCCTGCTGCAAACTGCAAGCCATCTTCAGGCAACAAGCACTAATGTGTCCTTCCTCTGCCTTCATCTGGGAAGACAGGGGATTGATATTTTTCTGATATTGGATTTAGGGTGATTAACATGTGGAATTCACTGCCACAGGAAGTGGTGGCGGCCACAAGTATAGCCACCTTCAAGAAGGGTTTAGATAAAAATATGGAGCACAGGTCCATCAGTGGCTATTAGCCACAGTGTATGTGTGTATATAAAATTTTTTGCCACTGTGTGACACAGAGTGTTGGACTTGATGGGCCGTTGGCCTGATCCAACATGGCTTCTCTTATGTTCTTCTTATGTTCTTATATCCCACTCTATATACTCTGAATCTCAGAGTGGCTCACAATCTCCTTTACACACCCCTTCACAACAGACACCCTGTGAGGTGGGTGGGGCTTTCCCCCTTTCAAGGACAACTCTGCGAGAGCTATGGCTGACCCCAGGCCATTCCAGCAGCTGCAAGTGGAGGAATCAAACTCAGTTCTCCCAGATAAGAGTCTGCTCACTTAACCACTACACCAAACTGATTGCCATCTGGACACACCCAAGGACTTGTGCTTCTAGGGTTGCTGGGTCCCCAATGGCCACCAACGGGGGGGCGGGGGGAGGGTAGCCAGATTGAGGAGATCTGAGAATGGAGCCTGGGAAGGACAGGGGCCTCACTGGGGTGCGATGCTATGGAGTCCACTTTCTAAAGCAGCCCTTTTCTCCAAAGGAAGTGGTCTCTCTAGTCTGGAGATGAGCTGTAATTTCAGTGGATTCCCAGGTCCCACCTGGAGGCCGGCACCACTGGGTGCTTCCCATGTGTGTAATGGGGGGGGGGGCGGGTTGGGAGGCCATCACTACATTTTAGGACAGCAGCCTGGGGGGGCCTCCATCAAGAACCACCAAGCCTTTAAAAAGTGTGCAAAACCCTGAGGGCCTGGAGAGCAGTCAGGATGAGAACCAGGAACTCCTCAGATTGCCCAGAGGAGGGAGAAAGGGGAGAGTTGTCTTCTCATGTCCCAACTCTGCTCCATCCATCAGGGGGAGAGTTGGGTCCTCCTGACCAAATCAGGGCATTTAGGCCAGGCCTGGATTCTCGATCTCTCCTTCAGTCAGGATGTCTTCCCTCTAGACTCTTGCCTGCCTGCCTGCCTGCTGCACCCTGACATTCCTGCTCTGCCCTTCCTTTCTCCTTCCTCTCTGCAATCCATTCTGCTCCAGGGACCCTCACCTGCTGCTGCCCTCCTCTGCCTTGACTGCAGACTGATCCCCACCAGGATGTGCTTCACTGCCTCTGGCCCAGCACACACCCAAAGACTCATGAGGAAATGGCCCTGCTGCCTCATGTCACCGGGGCAGCTCTAAGTGGCCATGGGGTGGGCAGGAGGGAAGGAGGGACTGGAATATTCCAAGAGGCTCAAGCATGGTACCTTCTGAAGGTCCCATTTTTGCAGTTGTTCCTGGAAGTCTTGTCGGATCCGTTCTGTGGAATCCAGGAGGAATTGCTCATGGTCTTTCAAAAGCTTGCAGATCACCAGCTGGGCAATGTCGGGGAGCAGTTCCTCAAACCTCCTCAGCTGATCCCGGAACTCTGTTGGGTTCAGGAACAAAAAGGGAGGCAAACACAGAACATGGCGCTAGGCATCATTCAGAGAACCTACCATGGCATTTTTAGAACACAAAGGGAGTCTTTAGCCTTCTTGACTGTGAAGAAAGCAAACCAACCCCCATAAGGACAATGCCAGAGGATGGAGAGCCACGCAGGAGATCCAGGGGCCAACAGAGGGCCATTGCTTTCACTCTTCTCCAGACAAAGTGAATTATGCAAAACCAAATGAATTCAAACACATTTGCATAATTCCACAGACCACAGAATCATGGGTGTGTGTGAAATTCTTCTTTTTAAGGCCATACTACACACAGCTCAAGGTTGACTCAGCCTTCCACCCTTCCGAGGTCAGTAAAATGAGTCCCCAGCTTGTTGGGGGGAAAGTGTAGAGGACTGGGGAAGGCAATGGCAAACCACCCCATAAAAAGTCTGCCATGAAAATGTCTTGATGTGACATCACCCCATGGGTCGGTAACAACTCGGACTACCTGTACCTTTACAAACAGCTCACACAAAAGATTAGTACAAAGTTGGAGTCCAGTGGCGCCTTTAAGACCAACAAGTGTGTGAGCTTTTGTGTGCCAAGCACACTTCCTCAAACAATGAAATGGAAACAGAATCTTACATATCTTGCATACAGAGAGTAGGTAGTAATTAAGATGTTTTTAACAGATTAAAAGAATAATCTTAGTTATATGGCTATCACTTGTCAAAAATCAATACATATAATCAAGCAACCAGTGTGTTTTGACACACACGAATAAGCTGATTTTTACTGGACAATGAACAAGGCCTATTGACAGCTGTGACAGCTAAATGGAACCTCCATATTTAGAAACAGTATGCCTCTGAATTCCACATATTTGGGGAAAACAACAGATACGACCTTCATACCTGGCTGATAGCTTATTGGGGGCATCTCTGGACAATGGAATCAGGGTGGCAGTCTTGCTGGACATGTGATCAGAAGATCTGGATCACAAAACCTATTAGAAATCCCCAGGCCGTGGGAGGCGAGACTGAAGGCTACCAGAGAACGAGCCTTCTCTATTGCGGCCCCCCACTGGTGGAACCAACTCCCTGATGATGTTAGAGCCTTGCGGGACCTTGCCCAATTCCGCAAGGCTTGTAAAACAACATTTTTTCATCTGGCCTTCAGCTAAAGCACAAAGCTGTTTAACATCATGGTGTGGAACTTAGCATCAAAACTGTTTACAAATTGTTCAATATTTAAAGTGCAATTGTTAGTTTTAATTGATCTTGCTGTAATTGTTTTTAGTGTTTTATGGTTTTATTGTGGATATTTAATGTTGTTAGCCGCCCTGAGCCTGCTTCAGCGGGGAGGGCGGGATATAAATGCAAAAATAAATAAATAAATAAAAATAAGTTTTATTTCTCAGATTAGCTAATTACAGACTATTCTAGTATTTAAATTAGTTAGCCATGACCAACTTGCTCCATTGGGCAACTGTATGTTTTGCAAAAGTACTTCACCTAAATAATGTGAAATAATGTCTTCACCTAAAAAAGGCTTTTTGGGGGGTCCCATCAAGCTATTATGTACCTTTAAAAAACTTCTTAAAAATACAGTCAAGGGTTTACCAGCAATGCAGACAATATGGTAATTGTCTGTCTGTTCCAAATACAGCATGAGTTTCTGTCCCATCACATCAACACACTGGTCGTAGGTTTCCTGCAGGTATTCTGGTCTTGTGATTTGATGCTTGTCCTTTCTATAGAAATCCTTTGGAAGTTGGAGGTATGAGAGAAGACAAGATAAAAACATCTGGATTAAGATTTCTGAGCACCAAAGTGACTCAGCTGTGCTGGGGGAAGGAGCTGGGACAGAACTGCTGGTGTTAATTTTGCTTTTCCCAAACCTCTGGGGAACATTAACTGTGGCTACCGTGTGAGAGACCTGTGTGAGGGTTGCTGTGTGAGAACTGTGTGAATGCTTGGAGCCTGCTGGAGAGGGGTTTCTGATTGCTTTTGTGTTTTTTTTCTCTAGTTTGTTGCTGAGAGAGGGGGGCCTCTTTTTCGAGATGGTTGCAGGCCCTGCCTTCTACTGTTGCTCTGACTGCTGAGTCAGAGGTGGGAGATGTGAGCCGTTAAATTGCAAGGCCCCTCAATGCCTAAGGGATCTGGTCTGAGTGTCCTGTAGCTATTCACAAATAGTCTCAGG
This sequence comes from Heteronotia binoei, assembly GCF_032191835.1. Classification (NCBI taxonomy): domain Eukaryota; kingdom Metazoa; phylum Chordata; class Lepidosauria; order Squamata; family Gekkonidae; genus Heteronotia; species Heteronotia binoei. Next base: position 2,986,238 of record NC_083228.1, on the reverse strand, counting down.
AGGCAGTTTGACAGTGGAATTATCAGGGAGATACAAGATAAACAGAATTAATCTGGATTGGATTTGAAATTTGGAATGGATTGCAGAAGCACAGCTGGTGAAGGAACAGAGGCACTGACATGCAAAGTCTGTGGCATGTTTATATTCTAATCTGAGGGTAACCGCAATTACACTTGCAGCAATTGTAAGTTGGTAGCCCTACTGGAGGAGAAGATGCAGGGACTAGAGGCATGCTCCATGCTCCAGTTTATAAGGGAAGGTGACACCTTCATGGACAGAACCCATGAAGTGCTCTCCTGAAAGGGCAACAGGAGCACGAGGAAAAGATATCTCAGCAAATGAGGGAGCACCCAACACAGTTGGAGGATCCAAGGAAAAGGTAACCCATGGAAGCAGGACAATCAAGAGACATTCTGAGCCTCTGTTGCTAAGCAAACGGTTCCAGGATCTCCCTATAAATATTGATTCTGGACCACTGGAACTTTAACAGTGATAAATGCAAAATTCCGTATTTAGGCTAGAAAAAAATCAAATGCATAATTACAGGATGGGAGAGACTTGTCTTAGAATCATAGAGTTGGAAGGGACCTCTAGGGTCATCTAGTCCAACCCCCTGCGCAATGCAGGAAACTCACAAACACCTCCCCCCTAAATTCACAGGATCTTAATTGCAGTCAGATGGCCATCTAGCTTCTGTTTAAAAACCTCCAAGGAAGGAGAGCCCACCACCTCCCGAGGAGGAAGCCTGTTCCACTGAGGAATCGCTCTAACAGTCAGGAAGTTCTTCCTAATGTTGAACCGGAAACTCTTTTGATTTAATTTCAACCCATTGGTTCTGGTCCACAGAAAACAATTCCACATCATCCCCTATATGACAGCCCTTCAAGTACTTGAAGATGGTGATCATATCACCTCTCAGCTGCCTCCTCTCCAGGCTAAACATCCCCAGCTCCTTCAACCTTTCCTCATAGGACTTGGTCTCCAGACCCCTCACCATCTTCATCGCCCTTCTCTGGACCCGTTCCAGCTTCTCTATATCCTTCTTAAAATGTGGTGCCCAAAACTGAACACAATACTCCAGGTGAGGTCTTACCAGAGCAAAGCAATACCATCACATCACGTGATCTGGACACTATACTTCTCTTGATACAGCCCAAAATTGCATTTGCCTTTTTAGCCACTGCATCACACTGTTGACTCATGTTCAGTGTATAATCCACTAAGACCACTAGATCCTTTTTGCACATGCTACTGCTAAGACAAGTCTCCCCCATCCTATAACCACGCATTGGATATTTTCTACTTAAATGCAGAACTTTACATTTATCCCCGTTAAAATTCATTTTATTGATTTTAGCCCAGTTTTCCAGCCTGTCAAGGTCATCCTGTATCCTGTTTTTGTCTTCTTCTGTGTTTGCTACCTCTCCCAATTCAGTATCATCTGCAAATTTAATAAGCATTCCCTCTATTCCATCCAAATCATTGATAAAGATGTTGAAGAAAACAGGTCCCAGGACAGATCCTTGAGGCACTCCACTTGTCTTGGCAGCGGTAGGTGCGAAAAGGATACAGGGGTCTTAGTGGACCATACATATGAACATGAGTCAGCAGTGTGATGTGGTAGCTACAAAGGGAAATGTGATTTTGGGTCATATCAGCAGAAGTATCATGTGAAGTGATGGCATAACTTTACTCTGCTCAGGTAAGACCTCACCTAGAGTACTGTGTTCAGTTTTGGCACCAAAATTTGGGCACCAAAATTTAAGGAGGACATAGACAAGCTGGAATGTGTTCAGAGGGCAACTAAGACTGGTGAGGGGTCTGGAGAACAAGCCCTATGAGGAAAGGCTGAAGGAGCTGCTGGGTATGTTTAGCCTGGAGAGGAGGTGGGTGAGAGGTGTTATGATCACCATCTTCAAGTACTTGAAGGGTTGTCATATAGAGGATAGTGGAGAGTTGTTTTTTATGGTCCCAGAAGGTTGGACAAGAACCAGCAGGTTGAATTTAAATCAGAAGAGCTTTCAACTCACATTAGGAAGAACTTCCTGATAGAGCTTCCTTGGGAGGTGGTGGGTTCTCCTTTTTTGGAAGTTTTTAAACAGAGGCTAGATGGCCATCTGACAGAAGTGCTGATTCTGTGAATTTAGGCAGAACTTAGGGGAAAGATATTAACTTGGGGGGATGTATTTGTGAGTGTCCTGCATTGTGTGGGGGTGGACTAACAGCCATGTGCACGGAACACCTCCCCCGGGGGCCGCAGAACTCAAGAGTGTGAGGGCATAAGCCGCAGAACTCTGAGTCCACTTCATCAGCCCCCCCCTTAGCACCCTGCGCACAATAGCCCTGTGGGGTTGGGTAGGCTGTCAGCCTGGGCAGGCTGAGAGGCGGCGCTCCCCTCCCCTGTCCAGCCATGCGGGGGGCAGTGTGGCGGCTCATAGACCGTCCCCCCCCCAAAAAAAAACCCAAGTCTGCCCGCCCTCCCAGGCATTCTCTCGGAGAGGCAACTGACGGGGGGGAGTTGCCCAGGGAACGTGCAGCAGATGCCAAGCAGCAGAGACAACAGAGGGCACAGCTCAGACTTTATTTTCTGGATGAGAGTACAACAGTCTCCCTAGCACGCGCTGGGCAGTCTCGCCATGGGTGGGGCTCCATTCCGAGCGGCAGGCAGAAACAGCTGAGGGAGTGGGGGGGCGGTGGAGCGGCATACGCAGAAGCCTCTGTGTTGGAGTCCCACCTGCAAAATGGAGACAGAGATCAAGAGCACCTGCACAGTCTCTGACCCACCTCCCCACAACGGGACAGCTGCCACACACACACACACACACCGTGCCCTGCCAGGGGTTGGGAACGCAGCAGAGGGCAGACCAAGGGAAGGGAGCAGACGGCAGCACGGGGGAGTGAGGTCAGCAGATGCCCCCTGCTAGAGACCACTGCCTGGTTCAAGTGCCAGAGACGCTCGCACACCGAGCGATCAAGAGTGAGGGGAGGGGGAGGCTGGGGGGGGACAGTGGAACTTACCCAGCCATGCACGACAGTCCTCGCATGCAGAGCCTCCGGGAGCCTGGAACCTGTGGAGACCTGGAAACAAGAGCAGTTAGCCCCAGGGGAGAGACCTCTCTCTCCCCCTCACAAGTCAAAGATACTGTCAAAGCAACCATGAGGTGCAAAACCCATCACCAGTGTGCCTGCCTGTCCCTCACTCTAAGTCTGTATGGCCGGGAGCTCGCCGGCAGATCTTCTCACCACGCACTCCTCTCCCTAACAACTGAGTTGTGCGAGGCAGAGCAGAAGTATTTCTAGGAGGGGGGAGACTGTGAGTGGTGGCTGGGGAGGGGGCTCGTCAGCCCAAGGTGCGAGGGGATTGGCAAAGCAATCACGCCGCTCCCTAAGGAGTTTGCGAACTTCTGCAGCGGTGGAGGCAACCTTTGTTTTTGGTTTGAACGAGTGCCTATGGGGCACGCTGCCATTTTTGCAGGCATAAAGTTGCACCTCTCGGGGGGGCATGTCAAGGGCCAAACTGCTCAGGAAGCTGCCTAAGCCTGGCCACGCCCCTAACTCCACCTGAACGCCACCTCCACCTCACTTCCGTCCATGCTCGGGCACAGCCCTTGTGTGCCGCTGCCCTCGGGCAGGGCGGCGCTCGGGTGGCAAACCCTTCCTGCGCCCATGTAGCGGATCGTCTGCTCCCAAAAGACTTTCTGTCCCCCCCCCCCCCCCCCCCGGATTATGCTGTAAATGACCACGGAGGTGTCCCTTCGAACTCTATGATTCTATGATTGTAAGTGGAGAAGTACTGAGCCTTATTCTGAATAACAGCTTTGTAAGGAGGCCTGCTGGACCCAATCAAGGTCTGTTCTAAATGAGCACACTGTTTTTGTTAAAGGCCAGCCAGAACCCCTTGGAGGGACATTCTAGCATTCAATACCCAAAAATATATACTGCCTCTGTACATATGAACATATGAAGCTGCCTTATACTGAATCAGACCCTGGGTCCATCGAAGTCAGTATTGTCTACTCAGACTGGCAGCGGCTCTCCAGGGTCTCAAGCTGAGATTTTTCATGCCTACTTGCCTGGACCCTTTTTAGTTGGAGATGCCAGGGATTGAACCTGGGACCTTCTGCTTACCAAGCAGATGCTCTACCACTGAGCCACCATCCATCCCCATCCCATCCCCTCCCCATGGAACATACTAGGATGAAGTAAGGAAGACCTGAGGCAAGTCTTATTACAGAGGTGAAAGAAAAAAAAGTCTCCAAATGGGTAGTTCTCCCTTAACATCAATGTATCACTATAATAATAGAATAAGCAATTCTTCATTAGTAGCGATTTTAATTTTAAAAATGCATTTACCTCAGCAACATTCATCAGAATATCAAAGTTATCCCAGACAGTATTGAAGATAATCCCTTTAAAGTGGTCAAAACTGTGGGGAAGATAAGAAGGAGAGCTTAGTCCTTGGATCAGCACGACATCAAACAGCAAATGCCTCCCCCCACCTGTGGAAGGACAAAGCCACATAAGGGGCCCAGTCAGGGCTGGGGGCTCTGAAAGCCCAGTGGAACCATCAGCCTGGTAGGGAAATCTGACTTTGGCCCAATATGCCCTTTCGGAAGACCTGTGACATCCACAGTCAGGTGGCATTTTGAGTCTCCATAACCATGTCCCAGTTGTAGCTGCCAGGCAGGAATTGTCAGCAGCAGTGAAGCCTGAGATGGGGTGGGGGTTCTTTTATGTAAGAGTTATTAGTTATATTGTGTGTCAAAAAAACCCCCAACAGAGCAAGAGAGAGATCACAGAGATTTTCTTCAAGAGATGCTGGCTGCCTGTAGACTGAGTCTAAAAATGAGAGGCCTGCTTTATCTGTCAATCAATTTTATTACAATGGAGCTTGCTTTAAAAATATTTAACCTGACAGGGCTTTCTCTCTGGGGGAACACGGTGGAATGGAGTTCCAGAACCTCCTCATGGAAACAACATTCTCAAAAAATGTTCAAAAGTTCATGGAGGCATCCATGTGTTTCTCCTTCATTTCCCTTTTGAGAGTTCTGGAACCTCTTTTTCAAAATAAAATAAAAAGCCCTTCCCAGAAGGTTAAGCCAGAAGGAACATGCAAGACAAAAAGTAGCAATGGGGATAGATCTACTGAAGTGAAGATCAGGATTCTCTGTGGACGAATGCTGTCCAGAAGGGATAAAGACCATGCAAAGACCTCTGATTGAATCCTTCCACTCCACCCAGAGAGCCTTGCATTGGAGGAGGGCTCCATGTAGGGTTGCCAGCCTCCAGGTGGGGGCTGGAAATTTCCCAGTATTATAACTGGTTGCCAGAGCTCAATTCCCTGGAGAAAATAAAATGGCAGCTTTAGAGGGCTTCATATCCCTGCTGAGCTCCTTCTCCTCCCTAAACTGGTCTTCTTTCATTGGAGCTGCTGCCAGAGATTGAACCTGCAGGCAAAGCTCTTCCACTGAGTAGGGGTGTGCATTCGGTTCGGCTGAACCAAATCACCCCTGATTCAGCTGTATACGGAATTGGGGCCCATTATGTGGGAGCCGAGTATAGCTCCCCATATACTTCCGTATAAATATTCGGAAGTATACAGAAGTCAATGCAAAAAGCGAGAAAGGGGCTTCTGCAGCCTCAGGGGAGCTGCTTGCCCCTCCTTTACCGCCTTTTCCCGCCTCTCCCATAGCCTCCCTGAGATCGGGGGGGGGGGGGGAGGGGGAAGAAGATGATGAAGAAGAAGAAGAAGATGAAGATATTGGATTTATATCCTGCCCTCCACTCCAAAGAGTCTCAGAGCGGCTCACAATCTCCTTTCCCTTCCTCCCCATAACAGACACCCAGTGAGGTGGGTGGGGCTGAGAGGACTCTCACAGAAGTTGCCCTTTCAAGGACAACCTCTGCCAGAGCTATGGCTGACCCAAGGCCATCTCAGCAGGTGCAAATGGAGGAGTGGGGAATCAAACCTGGTTCTCCCAGATAAGAGGAAGAGGAGCCCCAGTAGCCAATCCAAAGCATGCATTTGCAAAATGCATTGCAAATGCATGCTTTGAAGGGCTTTTGTGTAGCTGATTCTCCAGCCATCAGCAACAATGTTGTTCTTTTGTCTCTGTGTGAGAGAGATTGTGCTTTGCTGGCCCCTTGGCCTCAGGCAGCTGCTGCTGCAGTGCTCAGCCTTGCCAGACTTGCTTGGAGTAAGAGAAGACAAGGTAAGACAGTCTTGGGGTTTTTGTTTTTACTTTAGTTGGTAAAAGGACTTTTTAAGACTCAGAGTCCCTTTACTTGTCCAGATTTGTGTGGTGGGTTCTAGCTTATTTGGGGTTAGGGGGTTCTGCTGGGGTGGGTTTTTTTTGCCAATTTGCCCATATCTTACTTTAGTGAGAGGACTTTTAAAAGTGCAGTGTCTTTTTACTTTTCCTGATTAGGGTGGCTTGGATTTCTTGGGGTTAGGGTGAAGGGTATTTTTTGGAGGGGAGGGGTTGGTAAAGTTCCTGTATTGTTAAAAGTTAAGTTTTGTACTGTTTTAAAAGTATTCTGTGTTTGATTTGTTGCTGCTGTGTTGTGCTGTTGCTGTTCCTTTTCTCTTCTGATTCTGGTTCTTGGGGGGGGGTGCTGTTTGGCCTAATTTTCATTGTTTAAAAGGCCACTTTCTAACAGTTGAGTTTCTTGGCCTTCTCCTGTTGTCCCTTTTCCTGGTTCTGTTTTTTTTTTTTGGGGGGGGGGGAAGCTGGCACCTGGGCGAGAGACCCAGAACCAGCAGGTTTATTGTGCTTGGCCAGCTCTCCCCATGTTGTTTGGGGCAGGGCTGGAGAGCTGGCATCTGTAGATTGTGTGTTCTGTGGCAGGGAAGCTGGCACCTGGGTGAGAAACCCAGAACCAGCAGGCTTGTTGTGGTTGGCCAGCTCTCCCTGTGTTGTTTGGGGCAGGGCTGGAGAGCTGGCATCTGGGTTTGCTGCAGCCAGATTGTGTTTTGTGTGGCAGTGACGTTGGCAACTGGGTTTATATTGGTTCCAGGCCTGCAGGGTTCATAGAGTAGATAAAGGGATGTAGTGCATTTGGGTCCTATAGAGATTCTCTGGTGTGAAGTTAGGTTTGGCTTTGGGTGCCCCAGGAATTTTTTTTTTTGGCCTTGTGGGTTTTGTGTGGGACAGTGCCCTGAAGCTGCACAGCAGTTTGGGGGGCTCTCCTCAAAACCTCCTGCTCCCCAGAGCCATTTTTCCCACGACAATTACAGTGAGGAAGTGGCTCTAATTGTTTTTTTCTCACCATTGGGAGCAGTGTTCCTTTTGGGGTGCCCACAGATGGGTGCAGTCTTTTTGGGCCAGGGGGGTTTCATGCTGGGGAGTCCCCTGAAGCTGCCCTGCAGTTTTGGGGCCTCTCCCTCAAACCCCCCTCTGGCCAGAGCCACTTTCCCCACAGCAATTATAGTGGAGGAAGTGGCTAATTGGGCTTTCCCTAGCATTGGGCCTTTTGGGAAGCCCAAAGACAGGGACCCCCTGGCCCAATCTTTTTGGGACTTGGGGGTTTTGTAGGGGAGAGTCCCCTGCGGGTTCCCTGCAGTTTTGGGGGCTCTCACTCAACCCCCCTGCCCCCCAGTAGCCTCTAATTATGCCCTATGTTGCCATTGATTTCAATGGCCCATAGGGTATAATGGTGGAATAGGGGCATCCTCTTTGGGTGCCCCTGGAATGGGATCCCCTGGCCCAATCTTTTTGGGACTTGGGGAGCTTGTAGGGGAGAGTCCCCTGCAAATTTGGGGGTTCTCCCTTAAACCCCCTCCCCTCCAGGAGGCTTCAAATATACCCTATTTGCCATTGATTTCAATGGCCTATAGGGTATAATGGGGCCGTATATTCGGAAATAGCCACACATCTACCGTATATGCGGCTATTCCGACTACAGAAGTCAGAAATATACGGGATTCCGAATTATTTTCCCCCGTACACTTCCGAATCCGTGTAATTCCAAATTTTTTTTTTTGCACATCCCTTCCAGTGAGCCCTGGGCCCTCCCAGCAAAGCAGCCTCTTGCCAGCAACAGGCCAAAGGGGGTCAGTTTGCCACCCCCCCCCACCACCTACTGTGTTCTTGGGACTCAAGCACCATGTTCTCCTTGCTACGTCATCTTTACTTTCCTGCCATGACAACAGGCTGCTAGTTAAAAACTTAGAAGAGTAGTTCGGAAAACAGCAGGTGAAACTGTATGTCTGATTGGCCTGATGCTTGGAGGCAAGCAGGGATGGGAGCCTCAAGCTGAACAACACAGCAAAGAGCCCTCCTGCTGCCCTACTCCGACCTCCACATGTCCAGCCACATCCTGCTGCCCAGACAAGCACAGGACGTTTGAGAAGAAAATTCAGCCCAAACTCTCCCTGGAGCCATGACCTGAAACAAAGCTCTGCGGACTGACTTACTCAGACTCTTTGGGCTTGTCCCCGAAGATCAGGAATTTCTTGTCCCCCTTCGTTTGTTTAATGTATTTCTGTATGGACATAGTGCTGCACACAAAAGAAGAATTTTTAAAAATCAGCCATTGTCTTCCCTCTGTTAGTTATTTTTGCATTTCCATAGTCATATAAGCAAAATCAAAATAAATATTGGTCAGCTACATTCACAGTGCCATCTACTCATAATCCTAATCAAGTCTACTGAATGGGACTTACTTCCAGGACAAACTGATTTTAGGATTGTATTGTAAGGGCCTGGTTTGAGCCACAAGAATTTAAAAAACACCACACCAGGGCCCATCTAGACCCTCTCTTCCAACGCTAGTCAGTCATCAGAGGTCTCCATGAAGCTCACAAGGTGAGTATGACGGTAGCTATCCTTCCTGCTGTTTGCCTCCTACACATGGAGGTTCTATCAATTCTGGCTACAAGCCTTCTGAGGCCATCAATAATCTTTAAGGAATGTGCAGTTCCATCTCATTTAGGAGACAATCTCACACCAGTCCTGGGCAGGACTTTTTTTGTAGCAGGAACTCCTTTGCATATTAGGTCACACATCCCTGATGTAGCACATCCCTGTAAGCTCCAGGAGGATTGGCTACATCAGGGGCGTGTGGCCTAATATGCAAAGGAGTTCCTGCTACAAAAAAAGCCCTGGTCCTGGTATTTAATGTGAAGATCTTCTGTTGGTAAACCTTAACAGAACTCCAGGTGGGGAGAAAACGGTCCACTCCTTGCCTCCTCTTCCTCTGGTTTCCCCTCTGTGACCACAAAGTTACTAGACAGAAATTTCCAATCCAAACATTCAGACACGGTTATCTAAATGCCCAGCTCACTTCTGAGAACCACACTGGGTGCAGAGAAAAAATCCAGGCCTTTACAGATCCACCACTTAAGTGTTGGTCAGATTGCTTATCAGAAGTCTCTTGATATGGGATTCAATCCAATAAGCAGCCGGAAGGAGTAAGAACCCTGTTTCGACTGCAAAATTCAATCTAACCAAATTTCAGTCATCCTCAGTAAACTTTCAGTTAATTATGCCTAGTGTCTGTTTGTATCTATTCTCAACCAATAGGATACAAGCAGGATGTAAGTGTGGTGATGATGGTGATGTAGGCTTCAAAGCCGACAAGATTGTGCTTCTGAGTGCAGCCTTTGTTAGCACCCCATAATCCAGTTTTTGGGGCCTGTGTACAAGCCACACATAACAATTGTTTTTTGGTCACGGTCCTCCTCCTAGAAATCCTCAGGACAGTAGCAGTATGTGTGCAAGAGGGATCTCTAATACTCTGGGCCCTCAGCAAACTAAAAGGATTTTGATTGGAAAAGGCAACGTCTGGTGTACAAAGAAGAGAAGAAGACCCTGCAGGGGACAGCAAGAAGACAATTAGGATGGGGACAGGACAGTGAGGTCCACACCTTCTCTCCTTTTAAGCATAATTCCTTATCTATCTCCAGATTAGGGCAATTTCCCCCTTCTTCTTGGAAGTGCCACTTTAAGTCTCTCTGTCTCTCCTCTTTACTATCAAGTATGTCAGTTTCTAAATAAACCTTTATTGACTCTTTAATCAGGTTGTGCACTGTTGCTGTGTTAATTACTCTGCCAACACTTTGGAGCAGGGGTGGCCAAACTGAGGCTCAGGAGCCACATTGTGTGCCTCTTGAAGCCCCTGCTGCCCCTTGGGCCAGCTTGGGACATTTCTCTCTTTAAATGCCAAGCCAGCTGGTGGCTTGGAGAATGCATTGTGCTGTTGATGATTTCTCACCTGCCCATTGAGAGCCTCTTGCTGAAGGAAACAGATTTCTTTGCTACCGCAGGCATGGCATTCTGACTGCCAGGGCTTGCAACGGTGTCACCGCGGGCTGAGAATGTTGGAATCGGATAAAACACTATTCAAAGCATGAAGGAAAGAAAAGACAGAAAGAAACATTGTTGGCTGGGTTGAGACTGGCAATAACAAGTACTTCTTAGGGACACAAAGCTGGCAAAGGGTTCCAACTAGGGATTCGCAAAAAAAAAAAAAATTGGAATTACATGGAGTTCGGAAGTATATGGGGGGGGGGGGAATTCGGAATCCTGTATACTACTGAATACCGTATTCGGAATAGCCGCATATACGGTAGATGCATGGCTATTTCCGAATATACAGCCCCATAATACCCTATAAGACATTGAAATCAATGGCAAATAGGGTATATTTGAAGCCACCTGGAGGGGAGGGGGAGAGCTCCCAAATTTGCAGAGGACCTGCAGGGGACTCTCCCCTACAAGCTCCCCAAGTCCCAAAAAGATTGGGCCAAGGGATCCCATTCTAGGGGTACCCAAAGAGGGTGCCCCTATTCCACCATTATACCCTATGGGCCATTGAAATCAATGGCAACATAGGGCATAATTAGAGGCTACTGGGGGGCAGGGGGTTTGAGGGAGAGCCCCAAAACTGCAGGGAACCCGCAGGGGACTCTCCCCTACAAAACCCCCAAGTCCCAAAATGATTGGGCCAGGGGGTCCCTGTCTTTGGGCTCCCCAAAAGGCCCATTGCCAACAATGCTGGGGAAAGCCCAATTAGCCACTTCCTCCACTACAATTGCGGTGGGGAAAGTGGCTCTAGCCAGAGGGGGGTTTGAGGGAGAGCCCCCAAAACTGCAGGGCAGCTTCAGGGGACTCCCCAGCATGAAACCCCCCTGGCCCCAAAAGACTGCACCCATCTGTGGGCACCCCAAAAGGAACACTGCTCCCAATGGTGAGAAAAAAACAATTAGAGCCACTTCCTCACTGTAATTGTTGTGGGAAAAGTGGCTCTGGGGAGCAGGAGGTTTTGAGGAGAGCCCCCCAAACTGCTGTGCAGCTTCAGGGCACTGTCCCACACAAAACCCACAAGGCCAAAAAAAAAATTGGACCAGGGGTTCGAATTCCTGGGGCACCCAAAGCCAAACCTAACTTCACACCAGAGAATCTCTATAGGACCCAAATGCACTACATCCCTCTATCTACTCTATGAACCCTGTAGGCCTGGAACCAATATAAACCCAGTTGCCAACGTCACTGCCACACAAAACACAATCTGCTCAAAGTCTGCTCTGCAGACCTGGCTGCAGCAAACCCAGATGCCAGCTCTCCAGCCCTGCCTCAAACAACATGGGGAGAGCTGTCCAAGCACAACAAGCCTGCTGGTTCTGGGTCTCTCACCCAGGTGCCAGCTTCCCCCCCCCAAAAAAAAAACAGAACCAGGAAAAGGGACAACAGGAGAAGGCCAAGAAACTCAACTGTTAAAAAGTGGCCTTTTCACCAATAAGAAACCTCAGGCCAAATCAGTCAACAACACCTCCCCCCCAAAACCAGAACCAGGAAAAGGGGGACAACAGGACAAGAGGATGCAAAACCTGCAGCAATAGAGAATAGATCCAAACAGAAGGCCAACACAAACTCAACTGTTAAAAAGTGTCCTTTTAAACAATGAAAATTAGGCCAAACAGCACCCCCTTCCCCCGGAACCAAAAGAGAAAAGGAACAACAGCAGCACAACACAGCAGCAACAAATCAAACACAGAATCCTTTTAAAACAGTAAAAAACCTTAACTTTTAACAATACAGGAACTTTACCAACCCCTACCACCCTCAAAAAACCCTAACCCCAAGAAATCCAAGCCACTCAAATCAGGAAAAGGACACTGCACTTTTAAAAGTCCTCTCACTAAAGTAAGATATGGGCAAATTGGCAAAACCCCGCCACCCCAGGCCCCCTCCCCCAGCAGAACCCCTTAACCCTAACCCCAAATAAGCTACCCACCACCCAAATCTGGATAAGTAAAGGGACTCTGAGTCTTAAAAAGTCCTTTTACCAACTAAAATAAAAACAAGAACCCCAAGACAGTCTTACCTTAGGCATCTTCTTTACTCCAGGCAAGTCTGGTAAGACTGAGAGAGAGCAGCAGCAGCTGAGGCCAAGGGCCAGCACAGCACAATCTCTCTCTCACACCAACACAGCAGCAATGGAGGAGTCCAGCCAGGCAGACTCCTTAAAAAGGTTCTCTGGCCCTACAGAGAGCAGTTTCAAAAAACAGCACTGCTCTGTGATTGGCCAGATAACAGTGCTTACTTGGATACCCAAGTAAGCAAAATATCAAAAGAACAACAATGTTGCTGACAGCTGGGGAATCAGCTACACAACAGCCCTGCAAAGCATGCATTTGCAATGCATTTTGCAAATGCATGCTTTGGATTGGCTGCTGGGGCTCCTCTTCCCCCTCCCCCCCCTCCCTGATCCCAGGGAGGCTATGGGAGAGGCGGGAAAAGGCTACCAAACATGGGAAAGGAGGCAAGCAGCTCCCCTGAGGCTGCAGAAGCACCTTTCCCGCCTTTTCCATGGATTTCCGTATACTTCCGAATATCTATACGGAAGTATACGAGGAGCCATACTCGGCTCCCGCATAATGGGCCCCAAATGGATTCAGCTGTATGCGATTCCTTATACAGCCGAATCAAGGGTGATTCGGCGGTTGATTCAGTTTGGCCGAACTGAATGCACACCCCTACTTGCAATGCTGTTTTCCCTTTGATTCTGTCCTTTTAAATTGGTTTTATTAGTCTCACAACGTTGGATTCTTTATGTGAGTTGTTTCGTGTTGGGTTTGCTTTTTGTGGCAAGTTCTTAGGTTTGACATTGCCTTTACCTTTGGACTGTCTCAGATTCTCTGATGTTACATTTGTTGGGCCTGCAGTGGGGTATGGTTACCTTGGGTGATTCCCCGGTTTGGCATTGGGTTGGATTCTCCAACTGTACATTTGTTGTGTTAGGCTTGCCACACTGTCTGGTAGTTCTGCTGAGATTCCCTGGTTCTGCATTGGCTCTTTGGGTTTGTTGGTTCTGTCTTCTTTGAGAGGCTTTGTTTGCTCCTATGTCTTTGGCTATTCTTTTTCTTGGAGAAAGCATGGAATCCCCCTCCAACAGCAAATAATGGAGGATGGGTGGGGGCACTTTGTTCTGGGTCTCACTTGAAATCTGGGGGTTATTTAAAGAACAGGCACCAGCAGCTCCCCTGCAATTTTGGTGTCATTTGCTCGAAAAGCAGCCCCTTCAGCCCTCTGAAAATTTCCCACAGAGTATAATGGAGCCGAATAATACTGGAATCCCCAAAACAACAGCAAAAACAGATCCAAATACCAAACTGATGATTGGAACCCAGAAACCTGGGAATACCAATATTATTTGGTTTCCTAATATCTGGATCCAAAAAATACCAATTTTCAAGACTCACCAGAAAAGACAATAATGCTAACGGAAGGCAGCAGGGAAGAAGAAGAGCCAGCATGAGATGGCTGGATGGACTCCATCAGAGAAGTCAAGACCTGAGCAAGGCTGTTAAGAATGGGACATTTTGAATGTCATTAATTCATGGGATCACAATAAGTCAGAAGTGGCTTGATGGCACGTTAACACACACACACACTTCCATTGCTCTTTAGATGTATATATGTACAAAAAAAATTGCCAAAGTTGCAAAGGAACAAATGAAGAAGAAAGGCAAATCCAACCAAAACAAGAGGGAACAAAATTAACTGCAGCAAGGAATCCCTTGTCCTCAGGCCCCAGCGGGCTGCTAGCTAAACAGACCTCCTCCTGCGGCAGCTCCTGTCCCCAACTGCAAACGTTCTTCTTTTTCATGCTGCTGCTCTGCAGTTCTTTTGGAGCGCTGGATTCTGAAATGAGGCATGTGAAGTTCCTGAGAGAGTTTCCATGGGCGGAGATTTCTAGCATTCGCTTTCACTCCACAGAGGGAGAGGAATGCATGTGGCTGCCATGTGTTTGTAAACACTGGACCCGTGCAGGCTGACTCTGGAAACATGGGCTGTTCCCACCCAATTGTTATCATGCTGGGAAGGAGGAAAGGACTGCTTCCACACTAGCAGAGAGAAGTAAAGAGGGCCTTGGAGAGTCTGCTCTCTGCACTGAGGTCCCTACAGGCAGTGGCTGGAAAACAGCAAGCAGAAGGTGGCTGTACTGATCAGCCAAGATCAGGCAGCTGAGCTCCCAGCATTTTCATCATCAGGCCTGGCCAATTCATCCTGCCTACCACCCACCACATAGTTGATGACACATACACTCCTCTTTCCTTCCTAGGACTCTAAGGCTGCAGAACACAGATCTCAGAGAACCAGCTCTGAACCCAAACTCTCCACTGCATTCTTCCCTGTCCTTCAAAGTGCCTGGCCTCCACTGGTATAGTTTCCCAACATCCTCACAGGCACTCAGCACCATTCTCCACAACAGCTTCAAAAATCAAAGCTGTCTCCCACCCAGTTCCCTTCGCTTGGGGCTAGCTTAGCACTTCCAGCCCCAGCCCATTCAAGACCCTGGATTGTCCTGCTGGCATCTGCTTACCCAGTGAGATGCTTCACCACACTTATTGCCGTGTCATCAAAAACGGACTTCCCCATTCTGCTTGGATTCATCAATGGTGTGCATTCAACGCCCATCACAATTGCTTTGCTGTCCTGCTGGAAACTGCCTGACTGGCTCGAGGACTCTGTGGAGCTTTGAGTAGCGGCTTCTGGCTGAGGCAACGCAGAGTCCTACATATGGGGCAGAACACACAGCAAAAGAACAGCCCTGCTGGATCATGCCCAAAAGCCACTGAGGTAAGCTTCTAGTTACTGATCTCTTCTGCGGATGGTCCTCACCAGTATTCCCTCTAAGCTGTGGAGTCTTGTGAGCAAAAACTCTGCTTTGAGAGCTACTGGCATTAAAGTTGTGAGCTACAGCATAAATTAGATTTCTCTGGGATCATTTTTCCTGAGCTAAGACAAAAATGTGTGAGCTGGAGCCTAAAAAACTGAGCAGCTAGCTCAGGCTAACTCAGCTTTGAGGGAGCACTGACCAAGTCCTACCCTCTGTGCCCTCTGCCTCCAGAGGTGAGGCAGGAACAGCCAGAGATGGGGCTCTTAGTGGTGGCACCTCGCTTGTGGAATGCTCTCCCCCCTTGAAGCTGCCAGGGTCATCCAGATTTCTATTTAAGGGTTGGGCTTTGACTCTGAGACCTGAGTAAAGGGCAGTATATAAATCCAATCTCTTTTTCTTCTTAGCTCTTCCATTCCATTATTGTTACAGAATCTCGGTATGTACTATGCTCCACCTTAATACCGGTTTTGCCAGTAACACTTCTGATATTAATTCTGGCACTGAATCTGCACCAGTTGCTGAAGCTTTCAGTTCTCTTTGCACTTGCCCAACTTCCTCTTCTGTGAAGATAAACACTACCCAAAAGCCCCTGCACCTTTGTTGGGGTGATGCTCTGTTTTACTGGCTCATGCACACTTGTGCTCCTGCACATGGGTGGAACATCACTCAAAGGGAACTTTGCTATGACTGTCCACCCCACCATATCCAGATCACTTGACAACAGGAAGGCAGTTGGGAAAGATGCATAAGAACTGATGGGACTGGGAACTATGGCAAAGTGCACATGAGCAGAGCATCACACAGCATTTGAAAAGAGAATTTCTAATGCAGTTGTTCAGTTTTAGCAACACAGTTAAGTTCATTTGATTTCAGTTTTAGTCACAAGCAGAGTCAACAAAAAACCCGGAAAGAAATGGCCCCCCACCAAATCCTGCAGGAACATCAGAGAATCCCTCCCTCTTTTCCCTCAATGAGGTAATTGGAGGGGGCAGTCACTGCAGGTAGGGAAGCACACCCCCCATCCAGATACCAGTCACAGCACTCTAGGGAAAACCTCAGCAGAAGATCATTTGAGAAGCATGTCTAGACTTGAGGAGCAACTGGGGTCAGATGTGAAGGGTGCCAAATCTTCCCCTAGTTTGCAGCCTCTTTCTCCACTGTCCATGTATTTTTTTAAACAGTGCGTGCTGAGTTCAGAAGAGGAAAAAGTAGGGAGGAAAGAGGAGAATTCAGCAACACACCCTCCTCCCCCATTTGGCATGTGATGAGAGCAGACCCCTCTGCCATGCACCAGTTTGGTCTCAAGGCCCTGGGGCTGTCTGCAATATGCCCAGATCTCAGCACAGATGCCCAAGCGCAAGCAAGCAACACCTTTAGAAAATGCAAAAAGGATTTACAAGGACCATTGATAATAACAGTAGATGGCAAAGAGGAAGGAGGAACTTTAACCTCCAGAGGTTTGGCCTTTCACTGCTAGTGTCTAAAATGTTCAGCAGACAAGCCATGTGAACCAACCCAATGCATATTTACTCTGAAGTTAGTTCCACAATCTGAGACCTGCCCTCACACACCACCCCTCTCCTTCCTCACCTCCTCTGCAGCCTCCCTTTCTGACAATGTTTAGGCTGACTGCTCCTTGGGGCAGAGTTGGGTTTTATTTTGTCTCCTGCTTCTGCTGCTCTGTGAAGTGCAGGGCAGACCTAGGGTGCTACAGCAATGACAGTATTGGCATTGTTACAGAGGAGCATTTACCGGTCCCAGCAAGCAGTTGAGATACTTGCTTCTTTCCTTCAGTACCTCCATCACAAACTTGGCAAACTCATAAAGCTCTTCGGAACTGATGGACTGAGAAGAAAAAACAAAGGTGAGCAGATTTCCTCAAGACTCAGTAACTTTTTCTCACTCTACTCTGCCCCACTGTAAGAACATCCCATGAGAAGCACTCTCCTGGGTCAGAACAGAAGCCCACCTCATCCAGCATCCTCTTTCCAATTGGAGTCAGCAGCCACATGCTTCTGGGCAGCCGTATACACGAGGTGGGAAGGTAGCTACCCTCCCCTCCAGTTCCTCTCATTCAGTTATTTAACAAAGTTTGAATCCCGTGGCACCTTCAAGACCAACAAAGTTTAATTCTGAGTATAAGCCTTTGGGTGCCTGCACACAAACGCTTACACCCAGAATTAAACTTTGTTAGTCTTAAAGGTGCCACGGGACTCAAACTTTGTTCTGTTGCTTCAGACCAATGCAGCTGCCCACCTGACTTTAGTTACTCAGATATTTATAGCTCTGCAATGGGGACCCAAAGCAGCTTGTAACATTGTTCCCCTTGGCTCTATTTTATCCTCATCACAACCACCTAATGAGGTATGTTAGGCTGAAAGAGAGAATGACTGGTCCATGGTGAGGTCCAAATTGCACCTTTCATCTACTGGCCCATGGTCACCCAGTGAGGTCCAAACTGCACCTTTCATCTACCACATGATTATGAGAGGAGCAGGACACCAGTTGTGAGCCCGCCCTTGGAATTCAATTCAGAAATACCACATGGGCAGGGAAGGAGGGGCTCCTGTCTCCCCCCGGACCTTTCCCTCATTTGAAACAGGCCCAGGGGTGATATTTGCCACATCATGGACAGACCCTATTCCCCGATGCCCTCCAAGGCATCTAGGTACCAATATCTCTGCCTTGGCATGTGCCATCCACCTGGCTCTTCCCTCCCGTTCCAGTTCCACCTCTGCCACCACCTGGCCTTTGTAGGAACTGTCCACCAAGAGAACCTAGAAGTCCCTTCCCACTTCTGAGGCCTCTCCTTGGAGTTTCCCTCCCCCTCCTCCCGGAGCTCTTTTCCAAATGGCATGCCTGGACCAATGCTGGGAATTATTAGGAAAGGAACTGAAAACAAAGCCAGTATCATAATGCCCCTGTATAAAACAATGCTGCAGTCTCATTTGGAATACTGTGTACAATCCTGGTCACTGCACCTCAAAAAGGATATTATAGTATTGGGAAAAGTGCAGAAAAGGGCAACTAGAATGATTAAAGGTTTGGAACACTTTCCCTATGAAGAAAGGTTAAAACGCTTGGGGCTCTTTAGCTTGGAGAAACGTCGACTGCAAAGTGACATGATAGAGGTTTACAAGATTATGCATGGGATGGAGAAAGTAGAGAAAGAAGTCCTTTTCTCCCTTTCTCACAAGAACTCGTGGGCATTCAATGAAATTGCTGAGCAGTCAGGTTAAAACGGATAAAAGGAAGTACTTCTTGTCAAGTCGACGGATTCAAGAATGAGTCAAAGTTGATACTAAGTCTTCATTTATTGATAACCGGTACTCTGGTGCAAGGCTCTAGCTTGCTAAGAATGAAACCAATACACTAATACATGGGTTTTAAGATACACTTCAAAAACATTCCTGGGGGGGTGGTTTACAGGAGGAAACATTCACATACAACTACTAGATACTTTCTCGGCCGATGGCTAGCAAATGCCCTTGAATTGTTATGCAAGGCCTCCTCCCACCTCAGGCCCTGAGAAGGCGCCGACTAGTTTCCTTCATACCAGTTACAAATCAAAATACGAAAAGGGGGGAAGGGAAGCAACTAAGGTAGAACATTAGCAGCAGTGGATCCATTATGATTTTAACAGGGCCTATTGCTTAGGCCAAGATCCCAAGTCTTAAGTCGTTATTAGTAGATCTTGACACTTCTTCACCAAAAGGGTGATTAACATGTGGAATTCACTGCCACAGGAGGTGGTGGCGGCTACAAGCACAGCCAGCTTTAAGAGGGGATTGGATAAAAATATGGAGCAGAGGTCCATCAGTGGCTATTAGCCACAGTGTGTGTGTGTGTGTGTATATATATATGTGTGTGTGTGTGTGTGTGTGTGATGTGTGTGTATATATATATATACACACACACACACATATATATATATATTGGCCACTGTGTGACACAGAGTGTTGGACTGGATGGGCCATTGGCCTGATCCAACATGCCTTCTCTTATGTTCTTATGTTCTTAATGGGAGTCTAATGTGGTACAGAGAACCACTGTCAGCATTAAAAGTTACAGAGCATTTATTAAAAAGAGAAAGTCCACAGGCATACTCTCAGAACAGCACCAGATTGAGCAATGGATTCAAAGGAAAAGGATAAAACGTCCTTCCTCTGTACACCCCCTTGCGGATGTTAAATATCAGGCAGACCAGGGGTTTTTTTGAGCTGGAATGCACCGGAACACCGTTCCAGCTGGCCTGGGCAGAGTTCCAGCTACCTTAGCCAGCATTCCGGTTCAACTTCTCAGATGGCAGGCAGGGCTCAGGGGGCCGAGCAGCGTTTGTTGGGCAGCCTCCCAACGACACGCTGGCCGGCATGACTGCAGGGGCCCAGCCACGCCTGTGCGGGGGCCTTCCAACATTGCACGTGCCAGAAGGACTCCAGGGGTCTAGCCGTGCCTTTCCAGAAGCCTATGTACATCACACATGCCAGCAAGTCTCCGGAGACCCACTCACACCTTTGTGGAAGCCTCCAAATGTCATGTGCCCTGGCAGGACTCTGGAGGCCTAGCCACGACTTTTCGGAAGCCTCCCCACGTTGTGCGCACCGGTGGGACTCCAGAGGCCCAGCTGTGCCTTTGCAGAAGCCTCCCCGCATTGCACATGCCGGCGGGACTGTGGAGGCCCAGCCGTGCCTTTGCAGAAGCCTCTGAACGTTGCATGCGCTGGTGGGACTCCGGAGGCCCAGACGCATCAGCACGGGGGCTTCCCAACGTCACATGTGCAGGCCATGGGACTTCCGGCAAGTCAGCAGATTTACAGGTGAGTCCCCTTTCTCTCTTTCTTTCTTTCTCTCTCTCACTCTCTTTCTCTCTCTCTTTCTTTCTTTTCCATCTGTTCTCTTTCTTCTTCCTTTTCCCCCTCCTATCTTTCACTTCCCTCCCTTTCCCTTTCTTCCTATTTCATTTCTCTTTCTTTCTTTTTTCTCTATTTGTTTCCAACTCTCCCCCTTTCTTTTTTTCTTTCTTTTTCCCTATTTGCTTTATTTCTCTCTCTCTTTTTCTTTCCAACTCTCTCCCCCTTTCATTCATTTATTTTTCTTTCTATTAGTTTTTCTTTTTCTCTGTCTATTCACTTTATTTTCCACTCTCCCACTCTTCCCCCTCCCTCTTTCTCCCTCTCTCCCACACCTCAAAAATATATTAAAGCACTTTTGGTGATGTCAGAGATGTGGCCTAGTATGCAAATGATGGTGATGTCAGAGGTGTGGCATAGTATGCAAATGATAGTGATGCCAGAGGTGTGGCCTCGCATACTAATGAGTTCCTGCTGGGCTTTTTCTACAAAAAAAGCCCTGAGGCAGACTACTTAGTTGATACAGTTTCAGAGGGTCTACATTACCATGAAGCCTCTGCTTGAAGAATGCTAGCACATGGCCATGGCTGCCTCCTACAGACCTCAGGCAAGACTTCTGTCTGCCTCGATTGAAACTCAGTGGCATGTAGTGGTTGAGAGTGTTGGACCAGCATCTGGGAGACCTGGACTTGAATCCCCACTTGGGCCATGGAAACTTGCTAGTTTGACCTTGAGTCTGGTACAACTTCTCAGCCTAACCAACTTCACTGGATTCTTGTAAGGATAAAATGGAGGAGAGGAGAATGATGCGAGCCGTTCTGCATCCCCACTGGGGAGAAAGGCTGGTGTGGAGGAGGAGCAGATGGGACTCAAACCCGGTTCTTCAGATTAGAGCCACTATAATAACTATACTACGCTGGCACTAGACCACCACAGTAACAAGAAGGTAGTTACAATAAAGGCCCCATTGACTGGCTAGCTTTTAGCAAAGAGTCTCCTTAAAAAGTAACAGAATTTATTTCAGGAGTGTAGACTGACACATCTGCCTCTTTGCTAGTGAGCTGCAGACAAACTTAAGTAGGTTACATTTGATCACTCGTTATTCAGTTTGAAAAACAAGCAGACCCAGGAGGAGCTGCACAGTTACTAAGGGAGAGGCAAACACCAGCGTTGTGTAACATGCAGCAGCAGTGATTTCTCCCAGAAACCTGCAGCCTGGAAAAGCCTACTTTCCCCTCCTATTTCCTTCCACATCTCAGCAGGGAAATGGGGAAAAGCTCTTTAAAGGGCTAATGGTGTGTATGGGGGGGGAGGGGAGATGGTGTGCAGCCAGTAGCAAGCTGCTACGCACCATTCCACTCCCACTGTCCCATGAGGACACCATACAGACACCCCACAGTTCCCCCTTCAAACCATTTTTCCCCTTCCAGGTTACAGGGGAAAGCCCCTCAAAGCACCACAAGTTGTGCTCCGAAGGCCTTCTGTGGACATTCCCCAGAAATTTGAGGGAGGCCTGCATTCTTGGGAGGGGGGAGGGTTGAATCCCTGCGTGGAGCAGCCCTGCCTGGCATGGAAGATGCTGCAGCATGGCCCTTCAGAGTGCCTTTCTGTCACGGGCGGACAGAGGTGAACTCTACTCGTTTCCATCTGCGCTGCTTCATGCCCTGTGACTGGGACTTACTTCTTTATCCACATTGGGATGAGCACAGGCATCGATCCTGCTAAGGAGCTTTTCCAGGTGGGAATTCAACGTCTGAGACTGAAAATTCGACTTTGCTACCTAGAAAGAAGTTGGAAGGGAAGCAAAACCTCAGCAGAAACCAACAGACCACAGAACATGAGAAGGGCTGCGTTGGCTGAAACCAATAAGAGGGATTGCTGGTCCTCTACAGGCAGAACCTCAAGGTACACTTGCAAATACACATTTACCAAACCAACCCCTGAAGATTAATGTGAATGCAGGATGGAGCTGCCCTCAATTCTCCCCAACAAATCCATTCATCTCCACCAGCAGCCTGCCAGCCACTGTGCTGCTTCTTTCTTTCTCATCACTCAGCTGGGGGAGAGGGGGCATTTGCAGGGGTCAATCAGCAACCCCCACTGCTCACCCGTAACCACAGCAACTGCCCACTCCCTCTATTAGCATCCTCAGACAGATATGAAGTAGAAGTCCCCGTGTCTGTCCTCCCCCTCCACCAGTACCTCCAACTTGATTTTCACTTGCATGTTTGTCATAAACCGCTGGATTTTCTCCATGAAGACTCGATCCACTGCTAGGTAATGAAACCTATTCTCAAACTTGTTGATAATCTCCATAGCCTGGAGGGTGAAAAACCACAGGCAAGTTTTGGATTTCCCTTGCTTTCGCCATCTGGACTCACCAGCATTTGCTACGGAGAGCTGAGATGCCGCTCACCTGCTCTAAGTGGCTGGACTCCATTTTCTCCATGTCAATCATGATCAAGCCTTCCACAAAGTCGATACGCCCATTTTCCTTCTGCAGGCATTTGACAAAGTGATCCAGCTCATCTGGGGAAAAGTTACCCCCATCTGAGAATAATCTGGAGGTGGGGGAGGAAAGGTACATCAGGTCTGTCTCATAGGGAAACAAAGCCAGAGGGGTTTTTGTTTCAAACTTGCAAAGTTGCTGTGATGGCTAGGAGGTTGGTATGACCTTATCAGCACCAACCTTTGACTGCCAGATTTCCCACATGCTGATATAAAATGCTGTGGAACTGGGGGGGGGGGGGGAGAAGGAGAAGATGTGCCCTTGTCTGAGAGTTCTGAAGGTGTTTCTGCAACTCTTAAAGCTGTGTGTCTGCCTTCACTCTGAGTTCCTCAGTCCCGCAGGCTACTGCAAGCTGCCAGTAGAATCCAGGTGTGCACTGCATCCAGGACTCAAGTCCCCTCCAGGTAGCAGAGCTGCTGTGTTAAATCTGCAGGCCCATCTTGCTGGTCTGACTCTCCAGGACTGCCTGGTCACCTGGAAACTGCCTGATCCTCTGGGGACCTGGAAGCATTCCCACCAAATTCCCACTGAGCTTGCCAGCTCGTTGGCTGAATGTCCTGCTAGTCTACTCTCAGCAGCCTCAGTGGCTGTGTCAGTTAAGGGCAGGCTGATGCAGCCAGGAGCAAATCCCCATCTCGAGGCTCATGTTGAGATCTGACAAGAGCTGCTCTGGTTCATGGCTGGAAGGAGTTTCCTTGGCCATTCCAGTCCTTTGGCTAGAGGCACACAGACATACCTGACATGCCTCCGTTCAATGCCCCTAGTGGGCTCAAATCTTGCAAGACCACTGTGATTCCTCCAGGGACCACTGCAGTCTACCTGGGACTACCTTTGGCTGAAATCTCACCAACACGGCAGAGAAGGAGACAGGCAGATTTGATCCCATGGGGTGGAGCACAGTCCACTGGAGACATCCCCCCTGTTCCATTCAAGAAGAAAAAGAAAAAAGGGATGGGATGGGATTTATACCAGTCTCAGAGCAGCTGGTGACATACTCCCCACCCCTTGTTTCAGCTTGGGGAAATGGGTGTGAGCACGGGAGGAAAACGAGCTCCTGCTCACCACACACTGTTGTGTTCCTGGTGGACATAAAAAATGTCTTTCCTTGCATCCACTGTCTAACTGCCCAGGAAACAAGTTGGGTCCGTGACCATAATGTGTAGTTTGACCCTCGAACCAGTTAAGTTGGAAGATGCTTCCTGGACACCAGGGAAGACAGATATTCCCGCCAAGAGGATGGCTGAAACCACGCAAGAGCAGCCAGGACAAAAGAGAGCACAGCAGAGTTGTGGTGGGAAAGCAAACCCTTCCACAGAGCCAGGAGCCAGGCGTACCTGCACGCTTTGAGGAAGTCCGTGTTTGCTTCATGCAGCTTTCCAAGTGCCTCTTCCAAGTACTGCCTGTAGCTCCGCAGGGAAACCTGCATCACTTCCATGTGGTTGAGCAGCTCTGTGTGCAAATTGTTGCTGAGAGACATCAGCCTAAGAACAAGGGGGAAAGAACTGGCTGCGCAAACCACCCCGTGCCAGCTAGGCAGATTGCAGGGACCCCTCCTCTTCGGGAGTGACTCTGCTTTCATGACCAAGTTATGCATGTCGCTCCAGGAGCACAAAGGAGACAAAGCTAAGTGACACCCCCACCCCTCCTGTTCCTATATCCATCTGTGTGCAGTCAGCCCATTCCCTGGGGCATCCCCAGCCCACACTCCAAGGTCTTGGGACAGCCCTGTGCCTTGGGTCAGGGAAGCCCATGGGGACACTGTGGCACCCAACTGACTTGTCCGCCCTGTTCTCTCTCAGGAAGATGTCTTCCATGTCTTGAATCCTCTTTCGGAAGTTTTTGCTGAGTGTGTTCTGGCTTTCTTGGAGCTTCTGAAAGGCAGCTTTCTCTTTGTTCAAAGCCTCCACCACCCCAGCGCAGTGGCGTGCCAGACGGTCATTGTGAAGTCGTAGTTCCGCTGAGAAAGAAAGAAGAAAGCAGTTTCAGGCATGACCGTCCCTTCTTCCAAGCAGCCCCCCACCTCACAACACCCATGAACAGGGTTGCCAACACCCTGGATAAAAACAGTCCCTGCCCCTGGAAGAGAGGGATAAGGAAGGGGTGTTGTTTACCTCCATGCCATGAGAAGGGCCACTGGCTCTTCTGCATGCATCTGTTAAAAGAGGCAGGACGTGGTTTCTTCCAGGCTGTTGGCAACTCTGCCTGTAAAGGGGTTTTGGTTATGGGGAGGCCACTGGCCCAGGGTCACCCGGGGCTGCCTCAAGACTGGAACTGGGGGAGGCAAAACATTTCACTGTCTCCACTTGTCACACCCCTTGCAAACCCAGGGTGACTAAAATCCCAGAAGAGAGCTTCAGGGGGTAGCCAATGAAGGGAGCTTTGGATCTTGACAGCACAGACCCCAAAAATTGTGCTGGTCTCCAAGGCATTACTGGACATGAATATAAATTTCCAGAATGTATACTAACAATATGCCTGCCAGAGTACAAATCCGAAGATTAGATCTACACACAATGCTTGGCAACAAGATGCCAACCAGTGAAGGTGGACGGTGTGCAGCACAACAGCACATAGTCCTGTGGTTCAGCACCTGGTGGAGTGTCACTCTTTATCTCATGCCAGGGGAGTCCAGAGTACCTGCTATGCTGGGAGCAATGCAGAAAGTGGTGTGTGCCACTTAGAAGCCTCCTCTCTTTACTCTGCCACTTAGAGTGGAAGTGTCATCTAGCCCAAACCCCTGGAAATTCACAACCGCCTTCCCCCACCCGCATCCCCAGTGATCCCAGAGGAAGGCAAAAGGTCAATCTGGCCTAGAGGAAAATTCTTTCCTGGTCCCAAAGTGGCAATTGGCATAATCCTGGCCATATAAGAAAGGGCCTTGAGAGCCGACCACTGGCTCACCTTCCTGCTCTCCCTTTCATGATCTGCTGAAATACACCGGATCAGCATTGCTGTCAGATGGCCATCTAGCCTCTGCTTAAAAACCTCCAAGGAAGGAGAGCCACCCCCTGAGGAAGCCCGTTAACGCTTCCTAATGTTTCGCTGAAGACTCTTTTGATTTCAATCCACCGGTTCTGGCATGACCATGTGGGGCCATAGAAAACAACTCTGCTCCATCCTCTCTGTGACAGCCCTTCAAATATTTGAAGACGGTGATCCTATCACCTCTCAGCTGTCTCCTCTCCAAGCTAAACATGCCCAGCTCCTTCAACCTTTCCTCATAGGACTTGGCCTCCAGACGCCTCACCATCTTTGTTACCCTCCTCTGGACATGTTCCAGCATTACACTGCTGACTCAAGTTCAGTGTATGGTCCAACCTGTTCTGGATTTTCTCCCTGGCCCTCCAAGCACAATTGCTGGAGCTCACTGGGGCACAACAAGGATGTTTGTGGGCTGCAGGGCAAAATCCTTAAATAAAAGTGCCCTGTTGTCTCTTCCTGTTAACTGTCTTGTAACCCCAACAGTTGGGGAAGTGGAATCAATGAGTCGGATGTTTTTTAACAGTTTCAGGTTAAGCCTGCTGGTGGTCTGAGATTCTGATCTCCAGAGGTTAATGCAGAATGAAGATACTGTGACAGTAAGCTTAAGGGGCTAGGTGGGGAGGCAGAGAGACTGGGAGGTTTTTGCCTCCTCCTTTTTCTAACACAGCCGTGAAAAGATGAGTACCCATCCTGACATGGAAAACATCCTTCTCGATACGTCCCCGCCTTGGCTCATGCAAGTGAATGCGCAGCAGCAGTTCTGAATTCAGCTCCTCTTTCTTGGAGGCCGTAATGGCCCATGAAGCAGACAAAGTCTGAGCAAACCACTTCTCCAGATGTTCAAAGAACTGCAGTCGGATTCTGTGAGCAGCAACAAGAGAAGAAGAGGGTCCATCTACTTGCTTTACAAGCATGAATGGCAGTTCAAGTGCTTAGCTTCTTCCTCTTTTTACGGTTCTCTGGTTACATCATGTTACCCATACGTGTGGGACCTATGTCTGCAAAAGTGTTTCCAGCACATCACATGGCCTGTGGTGTTTCTCTCAGGCACAAGACACCCTTTGTGTCAAAAGGCTTTGCTTTGTGAGTATGTAAATATAAGATTTACCCAGCCTCAAATATTCCTTTATTTACAACACCCAGGTTGAGGAGGTGCAAGGCAAGGGGGCACACAACTACCAAAGAGGAGCTTGAAAGAAGCACCTGACTTGAATGCCCGAGCTCTTAGTAATCAGTTCGGAAACATTTCTAGCAAGTTCCAAAACTCAGAACAGGCTCACTTGGACCCCACAGTCACTTTTCTCCAGTTCTAGATTAAATCCATGTTTTTGTTCCTTTTAAAATTGCAGGTGTCTGCATGAACTCCCAAAGCCCCAGTGACAGAGTAGGATGTAAAGCTAAAGGGACTCCTTAAAAGATTCAATTGCAATTAGAACTATAAGAGCAACCCTGCTGGTCAGAGAAGGGTCAATCTAGTCCAGCATCCTCTTTCTTATAGTGGCCCCTTTGGAAGCCCGGCCAAAGGCAATGCCCCTCTCCCCCCTCCACTGTGTCCAATGGGAATGGGTGCCCAAGAGCCCCATTTAGTTAAGTTGTAGCCTGATGAGAAAGAAGGGAGAATATCCCCTTCATCCACTGACTCCATATTGTGTGAAATTTCATAGATCTTTGCCATGCCTCCCTGCTCTGTACTAGATCTGGCCAGGGAGGTCCAAGTGCAGCCACATCACAGACTGGTTATAAAGGCACAGTGATGCTACTGGCTGTCTTATTTGCAGCCCCTTCTCTAACAATTCCCAGCATGGAACTAGTTTTTTAAGTAGATGAGGGTTTTCCCAATGACCAAATCTAGTATTTCTAAAGCTCTCTGCCCCCACCTGATTCAATTGCCCTCTTTAGTGTGTAAAATGGCTCCTTGACCCTTCTTTAAGGGAAAACAAGAGAAAGTGGATTCTTACTCACTTTCTTCTCACATTTTCCATGAAGGTTCGAGAGAGGTACACTTGCTCCAGGTGCGAAGGAAGCAGATCTTCTTTCAGCTTCCCAACATGGAATTTCTCAGATCTCCTGGCCTTCCATTTCCCTGTACGTTCAAGCACTGTGTACGTGTTTCCACTTGAAGTAGTGAAATACTCCAGAATCCCTTCTGAGGGCTCCATCAGTGCAGCACAGAGTTCCACCTGATGCAAGGAAAGGAGAAGCCATGGTGCTGTTCAGTGCTCACCAGGAGACTTTTCAGAACCACATGCAGCAGGCCCCTTTGCTTCTTGGAGAACAGCAAGCAGACACTGCACAAGAGAGATGACAAGGATGCCTCCAAGCCGACCTCATTCTAGTGCTCCCCCTCCTTCAGGCCGCCCCCCACTCTGTGGCTCATGTCTTCAGAAGTGGAAACTGTTTTGCCCCACAAACACCCATCTCCAAGACATGCTTCAAGCCTCCTCTCTCTCTCTCTCCCCAACACCTTCTCCAAGCGGTCTGGCAGATACAACAGTTGCTTTCTGACTTCCCAGTATCAGCTCCCCTCCAGTGTGCCTGCCCCCATCTGTCCACCAGGCCAGTCAGCAGACCATCAGGCCCACTTCTCGTGGGATCCTGCTGACAGAGAAGGAGCTGTGCAGAGCCCCCCAGGCCCTGGACATTCTACAACCACCCAGGTGTCCGGAATCCTTCATTTATGCCCAGACAGCAGCAAAGGTCACAGCATCACAGACAGAGCAACGTCACACATTTAGTCTTTTCAACAACATGCTCTGGGTGCAAAACTGAGGCTACACGTATGTCATGAGAAGATGCAAGTTCACTGCAATAGAAAACTTGGTACTTCTGAATGGCACAAAGAGAAGGGCATCCAGGAAGATGCGGGGGACACTGGGTGGCCAAAACAGAAGAGCCCAGGTGCAAGCAGAATGAGAGGAAAAGGAAAACTAAGAGGAAGGAAAGGGGGGTCGGGCCACAGTCCTTCTCAGTGTCCCCTCAAAAGCCTGGCACTGATTGGCACACAAAAAGTTCTGAGGCATCAAATGAGGAGGTGAGGCAAACTCATTGCAAAGAGCTGGTGATGTGTAGTGGTTAGGCATGAATCCCCACTAGGACACGAAGGTTACAGTGATCCACTCTCAGCCCACCCACCTCCATGGGTTGTTGTGAAAATCAAACAGTCAAGTGAGACCCTGAGCTCCCTGGAAGACACAAAGAAAGTGCCTGTGGGTCAAACCAGTGGGGTGGGGGAAGGAAGGCTTGCTGTGGTGAGGGAAGGGCCCATCTTGGCTGGGCACCTCCTGCTCAGGGGTGGCCTGGCAGACCTTCCCTCCTTGGAGGGAGCAGAGCTTGGGCAGGGTGTTTTTCCAATGCTACCTCTAGAAGTCACCTCCATCCCCTTCTGCTGCTTGATCTTCACTCCAGCTGAAGGTGGCTTGCAACCAGGCCTTTTACTGGAAGGAAAGGAACGCAAAGGTCCCCAGTGCAAGCACCAGTCGTTTCCGACTCTGGGGTGACGTTGCTTTCACATTTTCACAGCAGACTTTTTATGGGGTAGTTTGCCATTGCCTTCCCCAGTCATCTACACTTTCCCCCAGCAAGCTGGGTCCTCATTTGACCGACCTCGGAAGGAGGGAAGGCTGAGTCAACCTCGAGCCAGCTACCTGAAAACCAAGCTTCCGCCAGGAATCGAACTCAGGTTGTGAGCAGAGCTTAGGACTGCAGTAATGCAGCTTTAACACTCTGCGCCACGGGGCTCTTTTTTACTGGAGGGAGGGATGGCAAATTAGCACAGTGGCAGTCAGCCCATCATTATTTATTTACTTTATTATTTATTTACCAGTTTTCTATTTGAGACTCAAGGTGGATTGCATGGTATTGAACAACATAATCTAATAGGATGAGATATCTAATAAGCAATGCAATAGGACAAGTATCACAAAATTTAGAAAAGTGCAAAAAACTATCATACATGCTATGTCATGCAATGAGGAAAATGTTATTGCAAAAAATAACAATACTGCTGTAAGAACATGACAGAAAATCAAACAAATCAATAATACATAAAGTACATTGTGGCACAGACTACAGTCCTATTCTGTACTAACTTAATAAAAATGCCCTCCCAAACAACTGTTTGCAGCATTAAAGAAGTGTGGAAGCCTTTCTTCCAGTTACTGAAATATGAAATTGTAAATTCAGCCTTCTTTTCTCTGTAAATCACTGGCTTCTAATAGAGCTACCCAACAAATGGGTAAGATCAGCAGCTGCCCATATAGATGCATCTTCTGTTGTGGTTCCCATTTTGTGGAATGGCCATTCTGAGGAAGTCAGGAAAGTTTCCATACTTTTGTCATTCTGCAAACTATGTAAAGCAGAATGGCTCTACTGCAGGGATGGGCAGAATGAATCCTGTGCAAGCCAGAGACACCAAACTTGCAGGGAATCTCTGGCTGACTCCAATCCTCACCAAACTTGGAGGAGAGTTTGTTTAATAATAGGACCCTTCTGCTGTTCTCAAAAAAGTGGTTTTATATCAGGATTTATAAAATGTCACTTCATAATGATGTTAAAGTTACCTATATGATCCCGCTTATCTGAAAGAAGGGATAGGATTAACTTTGAGGAGAATGACAACACCAACTACTGGGTATAAAGTTGTGATCTTCTTTATATTGATTCTGGAAACAGGAATCTCCAGCAAAAAGGACAGATGGCACTTTAAGTGGCAAATCAAGTGGACCAAAATTTTGTTTTGTCTTGATAAGGTGAAATGTCAAGGTAAACAGAAAATGGATCATACCTGACCAAATCAAAGCCAAAGCATTTTGAGTGGTCCTCTTGGGAAAAAGACTCTTCCACCCCAGTTAGACAATACTTATTAGTCCCAGTACTGTGATGGTTAGCCTGGTTAGTGCTACAGAAACCAGATTTATTAACAGTTAGTTCTAATTTGCTGTAGGTCTTCTGCAAGGCTTCTGCAATCAACGTCTGTGAGGCTAGAATCTGAAGCAGATCAGAAGCAGCAGACTCCAATTTAACAGTCCCAAGATTGGCTGAGTCAAAAAGTGAGGCATGGCTTTAGGGCACACCTGGTTGTACTGGAAGACATCAAATCTGTTTGAGGTTTGCTTTGTTCCCTTTATCATCAGTACTGTCTTTTTCTACTTATGGTACAGCGTAACAAGACCCAGAATTCAAGAGTCCAAAGGTCCAAAATATAAGGATTGAAAAGGTTTACTGGGCTCCAAATATTAAAAAGTCCAAAGGTCTCCAGGTTTGCAAAATTTACACACACAAAAAAGGCTCTTGCTGAGAGTGATAAATAAGACTAAGTCTTCTCACTGGAATTATATGGCTCCGTGGTTACAGAGGTAGCTCTAATTAAAAAAAAATAGGAAAGTAGGATAGAGCTAAACATTATAAAATATAAAAGTATACTATGAAAATTTTTATGATTTTTATGATTTTATTATTTTAACACCCTTTTAGCAGTTTCCCCAGCCCAGCACAGTATGGGATTTGCTTGACTTTCATTCAAAAAGTCTCAAAGGCTGGTTTCTCTTCTCCTCAGCCCTAAACAAAAATAGAACTGTAGTCTATGCCACAATGCACTCTATGTATTATTGATCTGTTTGGTTTTCTATCATGCTCTTACAGCAGCATTTTCATTTTTTGCAATAACAAGAATAGTGCCTGTGAGTTTGTGCCCTGGTGCTCAAGTAGCTCCTCCCTCCCACTCACCGGCTTGGGTGTCGTCATCTCCGCCATCTCAGGAACACCTCCAGCCTCCCGCACTTCGGTCCCATCTTCCGATTTCTCTGTGTCGCTTGCTGGGCCCAAACTTGCCCCCGTTTCCATTTCCTCGCTTTCTGGAGAAGGGATCTCTGTTTCTCCCAGTTTCTCCATCCGCTCAGCTTTTTCCGCTGCCTCGTGCTCATCCTGCTCTTCAGAACTGCCATTGTGCCACTCTTCCTCTTCATCTTCATGGTTGAGGACACCCTCCAGGGCCTCTGCTGCATCTTCAGCTTTGTCTGTCTCCTCAGCCATTTCTTTCCAAAGAGCATTAGGAAGCACAGAATCAGAGTTGGAAGGGACCTCCAGGGTCATCGAGTCCAACTCCCTGCACAATGCAGGAAACTCACAAACACCTCCCCCTAAATTCACAGGATCCTCATTGCTGTCAAGTGGCCCTCTATCCTCTGTTGAAAAACCTCCAAGGAAGGAGAGCCCGCCACCTCCTGAGGAATCCTAGAGTTGGAAGGGACCTCCAGGGTCATCGAGTCCAACCCCCTGCACAATGCAGGAAACTCACAAACACCTCCCCCTAAATTCACAGGCTCTTCATTGCTGTCAGATGGTCATCTAGCCTCTGCTTAAAAACCTCCAGGGAAGGAGAGCCCACCACCTCTCAAGAAATACCTGTGGGGATCTGGAAGGACATCTCACTTCTCCCTCCTCCACTATTTTCTCTTCCCACTTCCTGAAAGCCCCCACATCCTCTCCCCATTTCCTGCCACCTTCTCTTCCTTCCACCCAACAGCCAACCTGCATTTATCTGCCCCCCTGCATTCAGCCTGCCCTCCCCCCAACAGCTGGGGGAAGTATGGCCCAGTTGCATGGTAAGGACCTGTGAGGGGGTAGCTCAACCTACTTTTTATCTTCAGCTATCTATATTTATTCTTTATTTAGTTTATTTATACCCTGCCTTTTCCACACAGGGATCCAAAGCAGTGTACATCATTCTCCTCTCTTCTTATTCTTACAACAACGCTGCAAGGTTGGTTAGGCTGCAAGTCTGTGACTGGCCCCAAATCACCCAGTGAGCTTCCACAGCAAAATGAGGATTCAAACATGGGCTTCCCAGACCTGATTCTGAAGTTCTAACCACTACACCACACTGGTCATTAAAGAATTCCTGCTGTTGAACAGCAGCAAGCAGCTGGCCTACTTCAGTCATGCAAGTTGGGCGGGACCAAGTCCCCTGAACAAAGCTGTGAGGCCTAGTTTCGCCAGTTTCTAGATGTAAGCTGCAGATCTCTCAGAATTACAACTGAACTCCAGGTAACAGAGATCTGCCCCAAATGCGGGAAATGGCTGGCTTGGAGGGTGGACTCTGTGGCATTATAGCCAGCTGAGGCCTCTCTGCTCCCCAGACTCCACTACAAAATCTCCAGAAATTTCCCAACCTGGAGCTGACAACCAGGCATGGCCCCAATGAGTCTTCCCTCAAAGGCCACAGCAGTCCTTCAAAGGGCCCTTCTCCCTCCCCCTGGCTTTTATGGACGGAACCAAGCTCAGAATGTTGGGATTGCCTAGCAATGGACACTGAAGGAATCTGATGCTTAAAGCTACAGTGGCACCTTTTATCATTTTTAAAAAACCAATCAATCTATTTTTCATCAGATTTCACATATTTCTGCAAACTCAGGGCATTTTTCAGGGTTGTGGAAAGATCTGTCTTGCCCATTCAGAGGTCCAGTCACCGGATTTATATAGCCTCAGATCTGGCCAACTTCACTGTTAGAACATACAAGCAGGAACTTGCAAGGACTTGTGGGAAGCATATCATTTCCCCCTGCGCCACTGTTTCTTTTGCAGCTGCTAGTATGATCTTGGGTCAGTCATAACTCTCTCAGAGCTGTTCCTGCGCCACTGTTTCTTCTCTGCCTGCAGCTGCTGGTATGACCTTGGGTCAGTCATAACTCTCTCAGAGCTGTTCCTGCGCCACTGTTTCTTCTCTGCCTGCAGCTGCTGGTATGACCTTGGGTCAGTCATAAACCTCTCAGAGCTGTTCCTCTCAAGAGCAGTTCTCAGAGAGCTCTCTCAGCCCCACCAACCTCACAGGGTGTCTGTTATGGGGAGGGGAAGGGAAAGGAGATTATAAGCTGCTCTTAGACTCCAAGTGAAAGGCAGGGTATAAGTCCAATCTCCTCCTCCTCCTCCTCTTCTTCTTCTTCAACTTTCATATCCTCCCCCCTTTCCCTGCCTCATTCTCTCCTTCTCCGCTGTTCACGAACCCATCTTTTATCTTCCTCCCATCTTCAGCTACATTTATTATTTATTGACTCCATTTATACCCCCATCTTGCTCCACAGTGGGGACCAAAGCAGCTTGCATCATTTCCTCTCCTCCTTTTCATCCTGAAAACAACCCTGTGAGGCAGGTTAGGCTGAACGTATCTGACTGGACCAACATCACTTAGTGACCTTTCATGGCAGACTGATGATTTGAGCCGGGTTTCCCAGACCCTACTCTGAAGCTCTAACAGCTGCACCACACTGGCTTTTATAGGGTGTCTGCTGAAAATACTGATCACCCCACAGCTTTTGGTCTCAATGGGTGAAGTGTAGTTGATAAAAGATGGCAATTAAAAGTCACGGGATTACATTGCTACCAAGAGGAGCTTGTAGGCTGCAACCCACTAGAACAACATGGATTATGTAGATGACAGCAGACGTTTTTGTTGGCTGGTCCTCTGAAACTGTCCACAGAGTGAGTGGAACTGGAGGGCAGGGGAAACCAAAGAAATGTCGGGGAGGGGCAGAGTTCCAAGAACAGTTGTGGTCAACTAAGAGAGCTCTATTTAAATGTTGCAAAAGCAATTGACTCTTCTTTTGTGAAAATAAGAAAAATTATGTGGTATGAACAGAAATTACCTGCCTCTTCATCTTCAGCCTCGGCCTTCCCTATTGGCTCCTAGGTAAAAACAAGGTAGAAAGAGAAAAGGCATCAAAGGTTTAGAAAAAGAAACAGACAAGAATGATTCATTGTTTTCCATGAACAATATAATGTTTAGGTATTAGGCAGTGCCTTAAATTGTTCAAAGTATTTCACAAATGCTATCTTGTTGCAAATCAAACAACAATCCAATATAGTAGGTTAGTATTTTACCTCCAGATTGCAACATCTGGAAGGCTAAGGCTAAGAGCTGCCAGCTACTGAGACCGATGTGGACCATGGACTTCTCATTCTTAGCCTTTAGGGCAGATCTAGGTGCTCTGAGCCTTTGGGTGGCTTATGAGCGGATCCCCTTCCTCAGCCTCCAGGGCCACCCCCCCCCCCACTCCTCGGTTCACCAGACTGCTTTATGAGAGAAAGGAGATTACTAGATCTCTATATAATGGTATAATTATCCATTTTATAATCTATACATTCTCAGCTTTCATTTTTTTAAAAGCAATCCTTTATACTCAGGCCCCAAACATTTATCATCCACCGCCCTCTGCAGGCACCTACACAGAAACCACCCATAGGTGGCACCAAGTGGGGGGAAGAAAAGGCCTGCACAGCAACGGGGGGAGGGGCTGGGAGTCCGCCCAAAGCAAAAAGACTCGCACCGAGCACAGTGAGGGTGCTGGGAGTGGTGGACGTGGAAACTCCAGGCAACCCCTCCGCAGGAGGTCCTTCCCACGGGGATGCTGGCACCTGGTCACGGACACCGATGCCAACATGCTGGGGGGAGGGGTGAAGGATGTGGGCCTCGATTGCATCATCTGCATGGTGCACACGAGGGATGTGCGTGGGCTGGGGAGGAGCATCAAGCCCGCCTGGGACAAGGCCACAGCGGACATGCTCTCCTGGCTGCCTCCTCCTCCCGCAGCATCAGGTCCACCCGCTGGCTGCACAATGGGCAGGGGGAGGGACCTTAATCCTGGACTTTGTAATTTATTCCATAACAAATTATTTTATAATTAGTGTATGTTATAATTTTACTATGGAATTGTTGTATCACTTTTTAAGTTGTAGACTTGAAAATAAAAGGTCTCCTTTTATTTATAAAACTGTGCTTTGCAGAAGAATCCACCCTCCCTCTGAAGATGTGAGCAGCACATGAAAGCTCGTACCTGAAATAAAACTTTGCTCATCTATAAAGACACCACAGGACTCACACTTTGTTCTCTCTCTCTCTCTCTCTCTCTCTCTCTCTCTCGCTGTTTCCCTCCCCCTCCCTTCCTCCCAGCCAATGGAGGGAATGGAGGCTTGGCTTTGTATCTCTTCTGTATGAAGCAGGCGAGGGAGCTCAGCAAAAATGAGCTGTGATGAGGCAGCGGCAGTAGCTCCAGCAAAGGAGGCAGGAGAGAGCCAGTTGTTTGTGGGATGGATATGAGCCCTGCAGAGGCCAGTTATGGCACATGGGCCATCTGTTTGACACCCCTGCTCTAGGCCTAAAAGAAAACATGTCTGCATTGCTACAGCATTTTCAATGCACAGAGCATATGACCACCCTTCTTGGGTTTCCCCAACTTTACTAACAAGGAATTGAGGGAAGGTCAAAATGATTTAAGGGAGAGAGCAACAGGATGACAGTCTTAAAAACATCACCCTGGTTTTCCACTTACCCCTTCATAGGTCTCCTTCACATTAAAATACCGGCTGATGCAGGCACTGTACAAAATCAGTTCTTTCAAAACGTTCTGTGGGTAAACCGTTATCTTGGCCTCAAGGTCTTGATGGAAGGCTTCATACCTGCCAATCAGTTCATGAGCTAAAATGAAGTCCCACACATACCTCTGCCTGGCCAATTTCTCCTTTGCCAAATTTGCAGCAAACATTTCCCAGATATTCTAACTATGAAAATGCTTGCTGTTGACAAATGGCATCAGAGATCAGATGGTTTTGCAGGAGCCATCAACAACTATCAGGAAGCTGAGACACGCAGCAGTAGCCAGAGCTTGTCAATAGGCAACATGTAATGTTAACTTGTAACAGAGCATCATAATATTAAAATCCAAATTTTAAAATTCACACCATTTTGAAATGACTTGATTTTTAATTCTTTTCTAAAGCACATTATGTAAAGATACTTTACACAGAAAAATCAAGCCAAACATTAACTCAGAATGCCCTATTCCACTTGCACAAGATTTGGCAACAGCCACAAACATATGAAGAACAGGCTAGGATTAACTTTACCCTTCCCTCTAAGAGCAAAATGTGTGGCCAAGTACCTATCGTGAAGTCAGCAAAAGGCTCCTACGCATCCGCCAGG
Organism: Heteronotia binoei; assembly: GCF_032191835.1. Taxonomy (NCBI): domain Eukaryota; kingdom Metazoa; phylum Chordata; class Lepidosauria; order Squamata; family Gekkonidae; genus Heteronotia; species Heteronotia binoei. The sequence goes on along the minus strand of NC_083228.1, from coordinate 2,949,800 downwards.
TCAGGGTTTCTGTGCATTTGAGGAATTCCCATAGCATGTGGGGTGGGGGGTGGGGAATAGTGTTTCAATCAACACAGGAGACAGTCAGCTATGGTGGACAAAGGAGCTGAGTTTTCCTTACTTAGACATTTATACCCCACAGAAGAGCCCCATGGCGCAGAGTGTTAAAGCTGCAGTACTGCAGTCCTAAGCTCTGCTCACGACCTGACCCCAGTGGAAGCTGGGTTTTCAGGTAGCTGGCTCGAGGTCAACTCAGTCTTCCATCTGTCAAGCTTCAATATTTCTCAATAACCAGTCTTTTGTTGTGAAATCAAAAGTTGCTTTATTGTAGAAACTCAGAAGCTTTACCAAGGACAGAATTCTTGGAAGTAATGGCGTATACATGGGTACATAGTTGCTATATAGGAATACTTCAAAGGATAGTATAAAGATACAATTTGAGTCACGGGTTCAAAGGTTCCTACACAGTATCTCTTTTATTATTAAGGAATTTAGGCTATTAAAAGTCACACTTCTCCGAGACCTGATAAGAACTGTCTGTGTGAATCTGGGGGAGAGGCACCTCACAGCTTTTCCCGCCAGGCGGTAGCATAAACATTCTTGAGCTAGATAGATTTACTGCTTGCCCAACCGTTGTAAAGAGGAGGGGGGCAGTGAATACTAGTGGCCTGCTCTCTGTCTAAGAAACCATCATGGCACTTAGAAATATGCATGTTTGACACCATCCTTCCGAGGTCTGTAAACTGAGCACCCAGCTTGCTGGGGGGAAAGTGTAGATGACCAGGGAAGGCAATGGCAAACCACCCCGTAAAAAGTCTGCTGTAAAAATGTGAAAGCAATGTCACCCCAGAGTCAGAAATGACTGGTGCTTGCACCGGGGACCTTTCCTTTCCTTCTGCTCCATGCTGTACCCCAAATGGGAACCCATAGAGACAGACAGTGTTATTTCTCTCCCCCCCACCCCCCCACTTCATTTTATCCTTACAACCATCACCCCAGAGATCTGTGGCTTGAGCTGAAGCAGCAAGAGGGTGCTCAAAGTCCTGCTCAGGCAGAAGGTCAGGCTTCTCATGCCTAGCCCAGGCCTGTCCACTTCAGCAGCTGGTCAATCACAGAGAGGCTGACATTTCACCATGCTTTCAAACCCTTCTGTTTCCTTTCCCCTCAGTCCCGTTTGAGGATGGAGCATACTCAATATCCACAGTTGCTGATGGGGCAAGATTCCCACCCAAGCCCTCAAGTCCCAGCACTGAAACTACAGCATAGGCATTGCTGGAAATTTCAACAGCAGTGCACTACAGACAGCCTTTCACATACCCAGCTCGAATGAAGTCCAAGGCAGCATAAACCTTTTCCAGTTGGGCCTTCAGTTTTTCATCAGAGCTTTGGATCCTTAGTTTGTCAATGGACAGATCCAGGTTAACTTCCCGTAACTGATGCCATGTGGAAGGAAGCAACTGACATTTTAAAAGAACTGCAAGCTTTAATTGGGTAAATCAGTCAAATAAAAACTTAAGTGATTCATTGCTGTGCATCAATTTTAATTTGCAAAAGCAAATTTTGATAATGAGGCTAAGAAATTACCATTCGTGTCAGTGAATTAGGTGGGATTTGCTGCTAAATTTGGAAGCATCTTCAGGCTACACTGGACTGGACATCCTTGCCTGCAGTTGCCTAAATGTTGGCATTGACCCTCCAGAGCCATAAGAACATCAGAAGAGCCCTGCTGGATCAGACCAGGGAGGGTCCATCTAGTCCAGCCTCCTGTCTCACACAGTGGCCAACCAGTTCCTGATATTGCCTCCTGGCTCTGGGATTCAGAGCCTGAATGCAGAGGTTCCCCTCAGTCACCATGGCTAGTAGCCATTGACGGACTTATCCTCCATGAGTCTATCTAATCCCTTTTTAAAGCTGTTTATTCCTGTGGCCATCCTCTGGCAGCAAATTCCACATTTTAATCACTCTCTGTGTGAAGTATTATTTCCTTTTGTCTGACTTGAATCTACTGTCCACCAGCTTCATTGGATGCCCTCAAGTTCTAGTATTTGAGAGAGATAAAGTTTTCTTTGACCCCATCCATAATTTGATAAACCTCTATCATGTTCCCCCTTAGTCTATCTTTTCTAAACTGAAAAGTCCCGGACTCTTCAACTTTTCCTCCTAGCAAAGGCACTCCCCTCCCCTCAGCATCTTGGTTGCCCTCCTCGGCACTTCTTTTGGAGACACGCGAACCAGAACTGAACACAGTATTCTAAATGAGGCCACATCATAAATCTACACATTACAATATTGACTGATTTATTCTCAGTCCCTTTTCTACTAATCTCTAAGCCAGTTTGAAGTCCCTCTTCCCTCCTGCCACAGTTATAATCTGAATTGGGCCCCTGCTGCATGCCAGGATTGAGTTTCCCAGGGCTTCTGTGCGCCTGCAGTCCTCAGGGTGGCCATGAGTTAGAGATAACACCCGATTTGGCCATTAAAACTCTTGTTCAAATGAGGAGAACAAGGAGAGGCATGCACTCTAGTGAATATTAAGTCTGGCACTATTTAATATGTTCTGAAATGATCTGGAATCAGGAGTGGGCAGTAATTCAGCATGAAGTAGCCATAAAAATGCAAATTCTGTGGTAAGGATTACTAAGAAAAGGTTTGAAAACAGAAGGGCCAGCATCACAGTAGCCTTCTATAGATCTGTGGTGCAGTTGTAGTTAGAACAGATTCTCTGCTAAAGAGGCACAGACATTTTCTACATTAAACCATGTGCACTATTTGGGTCATCTCACCTCCAAAAGAATGAAGAGCTGGAAAGAAGCAGGTAAGAGAAATCAAAATCATCAGGAAGAGGGAGTGCCCTCTCGACAAGGAAAGACTCACATACTTGGGGATTTTGAGTTTAGAAAGCAAGCAGGATCGGGCTGGGGGACACGATGAAGGTTTGTAAAACTGTACACAATCTGGATACAGTAAGTGGTACAATACTAGAAAAACCAATGGGCAGGACAGGAAAAAAGAGGCCCTTCTACATGCACTACAGAAGTAACTCATGGAAGAAGTTGCCCTGAGATGTGGTGGATGTTGTCAGACGTGTAACTTGCTTATGGTAAAGTGAACTCTATAGTAGGATAGCTTGACATTACTAATGCCATATTGTACTCTGTTGTGACCTCTGCTTTTACTAACCGTGAGAACAGTAACATGTATCCTTCCCCAGAGCAATCTGTAGCCGCAAGGAGAAAAATTTCACACCCGGCCTAGAATACATCTGGGGCCTTTGAAGTTAGCATATTCAAGGTGACTAGTGAATAGCTTCCTGGGAAAGAGATAAGGGATATGGGAAGCGCCGACTGTCTCTGTGAGTGTGAAAATGCTGTATTGTTTCTTTCCTCTGAAATGCACAAAAAGGCTGGCTTCAGCCTTGAGAGTTATCAAACTCAACTTGGCTCCTTACTAGACTGTTTGTTCTCAAATAAATGGATTAATTTTGCAACAATATGATCCGTCTCTGTTTGAAGTTCCACGTCTTGACAGATGTCCTTGGCGGAGATGACCTGATAAGTGGAGTAATCAGGGGTCATTTTGTAGAAAAAAAGGTGGTGGAGCTCATCCAGGGATTGTTATGCAGCTGCACCTACTATTCAATGGACAAGGTGGGAAGGAGGAGGTGGAACTCTCAGAAAGGTTCAGGAGCTATGGTACCAGTTCCTGATATTGCCTCCCGCTGAATCCGAGGCCTGGGAGTAATGTCCAATTTATGGAAAGAAGAAGAAGATATTGGATTTATATCCCGCCCTCCACTCCGAAGAGTCTCAGAGCGGCTCACAATCTCCTTTACCTTCCTCCCCCACAACAAACACCCTGTGAGGTGGGTGGGGCTGGAGAGGGCTCTCACAGCAGCTGCCCTTTCAAGGACAACTTCTGCCAGAGCTATGGCTGACCCAAGGCCATGCCAGCAGGTGCAAGTGGAGGAGTGGGGAATCAAACCCGGTTCTCCCAGATAAGAGTCCGCACACTTAACCACTACACCAAACTGACAAACCACTACACTACACCAAACCACTACACCAAACTGACAACAAACCATGATGGGTAAATGAAAGCTCCCCCTCAGAGGTTGTACACCTCTTAACACTAGCTAGTGGGGGGGAGGGGGCAGCCTCATAGAGACCCTGTAGCCTGTACTCTCTTCCTCCCCCCCATGTGAGCTTCCATGGAGCCATCTGGCCAGCCACTATGAAGAACAAGCTGCTGAGCTAAACAGACCTTTGGCCCAGTTCAGCCAGGCTGGATCCTCCACACTGCTGTGTATTTCCTTATCCCTCCTCCTGCCCTTTGGCGGTTCTGACCTTGTTCAGATTTTCATGCTTGTTGCGCAAGTCATTCAATTTGCTATGAAGGTCGTTCTCCTGTTGAATGAGGTTGTGCTGATGGACATCCCAGAGGACAAGAGCATCTTGGAAATACTGGTAAAGGTGCCTGCAATTTATTTCTGTATGTTTAGCCAGCTGTTCAAAGTCATTCTAGAGGAATAAAAAGAAAAGAACTAGTTACTATGGATGCAAATCTTTACTGCATCAATATTCATTTGCAGGGGGGAGCCAGTTTTAATCAGAGAGGGCAAATGTCCCATCAGCAGTGCAGTGCATTAAGGGCATAGAGGTGATACTATCACAAGAAGAACAAGAGAAGAGATCGGGTTTATATCCCACACTGCACTACTGAAGGAGTCTCAGAGCAGCTAACAATCTCCTTTCCCTTCCCCTCCCCACAACAGACACCCTGTGAGGTAGGTGGGGCTGAGAGAGCTCTAACAGCTCTCTTGGGAGGAGCAGCTCTGCGAGAACTTGTGGCTGACTCAAGGTCACATCAGCAGGTGCATGTGAAGGAGCAGGGAATCAAACCCAGTTCTCCCAGATAGGAGTCCATGCACTTAACCACTACATCAAAACACATTTAAAAGAGCAGATGTCTTTGAGGTGGATCTTCTTTGCAGTGGTTCCACTTTTCCTGCACGCTCTGTGTAAATGGCAGAATGGTCATGCTATGGGAATTTAAAAGGTCAGACCAGACAGTCACATTCTGGTGACAAGAGAAAACCGCTGTGGATAGTGCCAGCAGAAGTAATAAAAATAACAGCTGAATCCGATGAAGAAAGAGAAATATCATATAATCAACTGCTCAAGATTCAAGGAGACAAAATTGAATTAAAATCCTCGGAAGAGCTAAATAATAAGTATGACTGGTTTCAAATGCAACAAATTAAAAGCTTGATGGAAAATGATATTAAATCGGAGGGAATTAGACGAGAACAAACAGAACTGGAAAGGGTCCTGCTTGGTGATAATGAAAAACTGATATCAAAAGTATATACGTTATTACTGAAATGGTCTACAGAAGAAGTAGTAAAGTCTCAAATGGTCAAATGGGCAATCAATGTGAATAGAAAAATACAAATGGATGCATGGGAGCACCTTTGGAAGAACTCAATGAAGATATCAACTTGTCAGAGTATAAAAGAGAACTGTTTTAAGATGATGTATAGGTGGTATATGACTCCGAAAAAACTGGCTAAGATGAGCAAGAAAATGTCGGATAGATGTTGGAAATGTAAAAAACATGAAGGTTCTTTCTTCCATATGTGGTGGACTTGTGAAAAAGCAAAAGAATACTGGAAGATGATACAACAAGAAATCTCCCAAATTCTGGGCTATGACTTCAAGAAAACTGCAGAGACGTTTTTGCTTGGATTACAATTAGAAAAATTTCCAAAGGAAGACAGGACTCTAATTTGGTACTTGCTGTCAGCTACTAGGACATTGTATGTGCAGCTTTGGAAGCAAGAAAAAATACCGGAGAAATGGGACTGGACCATGAAAGTTTTATCGTGGTGTGAAATGGACAAACTAACTAGAACACTAAGAGACTATGATTTAGAGATATTTAAAAGGGAGTGGAGGAAATTTAAAGGATATATGGAGAAAGAGTGGAAAGTAAAAAGACATTGGACAATTTTTTAGTAGTAAGAACATATATATTGAATTTTGATCAGTTAGTAGTACCTTTAGTATTGAATTTGAATTTATAACCTCGGGGAAGTCAACATTGGAGGGAGGGGGGATTGAAATGTCATATGGGCTAATACTGAAATAATTAAGAAATAATTAAGTTTTGTAACCATATGCTATCAATAAATTGTTAAAACAACAAAAAAAAAGACCAGACAGTCACATTCTTTCCAGCACTCCATGCCTCAGGCTGAGACGTAAGGAGCCATCTGAGTGGAGCAGTACCTGCTCCAAGATTTGGGAAGCTTGAGGCAAGACATCATGACTCAGACTGAGAACCTGACCTCTTGCTTGCCTCTCTATTGGACTTGCTTCTGGCCCTGCTGAAGCTACAAAGAAGCTTTGGATGCCTGCCTGCCCTGGAGGACCCCACCCACCCCCAGGCCTCTCAGGCCCCTCTGCTGCTGGAAAGTGCCATCAAGTCACAGCACACTTATGGCAACCCCACAGGGCTTTCAAGGAAAGAGGCATTCAGAGGTGGCTTACCACAGCCTGCCTGCCTGGCCTTCCTCAGTGGCCTCGCTTCCAAGCACTAACCCTGCTTGGCTTCCAAGATCTGATGAGATCAGCCATCCAAATTAGGGAAGGTCAAACCACTTTGCAGCCTCCTAGATAGAGCAGCTCTGTTGCATCAGTCTAGGCTCCCTCTAGCCCTGCATCCCACCTCCAACATCAACAGTTATACACCAGGTGAAGCTCATTCCAACCAGGAGCCTGTTGCCTTCAATCACCAGCAGTCACACTGGAGCTGGCAAAGAGCAGCTGGCCAGCATTAGAACCACAGCTCTGCTTCAACAAGTTCAGGGTACTCTTGGGCTCCTGTGCTCCAAGACAGGGGTACCAAATGTCTGGCCCGTGGGCCAGAACCAGCCCACCCAGGGATTACAGGCCTACAGGGCTATTTTCTCCCCCCTCCCCCTCCTGTCCTCCCCCTTCGAAGCTCAGAGGCTGATAAAGTTCTCTGCTTTTTCTGCCTTGTCTTTGGCAGCTGCAGCAGGAAACAAAGCTGCAAGGAAAACATGGAATGGAAGGGCAACTAGAATGATTAAAGGTTTGAAACACTTTCCCTATGAAGAAAGGTTAAAACGCTTGGGGCTCTTTAGCTTGGAGAAACGTCGACTGCGGGGTGACATGATAGAAGTTTACAAGATTATGCATGGGATGGAGACGGTGGAGAAAGAAGTACTTTTCTCCCTTTCTCACAATACAAGAACTCGTGGGCATTCAATGAAATTGCTGAGAAGTCAGGTTAAAACAGATAAAAGGAGAGACTTCTTCACCCAAAGGGTGATTAATATGTGGAATTCACTGCCACAGGAGGTGGTGGTGGCTACAAGCATAGCCAGCTTCAAGAGGGGGTTAGATAAAAATATGGAGCAGAGGTCCATCAGTGGCTATTAGCCACAGTGTGTGTGTGTGTATATATATATATATATATATATATATATATATAATTTTTTTTGGGCCACTGTGTGACACAGAGTGTTGGACTGGATGGGCCATTGGCCTGATCCAACATGGCTTCTCTTATGTTCTTATGTTCCATTAAGGCCTCTGTGCCAAGATAGATACGGCCCAGAGACCTTAATGGAACATCCATTTCACATTTTCCTTTTAACTTTGTCTGTGCTGCCATGTGTTTCAATGGAGTGGAGATCAGTTTCACTTTCGGCGCTCCTATAGCCAGCCGAAGCTCATGCTTCCTGGAGTTGTGTCCTTGCAAATAAAGGGTTGATGCTTTGAGCCAGCTTGTCTCTACTCAATGGACCTGAGAACTGGTGCCTAGAGAACTGATGAGTACTCTAACCTGGGAACTCACAGTCAAAGGGGGGATATTACACTGGAGAGCCATTGCCAATATAAATAGACTCCCAGGGGGGGGGGGAGAGAGAAGCTTGCAATGCCATTTCATTGTTTTCCCAGACTCAGCTTTTTTATGTTTAGTTTCTGCTCTAATCGTTGTGCTTTATCTTGTTTTATTTTTAAAATTGCACTGCCAAATCCCACTATTCCCCCACCTTTCCATTTTAACAAAATCTTGCAAGAGTTTTAAGCATGTTTGTATTTTAAATTGAAAAATAATATCTTTAACTGTGTATATTTGTATCCTTTATAAAGTTTATATCTCCACTACCTCACATTACATTTGATGACCCAGCCCCACCTGTCAGACGATGGAGGTTCAAAGCAAACGGACTTCCATTTGTTGTTTATTTGACGTTTATTTGATATCTCAAGGTTCTGAACAGGCAAGCATTGGAACTGATATCGTTTAGTGGGAAAGACACAGCTTTAAACGCTTACATCAAAGAGTTTCTAAACAATACTACATTCTCACACTTCTGAACTACAAGTAACACCTTCTCGACTCCTTATTGCTTGTGGTTCCTCTTCTCACAGAGGAGCCCTGCTGGCTCTCCTTGAGGCATGCTATCTTCAAAGAACTGTTGCTTTTGTTAGTACTATGCAGAGGAATTCACAGCAGGAATTAGTAACATCTCTAGAGCTGTTTGATATGCAAGGCCTCTGTCTCATGGTTAGTAGCAAATGCTCAAAATGGGGTTAGTCATGTCAAGATGCATGTTATAGTTTAATCATATTCAGCATAATATCACATTAAGATTCTCCAGTGTCTGACACCACCAAGCTCCATTTGGGCCAGATGCAGCCCTCCTAACAAGTGCGTTCAACACCCCTGCCCCACAAGCAAGACCACATACCAGTTCATTCCTAACACTGTGACACTGCAAACACCCGGCACAGATCTTCTGCCCCATGCAACCTGAGGTGACAGCAGACTATTGATCTACTGCCATCCAGGTAGACTGGCTTCCAAAGCAGTTCACAAATAAATTCTATTACACTTTTAAATTAAAACTTAAACCCAGAACCATCTAAGTTTCTTTATCTTGTATTCCTTTCACTTTTATTACAGCAGGTGCATTCCCCATCAACCAATACAGTGTTTACACTGTGAAAGCCAGTTAGCTGTAACGGGTAAGAGCACAGACTCTAATCTAGAAGAACCAGGTTTGATTCCCCATTCCTCTGCATGCAGCTGCTGGTGTGGCATTGGGTCAGTCAAAGTTCTCTATGAGCTGTTCTCTCAAGAGCTCTCTTAGCCCCATCTCACAGAGTGTCTGATGTGGGGAGGGGAAAGGAAAGGAGATTGTAAACCACTCTGAGACTCCCAGTAAAGGGTGGGGTATAAATCTAGTATCTTCTTTTTCTTCCTTTTTATGTCAGTTACTGCAACACTATGCCAAGTCTCATCTTTCTACATTATGACAACGGTTTGTAAAATCATCATTCATATTGTTACTAATACTGTAATTACAAATGAAAAATCACAATAAAGCATTGTTTAAAATTAAAACTTACATCCATTGCTTCCACCTCATTTTCAAACCTCTTCTGGACTTTCCCAACTAGCTGGAAAAAGCTGGGGTTGACCATTCTTTCAGCCTCTTCTTCAGTACAAATTCTCAAATCCAACAGCTTTTCCTTTAAAAAAGAAATCAGTTCTGTACATCCAGCCATGTATGAAATGCTAACCAATAATTCCTCCCACCATCCCTGCAAAATTTTTGCACTTTAAAACAAGTTGCCTTTTTCTGTTATTAATAAGACAACAAAGATATATTCATTATATTTAAAAATTAAAACCAAGATCCCACATGGTGGGGAGGGGGTTAGGAGGCTAGGCTAATCACAGAACCTGTGATCAATTAGCTGGGATGCATGTCTATCATTATTTCCAAGGCAAAACCAGACTAGACAAGGTGGATGGCAACCAGAGAAGGGGCTTTTCAGTGCTGGCACCTTGCTTGTAGAACGTCCTTCCCTAGAATGCTTGCCTGGTGCCTACGCTGTTGCTTTCTCTAAAGCACCAGGCTAAAATGTTTCAAATTAAGGGGCTGATTTTTTAAAATATCTATGTTTGTATACTGAGTTGGGCTTTTTAAAATTCTGAAGGTAATTAATATTTTTTAATCTGTCTTTTTTATTATTGTATAAGCTGCCTCAAACAGGGTCCTGGAAAGGTGGCGCAAAAATGCTCTTATATAAATAAATAATAAATAAAACAGGACCCAGGCAGAACTGCGATGAGGTCTGCTTGGATATTACGTTTGTCTTCCCCTTATTACTGTGAGATGAGAACCCCAAGGAGAATGTTAAGAACATAAGAAAATAAGAGAGGCCATGTTGGATCAAGCCAATGGCCCATCCAGTCCAACACTCTGGGCGTTTTCGCACTGACCTTTTACTGGCGCGACCACCCTCCTCACGCCGGCGGATCTGCAGGGATTTCGCACCAGAAGCGCCGGCGCAGCCAAAAGAGCCGGCTACTTCCGTCGCGAAACCCGCTCAAACGTTTTCCTGCTTCTTGGCAGTTTCCGTTTGAGCTGGTTTCGCAACGGAAGTTGCCGGCTCTTTTGGCTGCGCCGGCGCTTCTGGTGCGAAATCCCTGCAGATCCGCCGGCGTGAGGAGGGTGGTCGCGCCAGTAAAAGGTCAGTGCGAAATCAGCCTCTGTGTCACACAGTGGCCAAAAAGAGAGAGAGAGAAATGTTAGGGTTCTATCACCAGATAATGAAACTTTCTCCAAAAGAACATCACGTTTAGTTACTACACAAGTGAGTCTGGATTTTGTATCTAGAGGAGAGACAGTTTGTTCTCAACTCTCATTCAACGTCACCTGCTTTTGTAAAGAGCATTTGGTTCTATTTCCATGTAACACCAACCTAAAGCTTGGTTTTACACAAGCAAGCCTCCCACTTTCTCCCCTTGGGCACTCTGGGTTCCTCCCTTTGGAGGCAAACCAGATCCTCCCATTTCCCTTCTGCTTCGCTGGAAATTATGGTCAAACCACACCTTACAAATCTGGCCTGGAGCACAAGTGCAAACTACAGTTTACCATTTCAAATGTAGCAGCAAATGGTGGTTTGCTGAAAAGCAAGAAATTAGGGAGAAAACTCAGGCGAGCCTGAGGCCCTCTCATAGAACTCCACACCATCATTATGTCACATGTGAACCAAGACAACACCCCAGGCATCTGGGAGACACAAGGACCGCCTTGATGAATTATCCCTGCCCAGATTCCTTCTTTGCCAGGAGGAGGGCATCTGATTAAGGTCTCTAGCCCACAGTGTTTGTGCGTTCTATGCATGGGGAAGAGTGAAACCAATTGAAGTTCAATGATTTTAAGTCTAATTGATTCCAGCAGGAGAGTTAACTGTGTGCAGTCAACTGTAATAAACAGGCTAAAAGCCCCTTAGCTTAGGCTGTGCAGTTCCCACTCTTCTCTTTAAAACACAAAACAAAAACTCCTTGCTTATCCCACCAACCTTGCACTCCTGCACATACGACAAACATTCCTGGCAAACCTTCTCGTACTGGATGCGAATTCTCATCATGTATTGCACATTGTGGGTATCTTAACATGGGAAAGAAAAGGATGGAAGAAAAGTTCTGGAGTGAAATCGTCACAGTTTTCTGTAACCTACAGCAGGAGTAAGTGCAACCAACTGGCCATTCCTAGGACCACAGAATGGGTTTGGCATTGAGATGAAATGGTCCAGAATCAACGCTGAAGAGTGGTCACTCAGTGGGTGATGATGTCAATTCTGCACAGGTATCAAGTCTCTGCCCTCCCCTGGAACTCGAATCCTGCCCCCAGACCTAACCACACCACCCGCTCCAGCACAGCTGTACACCACGAGGTGCCTCATTCTAGGCAGAAGACAATGCAGCCATTGCAGCTGGAAAGGGGTGTATTCTTTCTTTTATTCACCCCGACTTCTCCACAATAAAGACTCAAAGTGGCTTTCAGCATTCTCCTCTCCTCCATTTCATCCTCACAACGGCCCTGTGAGGTAGGTCAGGCTGAGACAGTGGGACTAGCCCGAGGTCACCCAGCAAGCTTCCATGGCATGACTGGGGATTTGAACCTGGACCTCCCAGATACTAGTCTGCCACTTTCAACCACTGCCCCAGCCTGGCTCTCAACCACTGCCCACAGCAGACTAGATTCCAAGATGCCCTCCTCCGTATGGAGGAGTCTTGCTGCAAGGCTGCATCAGTGACTGACTGACTGCACTGGGAGTGGAAAGGCACTCTGGGATTCAGCCCAATATTTTGGCAGTCATGGAATTCAGCTTTCCAAGTTTACAGACGGAGAGCTCACTGCCTTCCCAATAAAAAGTATTCCAGACGGCTAGCAAAATCAATTGCGAGCAGTAATATCATACAATAATATATGGCAAAATATCCAGCACAAGGCAGTTTCCTAATACCAGTGATCTCAAGCACCCTTCCAGTAGTACCATGTCTCCATCCCCCCAGCCAAGACCACCTTCTGCAGATGTCCCTCTCTCCTCCTGCCTCAGAATGGAAGCTGAACACTACACAGTCAGGGCCTTCTTGGTGATGGCACCGAGACTCTGGAACTCCCTATCCAGGAAGGCACATTTCGCTTTGTACCCCCACCCCCAGCAAGTGAAGACAGTCTTTTTCCAGCGAGCACTGAACACTAACTTAAACGGTCTTGTTTTGCTGAATACATCTGTGCTAAGCCTTGAGATTTATTTTTTGTTGATTTGGATATTAGTCATTATTGCTGGTCTGTTTTTAGGTTATTATTTTGAGTTATTCTTATGTTAGTGGCTTTGCTAGCTAGTAGGCCAGAATGAAATATGTTTTTTAAAAATAAAACACAAATAATAGTGTACCCTTCCCCTTTCCTTCAGTCACTATTTTCACTTATTATCTAAAGAGAAGACAGGGGTCAAGTGAACTTCTTTGGGGATGGTATTTCAATACCACCACAGAGAAGACCCTGTCCATCTACATGACTAGGGGGCACCCAGAGCACATCTCAACCCACAGCAGATCCATATGGGATACACTGCCTTTCTGGGATTGTCACCCCAGACTTTAAAGATCAGCACCAGGACCTGAAAATCTGTCTGGAAGCAAAATATTCCTTCCATTGTGCAGTTCACAGATCCCATTTTGTCCTTCTCTCCCTCCCCTCCTGCCAGAACAGCCTTCCTTGGAATTTACCTTGCTTTGTCTCTCCTACCTCGGACATCAGCCAGACTTCCACCCTCATTATGTTACATTCTTCCCTGGGTCCTCTCCAGGTTCATGCAATCCTCATGCGTTTATAAGTTCCCTACTGGAAACTCAGTTCCCAGGTGTACAGGACATGATTCTGACCAGGACCACAGCACTTCAGCCTTCCCTCCCCCTCTGCCCCGAGACATCCCCTTCCTGCTAGGGGACTGGGGGAGCAAAAGCAGCCTCTGGATGAGCCCTCTGGGCAACAGTCAACCTTTCCATGGGGATCTGGGTTGACAGTGGAAGGCAATCTGGGGTTCTCAGGATGCTACATTTGTTCGCATTTGCCTGCTGGTTGTACACATGGCTTTATTTGGGGCTTTGGAAGTGTTAACTGTGTTTACTGTATGGCACTTCAATCTAACATGGAGAATTGAAATACACATTTTTAAAAACAAGCCTGCAAATCACTTTCAAGTATCCAGAAGGGTTCCAACCAAATTTTAATCAAGGTGCCCTAACAGAAGTTAAGTTCAAGGGAAACTTGTTTGCAGGCAGCATAAAGAACAGAAGGGAGGGTACAGCCCGATCTCCTAAGCTAAGTAGGGCTGGTACTCGGAAGGCTCTGCAAAGGAAAGGAAGAAGATGAAGAAGATATTGGATATATACCCCTCCCTCCACTCCAAAGAGTCTCAGAGCGGCTCACAATCTCCTTTCCCTTCCTCCCCCACAACAGACACCCTGTGAGGTGGGTGGGGCTGGAGAGGGTTCTCACAGCAGCTGCCCTTTCAAGGACAACCTCTGCCAGAGCTATGGCTGACCCAAGCCATGCCAGCAGGTGCAAGTGGAGGAGTGGGGAATCAAACCCGGTTTTCCCAGATAAGAGTCCACGCACTTAACCGCTACACCAAACTGGCTCTCCAGGAGTGGCAACCCAGCTTTGCTTCTCACTTGCATTGATGAAAGCCCCTTGCTGGGGGTTGCCATAGCCTGGAAACTATTACTGTAGGAGAAGCCACTCGGTCTTTACAAAGAATGAGTTAGAGCCTTGTGAGAAAATGACAGGATTTTTGGGTTCCACTTAAAAGCCATCACTCTTGATAAAGGCAACAAAATGTCTGACACCGGCTAATGTGGACTGGCTTTCTGTGGATGAATTTATTCTTTATCCCAACACCTCGTTGAAATAATAGTGGACTGAGTGTGCATGACTGTGAAGTGGAATATTTGTTTTTGATAAAGTGCCTGTGTGCGCTCTCGAAAAAGAATTTAGTACAGACTGTTTTCTAATGTTTTGGTTTATGAGTCACATGCAGACTCTTAAGCTTTAAAAAGTGCCTGCGTGAGCTCTGATTGATTCCACTGCAGACTTTGGATTCATTTAAGTGCAGACTGTTTGGAAAAAGAGGTTATGTTAAAGTGCCTGTGTGCACTCTTATGTATTTTACTGCAGTCTGTTTAAAGATAGAAGCTTTGGAATGATCAAGTGCCTGTGTGCACATGCATATTTCTCATTACAGACTGTTCAGAAGTAGAGGCTACTCAGAAGTAGAGGCGATATTATTTTGTTGTAATAAATGTTTGATAGAATGGTGTTTATAGTTTCACCCTGATGTTTCTTCCATTATAACCTGGAAATTAAGCAGGGCTGGTACTTGGATGGGCTTTTTGGAAGGCAGTGGCAACCACCTTTGCTTCTCACTTGCCTTGAAAGCCCCTTGTCAAGGTCACTATAAGTCAGCTGCAGCTTGATGCCACTTTCTACACACGGAGCAGAAACAAGCCATGCTTGGCCGTGGCTCTGTTTCCTTTTTTGTGTGAGTGTCCCAACCATGCAGAAGCTCCTGGATTCCATCCCTATGAAGTCCTCACAGCTAGGACTATCTTATCTTATCTTATCACAAAGTTACATGAGTAAGTTGGGTTGTGACTCATTGCAAACCCATCTGGAGAAACACAGCAGCCCTCCAGGATACAGAGGAAGGCCATACCCAGTGTGAACACTGCAAATTCAAGCTATTTTCCTACTTACCTATACGTTTATTTAATGCCACAACAGATTCATACCACTCATTTATCTGAGCCTTGGAATGCATCAGAGGTAATAAATTGCTAACAAAACAAGAAACAAGAATTAGCCCACAGAATACATTGAGGGTACATTTGCACTCCTAACAGCATTTGTGTTTTCACTGGGTAAAAACACCAGTCTAAAACACGGCCAGTTCTATCGGTAACAAACAATCCACCAGCTCCGATGCACAGAAGAGGACTTCCAGATGCACTCAGAGATGGCAGAGGGCAGTGACCACTGTGGATGGCCAGAAGACGGTACTGCAGCCTCTTGATCAGCACAGATCAGGTGACATAAGAGGCCAACGGAACCCCACCTTGCTTACAAAGTCACAAACTGGGCCTGGATCCTCACAGTGATGCATTTCTTGTTTGGATGCACTTAGAAATCTCACCCCTACGTATTTACCTGATAGCCTGCCCCATGCCTACTTTAATTCTCCTGCCTCTCAGCTCTGTAGCTAGCTGCCCTTCCTCCTCCCAGATCTTTCTGGACTTGCATCTCCTTGCAGATGGATTCCTCAGCCTTCTTCCTCCTACCTCATTCCTTTTGCTGCCCACACCCTCATTCTGATATCAAACTTAACTGGGCTTGACCTTCCACCTTGGCGGGGGCAGCTGGATGCTCATCCATTCCCACCCACCTGCAAAGCTGCACTTTATTCTCCTGTCCTGTCCACATACCCAAGAGAGTATAAAAGTGCCGTCCTCTTTTCGCTGAGCATTAGTTGATCTTGTAGCATGTTCTCCAGCTCCTTCTTCACAATGCTCGGGTTCTGTATTCTTTCGTTTTCCATAAATTTTCTATAGGACACAAGCAAACATCAAATTAAATATTTTACTGAGGACCTTTTGCAGCTTAAAAACCAGGAGCTGTAGGCAGCCAGGAGTCTCAAAGGCCCAGTGTGACCAAAGGTGAGAGCCATGGGCTGTTCTCCACCGTCCTGCAGTACCACCACCACCACCACCGGAAAGCTGGACCACAGTCACCAGCTCATAAAGGATCAGGGGAGACAAGGGGCCAGCAGCAACCTGCTTGGGCCCATGATGCTACTGGCTCTTGTCTGCTTCTTCAGACGGAGCAAACCGTGCGGGCACTGATGGGGCTGTTTCTGGCAGCCATCACCTTTGCCTGCTAGCCTCTGGACCACCAACTATGACATAGATGATGATGCAGCCTCAACTCTGCTTGTTGAAAAGACTGTATCTTGTGACCGTGTTCTGGAAACTAAGGGAGTTCTGCAGCAGATATGCTCAGCTAAGAAGGTGCTGGGTGGTGCTTGTTCCCTGCCCCTCTGGAGCTACAGGTCAGAGGAGGGGAGTTCAGGCATCACACCCAGGACACTGGAATTAAACGGTCAGAGCCCTCCCATTCTTCTCTGGAATCAGGGCACTTCAGGTAACCAGGTCTGGGCCACTACCTAGTCTAAACTTCTGCTCAGATTCAGTGGTGCAATTAATCTTCTCTTGCCAAGTTCCTGACCTGAAGTTGTACAATATAGACTCTTTCTGCATGGTTTTCCAAGCCTGTATCCTCTCCTCCAGTTTGCGCCGGAGGAAGACGTTCTTCTTCAGGTCAGCCTCCATCAGATTCACAAACAGCCTGACCACTGCTCTCCGATTGGCCAACAGAGCTTGGTTTATCATCTGTGCTTCGGAAATGCAAACAAATAATCAACGGAGGAGGAAATTGGATTCCTTCACCCAGAGTCTCAGAGTGCCCTTTCCCTTCACCCAGAGTCTCAGAGTGCTTTTCCAAACTCCTTTCCCTTCCCCTCCCCACAACAGATGCCCTGTGAGGTATGTGGGGCTGAGAGAGCTCCTTCCAGAACTACTCTTGACAGAACAGCTCTGAGAAAAGTGTGACTGACCCAAAGTCACACAACACTAAACTGGCTCTCAAGCGAGATAGCATGGTGGGGAACCAGCTTGATGGGCCCAGGAAGATAAATGGGAATCCCCAATCAAAGCCTGGGCTCAATCCATTAACAGCGCACTCCAAAAACAGAGGTGTATATTCTAAGGCCACTGAAATCTATGGACTTAGAAGGGGGCAACTCTGCTTAGGACTGCGCTGCTGATTTGCTAATTAAAGCAAGGAAGTGTTGGGCCCAGTGAGGACAGGAAAGGTTTATTTGGTGTACCTTTCAAAGTATATTTATGAGGGGTTTATGAGTCTGAAATAAAGGCTGAAAACATGCAATGTCAACAGCCAAGTCACTCCCGACTCGAGCCCAGTCTCCACTTGCCCTGGTCACTTGCTTGACGGACGTCCCTCCCAACAAACTGGACACTGGCTCTGCCATTAGTGAGCTTTACATTTTATTTCATTTTTCTAAGTACCAAGTGTATTTTTATCATTAAAACATTTGTATTTTTCCTTATTTAAAAAAGTAAGAGTTGCAAAATTGCTCTAGTGGGGGGGGGGGGGCGATACACAGGCATCAGCCAATAGGCACTCTCCAGAGGCAGGGGCTACTCATGCGCCAGGCTGAAAACCTACAGAAGCAATTCTTGCAGAAGATCATCCCAGAACAGAACCTGCCAAGCTGAACATCAGCCGTATCGTCCCTGCCTTCCTCACAGAAGCACATCTGTATACAACCAAATAACACAGGCACGTGGCCTGTCTTGCTTTTGCCCTGATGGACTCTTTCCATTGGTCTTATCCCTCTTTGCTCTTATCCCTCTTTCCATTGGCCTTATCCCTCTTTCCTGTCCAGCCTCACACGTACATACCCAGATTCTGCACCATAAGTATGGTCAAGTTCAGTCACTACATCAAGCAAGAGCATTTGGGTATTTTTATAAAGGCACAATGCTAGGCCCTCCCAGCAAGAAGAGAGATCTTACCATGGCTTCCTTGTGTATGAACCTGTGGATATCAGATGATAAGAGATAGCCAGTATCTTCCAAAATCTTGGTGTAATTTTTCAGCATGTCTTTAATCTGGAAATCAGAAGAAGAAAGTATGAAGGAAACAATCAGGCTGTGTGGTACCTTTTAGGTGAGATGAAGTACCATGTGCCGTACTGATAAACCACTCTTCAGCTGAAAGGACTGCCACAGGCAGTCTCTCTCTGTGTGTACATTTATTGTCTCACTGTCAAACAACTACAGCCCATCTTTAACCTTGGACTCTGGCAGCAGGACCGAGCCATTTGCCCCTGAAGAAAGAGACAGGCCTGCTCTGAGCTGCTCTTCAGCACTGCTGCTGTGAATGGCCAGAGGGGAGTACTGCAGCTACCCACTCAGCTGGTGCCATGTGGAGCTAAAGGAACTCTATCTACTATTATCCAGCTTGACTCAGCCTGTATCTAAGCAGGTCATCACTTAGGCACAGGCTGAGCCAAGCCACCAGCAGCCAAATAATAGCACAGATGATCTTTCAGCAAGCTCCAATGATTGATGCAGTCACATCCGAAGAAGACATTTTGCCACGGTGCTTCTAAAATAGCCTCTCCACTCCAGGACAAAGAAGGTCTTGTGAACATATGAAGCAATCCTTACACCAGGGGTGGTCAAACTGTGGCTCGGGAGCCACAAGTAGATCTTTCACACATATTGTGTGGCTCTCCAAGCCCCCACTGCCTCATCAGCCAGCTTGAGGAAGGCATTTATCTCTCTACATTACTTCTCCAATCAAAGTCAACCAATGGCTTGGAGAATGCACTTAAAATTAAAGTTGCTTTCTTTCCACCTCTCCCTCCCTCCCCATCTATTTGCCTGCCTTCCTCCCTCCCTTCCTCCTGTCTTACAGCTCTCAAACATCTGATATTTATTCTATGTGGTTCTTATAAGTTTGGCCACCCCTGCCTTTCACAGACCTTTGATTCAACTGGAACTGGAGGTCCACGAATCCAGACAAATGCAATGCATGTAGTCTGGCCCTAAGCCACAGCTTCTCCTTGGTCTCTCTGCTCCATTCCTCTCTCTTCACAGAGTGCTTCAGAGTTTTTCCCTCAGGACCATTTCTTAAAGTCAGCGGACTGAGGTGGGAGGCAGTGCTGCTTGGGACCCGCACTCCAGCCAAATGTTCAACCAAGCCCTCAATCAGCATCCTTGACTCACCAATTCTGCTCGAGCCACTTCGGCCTTCTGTAAGGCTCCGTCCAGTTCTCTAATCCACTGCTTTCTTTGCAAGATCTCCTGGGAGACAAGATTCCACATCTCTTCAAAATCCTGCAAAGAGGAACATAATATGGATTCACTGGGGGGATGGGGTTTCAGGGGAGATCCATAACTTAAAAAATATAGCAAGGAAACTCTGGGAGGATAAACTAGTCTATGTTGGTGATTTATGAGGGATTCAATCAATGAGCAGTTCAGTAACAGCAGGTGAGCTTCCCTGAGAGCCAGCTTGCTTGCTGCTCTCCAACTCCAGCCGCAGTCCTCCCAGCCACAGAACCTCTGTCTTTGAAGTCTTCAGTTTCAACCTGCTCTGCTTTAGCTAGCCCACCATGGCTTCCAGACCCTCAGCCAGAGATGATGGGACCAAAGCCGATTGGTTACCCAACAGCAAACAGAGCTGAGTGTCATCTGCATATTGATGACACCCTAGCCCGAAGCTCTGGGCAAGGGGCGCATATAGATGTTAAACAGCATTGAGGAAAGGAGTAACCCTTGAGGGACGCCACAGAAAACACATCCTCCCCTTGTGCTACCCTCTGTCCCCGTCCATGCAAAAATGAGAACCATTGTGCTACCCTCTGTCCCCGTCCATGCAAAAATGAGAACCATTGTAAGGCCAACCCACATCAGCAAGGCAGTGGGCCAGCAGATCGTAGTCAACTGCGTCAAACACTGCCTTAAGATCTAACAATAACAGCAGTGCTAAGCTGACCTGCCTCGATCCATCTACAGTTGGAGATCATCCATCAGAGCGACCAGAACAGTCTCAGTCCCGTGACCAGGGCAGAAGTTGTATACTTGTTAGTTTTGAAATATTGATAGCTTAAAGAGTTGGGAGGTATAGGCTGCAGACAGGTATGTGCTCCCATATTGTAGGTCTACGGGTGGAGCAGAAGTTTCTTCCCAAGCCTGCAGTTCTGGGCTCCCCTGGACCAATTCAGTTTCTTATGAATATCTTATCTGTTAATCAACTGTATTATCAGATCAAAACAAGAAGACTGAAGACTTCAAGAATTTAAGAACTTGGGGAACTAACTATTGTTTTAAAGCATAATTAATGATCGTTTTGAGAAGCGAAGGGGAAAAAATGAACATAGTTTAAATATAGGACCATATATAGTATGTTGTTTTTGGAGAATAGAACAGTTAACATTTAGTACTCATCAAAAGTAAAGTTTATGTGTGAGAGCTACCCCGCACCCCCACCCTTTGGAATCCTTTTGAAGCATTAAAAGTATTGTATCAATGTATTTGCAGCATCACGCTCAAGAATCTGTTACACTGAAAGTATCGGTTTATCAATAAACGTAGTTTTGTATCAACTTCAACTCGCCATTGAAACTGCATGCTTGACATTTTGAGAGTAAACCTATAAGAAGTTTAACCGCCCTGGCAACTTTATAACCGAAAGGCTGAAAAGATTCCAGTGAGCAGTGAACTTCCAGAAACTGAGGAAGGGGCGAGAGCACCAACACCGCCGTGGCACGTGCTGGACACCTGGAGAGTCGCTGGAAAGGGCTCCCCTCTCCATATTCAACAACTCTTGGTCACCCCGTGCCAGTGGCAACTGAGTACCTCCACTACCACGATGGATGAGGCCCCGGCACGCAGAGATGCCATCCTAACCAGGCACATGCGCCGGGTGAAGATGGCCAACGAAGAGAGTGAGGTGTCTGAGCCTGGAGAGGAGGGGAGAGCAGCAGTGACCGGTGCGGAAGCCGACCCACCTCTGGCTGAGGTGGAAGCAGTTGGGACCCACGAGATAATGGGCCTGAGGGAGGATGAAGGTGAGATTGCTCGAGAATTCCGATCGATGGTACGAAAGGAAGTCGAAGAGGTCACCATGGGGTTGCGGGATGAGATGCAAGCGACGACCACCATGATGGCCGGAGAGTTCAACAGGCAAGTCGACCAGATTCTGAGGACAGCTGACCCAAGACGAGCCCCGCAACCGCCTGCAGCTAGGCCCTCGACAATACCGCCATGGGTGCAGCCGGTGGCACCCCTGGCCCCTCGGGAAGGGGGCCAAGGAAGAGAGTTGGAAGCCACCTTTGACGGAGATCCTGAGGAGGTGGAATACTTCACAATCCAGGCTAATAGCTACATGCATTACTGGGGGAACACCTTCCCTGATGAATTTAGTCGTGTGGACTATCTGGGATCGAAGCTGAAGGGGGCCGCTAAAAGATGGTACGTGAGTCTGTACAAGGCCATGAGTCCGGAACTGAATGATGTGGCCACTTTCTTACAGGCCCTACTGGCCCAGTATGAGGACCCCCTGCAGGAGACCCGTGCGTTGGCCACCCTGAGGGACATACAACAAGGCTCTAAGTCAATCTGTGAGTATGCGGCCGAGTTCTGCACCAACGCTGCCAAAGTAAGGGGGTGGAGCAAGCTGATGAAGATTGAGCATTTCACCCGCGGGCTGAACGCCAGTGTCCTGGATCAAGCCCTGTAGCAGGCGAGACCAACCAACCTGATGGGGTGGATACAGCTGGCAGGGGAAGTGGAAACCAACATGAAGAGAGTGGCCATGCAACACCAGCAACAGAGTGGCAAGTCGGGCCGTGACCCGAAATCCGAGGTGAAGACGGAGGCGAAGAAAACCCAGGTGGGGGGAGCAACCGGGAAGCCCCCAGCAACCCGCAAATGCTTTCGGTGCGGGGACCCGAACCACCTGGCCAGCAGCTGCCCGAACCCTCCTAGACCGCCATCCAGCACCTCCAAGACAAGCACTCCGACTCCAAAGAAGCAGACCGGCTGCTCTAAGGACGCAGCAAAGAGCAACACAGCCGCGAGCTCAATGCCTGATGAGGACACCATCGTCATCGATGAGCTGAGTGAGATGTCCTGGGAGGACGAGCCAGCGGGAAACGAGGACGACTTGCTCTAAACGGTGCCAGTCAGCAGGTCACCGATTAACCGGCACCACTCAGGGTGAGAGTAACGGGGTCGCTATATTTTGTGCCAATGATTCTGCTAAACAGCAGACTCAAGAGGTTCGTGCAGGTGAAAGCTTCGATTGACTCGGGGTGCACGAGAGACATAATCACCCCTAAGCTGGTGGACGCATTGGGGCTTCCCACGACGGCTTTGCCGCATCCCATCCAGTTTGAGCAGATGGATGGGTTAGTGATGAGGGGGGAGCCATGCGTATTAGAGACTCAATTAGTACTGGTGGGCGTTAAAGACCACTGGGACCAGGAGGCTTTTGTAATAGCCCCATCATCCTCTTATGATGTGGTTTTGGAAGTAGGGTGGCTAGCCAAGCACGAGCCAGACATTCGATGGGGAGACCAGACGATAGAATTCAATGATCCGAGGTGTCGACCCCATCATTGGAATAAGAAATGGGGCCCCAGTCCGCCGCCCCGAAATGAAAAGGTTTGCTTGACAATGGAGGAAATCCAGTCGATCCCTAAGGCTTATCGAGACTTAAGGGGGGTGTTCAGTGAACAGTGAGCCTATGAACTTCCGCCCCATAGGGACATGGACTGTGCCATTGAACTGATCCCGGGGCAGACCCTGCCTAAGGCCAAGTTGTACTCGATGGGGTGGGCTGAGAAGGTGGAACTGAGGAAGTTCCTAGATAAGAACTTGAAGAGAGGTTTTATCCAACCTGCCACAGCCCCCCATGCATCCCCCGTCCTCTTTAGGAAAAAGAAGGATGGCTCGCTCAGAGTTTGTACTGATTTTCGGGGGATTAATGGGATTTCCACCTCCAATGCTTATCCAATACCCCTCATCAAGGACTTACTCAGTACTGTGTCGGAGGGGAAGATCTTTACTAAGCTGGACTTGAGGGATGCATACTTCAGGGTGCGCATCAAAGAGGCGTGCATAGCTCAACCAAGGCTTCCCTGTTTCAGATTGTAAATAGGTACGAAGGCAAGCCTGTTCCATTGTTGCCGGGGGGAGAGCGAACCCGAGACCCAACCTCTTTCGAGCAATGGTGGGGCAAATTAGAGAGCAGCTGGAAGGGGATCCAAGAGAACTTGGAAGTGGCCAAGGAGGCTTATAAAAAGCAGTATGATAAATCCCATGTGCCCGTTTGGGATTTCCAAGTGAGGGACTCTGTGTTTGTGTCAACAAAAAACCTTCCACTGAATCAGCCTTCAAAGAAGCTGGCATATAGACTTTTGGGTCCTTTTAAGATCAAGAGGGTAATCAATAAAGTGACAGTAAAATTGGAGTTGCCCAAGATGTTTAGTAAAATACACCCTGTCTTTCACTGCAGTCTTTTGCGAAGAGACCTGGGTGGATATTCCTTGGCACCCTCGACCGCCAGCTCCACAACCTATCCAGATTGGGAATCTGAGTCATCATGAAGTGCAAGAAATTTTAGATGCTAAAATGAAACGTGGAGTGTTGTATTATTTGATTAAGTGGAAACATTTCCCGGCCAGCGAAAATGAATGGGTAGTAGAACAAGATGTTTTAGCCCCTGATTTGATAAACAAGTTTTATAAAGCATTTCCTCAGAAACCCCAATGCTGATGTTAAGGGGGGCAGTATGTCAAGCGTGGTGAAATTCCATTGATTGTTATAGGGTCCTTCATAACACTGGTCTGTGAAGTATCATGGAGGTCCAAGCTTTGCTAGCTTTGTTATTCTTTCCCCTCCCCCTTTGTTGCTTGTAAAGTAGAAGTAGTGGGAAATGAAACTAACTTGAGAAGAAGTAATCAGCACCTTCCCATACATTCCTGGTAGAAAGTGCGACACATCTGGGGAAAGCAAGGACAGAGTTCTGATAACACTATGAGAATGTAGACATCTATGATAGTTTATGTGTGAGAGCTACCCCGAGCCCCCACCCTTTGGAATTCTTTTGAAGTAAGCCTTAAAAGTATTGTATCAATGTATTTGCAGCATCACTCTCAAGAATCTGTTACACTGAAAGTATCGGTTTATCAATAAACGTAGTTTTTTATCAACTTTGACTCGTCATTGAAACCACATGCTTGACACTTGCTTTGTAAGAGTATTTGACTCTTGTTGCATCTGCTGTTTTTCTCCTTCATTAGCAGGGGGTGCCATTTTCAGTTGTTCTGGTGTATAAGGGAGTTGGGGTTTCCCCTGCTCGTCCGGCCGAAAAAAGTCTTCAACAGTTGTCGATCTTAAGTTTCTTGCGTTGTTTTTAGCTGCTCATTTTCTGCATTTATTTTTGTTCATATCTCTCCGTCCAATTTATGGCAGTTTAATTCAGTTCTGGGAAAGTGGGAGCCCGCTCAGAATTATGCGTCCGCCATTGTTAAGCAACGCCCCCCCCCCCCCCCCCGTGGCTCTCAAAACCCCCACCAGCCCATTGGCTGGCTTGGAGAAGGCATTTCTCTCTTTAAATCACTTCTCCAAGCCAAGCCATCTAGCAGCTTGGAAAACACATTTAAAGTTGCTTTCATTTCACCTCTACCTCCCCAATCCTTTTTTCCTTCCTTCCTTGTGACTCTCATGTCTAGCAGCTCTCAAACATCTGACATTTCTTCTGTGCAGCTCTTGCATTAAGCAAGTTTGGCCACACCTGATTTAGCCTGATCTTGTCAGATCCTGGAAATAAGCAGCATCAGAACTTGGAAGGGAGACCACCAAGAAAGACTCCACAGAGGAAGGAAATGGAACGCCTCTGCCTTGATAAAGTGGAGGAGCAGTGTGATTTGAACCCAGTCTTTGTGAACAATACAGCAAAGCATCCCGAAGGTTTGGCCAGTGTGCAGAGGACAGTGTGATGCACAGCCTTACCTGCATGGTGAAGGTCTCAAGGTTGAGGTCATTTTCAATTTTTTTAAGAAGGCACTCAATGTTTTTATCAGACCCAGCTAACTTGGTCAAAAACAATTTCCCAGGCTCCAGAATGCTCAGTTCCCTTTCCTGCAATGGAAGAAAACATGCCGTGGATGAGTCCTTCACTTCCTACAAAACAGCCCCCAAGAGTAGTGAGCACACAGGAGGACGGCTCACCTTCCCAATGCTTGCCAGCTCCTGTCTTAGTGTTGCCACCACATCCTCATGACGGCGCTGCCTGGCCTTTGAGATTCGTTGAATGATGTTGCTGTTTTTCTTCTCCGGAACTTAGAAAGAGAAAGATGATTCTGACTGCTTGGAGAGCTGATAATTAAGACACGATGGATATAAAGGAAATACAGCATTTTGCGTGTGTGGTGCAAGCATCCTTCTTGTAGAAGTCAGAGCTTTTTTTTTTTTTAGAAAAAGACTCATTTACATATTAGGTCACACACCCTGTAATATGTAAATATCATTTACATATTAGGTCACACACCCATTCAGTAGGTTACTTTCCTCACAGGACAGTGCAGCACCATCAGCTGCATTTCATGGATGTGTGTTCTCACAAAGCCTAATGAGAGACTTTGTTTCCACTCCCCTCAAAAAAAGCATGGCCGGAGAGAGAGAGCACCATATGCAGGCAGCAGCAGGCCCAGTTTCTCCCAGGAGGGGACACTCATGGGTGGCTGCGCATCTCTTGCTCTCTTCACAAGCCCGCTGGAGGCTGGAGGCGGCAGAGGGCGGAGAATGCAGGGTCCGTGGGTCTGCCTAGAGACCTTTTTTTTTTTTAACTAGATCCCTCGCCAAACCAGCTGGAACTTTGTCCCTGTGTGCTCCTGCTCAAAAAAGCCCTGGTAGAAGCAAAATGACTTCCTGAGCTTTTCCATCGTTTGCTATCTGGTCATCCACTTATTGGCTAGATGGCTGGCAGCTACTGAGGGCTGAAGCAAACAACTTGGTGGTTTCTGAGTTCAATCAGTGGCAGAAATTAAGGGGTACTCCGTTTACACCTAAAAGGAAGACTAGGTTTTTTCAGTCATGCACCATAAAAAAAACCCCTCACATACAAGTTGGTTACATGCACTAATAACACACCTTTTGTATACAGCCCTTTTTAGACTGATTCAGGCAAATAGCTGTGTTGGTCTGAAGCAACAGAACAAAGTCTGAGTCCAGTCAGGCACCTTAAAGACCAACAAAGTCTTGAGAGCCAGCTTGGTGTAGTGGTTAAGCGCATGGACTCTTATCTGGGAGAACCGGGATTGATTCCCCACTCCTCCACTTGCACCTGCTGGAATGGCCTTGGGTCAGCCATAGTTCTGGCAGAGGTTGTCCTTGAAAGGGCAGCTGCTGTGAGAGCCCTCTCATCCCCACCCACCTCACAGGGTGCCTGTTGTGGGGGGAGAAGATATAGGAGATTGTGAACCGCTCTGAGTCTCTGATTCAGAGAGAAGGGCGGGGTATAAATCTGCAATTCTTCTTCTTCTGGGTATAAGCTTTCATGTGCATGTGAAGTATACATGCAAAAAAAAGGCATATATCTAGAATTAAACTTTGTCTTCAAGGTGCCAGTGTACTCAAACCTTTTCTAGACCAATCATCTTATTCTCAAGGCCATATTCTTTTTGGACAAATTTCAAAATAAACAGTTTTTCTTACTTAGTCCCTAAATGCTTGTTGGTCACAAAGAAACTAGTTTTGCAAACAGCTTCTTCTTGAACAAGCTCGGTGAAAGGAAGAACTGAACAGAACACAATGAAACTTATCCTACAGATGTTTCAATATATAGAAAGGCAGCCATATTGTTCTGGTGATACTAAAATTTATTTAAGTTAATTAATCAATATATAAAATGCATGTGATTAAATCAACTCAAATCTCTTTCCATGGCCTCCTGCAGTATGGACCCGCAGACATGGTCTTCAGGAGGGGTTGTGATCCTGCTTCCGATTTTCTGGGAGGCAGGACTGCACACAGCCTTGGGGAAGGGACTGCTCACTGGAGGTGCCATAATTACAGACTAATCAGCCCAATCGCCTCACTGTCCCATATGGGGGGAGTGGGGGGGCCCTGATTGACACTTTCTCCTCAACCAAGCCTTTTCAACTGGTGCTCTGAGCACCACATTTGTAATAACCTAACAACAACAAATTACTGAAGGGATTTCATCCTACTATTTATTTTTAACTCTCCTAACTTCCAGGTGCCCTTCCACACTGAGTGTTCGCAGAAGACCTCCAGCATACCTTCTGCTGCAGAAGATTCAGGCGAGTGTTCTGGGGGATAAACAGTTTATGCCATTTGCTGTATGTAAACTGACAGTGCTGCCTCCTCCTTTTGTGGCTGCAGATTATAGGGGGAGGGGCCATGGAGGTCAGGCCTGCCTACCCTTCCTCACATCCTCACAGCATATGCTTCTGAGGGACCCCAGACTGGAAAGCAGTTTAAGACTTCCAGTTCTCCAGTCCAAAGATCTAATCTTATGTATCATTCATCTAATCAAAACTGTATAGATATTAATATATTAGGAATACAGTTCACAATAAAATGTATAGCATTTACTAATGACTTCCGCAAGGCCTCGGACTTCTCGGGCAGCAACCATGTCCTCACTTTCTTGAGTCTTCTGAAATGCCAGAGCCATGGCCTCTCTGCAACAGAAGGGAGGGCATGACAATTTAGCACAGGTTTCCCTATGAAAACATGAGAACTGCTTTGCTGAATCAGTCCAAACGTTCATCAATATTTCCAACAGAAACAGGTGTCTTGGGGGAAGTCACAAATAAGGCCTGTGCATGCTGTTTCGCTACAGATATAATAAACCATTTGATGCCAGACGGGGCCAGGAAGCCCTTCTTTCTTTGGGTCTTAGTTTCCTCCACATTTATTGAACTCTCCTTGCCCTGCCCACCCCCAAGCAGGACGCACCAATGGCAAGTGTTGTGTGTAGGACACAGAACTCTATGCAGAGAACCCTCTACCTAGACCCACCCTGCCCAGTAACTTAGCTTGTCGTTCCTTACTTGTACAGCACAGGGTTTTCGGTGAAGTCGTCGTTGGGCATTCCCTCAACCCACATCTGCTGACGGTCCGATAAAAACCCGTTGCCAGCATAACTTTCCACATGTCTCACCAAGGGGATCTTTCCTGGATTCTGTGGTGACTTGAGCTGCACTAGTTTGCTTCTTGCCTCTCCGAGGGTACGCACAAGATTGATCTTGCCAAAGTCAAAACAGAAATGATAGAAATGTTCTTAGTGGAAAAGAAGTACTTCTGCTATCTACACAGCATGAGCCCACCCAAGTTAATTGCTTTTGCTCAGAATCTGTCACAAGACTTCTCGAGTAAATGCAGAAGAAGCTTTTCTGAAGAATCAGGTAGCAAATACTTGTAAGCATATATATATATACTTGTCTTGCCAGAGTGACAATAAGTGAAAGGTACAGTCCAGATATAGGTTACAGGTTAACAGCTCATCATTTCTCCTGCCTAAACATCTCTTGCCATTTTCTCTTACAAGCAGTCAAGCAAATGATAAAAGGCTCTGAAATCTGTCAAGAAAATAGGCGACACACAGATTGACCTTATTATGCAAGAACCACATTCTGAATCAGATCTTTCAGTATCTGCTACTTTTCTACCTCATCATCGAAGATCTGCCGGTAGATTTTCCCGCTGGGCACAACACGTGGCACGCCTATTTGAGTCATGTTGCTCAGGTCTCCTTTGTTCTCAATTAATTGAGGAGAGATTTTTTTTCTGGATCAACTGGAGAGGATTTGTCAAAAGACAAAAAAGAAATAATTAAATTATTGAATGAATACTTTCAAGAGTTTAGTGTGCTATAAATCAGGGAGAGGTAGCAAACAGATGATTGGAGGACTACTGAATATATGGATTTTTTTTTAAAAAGCAGCTTTTAAACATGAAAAAATTGCTAATTAAAAAAAATTAGCAGCTTCAAGCCTTTGCAGACCTGGATCCCTCCTTTAACCCAAGCACGTGTGGAAGGACCAACTGTGAAAAAGAGACACCAAAAATCTGTGAACAACCACTGGGCTTTTCCAAGAGACTGGCCAATTTTTGCTTCTTTACTCCAGAACTCTCTGGTGCCTCTTAGTCTTGAATTCTGTCTTGCATCCTGCAGTACCTAATGTACTTAAGGCTACCAAAACCTCCTGTTCTCCACTTCAAAAAGGCTACAAATTCCATTGCCCTGAATTAGTTTTTTCCCACACTCACTTTCATGCCTTTTTTTTGGTTCTGAACATCCAGCCTGTTTAGACTCAAAGGCTGACTCTCTACCTTGTTTTGGTCCAATTTTTTTTTTTTAAAAAAGCTATGGTCTTATCTTTAAAAAAAAGCCATTGCTGTGTCACAGAGGTTGAATAAGCAAGACTTGCTCTAAGCAAGGAACTTCTGGGGATCTGCAGCCTGATCCTATGCCAGTTTTATTCAAGAGCAGGTGCCACTGTACAGAAAAGTGCACAATCCGGCATATTTCGCATTACTGCCTTTCAGGCAGTACCTCTGTATGCTTACTTGGAAGTGAGTCACATTATAAGTAGCATGAGACTCTGTGGGGATGCCAGCCTCCAGGTGGGACCTGGAGGTCTCCCAAATTACAACTCATCTCCAGACCAGTGTTCCCTCTAAGCTGAGGTAGCGTGAGCTAGCTGCTCACAGATTTTTAGCCTCCAGCTCATTTTTGTCTTAGCTCAGGAAGGATGACCCCAGAGCACCATACTTGATGCAGCAGCTCACCACTTGAATGCCAGTAGCTCACAAAGCAGAAATTTTGCTCCCAAGACTGCAGCTTAGAGGGAACATTGCTCCAGACTACAAAAATGAGTTCCTCTAGGAATGGCTGCTTTGGAGGGTGGGCTCTCCTGCACTGTGTCCCACTGAGGCCCCTGCCCCCCCCCCCAAAAAGTCCAGAAGGTTCCCGGCCACCTCCCCTCCCCGAAGGAGACCCTGGCAATATGGGGCAGGAATGGACTGCAGCCTTCTCTGCAAGCCCGGGTGCTTCAGCGGCCTGTGCAAAGCACGCCTGCGCCTCTGGGCGACTTGCAAACAAAAGCCCCCCCCCCCCCCACGGAGCTGGCAACCGGGGAAGGAAGCAGTTGGGGCTCCGAGAACCCGGATATGGAGAACAGGGAGCGGCGCCTCCCTCACCTGCGCGCCCCACCTCGCCAGTCCTGCAGGCGGCCTTCGGCTGAGCGGGCCAGCGCCGGCGTCTCGCGGTCTCCAAGGGAACCGGGACGAGGAGGGAAGCCTCGCGAGAGCCGGCGGGATTTAAGATGGCTTCCGAAGACGGGCTGAGGCGGTTGCCATAGAGACGCAGAAAGCAAAGGGCGGCGCGCGCGCCCTGCCGCCAGGCGGCTCTCTTTGGATAGCGTTGCCGTGATGCAGTTGCTATTTTATTAGTGTCTTATCGCGTCACTTTCTTTTTGGGAAAAACACAACAATCAGCTCTGTTAATAGAGAGAATTAGGGCTCCCCCTCCCCCATCTAGTTGTATCTCGTCTCTGAGCATGCGTGGAGAACCCGAAAGCAGCGATAGAAAGCAGCTTTTTGGGAAGGAAGGAAGGAAGGAAGGAAGGAGGGAAGGAAGGAAGGAGGGAAGGAAGGAAGGAAGGAGGGAGGGAAGGAAGGAAGGAAGGAAGGAGGGAGGGAGGGAAGGAAGGGAGGAGGGAAGGAAGGAAGGGAGGAGGGAAGGAAGGAAGGAAACAGAGTTCCTGTGCAGAGTTCCTTGCTAGGAAGGCTGTCCTCCCTGGGGATTTTTAAGCAAAAAACCCAAACAACTGAACACCAGTGTGTGTGTGTGTGTGTGTGTGTGAGCAGCTGTCTTTTCCCCCTAGCCCCTAGCCCCTATCTCCAGGTGGGGCCTGGAGATCTCTCTCTTTTACAACTGATCTCCAGCTGGCAGAGATCAGCTCCCCTGGAGAAAATGGCCATTTTGAAGGGTGATATAGTGGGTTCAATGCAACGAAGAAGTGAGTTGGTAGTGATCATCAGTTCCTTATTGGGTAAAGCATATTATAGGACCACACTCAAAGATTGAGGAACTGGGCCAAAGTGGCCAACTAGATACAACTGAGGGTTCCCACACAAGCCCATTATTGAGTCATTCAAACCAGCAGGGAGCTTGTGATTGGTGCAAGGCAGCAGAGATGTGGATCCTCCTGCCCCTTGTTCCCAAGTCCCCCAAGCTCCGTTCTAATGGCTCCAATGAGCCAGGCAGGAACACCCTTTTCAGTCCTCACTTGAGTCCACATACACAACAGCATTATACGATGGGAGAGACTTGTCCTGGCAGGAGTATGTGTGAAAAGGATCTAGGGGTCATAGTGGACCATAGTTTCCAGATCACGTGAAGTGATGGTATAGCTTTACCCTGCTCTGGTGTGACATCACCTGGAGTATTGTATTCAGTTTGGGGCACCACAATTTAAGAAGGATATAGACAAGCTGGAAAATGTCCAGAGTAGGGTGATGAAGATGGAGAGGGCTCTGGAGACCAAGTCCTATGAGGAAAGATTGAAGGAGCTGGGCATGTTTAGCCTGGAGAGGAGACGACTGAGAGGTGATGTGATCACCATTTTGAAGTCATATACAGGATGGTGCCAGAACCAATGGGTTGAAATTAAATCAAAAGAGTTTCCAGCTAAAAATTAGGAAGAACTTCCTGGAAGAGTGGTTCCTTGGTGGAGGTGGTGGGCTCTCTTTTCTTGGAGGTTTTTAAACAGAAGCTAGATGGCCATCTGACAGCAAGGCTGATTCTGTGAATTAGGCAGATAAGAAGGAGGGAAAGAAAGGTGCATGGGCATGGGGGGAGATATTTGTGTAGTTCCTGCATTGTGCAGGGGGGGTTGGACTAGATGACTTTGGAGGTTCCTTCCAACTCTATGATTCTATGATTGTCTTGAATTTCATTAGCAGTTGAAATTCAGCAGTCTTGCTTCGTAATTTCCCTTTGAAATGTTTTTATAAGAGAACTGCTACTCTTAGATCAGCAAGTGAATGTTGTGGTTTCTAATGTCAGACTTATGTCCATTTATTTATAGAATCATAGAATCCTAGAGTTGGAAGGGACCTCCAGGATCATCTAGTCCAACCCTTGCACAATGCAGGAAACTCACAAACACCTTCCCCTAAATTCACAGGATCTTCATTGCTGTCAGATGGCCATCTAGCCTCTGTTTAGAAACCTCCAAGGAAGGAGAGCCCACCATCTCCCGAGGAAGCTTGTTCCACTGAGGAATCGCTCTTAACGGTCAGGAAGTTCTTCCTAATGTTGAGCTGGAAACACTTTTGATTTAATTTCAACCCACTGGTTCTGGTCCTACCTTCTGGGGCCACAGAAAACAATTCCACACCATCCTCTATAGGACAGCCCTTCAAGTACTTGAAGATGGTGATCATATCACCTCTCAGCAGCCTCCTCTCCTGGCTAAACATCCCCAGCTCCTTCAACCTTTCTTCATAGGACTTGGTCTCCAGACCCCTCACCATCTTCGTAGCCCTCCTCTGGACCCGTTCCAGCTTCTCTATATCCTTCTTAAAATGTGGTGCCCAAAACTGAACACAATACTCCAGGTGAGGCCTTACCAGAGCAAAGTAAGGCGATACCATCACATCACGTGATCTGGACACTTTACTTCTGTTGATACAGCCCAGAATTACATTTGCCTTTTTAGCTCCCGCATCACACTGTTGAGTCATGTTGAGCGTATGATCCACTAAGACCCCTAGATCCTTTACACAGACTACTGCTAAGACAAGTCTCCCCCATTCCTTGCATCCTCCTGGACTGAATCATCCCAGATGGAATTGAGGCCTGGGTTTCCTGTCTCATTACCAGCACTGCTGTCTCCATGCTACTACTACCTAATCCAATCAAGTCTGCAATTGTCATTCACCTGCTATTGCCTTTCAACATCTGAAATCACCTTTATAAAGTTTATGTACCTGGTACCTGATCTTACATTTTATGGCACTCATGGCCTGGTCCAACAAAGTGACGTATTTCCCTTGTAACAAATGAGCTCGACACCTCTGGTATAAAGCAACTTCCTGTGTTCATGTGATCCTTGCAGAAAAGATGGGAATGAACAATGTACACCAGCCCTAAAATCCTCAGAATGAATGGCAGGGGGACAATGTCACAACCCCCCCCCATGTGTGACAAGTGTTACTGCAAGAGGCAACTCCCAATAGTTCCCCTCCCTTTACCTGGACTGGCCTTCTTGGAGATGTTGCCTGCAGGGGCATCTCCATACCCCAAAGATGCTTTCTTGCAGTGAAGCAAGATGGCCACAGGATGTCACTGTTGCCGCAGAGAAAGCAAATGAACACAGCAGGATTTATTTCAGATTTTGAAGTTACCCCATAGCCTTGATGGCTTCTAGGGGTACCCACTGTGGAGGGGGGGATTCCTAGATATTTGGGGGTGGGGCCTGGTGAATGAAGGTTTGAGGAGGGGAGGGACCTCAGCTGGATATAATACCATAGAGTCCACTGCCAAAGCAGCCCATTTCTCCAAGGAAACTGCTCTCTGAGACAAGTTGTCATTCCAGGAGAACTCAAGGCCCCACTTGGAGGCTGCAACCCAAAGAGATCCATGGAACAGTTGAATGGCACGCAGGCCATAACCCTGAATAAATAATGTAGACGGCTATGAGGAATAACACAATATTTATTAAAGGCCAGTTTAAAGTCCAATGTCAAGAGTCCCAATTTCGAAATCATTCATCACAGTCATTCACAGTTTAGGCCACAATCCATATGGTTTCCAAGAACTTCAATTAGACTGAAGAAACTGCTGCCATCTTCTCAGATGCTTCACAAATTCAATGAAGTGTTAAAGAGTTCATGCTTGTTCCAGGAAATCCAATAAAAGTGCTCACAAGTCTTGTGTATGATTTCTTATTCCAGATTTTATGATGTGGATATGTTGTGTAGCCTCTAACAGATATGTCAACATGTAAAACTGTTTCCCATTCCTGCTTATTCGAAGAGGCAAACTACAGTCCATTTCACCCTCCTAAAGGCCAGCATTTGCAAGCACAATTTTCCCAGAGAAGCTTCTCCTATATTGGGACTCTCAACATTGGACTTCAAAGTGGCATTTAATAGTTATTGTATTATTCCTCATAGTTGTGTTTGTTTTTATTCCCAGTTACAGCCTGTGTGGCAACCCACCTGGAGGTTGGCAACCCTACTTCAGACACTATCCTTTATAAACATTTGGGATAAAAAGGCTTTATTCCGTGGTTTCAGTTCCTGCCTTCAGTTTTTTTCTATTCCAACAGTGGATGCTTGATGCTAAGGATGGAGCCTCTGGGCTACCTGAAACTTCCCCTGGCTCGACCCACCAGCCCCTTCTCTGCTGTCACCTGGTCTCCCCTCTGTAAAAGGCATGATAAGGCCCACTATGCACAACTCTGCCCGAGCTCTGGAGACAGAGTGCCTCTGGGCTGGCTTTAGGGTTGCCAAGTCCAATTCAAGAAATATCTGGGGACTTTGGGGGTGGAGCCAGGAGAGATTGGGGGTGGAGCCAGGAACAAGGGTGTGACAAGCATAATTGAACTCCAAGGAAGTTCTGGCCATCACATTTAAAGGGACAGCACACCTTTTTAAATGCCTTTCTTCCATAGAAAATAATGAAGAGTAGGGGCACCATCTTTTGGGGCTCATAGAATTGGACCCCCTGGTCCAATCGTTTTGAAACTTGGGGGGTAATTTGGGG
Organism: Heteronotia binoei; assembly: GCF_032191835.1. Lineage (NCBI taxonomy): Eukaryota > Metazoa > Chordata > Lepidosauria > Squamata > Gekkonidae > Heteronotia > Heteronotia binoei. The sequence continues at coordinate 2,914,942 of NC_083228.1, read as the reverse complement.
AGAGGCACTAGATGCTATACTAAAATTTTGGTGCCTCTACCTCAAAACATAGGCCCCCCAGAGCCCCCAATACCCACGGATCAATTCCCTATTATTCCCTATGGGAATCGTTCTCCATAGGGAATAACAGAGTGACCAGAAGACATTTCCCTCCCCCCCACACACACACTTTCTAAAGTGGGGGGAGGGCCTCCAAACCAGGGAATCCCCTGCCCCCTCCCTCTCTCCAGTCTTGTTGCTGCAGAACTTTACTTGATCTGAAAACAAAAGCAAAACAAAGGGGGAGCGGGCTGTTCTCCGAAGCCCTTCCTGTTTCCTGCTTCCTGCTCAGCCTTAAAGGCACATATTTTAAAAACAGGAGCTCTAAAACTACATGGTGATTTTGGGGGGCGGGGCTTCCCCCACCGGCCAGCTGGCTGGGGGCAGGGAGAAGCCTGTAAAAAGGGGGGATCCCCCGCTGGGACCTGGGGATTGGGAAGCCTAGCTGGCTTAGGGGCTGGGTGGGATGCCTCCAGAGAATCTGGACCCACTTGCCCTTTGGACTGTTCCCTGTCTCTGCAGGATGCCAGGGCCTGCCAGGAGAACAGGAAGAAGACAATGTCCTGCAGAAGGCAAAGATAAGGATCCCTGCACTGGGCTCCTTTGGGGCCTTTGTATGGCTGGGGCATTCCTCTCAGCTACAAAAGCCCTCTGATACAAGCCCTCTGGCTCATTCCTCTGTTGTCACCCTGCAAGTGTTTGGTGGTGGTGGAGGCGGCGTGATGTTGCAGCTGACTTATGGTGACCCCAAGGCCAGAGATGAGCAGAGGTGGTTTGCCCTGGGCTTCAGTGTTGGTCTCCCATCCAAGTCTTAGCCATAAGAACATAAGAGAAGCCATGTTGGATCAGGCCAGTGGCCCCTCCAGTCCAACACTCTGTGCCACATAAGAACATAAGAGAAGCCATGTTGGATCAGGCCAGTGGCCCCTCCAGTCCAACACTCTGTGCCACATAAGAACATAAGAGAAGCCCTGTTGGATCAGGCCAGTGGCCCCTCCAGTCCAACACTCTGTGCCACATAAGAACATAAGAGAAGCCCTGTTGGATCAGGCCAATAGCCCATCCAGTCCAACACTCTGTGTCACATAAGAACATCAGAGAAGCCCTGTTGGATCAGGCCAGTGGCCCCTCCAGTCCAACACTCTGTGTCACATAAGAACATAAGGAACCATGTTGGATCAGGCCAGTGGCCCCTCCAGTCCAACACTCTGTGTCACATAAGAACATAAGGAACCATGTTGGATCAGGCCAGTGGCCCATCCAGTCCAACACTCTGTCACATAAGAACAAGAGAAGCCCTGTTGGATCAGGCCAGTGGCCCCTCCAGTCCAACACTCTGTGTCACATAAGAACATAAGAGAAGCCCTGTTGGATCAGGCCAGTGGCCCCTCCAGTCCAACACTCTGTCACATAAGAACATAAGAGAAGCCCTGTTGGATCAGGCCAGTGGCCCCTCCAGTCCAACACTCTGTGTCACATAAGAACATAAGAGAAGCCCTGTTGGATCAGGCCAGTGGCCCCTCCAGTCCAACACTCTTGTGTCACATAAGAACATAAGAGAAGCCATGTTAGATCAGGCCAGTGGCCCCTCCAGTCCAACACTCTGTCACATAAGAACATAAGAGAAGCCATGTTAGATCAGGCCAGTGGCCCCTCCAGTCCAACACTCTGTGTCACATAAGAACATAAGAGAAGCCCTGTTGGATCAGGCCAATGGCCCCTCCAGTCCAACACTCTGTGTCACATAAGAACATCAGAGAAGCCATGTTGGATCAGGCCAATGGCCCATCCAGTCCAACACTCTGTGTCACATAAGAACATCAGAGAAGCCATGTTGGATCAGGCCAATGGCCCCTCCAGTCCAACACTCTGTCACATAAGAACATAAGAGAAGCCATGTTGGATCAGGCCAATAGCCCATCCAGTCCAACACTCTGTGTCACATAAGAACATCAGAGAAGCCATGTTGGATCAGGCCAATGGCCCATCCAGTCCAACACTCTGTCTCACATAAGAACATAAGAGAAGCCCTGTTGGATCAGGCCAGTGGCCCCTCCAGTCCAACACTCTATGTCACATAAGAACATAAGAGAAGCCATGTTGGATCAGGCCAGTGGCCCCTCCAGTCCAACACTCTGTGCCACATAAGAACATAAGAGAAGCCATGTTGGATCAGGCCAGTGGCCCCTCCAGTCCAACACTCTGTGTCACATAAGAACATAAGAGAAGCCATGTTGGATCAGGCCAGTGGCCCCTCCAGTCCAACACTCTGTGCCACATAAGAACATAAGAGAAGCCATGTTGGATCAGGCCAGTGGCCCCTCCAGTCCAACACTCTGTGCCACATAAGAACATAAGAGAAGCCATGTTGGATCAGGCCAGTGGCCCCTCCAGTCCAACACTCTGTGCCACATAAGAACATAAGAGAAGCCCTGTTGGATCAGGCCAATAGCCCATCCAGTCCAACACTCTGTGTCACATAAGAACATCAGAGAAGCCCTGTTGGATCAGGCCAGTGGCCCCTCCAGTCCAACACTCTGTGTCACATAAGAACATAAGGAACCATGTTGGATCAGGCCAGTGGCCCCTCCAGTCCAACACTCTGTGTCACATAAGAACATAAGGAACCATGTTGGATCAGGCCAGTGGCCCATCCAGTCCAACACTCTGTCACATAAGAACAAGAGAAGCCCTGTTGGATCAGGCCAGTGGCCCCTCCAGTCCAACACTCTGTGTCACATAAGAACATAAGAGAAGCCCTGTTGGATCAGGCCAGTGGCCCCTCCAGTCCAACACTCTGTCACATAAGAACATAAGAGAAGCCCTGTTGGATCAGGCCAGTGGCCCCTCCAGTCCAACACTCTGTGTCACATAAGAACATAAGAGAAGCCCTGTTGGATCAGGCCAGTGGCCCCTCCAGTCCAACACTCTTGTGTCACATAAGAACATAAGAGAAGCCATGTTAGATCAGGCCAGTGGCCCCTCCAGTCCAACACTCTGTCACATAAGAACATAAGAGAAGCCATGTTAGATCAGGCCAGTGGCCCCTCCAGTCCAACACTCTGTGTCACATAAGAACATAAGAGAAGCCCTGTTGGATCAGGCCAATGGCCCCTCCAGTCCAACACTCTGTGTCACATAAGAACATCAGAGAAGCCATGTTGGATCAGGCCAATGGCCCATCCAGTCCAACACTCTGTGTCACATAAGAACATCAGAGAAGCCATGTTGGATCAGGCCAATGGCCCCTCCAGTCCAACACTCTGTCACATAAGAACATAAGAGAAGCCATGTTGGATCAGGCCAATAGCCCATCCAGTCCAACACTCTGTGTCACATAAGAACATCAGAGAAGCCATGTTGGATCAGGCCAATGGCCCATCCAGTCCAACACTCTGTCTCACATAAGAACATAAGAGAAGCCCTGTTGGATCAGGCCAGTGGCCCCTCCAGTCCAACACTCTGTGTCACATAAGAACATAAGAGAAGCCATGTTGGATCAGGCCAGTGGCCCCTCCAGTCCAACACTCTGTGCCACATAAGAACATAAGAGAAGCCATGTTGGATCAGGCCAGTGGCCCCTCCAGTCCAACACTCTGTGTCACATAAGAACATAAGAGAAGCCATGTTGGATCAGGCCAGTGGCCCCTCCAGTCCAACACTCTGTGCCACATAAGAACATAAGAGAAGCCATGTTGGATCAGGCCAGTGGCCCCTCCAGTCCAACACTCTGTGCCACATAAGAACATAAGAGAAGCCATGTTGGATCAGGCCAGTGGCCCCTCCAGTCCAACACTCTGTGTCACATAAGAACATAAGGAACCATGTTGGATCAGGCCAGTGGCCCATCCAGTCCAACACTCTGTGTCACATAAGAACATAAGGAACCATGTTGGATCAGGCCAGTGGCCCATCCAGTCCAACACTCTTGTGTCACATAAGAACATAAGAGAAGCCCTGTTGGATCAGGCCAGTGGCCCCTCCAGTCCAACACTCTGTGTCACATAAGAACATAAGAGAAGCCCTGTTGGATCAGGCCAGTGGCCCCTCCAGTCCAACACTCTGTGTCACATAAGAACATAAGGAACCATGTTGGATCAGGCCAGTGGCCCCTCCAGTCCAACACTCTGTGTCACATAAGAACATAAGGAACCATGTTGGATCAGGCCAGTGGCCCATCCGGTCCAACACTCTGTCACATAAGAACAAGAGAAGCCCTGTTGGATCAGGCCAGTGGCCCCTCCAGTCCAACACTCTGTGTCACATAAGAACATAAGAGAAGCCCTGTTGGATCAGGCCAGTGGCCCCTCCAGTCCAACACTCTGTGCCACATAAGAACATAAGAGAAGCCATGTTGGATCAGGCCAGTGGCCCCTCCAGTCCAACACTCTGTGCCACATAAGAACATAAGAGAAGCCATGTTGGATCAGGCCAGTGGCCCCTCCAGTCCAACACTCTGTGTCACATAAGAACATAAGGAACCATGTTGGATCAGGCCAGTGGCCCATCCAGTCCAACACTCTGTGCCACATAAGAACATAAGAGAAGCCATGTTGGATCAGGCCAGTGGCCCCTCCAGTCCAACACTCTGTGCCACATAAGAACATAAGAGAAGCCATGTTGGATCAGGCCAGTGGCCCCTCCAGTCCAACACTCTGTGCCACATAAGAACATAAGAGAAGCCCTGTTGGATCAGGCCAATAGCCCATCCAGTCCAACACTCTGTGTCACATAAGAACATCAGAGAAGCCCTGTTGGATCAGGCCAGTGGCCCCTCCAGTCCAACACTCTGTGTCACATAAGAACATAAGGAACCATGTTGGATCAGGCCAGTGGCCCCTCCAGTCCAACACTCTGTGTCACATAAGAACATAAGGAACCATGTTGGATCAGGCCAGTGGCCCATCCAGTCCAACACTCTGTCACATAAGAACAAGAGAAGCCCTGTTGGATCAGGCCAGTGGCCCCTCCAGTCCAACACTCTGTGTCACATAAGAACATAAGAGAAGCCCTGTTGGATCAGGCCAGTGGCCCCTCCAGTCCAACACTCTGTCACATAAGAACATAAGAGAAGCCCTGTTGGATCAGACCAGTGGCCCCTCCAGTCCAACACTCTGTGTCACATAAGAACATAAGAGAAGCCCTGTTGGATCAGGCCAGTGGCCCCTCCAGTCCAACACTCTTGTGTCACATAAGAACATAAGAGAAGCCATGTTAGATCAGGCCAGTGGCCCCTCCAGTCCAACACTCTGTCACATAAGAACATAAGAGAAGCCATGTTAGATCAGGCCAGTGGCCCCTCCAGTCCAACACTCTGTGTCACATAAGAACATAAGAGAAGCCCTGTTGGATCAGGCCAATGGCCCCTCCAGTCCAACACTCTGTGTCACATAAGAACATCAGAGAAGCCATGTTGGATCAGGCCAATGGCCCATCCAGTCCAACACTCTGTGTCACATAAGAACATCAGAGAAGCCATGTTGGATCAGGCCAATGGCCCCTCCAGTCCAACACTCTGTCACATAAGAACATAAGAGAAGCCATGTTGGATCAGGCCAATAGCCCATCCAGTCCAACACTCTGTGTCACATAAGAACATCAGAGAAGCCATGTTGGATCAGGCCAATGGCCCATCCAGTCCAACACTCTGTCTCACATAAGAACATAAGAGAAGCCCTGTTGGATCAGGCCAGTGGCCCCTCCAGTCCAACACTCTGTGTCACATAAGAACATAAGAGAAGCCATGTTGGATCAGGCCAGTGGCCCCTCCAGTCCAACACTCTGTGCCACATAAGAACATAAGAGAAGCCATGTTGGATCAGGCCAGTGGCCCCTCCAGTCCAACACTCTGTGTCACATAAGAACATAAGAGAAGCCATGTTGGATCAGGCCAGTGGCCCCTCCAGTCCAACACTCTGTGCCACATAAGAACATAAGAGAAGCCATGTTGGATCAGGCCAGTGGCCCCTCCAGTCCAACACTCTGTGCCACATAAGAACATAAGAGAAGCCATGTTGGATCAGGCCAGTGGCCCCTCCAGTCCAACACTCTGTGTCACATAAGAACATAAGGAACCATGTTGGATCAGGCCAGTGGCCCATCCAGTCCAACACTCTGTGTCACATAAGAACATAAGGAACCATGTTGGATCAGGCCAGTGGCCCATCCAGTCCAACACTCTTGTGTCACATAAGAACATAAGAGAAGCCCTGTTGGATCAGGCCAGTGGCCCCTCCAGTCCAACACTCTGTGTCACATAAGAACATAAGAGAAGCCCTGTTGGATCAGGCCAGTGGCCCCTCCAGTCCAACACTCTGTGTCACATAAGAACATAAGGAACCATGTTGGATCAGGCCAGTGGCCCCTCCAGTCCAACACTCTGTGTCACATAAGAACATAAGGAACCATGTTGGATCAGGCCAGTGGCCCATCCGGTCCAACACTCTGTCACATAAGAACAAGAGAAGCCCTGTTGGATCAGGCCAGTGGCCCCTCCAGTCCAACACTCTGTGTCACATAAGAACATAAGAGAAGCCCTGTTGGATCAGGCCAGTGGCCCCTCCAGTCCAACACTCTGTCACATAAGAACATAAGAGAAGCCCTGTTGGATCAGGCCAGTGGCCCCTCCAGTCCAACACTCTGTGTCACATAAGAACATAAGAGAAGCCCTGTTGGATCAGGCCAGTGGCCCCTCCAGTCCAACACTCTTGTGTCACATAAGAACATAAGAGAAGCCATGTTAGATCAGGCCAGTGGCCCCTCCAGTCCAACACTCTGTCACATAAGAACATAAGAGAAGCCATGTTAGATCAGGCCAGTGGCCCCTCCAGTCCAACACTCTGTGTCACATAAGAACATAAGAGAAGCCCTGTTGGATCAGGCCAATGGCCCCTCCAGTCCAACACTCTGTGTCACATAAGAACATCAGAGAAGCCATGTTGGATCAGGCCAATGGCCCATCCAGTCCAACACTCTGTGTCACATAAGAACATCAGAGAAGCCATGTTGGATCAGGCCAATGGCCCCTCCAGTCCAACACTCTGTCACATAAGAACATAAGAGAAGCCATGTTGGATCAGGCCAATAGCCCATCCAGTCCAACACTCTGTGTCACATAAGAACATCAGAGAAGCCATGTTGGATCAGGCCAATGGCCCATCCAGTCCAACACTCTGTCTCACATAAGAACATAAGAGAAGCCCTGTTGGATCAGGCCAGTGGCCCCTCCAGTCCAACACTCTGTGTCACATAAGAACATAAGAGAAGCCATGTTGGATCAGGCCAGTGGCCCCTCCAGTCCAACACTCTGTGCCACATAAGAACATAAGAGAAGCCATGTTGGATCAGGCCAGTGGCCCCTCCAGTCCAACACTCTGTGTCACATAAGAACATAAGAGAAGCCATGTTGGATCAGGCCAGTGGCCCCTCCAGTCCAACACTCTGTGCCACATAAGAACATAAGAGAAGCCATGTTGGATCAGGCCAGTGGCCCCTCCAGTCCAACACTCTGTGCCACATAAGAACATAAGAGAAGCCATGTTGGATCAGGCCAGTGGCCCCTCCAGTCCAACACTCTGTGCCACATAAGAACATAAGAGAAGCCCTGTTGGATCAGGCCAGTGGCCCCTCCAGTCCAACACTCTGTGCCACATAAGAACATAAGAGAAGCCCTGTTGGATCAGGCCAATAGCCATCCAGTCCAACACTCTGTGTCACATAAGAACATCAGAGAAGCCCTGTTGGATCAGGCCAGTGGCCCCTCCAGTCCAACACTCTGTGTCACATAAGAACATAAGGAACCATGTTGGATCAGGCCAGTGGCCCCTCCAGTCCAACACTCTGTGTCACATAAGAACATAAGGAACCATGTTGGATCAGGCCAGTGGCCCATCCAGTCCAACACTCTGTCACATAAGAACAAGAGAAGCCCTGTTGGATCAGGCCAGTGGCCCCTCCAGTCCAACACTCTGTGTCACATAAGAACATAAGAGAAGCCCTGTTGGATCAGGCCAGTGGCCCCTCCAGTCCAACACTCTGTCACATAAGAACATAAGAGAAGCCCTGTTGGATCAGGCCAGTGGCCCCTCCAGTCCAACACTCTGTGTCACATAAGAACATAAGAGAAGCCCTGTTGGATCAGGCCAGTGGCCCCTCCAGTCCAACACTCTTGTGTCACATAAGAACATAAGAGAAGCCATGTTAGATCAGGCCAGTGGCCCCTCCAGTCCAACACTCTGTCACATAAGAACATAAGAGAAGCCATGTTAGATCAGGCCAGTGGCCCCTCCAGTCCAACACTCTGTGTCACATAAGAACATAAGAGAAGCCCTGTTGGATCAGGCCAATGGCCCCTCCAGTCCAACACTCTGTGTCACATAAGAACATCAGAGAAGCCATGTTGGATCAGGCCAATGGCCCATCCAGTCCAACACTCTGTGTCACATAAGAACATCAGAGAAGCCATGTTGGATCAGGCCAATGGCCCCTCCAGTCCAACACTCTGTCACATAAGAACATAAGAGAAGCCATGTTGGATCAGGCCAATAGCCCATCCAGTCCAACACTCTGTGTCACATAAGAACATCAGAGAAGCCATGTTGGATCAGGCCAATGGCCCATCCAGTCCAACACTCTGTCTCACATAAGAACATAAGAGAAGCCATGTTGGATCAGGCCAGTGGCCCCTCCAGTCCAACACTCTGTGTCACATAAGAACATAAGAGAAGGCATGTTGGATCAGGCCAGTGGCCCCTCCAGTCCAACACTCTGTGCCACATAAGAACATAAGAGAAGCCATGTTGGATCAGGCCAGTGGCCCCTCCAGTCCAACACTCTGTGTCACATAAGAACATAAGAGAAGCCATGTTGGATCAGGCCAGTGGCCCCTCCAGTCCAACACTCTGTGCCACATAAGAACATAAGAGAAGCCATGTTGGATCAGGCCAGTGGCCCCTCCAGTCCAACACTCTGTGCCACATAAGAACATAAGAGAAGCCATGTTGGATCAGGCCAGTGGCCCCTCCAGTCCAACACTCTGTGTCACATAAGAACATAAGGAACCATGTTGGATCAGGCCAGTGGCCCATCCAGTCCAACACTCTGTGTCACATAAGAACATAAGGAACCATGTTGGATCAGGCCAGTGGCCCATCCAGTCCAACACTCTTGTGTCACATAAGAACATAAGAGAAGCCATGTTAGATCAGGCCAGTGGCCCCTCCAGTCCAACACTCTGTCACATAAGAACATAAGAGAAGCCCTGTTGGATCAGGCCAGTGGCCCCTCCAGTCCAACACTCTGTGTCACATAAGAACATAAGGAACCATGTTGGATCAGGCCAGTGGCCCATCCAGTCCAACACTCTGTGTCACATAAGAACATAAGGAACCATGTTGGATCAGGCCAGTGGCCCATCCAGTCCAACACTCTTGTGTCACATAAGAACATAAGAGAAGCCATGTTAGATCAGGCCAGTGGCCCCTCCAGTCCAACACTCTGTCACATAAGAACATAAGAGAAGCCCTGTTGGATCAGGCCAGTGGCCCCTCAAGTCCAACACTCTGTGTCACATAAGAACATAAGAGAAGCCCTGTTGGATCAGGCCAGTGGCCCCTCCAGTCCAACACTCTTGTGTCACATAAGAACATAAGAGAAGCCATGTTAGATCAGGCCAGTGGCCCCTCCAGTCCAACACTCTGTCACATAAGAACATAAGAGAAGCCATGTTAGATCAGGCCAGTGGCCCCTCCAGTCCAACACTCTGTGTCACATAAGAACATAAGAGAAGCCCTGTTGGATCAGGCCAATGGCCCCTCCAGTCCAACACTCTGTGTCACATAAGAACATCAGAGAAGCCATGTTGGATCAGGCCAATGGCCCATCCAGTCCAACACTCTGTGTCACATAAGAACATCAGAGAAGCCATGTTGGATCAGGCCAATGGCCCCTCCAGTCCAACACTCTGTCACATAAGAACATAAGAGAAGCCATGTTGGATCAGGCCAATAGCCCATCCAGTCCAACACTCTGTGTCACATAAGAACATCAGAGAAGCCATGTTGGATCAGGCCAATGGCCCATCCAGTCCAACACTCTGTCTCACATAAGAACATAAGAGAAGCCCTGTTGGATCAGGCCAGTGGCCCCTCCAGTCCAACACTCTGTGTCACATAAGAACATAAGAGAAGCCATGTTGGATCAGGCCAGTGGCCCATCCAGTCCAACAGTGGACAAAAAAATTATATATATGTCAACATGTAAAACTGTTTCCCATTCCTGCTTATTCAAAGAGGCAAACTACAATCCATTTCACCCTCCTGAAGGCCAGCATTTACAAGCACAATTTTCACATATATGTGTGTGTATATACACACACACATATATATACACACTCTGGCTAATAGCCACTGAGGGACCTCTGCTCCATATTTTTATCTAACCCCCTCTTGAAGCTGGCTATGCTTGTAGCTGCTACCACCTCCTGTGGCAGTGAATTCCACATGTTAATCACCCTTTGGGTGAAGAAGTACTTCCTTTTATCCGTTTTAACCTGTCTGCTCAGCAATTTCATCGAATACCCACGAGTTCTTGTATTGTGAGAAAGGGAGAAAAGTACTTCTTTCTCTACTTTCTCCATCCCATGCATAATCTTGTAAACCTCTATCATGTCACCCCGCAGTCAACGTTTCTCCAAGCTAAAGAGCCCCAAGTGTTTTAACCTTTCTTCATAGGGAAAGTGTTCCAAACCTTTAATCATTCTAGTTGCCCTTTTCTGGACTTTTTCCAATGCTAGAATATCCTTTTTGAGGTGTGGTGACCAGAATTGCACACAGTATTCCAAATGAGACCACACCATCGATTTATACAGGGGCATTATGATACTGGCTGATTTGTTTTCAATTCCCTTCCTAATAATTCCCAGCATGGCATTGGCCTTTTTTATTGCAATCGCACACTGTCTTGACATTTTCAGTGAGTTATCTACCACGACCCCAAGATCTCTCTCTTGGTCAGTCTCTGCCAGTTCACACCCCATCAACTTGTATTTGTAGCTGGGATTCTTGGCCCCAATGTGCATTACTTTGCACTTGGCCACATTGAACCGCATCTGCCACGTTGACGCCCACTCACCCAGCCTCAACAGATCCCTTTGGAGTTCCTCACAATCCTATCTGGTTCGCACCACCCTGAACAATTTAGTGTCATCTGCAAACTTGGCCACTTCAGTGCTTACTCCCAACTCCAAATCTGACTCTGCTTAGTGTTGTATGCGGACCAAAGTGAAGACTTATATGGGTGTTCCTGCCGGGCTCATTGAAGCCAGAAGGACATAAGAACACAAGAGAAGCCATGTTGGATCAGGCCAATGGCATCCAGTCCAACAATAGCCACTGATGGACCTGTGCTCCATATTTTTATCCAATCCCCTCTTGAAGCTGGCTATGCTTGTAGCCGCCACCATCTCCTGTGGCAGTGAATTCCACATGTTAATCACCCTTTGGGTGAAGAAGTACTTCCTTGTATTCGTTCTAACCTGACTGCTCAGCAATTTCATTTGTACGAACCCCAGAGAGCACTGAGGTCAGCAGGGAAGAACCTGCTGACTATCCCCGGGCCAAAGGAGGTAAGACTCCAAAGTACCCGTACTCGGGCCTTCTCAGCTCTGGCCCCACAGCTGTGGAATCAGCTCCTAGAGGAAATGCGGGCCCTGCGGGACATTGAACAATTCCGCAGGGCCTGCAAAACCACTCTGTTCCAAATGGCCTTCACCAGCTGATACTACTAAATTGCCAACTAAACTTACTGATGGAATAGCACTAAATGTATTAATGTTTTTAGAATTTTATGGATTTAATTAACTGTTTTTAAATGTTATTTATTATACAATGTATGTATCGAATTTTATGCTGTTAGCCGCCCTGAGCCGCTTGGTCGGGGAGGGCGGGATACAAATAAAATGTATCTATCTATCTATCTATCTATCTATCTATCTATCTATCTATCTATCTATCTATCTATCTATCTATCTATTCCAAATGAGACCGTACCATCGATTTATACTGGCTGATTTGTTTTCAGTTCCCTTCTTAATAATTCCCAGCATGCCATTGCCCCCTTTTTTATTGCAAACGCACACTGTCTTGACATTTTCAGTGAGATCTACCATGACCCCAAGATCTCTCTCTTGATCTGAGCTTGGGGACTTGGGAACAATGGCCAGTGGGATCCAAATCCCCGCTGCCCTGCTCCAATCACAGGTCCCCTGCTGGTTTGAATGATCCAATAACGTGCTTGTGCAGAAACCCTGAGATGAATATAGTCGGCCCTTTGGGCCCAGTTAGACAGTCTTACAGTGCAGCCCTATACTATGCTGCACCTAATAAAGAGCTATGATCACTACCACCTCGCCTCTTCATTGAATTGAACCCACTGTATTATACTTAGCTTCTGAGATCTGAAGAGATTGGGCTAGCCTGGGCCACCCAGGTATTTACTGTTTGCATGACTTTGCTCAAGTGTTCACTGTTTGCATAATTCCTCCAGTCCTGAAATAAGCACCAAGTGCTAAGAGCTGAAGTACATGTTACAGAGAGTTGGGACTTTTCTTTGAAATGTAAAATAGGGAGGCGTGGAGGAAGAATAGATTCAAAGGCTTTGTAACCTTCCTGACGGCAGATCCAGGGGGGCAGCCATGTTGTTCTGAAGTAACAGAATGGTCCTGTCAGACGCTGGAGAGTTTTGATATTATGTGAGAATAAAACTTACTGAAATACAATGTTTAGCTTGATCTGACTAACTCCATTTTGAACAGTTGTTACTAACCATGAAACAGAGACCTTGCATATCAAAGTAGCTTTAGAGATGTTACCAATCCCTGCTGTGAATTCCTTTGCATAGTACTAACAAGGCAACAGTTCTTTGAAGATAGCATGCCTCAAGGAGAGGCAGCAGGGCTCCTCGGTGAGAAGAAGAACCGCAAGTGATAAGGAGCAGGGAAGGTGTTACTTGTAGTTCAGAAGTGTGAGAATGTAGTATTGTTTAGAAACCCTTTGATGTAAATGTTTTAAAGCTGAGCCTTTCTCGCCAAATGTTAGCAGTTCCAATGCTACCGTGTCCAGAGCCTTGAGATATCAAATAAACGTCTTAACATTGAAACAAATGGAAGTCCGTTTACTTTGAACCGCCATTGTCTGACAGGTCCAGGGGCACCTTTAAGACCAACGAAGTTTTATTTCATGTGCCAAGCAGTCCACTTCCTCAGATGGAATGGAATGGAAACAGAAATAATCTAATATATAGAAGATGGGCAGTAAATTAGCATGCATAATACTGAAGATGTTTTTAACCAATCAAAAGAATAAGAAGCTTAGTTCTATGGCTATCACCTATTGGGTTCAACTGGGGAGACAACATAACAAGTACATAAATATGTCGGGATTGGAGAATGATGTGTCCTCATGGTGAGAGTCTATGTCATTTGGTGTCTTAATTGTAAAGAGTAATAAATTGACAGTCTGTTGACATGCTCCATTGGTCTTCTCTCAAGCATGGGTTAAACCAGAGCTTCCCAGACTTAGTTGGCCTAACGCCCCCTTTTCAGAAAAAAAAATTACTCAACGCCCCCCTGGAAATCTACCTTCAAGAAGTGGACTAAAAGATGCAGTGACATATTTGCACATAGGGTAAACAAAGATGTTGCAAATAAGACACTTTGAAGCTTGAAATTCTAAAATTATTTTATAAAATCAACCATAGTAATATTTGCATACACAAATATTTGACAGGAGAAGATCTAGATGGGCCCAGATAAATTGGTTGTTTTGTACCAATGATTGGTTGCACAATTCTAGCACTTTGACATCCAGTCAGGGACATGTGGATTAGTAAAATATCAAAACTTAAGAAGAGGAGCAGAAGTCCAGTGCTGGCGCTAGGGGTTCCGCCACCCTAGGCATGCCCCCCCTCCGTGTGCTCCAAAGGGGGGGATATTCTTCGCACACTGGTGATGACATCATCGCGCCAGTCAGCAGGCAAGCCGAGAACCCCGGGAGGCGTACACAAGCGCTGCCGCACTGCCACTTTTCTTCACAGGGCAAATGCTGTCTGTGCTTGTCAGCGGATTCAAAGGAAGGCTCCAAAGAATGCCCTGTTTTACAGCTGCCAGCTGCATTCCGGTTGAAAGTGGCTGGGCGGGCGGCACTTTCCCATTGCACTCATCAGCTCTGACGTGCAATGGGAAGTGCTGCCGCCCAGCCGCTTTAAACCTGAAAGCAGCAGGCAGCTGTAAAATGGGGCTCTCTTTGGAGACTTCCTTGGAAGCCTCCGACAAGCACAGGCAACATTTGACCTGCGAAGAAAAGCAGCAGCGCGGCAGCGGCGCCCGGGGCTGTTGGCTGGCAAGATCGTGCCACATGGGAAGCAGTCACCTACCCTGCCCACTCCCATGCGCTGCCCCTGCAGAAAACACTCTTGTGTCTGGGGCATTGCAGTTGGCTAAAATCGACAGAATCAACCACCTGGTAACCAGAGGACTGTAAGAAGCTTGATGCTCTGCAGAGAACCTTGTGAGGAGAAAGCTGCAGGTTGGAACTCTTCAGATAAGTTTGTGCAATTGCCTCAGTGCTCCCACTGTCCTGACTTGAACTGTATTGCTGAGAGAGAAACTGCAAGCAACCTCGAGAAGCTGCTAGCTGTAGTGAGTATTGGCTAGGATAGGTAGTAAGATTTTTTGTTTCTATGTTTCTTGTTTGTCTGTACACCTCTATTTTTTATTCTGTCTTGTAAATAAACTGCATCCTTCTTATATTTTAAGTGGAAGGAGTTCTGGTCCTCATTACTAGTCTAATTTGCACTAAGAAGCAGACAAAATGAAACCCTCTATTTTTGTTAATGGGAATTTTTTTCTAAATTAGAAATTCTGGATACCTCCCAGAAATGTGATGTTTTGACACCTACCACACTCTTCTCTTCTCTCCCTTTATGCTTCCACCTCCCCCTTATTTTTATTCCCCGCCACCCCAATTGCACCCAAGGCTACTACTGCTCCCCTGGATCGTTCCAGCGCCCCCCAGGGAAACACTTTGGGAAACACTGGGTTAAACTAACAACATCTTTTTCTTAGAGGTGTTCTGTCAATCTTTCTTCAAGCTACTTTTCTCTGCTTGTGTTTGTGTATGAGAAAGAAAATGTTTTGAGAAGCCACAACAGCAAACTGATTTGGACATCACACACATGGGAACTGAGAAGAATGCATAACTCACATCTGACTGGAGTGAATCCGCAAGTTCAGAACAAGAGACATCCTCTCCCCCCCACACGCCGCTGAAGAGGGACCCAGGATCCTGCTCTCACGACAGATGCTTGGCCTCTGCCCTCCTCCCGAAGCATTTCCCTTCTGCTCTCATCAAAGCAATGCTGCATGGTACCTTTGCCAGCCTGGTGGGACTCTCCTGCCTAGGGACATCCGTGCCCTGTGGGGCCATTAAAACAGGCCTGTGGTTGAGGACAGCATCCATTTACCCTCAAGCCTGGCCTGCTGGTCTCCAGTGCCTAAAGCCATCTGATCCATTTTGGTTACTGCTAGTTTATTTATATGATTTATGTATCGTATTTATTAGAATTATGTTTATAAAATTGTTGTTAACCACCCTGAGCCCCACTGGAGGGAGGGCAGGGAAGGAAGGAAGGAGTCACAGTCCTTTTAAATGCCTTTAAATAAAGGGCCTTTAAAGGGAACACAATCCCTTTAAATGCCTTCCATGTGAACTTGCAGCTTGGAGAAATGTTTGCAGAAACCAGGAGCCCTTTAAACGATTTTCCCCCTTCCATTGGAAGCAATGGAGGATGGGAGCACCTGCTTTGGAGACCGATAGAATTGCACTTCCTGGTTCAGTCTTTTTTAAACTGGGGGGGGGGGTTGAGGAGAGGCACCAGCAGCTAATTTTTTACCTCTACCTTATAAAACAGCTCCCCAAGACCCCTGGATCGATTCCACCTTATATGCTATGGGGACCATTGACTATAATGTTTCCCATAGGTTATAATGGAGCCCAAACAATAGAATTTCCAAAATATCTAGAATATGAATATCATACTGGTATTGGGATTCAGGAATATTGGAAAGTTCCAATATTTTTCAGGTTCAATATACCCAATCCCAAAAAATTCAAATTGTGTTTGTTGTTGTTCCGGCTGAGCCGAAGAGTGCTGGGGAGGGGTGGGGGTGGGTGCTTATTCAAGATGCTTCCTCATGCAGCCTGTCTGATGAAAACGAGGCAAGAAAACCCGAGTTCTTTTATATAACCATTACCAATCAGTAGGGTTGCTAACTAGGGTTGCCAGTCTCCTGGTGTTAGCTAGAGATCTCCCGGAATCACAACTAGTCTGCAGATAACAGGAATCAGTTTCCCCAGGGTGACAGGGCTGCTTTGGGAGGTGGAGTCTAGGGCACTGCACCCTACTGAAGCCCCTCTGTTTCCCAAACTCCACCCTCCCCAGGCCCCACCCTAAAAATCTCCAGGACTTGGGGGCAGACAGGGCCTGGCATGACTTGGGCCATGGGGTTGCAAAGAGTCAGACTTGACTGTGCGACTGAACAGCAACAAAGGGTGTGAAACCATTGTTTCACACAGGGCTTTTTTGGTAGAAAAAGCCCAGCAGTAGGCTTGCCAATCCCTTGGTCCCAGCGGGGGTTCTCCTGCTTTCCCAGGCTCCCTCCCACCCCCAGTCAGCTGGCCGGCGGGGGGGGGGGGGAGAAGGGAAGCCCCATGCCCACAGCCACTATGTGACTTCCACCTCTGGAGGCTTCAGGCTCCAATTGGAAAGGCTACTTCTCGAGATGGTGTGTCTGTGTTACTTTGAAGAAGTTGGCAGCAACTTGTGAGTAGAGAGGCCAATCCCTCTTCAGAGTCCCCAGAAACGGGGTGGGGGGAGGGAAATGTCTGCTGGGCACTTCGTTATTCCCTATGTGGAGATCGATTCTCATAGGGTATAATGGGGAATTGATCTGGAGGTTTCGGGGGCTCGGGGGGGGGGCTGTTCTTTAGAGGTAAAAGCACCAAATTTTCAGTATAGCATCTAGTGCCTCTCCCCAAAATACCCCCCAAGTTTCAAAACGATTGGACCAGGGGGTCCAATTCTATGAACCCCAAAAGAAGGTGCCCCTATCCGTCATTATTTCCTATGGAAGGAAGGCACTGAAAAGGTGTTTGGTCCCTTTAAATGTGATGGCCAGAACTCCCTTGGAGTTCAATTATGCTTGTCATACCCTTGCCCTTGGCTCCACCTCCAATGTCTCCTGGCTCCACCCCAAAGTCTCCTGGCTCCACCCCCAAAGTCCCCAGATATTTCTTGAATTGGACTTGACAACCCTACCCAGCAGGGACTCATTTGCATATCAGGCCACACCCCCTGGTAGCAAGCCAGCCAGAGCTGCACTCCTGCTCAAAAAAAGCTCTGGGGCCAGGAGATCCAGAATTACAGCAGATGAGAGAGTTCAGCTCCCGTGGAGAAAATGGCTGCTTTGGAGGGTGGACCCTGCTGAGGCCCCTCCCTTTGCAAAACTCGCCTTCGCCAGGCTCCACCTCAGTAGGGTTGAGGGGGAGTTAGTAATTCCTACTAACTGGTGTTGTCTGCAGCCCCAACAGCATGGGCTCCCAGCCAGCCCTCTCTGGGAACACTTCTTTTCATACATCAAGTGAAACTTCATTTGGTCACCCACTTCTGTTCCTGTGGAAGAATGCAAATGTCTGTGTGTGGCGGAGGTGGGTGAGCTTCAGTCTGCACTCACTGAACCATTGAGTGGCAGGTTAAATACAGGGCTTGGCAGCTATTTACAGAAATGGGGATTTCCATCCCCCACAAGAGCATTGCTGAGCTGTAGCAACTGACAGAAAGATCACAGCAGCACACAAAAAACTCTTTAATAAGTTCTACTGACAACTATTGGAGGTGAAAGTTTAAAACTACCACTGTAGAATCATAGAATCATAGAGCAGAAGGAGAAGAAGAAGAAGAAGAAGAAGAAGAAGAAGAAGAAGAAGAAGAAGAAGAAGAAGAAGAAGAAGAAGAAGAAGAAGAAGAAGAAGAAGAAGAAGAAGAAGAAGATCGTCATCTTCTTCTCCTTCTCCTTGGATTTATATCCTATATCTTAGAGTCTCAGAGCGGCTCACATCTCCTTCCCCACCCCCCACAACAGACATCCTGTGAGGTAGGTGGGGCTGAGAGATCTCTAAGAGAAACTGCTCTTGAGCAGAACAGCTCTGAGAGAACTTGTGGCTGACCCAAGGCATCCCAGCAGCTGCAACCGAAGGAGTGGGGAATCAAACCCAGTTCTCCCAGATAGGAGTCCGAACACTTAACCACTACACCAAATTGACACCGAGGCCTTCCTCTGAGGCTGCCTCCTGTGGGATCCAGAGGCTCAGTGCCTCTGAAGGTGGAGGTTCCCCTCAGTCACCCTGGCTAGGAGCCACTGACAGGCCTCTCCTCCATGAATCCCCTTTGTTCCTGTGGCCATAACATCCCCTGGCAGCAAATGCCACATTTGAATCACCCTCTGTGGAAAGACGCATTTCCTTTTGTCAATCCTGAAGGCTTGAACCTCTGGAACCATGAGTGAGCTATAAGGAAGGCTCTGAAGAGAGAGAAGGTCTGGAAGGAGGTTCTAGGCATAGGAGGCAGTAAGGCAAACAGGCCACTCTCTAAGGTTGCCAACTCTGGACAGGGGAATTCCTGGAGACTTGGGGGAGCCAGTTTGGAGAAGGAAGGGAGCTTAGTACAAATGCGATTTCATCCTCTGCTATTTCCTCCCAGGGAACTGAGCTCTGTAGAGCAGTTGTGATTCCTGGAGAACTCCAGGCCCCACCTGGAGGTTAGCAATCCTACTACCATCTCTGCTGTTCCAGTTAGGAAGCAGAGACTAAGAGATAACATGTTTGCCTAGGGTTGCCAGCTTCTGACAGGGGCATTCCTGGAGATTTTGGGGTACAGTCTGGGGAGGGCAGGTTTTAGGGAGGGAAGAGGCATTAGCCAGATAGGGTAGAGTCTACCCTCAAAAGCAGCCATTTTCTCTAGGGGGACAGATCTCTGGAGATAGTTATAATTCCAATAACTCTCCACATCCCACCTGGAAGTTGGCAACCTTATGTTTGTCATGTGAGGGATTTTGGTTTTAGGAGCTCACTGCTGATGCCGGTCCCCATTCAGCCTCATCTGCCCACTTTGAGTTGCCCCTGGGGCTTTTCTTGTAGCAAGAACTCCTTTGCATATTAGGCCACGCCCCCCTGATGTAGCCACTCCTCCTGGAGCTTACGGTAAGCCCTATACTAATAGCCCTCTACGCTCTTGGAGGACTGGCTACATCAGGGGGGCGTGGCCTAATATGATACAAAAAAAGCCCTGGTTGCTAGCATGACTGAAGGGATGGAGAATTTCTCTTGCATGTAAAGATTAAAATAGCTTATTCTGACACTACTAAGGATAGAAAAAGGGAAGCTGAAAGAGGACATGACTGTAATGTCTATAACAGTGTCATAGAGGGGGCCACACAGAAGAAAGGGAGAGTTATTGAGATTGGAAAGTTCTGTAGGAACAAGGGATCAAAAACTAGGGTTGCCAAGTCCAATCCAAGAAATATTGGGGGACTTTGGGGGTGGAGCCAGGAGATTTTGGGGGTGGAGCCAGGAGACACTAGGAGTGGAGCCAAGATCAAGGCTGTGACAAGCATAATTGAACTCCAAAGGGAGTTCTGGCCATCACATTTAAAGGGACGGCACACCTTTTCAATTCCTTCCTTTCATAGGAAATAATGGAAGGATAGGGGCACCTTCTTTTGGGGCTCATAGAATTGGACCCCCTGCTCCAACCTTTTTGAAACTTGGGGGGGGGAGTATTTTGCGGGGAGGCACTAAATGCTATACTGAAAATTTGGTGTCTCTACCCCCAAAAACAGCCCCCCCCCAGAGCCCCAGATACCTGCAGATCAATTTTCCATGATTTTCTATGGGAATAAATCTCCATAGGGAATAATAGAGTTCCCAGCAGACATTTCCCTCCCCTCCCCCCACTTTCTGGGAGGGTCTCCAAACTGGGGATCCCCTGCCCCCACCTGGGGATTGGCAACCCTATCAAAAACTGGCCTTAAAAGAACATGTTCTTTAGAAGAAAATTATTATTTTTTAAAAAATAATAAGGTAAACCATAGAAACAACATTCAATTTTCATTTTTTGAAGTCCTGGTGGCATGGGGGGTTGAGGCAGGGAAAATGGCTGCCATGCCGGTGGGACCAGGAAATTTTGAACTTCCCCACCTACGCTGCAGTCATGAGAGGCTTCATTTTCCCCAAAACATTGCAGCAAAGTTGATTTGGAAAGAACAGGAAAACCCCAGGAGGCACATGAATGCAGCACAAGAGTGTGTGTGTGTGTGGGGGGGGGGGGGGTAGAAAAACTACTTCCCAAAAGCACTGAACCAGCAAATGACCCTTGTGGAAATGGCCAGTATCGCCCTCCTACTGTGGATTATATGAAGTAATCTATTTTATGCTATGATAAGAGACAATGATTCAGTTATCATAGACTCACATGGGTCTTCACAGATTACGATCTCATAGATCCTATTTTGCAAGCAGAATTCACAGGGTATTCACCATGATAAAGCAAAAGGAATTCTATTCAGCTGTGCCTGCAGAAGAGGGAAGGGGAGGAAATCTTTTGGGGGGATCCTAGGGCAACTGTCTGACTTCACTTGTGGCACAAACCCAGAAGTGACAGACAGCACCATGTCAGCATGACGCTCAAAGATTCTCCCCACCCCACCCCCACCCCGCAAAAAAAACCCCTTTATAGTTTTACTATAGTGATAGGGGGTGGGGAGAGGCTAAACCATCATGCCAATACAGTGATGTCTCTCCTGGGTTTGCATTGGAATTGCTGTTATGCCATTAGCACAATGTTTTTACCCTCCCATTCCCCCCTCCCCAAGTAAATGGACAAAAAATCTGGCACTCACTCAGTGGTGCTGGTATTAACATTTAAAGCTCTGTTCAGTCTGGGGCTGGGCAGGCAGCAACCTGAGAAGGGGCCTTCTTGATTGTGGCATCAAAACTTTGGAAATTCCTTCCCAAGAGATTTGGTTGTCTCCTTCTATCGGTGTCTTTCACCAGCAGATACATTTCATTTGGCATATTCCCAACAAAGGTCTCTGGCCCTCCTCTCAGGTTCAGATGTTGTTGGCTTATATGTTATTGAAATATGTTGTAATTTTAAATCCTGTTTTTAATTGGTCAAATGTGTTGATTTTATGTTTGCTGCCTTGTGGACCCTGATTGGGTGGAATGGCAGCATAAAAATTGCTTTAGGGGTGGCCAACAGTAGCTCTCCAGATGTTTTTTTTGCCTACAACTCCCATCAGCCCCAGCCAGCATGGCCAATGGCTGGGGCTGATGGGAGTTGTAAGCAAAAAACATCTGGAGAGCTACTGTTGGCCACCCGGAGGCAGAGCCAACTTCTGGTCCCAGTGTGGCCAGCAGTAAGCCAAGTTTTGGTAACCTGCACATTCCTTGTCCACAGAGAACTTGAACACTTAATTTGAATGAGGTTAGGATGGAAGAATGGCTGTTCCAGATCTTGGTTTCTGGCCAGTTTGAGCCACAACTGTATGGAAGATGAAGAGGCTGCTCATATGTCAAGACAGTGAACTGCAAATGAGGAACTGTGAAATGCCATCCTATGAGGCTCTCTTTGTCTGAGGAAACGAATAGGACAGGACTGGCAACCAGAGAAAAGGTTTGGGAGGATCCTAGAGTGGTGCAGAGTGGTAAAGCTGCAGTACTGCAGTCAGAGCCCTCTGTTCATGACCTGAGTTCGATCCCCGGCAGAAGCTGGGTTTTCAGGTAGCTGGCTCGAGGTTGACTCAGCCTTCCATCCTTCCGAGGTCAGTAAAATGAGTCCCCAGCTTGCTGGCGGGGGGAAGCGTAGATGACTGGGGAAGGCAATGGCAAACCACCCCGTAAAAAGTCTGCCGTGAAAACGTGAAAGCAACGTCACCCCAGAGTCGAAAACGACTGGTGCTTGCACT
Organism: Heteronotia binoei; assembly: GCF_032191835.1. NCBI lineage: Eukaryota > Metazoa > Chordata > Lepidosauria > Squamata > Gekkonidae > Heteronotia > Heteronotia binoei. The sequence continues at coordinate 2,892,825 of NC_083228.1, read as the reverse complement.
GGGGACTACCTTTACCTTTAGAGCATCACACGAATGTGGTGATGTCACTTCCACCCTGTTTCCCTCCCCGCACTGCCCTTCCAAGTGGGGGTGAAGATAGCAGGCAGAGGTGGGAGGTGTCCTGCCATAAGAACATAAGAGAAGCCATGTTGGATCAGGACAATGGCCGATCCAGTCCAACAGTCAGTATCACACAGTGGCCAATACACACACACACACACACACACACTGTGGCTAATAGCCATGAAAGTAGGGTTGCCAGCTCTGGGTTGATTTATTTATTTATACCTTAGATTTGTGGATCACCCAGTCCCTGCAACTGCAGAAAATCCTCCATACCTTCAAATTCAGCATTTATTTTCTTCTCTGGCTTTACAACAGTCCCTGCAACGACCAACCACTGATTTTGAAAAATTGTTGTTAACTCACAAAGTGACTAGGAAATGTCTAATCCGGAGGTGTCAAACTCATGAGGGCCAGATCTGACATAAATAAGAACTTGTCGGGCCGGGCAGCGTGTGTCACAAAATGTAATGCCAAGTAGCAGATATATAAACTCTAGAAAGAACACAAACACAAATATATTTTTTTAAAAAAATACTTAAAACAAAATTTCAGCACTTCGTCTTAAAGGTGTGAAGGAAAGGGCAACGGTCTGGAAAACCAACCTTGTTCGGAATTCATCTATAGTCTTAGAAGGGAGGCTTAAGCCTTCCTGTACTTTGCCCTATGCAAGAATACTGCTGAGGCTCTTGGTATGTGCTGACTTTTCACCTCCTTCCTGGAATATGCATTAGGGGTAACAAGCTAAGGTAAACATCGGTCGCTTCATTCTGCACATTATTAGTAAATGATTGTGTAAAGAATAATGTATATAAATAAAGCAACGCTTCCACTGACAGTCAGAAGAGCAGCACAGACTGGACAGACTGGTGCGAGAACATCAACCCTGAGTCATGTGACATTCCTACAAAGGTGTCTTTTTTGTATCTCTCCCATGGGATCCAGGGAGCCGGGCAAAGGAAGCTCTGGCTTTTTCCTTCCTTCCCCAGGGGACCAGGAGGGAGAGGAGCCTCAGCCAATAGAAGGCAGAGAGTCTTGGCTCAGTAGCTCTGCTGTGTGATTGAGAGAACCTGGCAAAGCAAGCTCTCTCTCCCTCTTCCTCCTCAAAGGAGGAGCTTCAGCCAATGGAGAAAATAGAGGTTTTGGTATGTAGCTCCTGTGTGATTGAGCAAGCCTAGAAAAGCAACCTGTGATGCAGAAGGAAGCAAGAGAGAGGGAGAAGGAAGCAGACAACAGCCAGTTGCTTGGGGGCCTGGTAGGAGCCCTCCTGGGGCCTGATTTGGCCCCTGGACCACATGTTTGACACCCCTGGTCTAAACCTCTAAGATATAAAATCTTCCTATAAATAATGAGGTTGCAGACTTACCATTTTATACTGCAGGTTTTTTTACGGGGTGGTTTGCCATTGCCTTTCCCAGTCATCTACACTGTACCCCCAGCAAGCTGGGTACTAATTTTACTGACCTCAGAAGGATGGAAGGCTTAGTCAACCTTGAGCCGGCTACCTGAACCCAGCTTCTGCCAGGATCAAACTCAGGTCATGAGCCGAGCTTGGACTGCAGCACTGCAACTTACCACTGTGTGCCATGGGGCTCAAAGGTAAAGGTACTTCCCTGTGCAAGCACCGAGTTGTTACCGACCCATGGGGTGAAGTTGCATCATGACGTTTTCACGGCAGACTTTTTAAGGGATGGTTTGCCATTGCCTTCCCCAGTCATCTACACTTTCCCCCGAGTAAGCTGGGTACTCATTTCACCGACCTCAGAAGGTTGGAAGGCTGAGTCAACCTTGAGCTGGCTACCTGAACCCAGATATACAATCTTCCTATAAATAATGAGGTTGCAGACCTACCATCTTATACTGCAGTTTTTTTACAGGGTGGTTTGCCATTGCCTTCCCCAGTCATCTACACTGTACCTCCAGCAAGCTGGGTACTCATTTTACTGACCTCAAAAGGATGGAAGGCTGAGTCAACTTTGAGCCGGCTACCTGAACCCAGCTTCTGCCAGGATCAAACTCAAGTCATGAGCAGAGAGTTTGGACTATAGTACTGCAGCTTACCACTCTGCGCTATGGGGGCTGCTAACAGTCCATTGACACAACGTTAATACTTTAAAACATTAAAAACATTAAAACATCTGGTGATTAGTGCCAAGTGAAATTAGACTAATAATTGAATGCATAAATATGGTGTCGGGTCTTCGGTACCCCTCCCGGTCTCCCGGCGTCGCCGTTGCCCCTCCCGGGCACTCTGGGGCGTTCCCCGGAGGTCCAGAAACAGGGGGGTGGGCGCTGGGTTACTTCACCGCAGGCCCCCGTTCCCTCTTGGCTGTGCCGTCGCTCCTGTCCCTCTCTCTCATGAGGCAGCCTCTTTGCGCATCAGCCAGCTTCCTCAGCGACCTCCTCCCTCCCTCCTTTTATGCTTCCGACCCATCCTTCCCCCTTCCCGGGTCCTGCCCCTCTCTGGCTCCTCCCCCCTTCAAAGCCCCAGACGCCCGGGAGAGGCACGCCGGGGCTGGGCTGACTGGGCGTGCCTCGGGCGTCCTAGCCCTCGGCTGCGTGCTGCGATGGAGCGTCTCGCGCTGCGACGAGACGAACGGCTCTCCCCCTCCTGGCCCGGTGCTGGGCTCAGCTTCTCCCTCTTGCTCCCCAGCGTCTTGCCCTGGCCAGACTTTGCGGATTCGAAGCCGGGCTCGCCGTCTGGGAGGCGTCGCTCGAGTGGCTGCTGTTGCCCCGTCAGTCGAGGTGAGGGGTGGGGCTGCCACGGGGGCTTGGAGAGGTGGGGAAGGCTCTTGGGGCGACGACGAGGGCTTGGAACGGCTGGCAGGCGCCGGGGGGTCTCCTCCGCGCAGTCCCCGCCCGGGCTGGGCAGGACACCCCCCCCCGTGTCCCTTGCTTCTCCGCCTCCTCCTCGAAGACCCTGGAGAGGTAGTTGGCCACGCGGTGGTCGGCCCCGGCTTGATGGTGCACTGTGAAGGAAAAGGGGAGAAGAGACATATACCAGCGGTCATTGGAGTCCTTCATCCTCGACATCCACAGCAGGGGGGCGTGGTCCACCACCAACCGGAAAGGGTTGTTGGTGAGGTAGAACTTCAATGCCCCGACGGCCCACTTGACCGCCAGGGCCTCCTTTTCTACAGTGGAGTACACCCGCTCGGCGGGCAGGACTTGCGGCTGATGAATAGCACCAGGCGTTCATCCCCGGGGCCCCCCTGGAGCAGGGCCGCCCCGATACCGGTCCCCGAAGCATCCGTGTGTAACACAAAGGGCTGGGAGAAGTCCGGGTTTCTCAGCACGGGGTCGCGGGAGAGGCTCGTACGCAGCGCCTCAAATGCTGCGTCCTGGGCTGGCCCCCACTGGAGGACGCTTGGGCACGCCTTCCGCAGGCTGTCCGTCAATGGGGTGGCCACTGCCGCAAAGTTGGGGATAAACTTGCTGTAGTAGCCCGCGAACCCCAAGAAGCGCCGTAGCTGCTTCTTGGTGCGCGGGCGGGGCTGCTGCTCCAGGGTCGGAGTTGGCCTTTCCCTACTAGGAACCCTAGATATTTTAGCTCCTGGAAGCCGAGGCGGCTTTTCCGCGGGTTAGCGTGGAGCCCGGCGGCCTGCAGGGCTTGGAGTACCTGGCGGAGGTGGAGCAGGTGGGCCTCCCAGGTGGGACTACACACCACGATGTCGTTGATATAGGCCCGAGCGAAACCCTCACACTGGGCTAGGGCCTTGTCCACCAGTCGCTGGAACGTGGCCGCAGCCCCATTCAAGCCAAAGGGCATGTGCTTGAATTGGAACAAGCCTTGTGGGGTGGCGAAGGCGGTCTTTTCCCTGTCGGCCGGGTGCATGGGCACCTGCCAATAGCCCTTGGTGAGGTCCAGGGCGGAGAGGTACCGGGCCTCCCCCAGCTGGTCGATCAGGATATCGGCCCGTGGCATCGGGTAGGCATCGAATTTGGCCAGTTTGTTCACTTCCCGGTAGTCCACACAGAAGCGCACGCTGCCATTGGGCTTTGGCACCAGGACCACCGGGCTGCACCACTCACTCTGTGATGGCAACTAAGACGGAACCTGATTAATGAATGAATAGACACTCAGCCATCTTAAATACATCATTTTAGCACCTATTTTTATATCTTATATGTTTATATGTTTTTATGTATTTTAAATAATTTATTGTAATTAATGTTTAAGTTGTTATGTTTTATGAATCACGGGACTCCCATGTCTATTATTGTTTAATGTGAATCATGAGACTCCCGTGTCTGTTAGCCGCCCTGAGCCCGCCTAGCGGGGAGGGCGGGATATAAAAATAAAATATTATTATTATTATTATTATTATTATTATTATGGTTCGATGACGTCGAGGCGCAGCATCTCCCCTACCTCCCGGGCGATAACATCCCAGCGCTTCTGTGGGACGGGCCTCCACCGGGCGCGTGCCACCTGGCCTGCAGGGGTTACTACCCAGTGCTTGACAGGGTGGTCAGGCCCGGCTGGTCGGAGAATACCGTCGGGCACTCGGCCAGGACCTTCTGCAGCTCCTGCCGCTGGCTGGGGGTGAGAGCGGCGTCCAACACCGGGCCTCCCCCGGCGCCCCCTGCGGTCGTCCAGGGCAGGGTTCCGTCCTGGAGCTCGCTCGGATCTTCGGCCAAGAGCCCCTGCTCCGGCCGTGCCTCCCGCCGCACCCAGGCCTTTAGGCTGTTCACATGGAGGGTCTTCCTTTGGCGGGCGCGAGGCCCGCACTGGACCTCGTACGTCAGGGGACCTAGGACTCGGGTGATTTGGAAGGGTCCCCGCCACGGGTCCCCCTGGCTCTGGCCCATCGCTCCCCTGTGGACCAGGACGTCGTCTCCCGCCTGCAACCCGCGGGCATTAGCGCCCTTGTCATAACGCCTCTTCTGGACCTCCTGGGCCTGTGCGAGGTTCTCCCGGGCCTCCCGCCGCACGTCTTCCAGGCGTTCCTGCAGCTGCCTGACGTACTCCTCCGGGGCCTCTTCTGGCCCTGCTCTGCCTTGTACCCACTGCTCTCTGAGCAGGCCCAGGATGCCCCGGGGTTGCCGCCCATACAGCAGCTCGAACGGGGAATACCCCAGGGACGCCTGGGGCGTCTCTCGGATGGTAAAGACCAGCGGGTCCACATAGAGATCCCAGGCAGTGGGGTGATCATATGCTGTCTTCCTCAGCATGGCCTTCAGGGTCTGGTTCATCCGCTCCACCAGCCCGTCAGTCTGGGGGTGGTGGACGGAGGTGAAGAGCTGCTTGATGTGCAGCGTCTGGCACACCTGTCGCATGAGGCTTGCCGTGAAGGGTGTCCCTCGGTCTGTGAGTATCTCCCGGGGCAACCCCACATGCGCGAAATAGTACATCAAGGCCGTGGCCACGCCCGCACTCTTCATGGTGGGCAGGGGGATGGCCTCCGGGTACCGGGTGGCGTAGTCCATGAGGACCAGGATGTAGCGGGCCCCATGAGGGGTGCGGGGTAGGGGCCCCACAAACTCCATGGCCACTCGTTCGAACGGAACCCCCACTATGGGCAAGGGGGCTAGGGGGGCTTGCGGCTCGGCCCTAGACGCGAGGCGTTGGCAGATGCCGCAGGAGCGACAGTAGGCCTGGACCTCCCGGGCTATGGAAGGCCAGAAGAAGTTGGCTAACACCCGGGTCAGAGTACTCTTCACCCCCTGGTGGCCCTCCCATTGGTGGTCGTGGGCGCCCTTCAGGACCTCGGACCGGTACCTGTGAGGGACCAACAGCTGTTTCCCAGGGCCCAGCCGCCCTTTTACCTCTCTGAACCACACGCCCTCTTCCCGGATGATTCGAGGCAGGCGCCGGCTCCTGCGCTCGTCCACGATCACCCCGTCTCGGACTGCTTTGTCCCATCGCAGCGCCTCCAACTCTTCGTCCTCGGCCTGAGCTTCCATGAACTGCGGGTCCGCCGGCCACGTCTCTCGGCCGCCCGCCACGGGACGTTCTGCGGTGGACGGGCCTTCCCCAGGGTCGCTGTCCTCTGTCTCCCCAGCGAGGGCAGCGGCGTCATAACCGGCCCCGGCAGGCTGGCCTGGTCGGCCGGGGTTGGCTGCCTCCACTACGTCGCCAAAACGCGGAGCATCCCGCCCGAGCAGTATTGGGTAGGGCAGGCTGGTGACTTTGGCGACTGGCACGCTCCAGTAGCGGCCCAAGTATTTCAGTGGGATGGACACCACTGGGCTTCTTTCGATGTGCCCATGGACGCACCTGATGGCGGCGGTGCGGATGACAGGCAGCAGGGCGGACACCAAGTGGGCCCGTATCATGGACAGCGTGCTGCCATTGTCGACCATGGCCTGCAGTTGCCGCCCTCCCAAGGACACCGGGATCGGCCGGGGGGTGGCGAGCCCCCGCCTCAGCCGTCTGCCAGGACTCTTCCCAGCTCACGTCGCACTCCATCAGGGGGCACTCGCGTTTGAGATGGCCCCACTGGCCACAGGTGAAGCAGTGCCCTATGTCTCCCGCCGGACGGCGGGCCTCTGGTGGCGGGTGTCCCTCCTTCTCCCCCTCGTGGCCTCTGGGGCGTAGACCCAGTCTGGGTAGCGCCGGGCGTGCTCCGGGCCTCGGCGTGGCACGGGCCGGCGGCGGCCGCGCCCGGCCCCCACGGTCTCCGGCTCTGGGCGCCCTCCCTGGTGTTGCTCCTGGGGCGGCCCGTCCGCCGGGCGGGGGCAAGCCCTTCCCTGGCTTGCCGCCCTCTGCGCGGAGGGGCAGGCCGTGGTGGTCGGTGGCCTGAAAGTTCTCCCACAGCTCCTGGACCTCGCTGAGACGGGTTGGCTTCCAGCAGGCCACCCAATGGCGGGTACGCAGCGGCAACACCTGCAGCAGCTGCTCTACTACCACCAGCTCCACGATGTGCTGCCTGTCGCTGGTGCTGGGGTTGAGCCAACGGGTGGCGGCATCCTTGAGGGCCGCTATTGCTGAGCGCGGTCGCGTCTCCCCTGTTGGAAGCCAGGAACGCAGCTTCTGGCGGTGGGCTTCGGGCGTGATATCCAGGCGGTCCAGGATGGCTGCCTTGAGCACTGTATAGTCCGCCGCCTGAGCCCGCTCCAGGGCCTTCATGGCAGCTTGGGCCTCCCCGGTCAGGTAGGGTCCCAAAATAAAGGCCCACTGCTCTCTGGGCCAACGAGCGGCCTCAGCCACTCGCTCAAACGCCTCCAAGTAGGCCTCGACATCGTCCTCCGTCCCCAGCTTCGTCAGAGGGGGCCAGGGGCTCCTCCCGGTGCCGAATGGTGTTGGCCCCGCCGGCTCCGGGCGGGCGAGGAGCGCCTGGTGAAGATCCCGCACAAGGGTGGCTTGGGCTGCCGTCTGCTGCTGGGTGACCTCCCGTAGGAGCTGCGCCTGGTGGTCTGCGAGCCACTGCCCAAACTGGGCCAAATCCACGGGGGCGGGGTTAGTGTCCATGGCGGCGGTCAGCCCCAGGTGTATCATGGAGTCCTCACTTGACTCGTCCGTCGACGACTCGCTGGACTCCGGCTCAATGGTTGGGGTCGCCACTCGGCTTGAGTGCCACCCGGGCAGGGCCGGAATATGGGGGCGTGGCCGTCCTAGGCTCGGGAGAGGGCCCGCATCCTCCACCACGTTGTTGGGTCTTCGGTACCCCTCCCGGTCTCCCGGCATCGCCGTTGCCCCTCCCGGGCACTCTGGGGCGTTCCCCGGAGGTCTCAGAAATAGGGGGGTGGGCGCTGGGTTACTTCACCGCAGGCCCCCGTTCCCTCTTGGCTGTGCCGTGGCTCCTGTCCCTCTCTCTCGTGAGGCAGCCTCTTTGCGCATCAGCCAGCTTCCTCAGCGACCTCCTCCCTCCCTCCTTTTATGCTTCTCGACCCATCCTTCCCCCTTCCCGGGTCCTGCCCCTCTCTGGCTCCTCCCCCCTTCAAAGCCCCAGATGCCCGGGAGAGGCGCGCCGGGGCTGGGCTGACTGGGCATGCCTCGGGCGTCCTAGCCCTCGGCTGCGTGCTGCGATGGAGCGTCTCGCACTGCGACGAGACGAACGGCTCTCCCCCTCCTGGCCCGGTGCTGGGCTCAGCTTCTCCCTCTTGCTCCCCGGCGTCTTGCCCTGGCCAGACTTCGCGGACTCGAAGCCGGGCTCGCCGTCTGGGAGGTGTCGCTCGGGTGGCTGCTGTTGCCCTGTCAGTCGAGGTGAGGGGTGGGGCTGCCACGGGGGCTTGGAGAGGTGGGGAAGGCTCTTGGGGCGACGACGAGGGCTTGGAACGGCTGGCAGGCGCCGGGGGGTCTCCTCCGTGCAGTCCCCGCCTGGGCTGGGAGGGACAATGGTGGTTAAATATATAGACAAGTGATGCATAAAAAGTGATGACAATACTGTTAAGAAAACCAATATAGTTCAGGATGCAAATACAGTGAGCCATGCCATTGCCAGGGACTTGTACCTAATACCAAGCCTAAGGATTATGACTCAGTGGTATCTCACTCCAGTTAGACTTCACCATCACATGAACAAAAAAACTGTCACCTTTATGTTGGAAAGGATGTGGTGAAGAGGGATCCTACATTCACTGTTGGAGGGCTTTAAGTACATACAATCTTTCTGGCAACAAGTACTGTTAAAAAGTAAAGATATAACCCATTATGTAGCTCCCTGTAAACCAGAGACTATCTTATTAAAGCAATGGAGAAGAGTTTCGATTCCACAGATAAGGATAGATTTATAAGCATACTCCTCTCAGCTGCAAAGATTATTGCTTATTTTTGGAAAACACATGATTCTCCCACCCTTGAAGACTGATTCTTCAGAATTTGGGCCCACCTACTAATGGAGAAAACTTTGGACAATATTGCCTAGAGCCATGATGGCGAACCTATGACACGCGTGTCACTGGTGACATGCGAGGCAATTTGGCTGACACACCGGAAACCAAGGAGCGTGGCGAGCCGCGAGTCCTTCGGAGGCTGCTGAGCCCGTCTTGGAGGAGCAGCAGCTGCTAAGGTGAAGGCGAGAAGAGGCAGCAGCAGCGCAGCAGGCCGCCGCCGCCTCTTTCCCCGGCTCCAGGCCGGGGGTGGGGGTGGGAGGGAAGGTTGGGGGTGGGAGGGAAGGTTGGCGACGCTGCCAGCGCCTCGCCTTGACCTGGGGGTGGGAGGAGACAGCCTCCTGGCGCAACCCGTCCCCCACCCAAAGCAGAGGCAGCCAAACGCGCCTCCTCCTCCTCGCAACAGGGCCGAGTTTTGCAACCCCCTTTTCCCGCCCTCCCCGGGGCCTGAGGAAATAGGTGGGTACAGCAAGAAAGAAAAAAGAGCACTGCAAAAAAAGAGGCAGGGGGGGAAAGAAGTGCCCTCCTCGGCGGGTCGCGCCTTTGCAATGCCGGGGCTTTGTAAATGCAGGAGCAAGGCAGGCGGGTTTTTTTCCGTTTGTTTGCACGGAGCGGCTGGGGGGGGGAGGCAGAGATGGCATTGCAGCAGTGTGTGTGGGGTGCAATGCTCGAGGGGGTGTCACTCTTGGGCCTGTTGTGGGGCTACCCCCCCCTCCTCCTCCACCCGGTCCTGGTGTTTTTTTTTTTGCAACCAACATGATCTTTCTCACTTTGCTCTCTCGCTCTTTCTCATGGCCGCCTGCCGGAGGCGGGGTTTCAGATTTAAAGGACAAGCTGCCCTTTTCAGCTTGGAAGAGGGGGAAGGGGGTGGGCGATGGGGGCTGTGTGTGGGTTGCAAAAGAACAAGGGGAGGGGAGCATTGGGTCGCCCCCCTTGGCTTCCCTTGGCAAGCGCTGGAGGAGAAAAGGCGGGAAGAAAAAAAGATACACCCTTTCCCGCAGGGTTACCAATCCCCAGGTGGGGGCAGGGGATCCCCCTCTCCCCAAAATACCCCCCCAAGTTTCAAAACGATTGGACCAGGGGGCCCAATTCTATGAGCCCCAAAAGATGGTGCCCCTATCCTTCATTATTTCCTATGGAAGAAAGGCATTTTAAAAGGTGTGCTGTCCCTTTAAATGTGATGGCCAGAACTCCCTTGGAGTTCAATTATGCTTGTCACACCCTTGTTCCTGGCTCCACCCCAATGTCTCCTGGCTCCACCCCCAAAGTCTCCTGGCTCCGCCCCCAAAGCCCCCAGATATTTCTTGAATTGGACTTGGCAACCCTCTTTCTTTATTGGGGCTGCAAATATCATCAAATTATTTATATTTCTTGAAGTGACACGTGACCCGAGGAAGACTACACTTTTTCCCGATTTTCGACACACCAAGCTGAAAAGGTTAGCCATCACTGGCCTAGAGCCTAGAATAGGGTCAGGCAGATCTCCAGTGAATCCTTCACTGAACAAGCACCATAATAATATTCAGCACTTCAGAATGTTCAAAGCACTTTCTTTACACCATTTGCTATAGTTATCCAGGATATCCAGGAAATTGCAGGCCAGTCAGTCTGATGTCAATACAGGGAAAGTTGGTGGAAACTGTTATTAAAGAGAGAATTAGTAGGAGCATTGATGAACAAAAGCTACTGAGGAAGACTCAGTGTGGGTTCTGCAAGGGAAGATCTTGCCTCACTAACCTGTTAGTGTTCTTTGAGAGAGTGAACAAACATGTGGACAAAGGGGACCCGATAGATGTTGTTTACCTTGACTTCCAGAAAGCTTTGGATAAAGTTCCTCTTCAAAGGCTCTTAAATAAGCTTAATAGTCATGGGATAAAAAGATAAGTCCTCCCATGAATCAAAAACTGGCTAATTAATAGGAAGCAGAGAGTTAGTATAAATGGGCAATTTTTGGAGTGGAGGGTGGTAAGCAGTGGGATACCGCAGGGCTCAGTACTGGGTCCGATGCTTTTTAACTTGTTCATTAATGATTTGGTGTTGGGAGTAAGCAGCAGTTTGTGGATGACACTCAATTGTTCAGGGTGGTGAACACCAGGGAGGATCACAATCTTTCAAAGGGATTTGTTGAGGCTGGGTGAGTGGGCGTCAACATGGCAAATGAGGTTCAGTGTGGCCAAGTGCAAAGTAATGCACATTGGGGCCCAAAATCCTAGCTATAAATACACTGATCGGGTCCAAACTGGCAGAGACTGACCAAGAGAGAGATCTTGGAGTCGTGGGAGATAACTCACTGAAAATGTCAAGTCAGTGTGCAACTGCAATTTAAAAGGCCAATGCTATGCTGGGAATTATTAGGAAGGGAACTGAAAACAAATCAGCCAGTATCATAATGTGTTGTTGTTGTTCAGTTGCGGGGTTGAATCTTTGCGACCCCCTGGACAAAGTCATGCCAGTATCATAATGCCCCTGTATAAATCAATGGTGTAACCTCATTTGGAGTACTGTGTACAATTCTGGTCACCACATCTCAAGAAAGATATTATAGAACTGGAAGAAGTCCAGAAAAGGGCACTAGAATGATTCAAGGGTTGGAACACTTCCCTGATGGAGAAAGGTTAAAGCACTTGGGGCTCTTTAGCTTGGAGAACTGAAGAGTTACATGATAGAGGTTTACTAATTATGCATGGTATAGAGAAGATAGAAAAAGTACTTTTCTCCCTTTCTCACAATATAAGAACTCATGAACATGCAATAAAATTGCTGAGCTATCAGGTTAGAATGGAAAGTATTTCTTCATCCAAAGGGTGATTAACAAATGGAATTCACTGCCACAGAAGGTGGTGGCGGCTACCAGTGTAGACAGCTTCAAGAAGGGACTGAATAAGCATATAGAGCAGAGGGCCTTTGGTGGCTATTAGCCACAGGGTATAGATGGAACTTTCTTCCTAGAGCAGTGATGCTCTGGATTTTTGGTGCTTGGGGGGGTGGGGCACGGTGGGAGGTCTTCTAGTGTCCTCCTGGCCCCACTGATGGACCTCCTGGTGGCACCTGGATTTTTGGCCACTGTGTGATACAGAGTGTTGGACTGGATGGGCCACTGGCCTCATCCAACATGGCTTCTCTTACGTTCTTATCCTAGAGGGTGGGTCAGCAATTAGGGTTGCCAGGTCCAGGTTGGGAAATTCCTGGAGATGTGGAGGTGAAGCCTGAGGAGGGACCTCAGCAGATTACAATGCCACAGAGCCCACCTTCCAAAAACCAAGGGAACTATTCTGGGTAGTCTGGTGATCATGTGGAGATTCCAGGAGATCTCCAGTCCCCATCTGGAGCTTGGCAATCCTCTGTCTCATGGCCCCCATGCTGGAGTTGGGAGCCCAATCCTGGTTGAAGGTTACATCCAAGAAGAGGCTCAGAGAAGGGACTTCCTGATTTCTTGTGGAGAGCCAGGCAGGGCTCCCCAGGTTTCAAAGCCCCCCCCCCCAACTCATCCCTCCCTCTGGGGTGCCTTTTTGACTCCAGCAGGGCTTGTGGTCTGCTCTGCATTTTGCTACTTCTGCTTTTGTCAGGAAATCAGCACAACAGCTATTTAGTCAAGTGGATCACCGTGGAAAGTCACAGAGCAGAGAGGAAGGCGTGGGGTGCACTTCACAGGGTCTGGCAATTTGGATTATGTGGCAGATTTTTTCGTCTAGAGTCATCAGCAGTGCCAGGAAAGGCCAGGGCAGGTAAGTCAAATCACCTTTAAACTCTAATCTCAGCTTGGGGCTGCCTCAGCCCACCTGCTATGCTGACATTGGGAGGGACGGTGGCTCAGTGGTAGAGCATCTGCTTGGTAAGCAGAAGGTGCCAGGTTCAATCCCTGGCATCTCCAAAAAGAGTCCAGGCAAGTAGGCGTGAAAATCCTCAGCTTGAGACCCTGGAGAGCCGCTGCCAGTCTGAGAAGACAATACTGACTTTGATGGACCAAGTGTCTGATTCAGTATAAGGCAGCTTCATATGTTCATATGACATAAAAGCTGACATGGACAGAGGGGCCAATTTAGGACCCTGGGCAAGCTGGGTTTGAATCCCCACTTCTGCCATGAAAGCTTTCTGGGTGACCTCAGACCCACCACAAATGTTCAGCCTGGCCTCCCTCACAGGATTGTGGTTAAGAAAAAGGAGGAGAGGAAAACAAGCTGCTCTGAATGCCAACTGGAGAGAGAAGCAGGCAAATACAGATGCTTGCCTCAGGGACTCTGTTTCAAACACAAAACAAGTTCAGCCTGTGGTGTCTGGCTGTGGGTTAGGCTTGCCAGCCTCCAGGTGGTAGCAGGAGATATCCTGGGACTGCAACTTATCTCCAGGTGACAAAAATCAGTTCAGCTGGAGAAAATGGCCACTTTGTGCCTCCTCAGGCCCCACTCCCCAAATCTCCAGGTATTTCCCAACCCAGAGCTGGCAACCCTACTGCAGATATGTCCTAGCAACAGAGACCAAAAGGGTCAGGTGACAGAGAAAGGGGGGAGACTCACACTGAGGGAGAACCATGACTTTCCTAGTTGCACATGCTTCACTCACATTTGCTGTTCCTTTTCCAAATGTCGATTATTCCCCAGCTTGGACCTTCTTGACTCTTCCTGCTGTAGTCCCTTCAGGTCCGGCGTGTCCCTGCAGGCCAGGTAGGCAGCCACCTAGGGCACCCCCTAGCCACACACCCCTCATGTCCACTGGAGTGTGCGCTCCTCAGACTCTGCCTTCCCTTGCCGTGGAAGCCTCCCCTTGCTGCAGGAGGGCAGGCTCCAAGTGCATGTGCCCTGCTGCTCGCGGCTCTGACCTTCCTGGGTCTGCAGACCCGGGAAGGTGAAAGCAGTGGGGTGGTGGGGCAGGGTGTGCTCATCGGAGCCTGCCTTCCCTTGGGAAATCAGGCTCCGAGGACTGCTCACATGCCCTGACCTGCTGCCTTCGCCTTCCTGTGCCTGCGGGGGGTGGGGGGTGGGCCTAGGTCACCAGAACTCCTGGCTCTGGCTCCTCTGGCTTTTTTCTTCTTCTCCCCATCGGGCAGTGTGAGGAAGCACAGATCAATCTGATGTTCCCCAGTCCCCACCACAGTCGCTTCTGTGAGAATATAATTTTCTCTCAAAGTCAAAATGAAAGACTGAAAGCTGAAGTATGCCAAAGTGCAGGAGACGTTCCTGAACTGGGTGGGGATAAAGTCAACAGAAAAGTCCTTCTCGGCTGGCTGCATCAGAAAAGTGCACCTACCAGAGTGCGTGGGCTGCTGCAGGTAAGGGCTTCGAACGGCACCCAGGCTCTTGTGGCCCTGGGGAGGGGGCAACTGTGAGTTACATGCTCTGTCCCCAGCCTGATTTCAGCTAGCAAAACAGATTAGGATAATTGAATTGAAAAGGAACCTCCAGGGTCATCTAGTCCAACCCCCTGCACAATGCAGGAAAATCACAAATAACGCCCCCCCCCCACCTTCCCAGTGATCGCTAATAGATTAACAAAAGCTGATGCCAAATGCATCTCTGTGCTGAGTATAGAAACCTTTTCTGGTTTTGTAAGGATGTTGACTAAGAACTGTTGTAGCTGCTCCCTGGACCAGACTTGTATTTAGACTTAAAAATTCTGCAACCCTAGTAGGGTTGCCAGCCTCCAGGTGAAGCCTGGAGATATTCTGTAATTACAACTGATATCCAGACTATAGCAATTAGCTCTCCCAGATAAAACAGCTGCTTTGGAGGGTAGAGTGTCTGCCATTACAGCCCTCTGAGGTCTTTCTCTTCCCCAAACTCCACCTTCCCTGGGTTTAACCCCAAAGCTCCAGAAAATTTCCCAACCAGGAGCTGGCAACCATAATCTCAAGTTGGGTTATTGCCAGCCTCCAGAAGGAAGACATCCAGGTGACAATCATGGGTTGCTCAAACATCTTTTTGGGGTCAGGGGCCACACCGAATGTGCCAGTTCCTAAAAGACTGAGAACTCTTTTGTTAGAATGCACCCACGAAACTTTATGCTCCAGTGTTGTTGTGCGACTGTTTAATTTCAATGGCCCCAACAAATGGCTGTTCCGAACTCTTCTTCTTTGAAGGGGGGGAGGCTTTGAATAAAAAAAAACAATCACAGAATTGCAACTCCCAGAATGCACTGTGAGAAACCATGGCCTAAGCCAGTTCCAAGACTGTAGTTGTAACTTGGCACATGGGAATGAAGGGCTTAGCATTCTTATTGCTGATGGTTCTCTGATGTTGCCGATGGAAGCAGCCAAGTGGGGCAGTTCAGCTTGCTTTGCCAGCCAGTCTAATGTGGCTTTTCATCCCCCAGTCCTTGACTGGCGCCATCTTCTTGGGACTCTGGAGCAACTGCTGGGGGAGAAGGGGTGGATGGGAAAACCCCTCCTCTGCCTTCTGCTGATGGCGCAAGGAAACGACTGGATTGCAGTGCAGTCCAGAATGTGTCGATTTGTTCCTCTTCCAGTGACACGCTGGCAGTGAAATTTTAGAAGGTTTTCAGGAGGGAGATGGCTGGTAGTTGAGGGGTGGGTTGAGGTGTCTGAACCTCAGAAGCCTCCAAGTCTGCAATGTAACATCATTCTTTAAAGCAGAGATCCCTAACATGATGCCCAAAAATTTGGCCAGCAATGGAATCAGTGCCCAAACCCTGATTAAAATGAGTTACACTTGCTTGCAAATCACTTCTTCCAGTCTAGAAATTATCCCTGCCTTGTGACAGGCTAGATGGAGCCCAGTGAGTGTGTCAAGAGAGAAAGGCAGTCTTTGCAGCCAGAGAAGTGATTATTTGTGGTGTGGATCTGTTTTGATATTTATAAGGAGCTGGTTTTTCTGCAGAGAAAGGTGAAGGGGCTTTCCTGGACATGCTTCCCAGCCCTCAGCCCTTTGGCCTTCTGTAGTAAAGCATTTCTTTTTTGGTAGGGGAAAGAGCTGGAGTTTAATCTACCTGGGCATTATACCTTTAGCTCTAATCTAAGGGTTTTTTGGAGGGTGGGAGGGGGGAGGACAGGCGCTAGAGAGTGGTTATTCACTGAAGAATAAAAGGGGTTCTGCACATGCTCAAATGCATGTATTCCTTTGCACAGCCAAGTTACAGCAAGGTGGTTTTGCAGTTAATGATTAAAGCTAGATCCTAGGTGGAGTTAAACTAGGCATTTTAGTTTACTGCTCCTGTTCCACTCCCATGGGGCCTCTGCTATTCCCCAAACAAGAGGCAAAAGCCCCTCCAATTAGTACGCTTTTGAGTTGGATCATTTGCTTTCATGCTGCATTTGCTGAATTTCCTTGGTACTTTGTGTCTGGAATGTCATTCTTTGTGGATTATGCTTTCTGTATTTCCACCCCATGGGTGGTGGTGGGGGGGAAGTCTGCAGCTGGTTAGCCTAACTGGAGGTGGAAAGGTTCCCCCTGCCATGGCAGCAACGAGACCACAGAAAAATCCTTGGAACCTCTTTTCTGCCCCAAAGTTGGTGGCCCTATGGAATCCGTTGTGCATGGAATACATTGGCATTTGGACCTGGCAGTTGCCTGAGATAGAATTTTAGGGCTGGTGACTTAATCCACTCCCAGGGGGTGTGTGTGCTCCCAGCAGTGGGGACAAGGCATGAGATTTCTCTGTGGCCACAGGCACCTGGACAGAGGTGGCTCGGCAGTGCTGATGTTGCTAGACCTTTTGGCAGCGTTCGACACGGTCAACCATCAGCTACTGACCTATCGCCTCGCCAATGCTGGGATTCAGAGGTTGGCCTTGAAGTGGCTTTCCTCCTTCCTCCATGGTCGGGGACAGAGGGTGGCGCTAGGAGATGAACTGTCTCGACAACACCCACTTATATGTGGTGTGCCGCAGGGAGCGGTTCTTTCTCCGATGTTATTCAACATCTACATGTGCCCCCTCACCAAGGTTGCCCAGAGGTATGTGCTGGGTTGTCACCAGTATGTGGATGACACCCAGCTCTATCTGTTGATGGGTTGCCAGTGTGACTCCACTCCAGAAGAACACTCTGTCCGCAGTGTTGCAAGCTGTGGCAGGGTGGCTCAGGCTGAGTATACTGAAATTAAATCCAACAAAGATGGAGGTCCTGTATCTGAGTCGCCGCTGTCCAGGACCGGAGGTCCGTTTACCGACCTTCGACGGAGCCCAGCTCACACTGACGCACAAGGTTAAAAGCTTAGGGGTGCTCTTGGATCCCACTTTAACAATGGAGGCCCAAGTAGCTGCCACTGCCAAGTCAGCCTTTTATCATCTGTGGATGGCAAAGCAGTTGGTCCCCTTTCTCGAACGCGATGACTTGGCAACAGTGATCCATGCAACGGTCACCTCGAGACTGGATTACTGTAATGCCCTCTACATGGGGCTGCCCTTGTCCCAAATCCGGCGACTCCAGCTAGTGCAGAATGCTGCAGCCAAGTTGTTAATGGGAGTTCCTCTGTGGGAGCACATCCAGCCTGTGCTGAAAGCACTGCACTGGCTACCGATAGGGTACCGGATTTGCTTCAAAGTGCTGGTCATTACCTTTAAAGCCCTATATGGCCAGGGTGCTGCATACCTTAGGGACCGTCTTTCCCTGCACATATCTCAGCAAGCACTTCGGTCCGGGTCTCAAAACCTGTTGACAGTTCCCAGTATCAGAGAAGCGAAGCTCAAAACAACGAGAGCCAGGGACTTCTCCGTTGCTGCCCCTAACTGGTGGAGGAGGTTAGGGCCCTGCGAGAGCTTTTATAGTTCTGCAGAGCCTGCAAAACGGCACTCTTCCACCAGGCATTTATATGGATGGTAACATCTGCAGCAATGGGACTGGCCCATAAGAACACCACCAATGGCCTACTTCACTGTGCTGTGGCGATCCTGAGTAGAGCTAACCACAGAATGAAAATTGCTGCCTGAAATTATGATAGTAGAACATGCAAATGTTTCAAATTGTTTTTATGTTCTATGTTTTTATTATTGTTTACTGTCTCGGTCACACATTGTGCATACTGTCTCGGTATTCGTGTCGACCCTTGTGAGACACCCTGAGCCTGCCTTTGGTGGGGAGGGTGGGATATAAATTAAATAAATAGTTGTGAAGGCAGTTTTGCAGTGCCCTTCATGCCACTGAAATAATACTTGACCTGCCCAGGAGAAGGGGGTGGACCGTTCCATCCCATGATTCATAAGGGCCATGGTACCCTCTAAACTGAGTTAATGTGAGCTAGCTCACAGTTTTTTAATCTCCAGCTTATACATTTTTGTCTTAGCCCAGGAAGGATGGCCCCAGAGCAAACTAATTTATGCAGTAACCAAATCGCTTGCTCACAACTTTAATGCCAGTAGCTAATGAAGTAGAATTTTCGTTCACAAGACTGCACAGCTTAGAGGGAACATTGAGGGACTACACTTTATGAAGCCGGGCATTCAAATCAGATGCTTTTCGAGAAAAATATGTTTTTCTCTTCTCAGTCAGAACAGTTTGACCAAAGCATGGAGGCTGAGCTAGAGTTTCCAGAACAACCTGAGGAGAAGGAAGACTTGGCAGATAAGAATATTGGTCAGGATCCAGCCCTGACCAAGGAAGGTGACTGGGGAGTGGTCAAAGACCAGCATGGTGAGCCCAGCAGGGAGGTTTCAGACCAGTGCCCCCGGGTTCTGTGGGAGACCCTGAACAGAGAATTCCAGGAGTACAAGGAGACGGCTGACTTCCTGAGTGCAGAAGACCAGCAAAGGCGTCTGTTGGCTTTCCTGCCCCTCTTTCTGAAGGTAGGTTGAACTTCGCACCAGTGTATCTACACAGTAAAAGATTATGCTTATGGTGAGCAGCTCATACTACTAAGGTTGACTTGTGCCCCGTGGGGGTGGCAGCCGTTCTGCTTTTCACATCTGTCAAGTTGTCATAGAATCACAGAGTTGGAAGGGACCTCTAGGGTCATCTAGTCCAACCCCCTGCACAATGCAGGAAACTCACAAACACCTCCCCCTAAATTCACAGGATCTTCATTGCTGTCAGATGGCCATCTAGCCTCTGTTGAAAAACCTCCAAGGAAGGAGAGCCCACCACCTCCCGAGGACCCCTGTTCCACTGTGGAACCGCTCTAATGGTCAGGAAGTTCTTCCTAATGTTGAACCGGAAACTCTTTTCATTTAATTTCAACCCACGGGTTCTGGTCCTACCTTCTGGGGCCACAGAAAACAATTCCACACCATCGCTATAGGACAGCCCTTCAAGTACTTGAAGATGGTGATCCTATCACCTCTCAGCCACCTCCTCTCCAGGCTAAACATGCCCAGCTCCTTCAACCTTTTCTCATAGGCCTTGGTCTCCAGACCAAGTCTTTGTCTTTAGATCAGGATAAGAACATAAGAGAAGCCATGTTGGATCAGGCCAATGGCTAGGGTTGCCAAGTCAAATTCAAGAAATATCTGGGGATTTTGGGGGTGGAGCCAGGAGACATTGGGGGTGGAGCCAGGAGCAAGGGTGTGACAAGCATAATTGAACTTCAAGGGAGTTCTGGCCATCACATTTAAAGGGACCACACACATTTTAAATCCCTTCCCTCATAGGAAATAATGAAGGATAGGGGCACCTTCTTTTGGGGCTCATAGAATTGGACCCCCTGCTCCAGCCTTTTTGAAACTTGGGGGGTATTTTGCGGGGAGGCACTAAATGCTATACGGAAAATTTGGTGCCTCTACCCCCCAAAATAGCCCCCCCCCCCAGAGCCCCAGATACCTGCAGATCAATTCTTCATGATTTTCTATGGGAATAAATCTCCATAGGGAATAATAGAGTTCCCAGCAGACATTTTCCTCCCCTCCCCCCACTTTCTGGGAGGGTGTCCAAACTGGGGATCCCCTGCCCCCACCTGGGGATTGGCAACCCTATCAAAAACTGGCCTTAAAAGAACATGTTCTTTAGAAGAAAATTATTTTTTTTAAAAAAAAAAAAAATAATAAGGTAAACGATAGAAACAACATTCAATTTCCATTTTTTGAAGTCCTGGTGGCATGGGGGGTTGAGGCAGGGAAAATGGCTGCCATGCCGGTGGGACCAGGAAATTTTGAACTTCCCCACCTACGCGGCAGTCATGAGAGGCTTCATTTTCCCCCAAACATTGCAGGCCCCCCCCACAGAGCCCCAGATATCCGCGGATCAATTTTCCATTACTTCCTATGAGAATATTATTCCATAGGGAATAATAGAGTTCCCTCCCTCCCCCCGTTTTCTCTCTCTCACTCACACACGCTTTACTGTCTCTGGTGCAAGTGGGCAGCCGTGTTGGTCTGAAGCAGTAGAACAAAGCAGGAGTCTCTGGTGCCTCCACAATGAGGTCTGGAAAGTCCAGGGGCTACGCTGCTCTTTTACACACCCACTCACTTGTCCGAAAGGAAAGCAAAACAAGCAGAGGGGCTGCACTCTCACGAGGGCTGCTGTTGCTGACCCTTCCCCATGAAGTACTTCCTGCTCCAGTTTAAAGGCACACACACATTTTAAACTGGACCTGTTTGCAGGTCCTGCCTAAGATCTAGAGGTACAGGGTGGCTGTGGGGGAGGAGCTTCCCCCGCCGAACAGCTGACTGGGGGTGGGGGGAAGCCTGTAAAACCGGGGAATTCCCGCTGGGACCTGGAGATTGGGAAGTCTACCAATGGCCCATCCAGTCCAACAATCTGTGTCACACAGTTGCCAAAAAACCCAGGTGCCATCAGGAGGTCCACCAGTGGAGCCAGGACCAGGAACAGATCTACATGTTTTTTGAGGGGGGGGGGAATTAAAAAATGGTGCCCCCTTATGGGCCCATTCTACCTTATGGGCTCATAGAATAGAATGGAGTCCATATCCAATTTGGCACCCCCCACTCCGGTGGCGCCCGGGGCAAGCACTCCCCTCTGCCCCCTCCCCTAGATCCAGCCCTGCCCAGGACACCAGAAGCCCTCCCACTGCTGCCTCTCCCAAGCACCAAGAATACAGAGCATCACTTGCACCAGACAGAGTTTCAACAATACCCTGTGGTTAATAGCCACTGATGGACCTCTGTTCGATATATTTATCCAATCCCCTCTTGAAGCTGGCTATGCTTGCAGCCGCCATCACCTCCTGTGGCAGTGAATTCCACATGTTAATCACCGTTTGGGTGAAGAAGTACTCCATTCTAACTCGACTGCTCAGCAATTTCATCGAGTGCCCACGAGTTTCTGTATTGTGAGAGTGTCAAGCAATGTTTCATATAATCATAACTGGCTATGCTTATTATAATGTAACTGTTATAATGTACCTGTTACTAACCCTAAGTTCAAGCTAGGGCAAATCAAAGCAATAGAGTTAGCTGGCGCCCCTCCCTGCACCTCTCTCATCTTTACTAACAAATGCAGGAATTCGCTCTTTGAAGATAAAGCCTCCAGGGACATTTTCCCAGGCCTAGCTTGGACCCAGGAAGAACAACCACAGGGAGATAAGAGAGAACACTGTGGGACTTTTCACACGTGAATACCAGACTGTTTAGCAATTGTAGCTTTGTTTATAGAACCTTTGATGTGCCATCTTTAAAATATGCCTTCTGCTGTTACACTGTATCAGTTCCAATACTTGGCTCAATAGAAGCATATGGATTATCAATAAAGCTACACTTTGTTTCAAAGCAAGGACTAGTTACTTTGAAATCTACTTGCTTGACAGAGAGGTGAATTTAGGGGGAAGTGTTTGTGTGTTTCCTGCATTGCGAGAAAGCGAGAGAAGTACTTTTTTCTCTACCTTCTCTATCCCATGCACAACACAGCTACCCATCTTTAGCTTGGAGAAATGTTGACTGAGGGGTGACATGAGAGGTCACCCCTCAGTCAACATTTCTCCAAGCTAAAGATGGGTAGCTGTGGAAAAGAGTCCAGTTGGGCCTTGCAGAGCAGCACCATTTGTGGCAGGGAAGAAGCTTTTGTGAGCCATTGCTCACTTCTTCAGAAGTGGCTCACGAAAGCTCATACCCTGCCACAAATTTTGCTAGCCTTAAGGTGCTGCTGGACTCTTGTTCTTTAAGTTGCCTTTAATCTTTAACCTTCTGCAAGCTTCCACATCCGATGACTTTTTAATTTGTTTTCAAGTGATGAGAAGAAAACAAGGTGACGTCCAGATTGCTAAATTCTGTCACTTCCTCTTAAGGGGAATTTGCTGTCTTCTCAACCCCCCTAATGGCTCCTTTTCGAGTAAGGAAGTTGCAGCTCTGCCTGCCTGCCCAGGAACTCTTTGCCAGAGGAAAGAAAAAGCCTCTTTAAGCAACCAAGCCAGTTTGGTGTAGTGGTTAAGTGTGCTGACTCTTATCTGGGAGAACTGGATTTGACTCCCCACTCCTCCACTTGCACCTGCTGGGATGGTCTTAGGTTAGCCTCTGGCAGAGGTTGTCCTTGAAAGGGCAGCTGCTGTGAGAGCCCTCTCAGCCCCACCCACTTCATAGGGTGTCTGTTGTGGGGGAAGGAGATAAAGGAGATTGTGAGCTGCTCTGAGTCTCTGATTCAGAGAGAAGGGTGTGGTATAAATCTGCAGTCTTCTTCTTTCAGAACCAGTCCTGCAAACTTCTGTTTTTCCTTCCTCTGTTAACCAATTCTACTCTTCATCAAACTGTTGGTTTGTAAGCAAGAGAAGAAGCTGCCAGGCCCACCTCTGCACAGTCAGAGGCCCTGAGAGCCTGCTGGGTACCGCTGCAAGAGATAATGTGCATTGGCTGAACACTCCCAATCAAGCAAGCAGTGTTGTTGTAGCTGTTGCTAAATTAAGGTGTTTAACCATGTTGCTGAACTAGGCTCCCCAAATCTAGGTTGGGAGATTGGGAGGTGGAGCCTGGGAGGGTGGGGCTCTTGTCCCATTCAGCTTGCCAACCTCTAGGTGGTGGCTGGAGATCTCCTGCTCTTACACCTGATCTCCAGGCAACAGAAACCAGTTCCCTTGGAGAAATGGCTGCTTTGGAAGAAAGTGAAGTCTATTGGCATTACACTCCATTGACGCCCCTCCCCTCCCCTCCCCAAACCCCATCTTCCTCCAGCTCCATCCCCAAATCTCCAGGTCTTTCCCAACACAGAGCTGGCACAACCCTAGGCCCAACAGGGCTTCGGATTAGCCACGAGGGACCTGATTGGCTGTGTAGATTAAAATTTAAAAAAAAATGTTGTTTTGCCAGCACAGTGCCACCACAGCATTGGATTTTATTCTTCCTCTCACTCTTTTTTCCTAGTGCATTTTTAAAAAATTACTCCTTTTTTGTCTCCTGCACTTGGTTTCCTCTGGATGTGTGTGTGTGACAGACAGACAGACTGACCTTTATTGGCATGTCAGTGTGTGTTGGTTGGGGGGAGGGGTCTGTTTCCTGTGGTGACCATTTTATGAATGACTTCAACTTCTGCAGTGGCCCTTTTGCGACTGTGTCCACCACCAGAACTCCCAAGGTGTCCACACAGGCTTACCCCTGCACTGAAGTCTCTGGGGTTGGTGGGGCGCACTAAAACACTCTCTCCCATTTGTGAACAGAGAAGAGAAGAGAGGGTGTTGCTTATGACGGGCCTGGCTAGAAAAGAGTGCAGCTGCTCTCTGGGAGTGCAACATGACTGAAGGCTTGGGGGTTTGGAACACTGTAAGAAATGCAACGTTACAAGAGTCATGTCTGGAAAGGAAGATGATGCATTGAATGTCAAAATGACTTAATTTTCGTTCTAGGCCTGGGACCAGTCGGCAGGCAAGATCTCTTTCCCAAACATCCACCTTTTAGCTCAGGAGGCTTCTAAGCTGCTGGTGAAAGAAATCAATACGAACGTGAATGGGAAGCCTGCAGGTGAACCGGACCTTCAAATGTCTCTTCCTTCTGCTTGGATCAGGCTTGCCAGCCCCCGGGGCTAGTTGGGGTTCCCCCACTTTGGGGGGCTTTGATCAGCTGCAGAAAAGCTGGGGGAAACCCCACCCCAAACAGTGATGACATCACTTCCAGGCGATGTCATCACATGGGGAAAGTTGTCTGGGGATGCTCTGGTATTTGGGCAAACTCTATGGTTTTGAGGGCAAAACCCTCCATTTGATGGGTGGCGTCATTGCATTGAGGATGTTGTGCAATGTGCCTGCCCACCCCCAGAACGCCCCCCCCCCCCGTTCTCCCACCAGACAGGCCGGGGGACCTGGCAACTCCGTCAGAAGTGGCTGTTCCAGTGCTCCAGGTTAGGAAATACCTGGGGATTTGGGGGATGGAACCTGGGGAGGGCAGGGTTTGGGGAGTAAAGTGAGCACAGAAGGGAAAATGCCATCGAGTCCACCTTCCACAGCAGC
The DNA here is from genome assembly GCF_032191835.1 of Heteronotia binoei. Taxonomy (NCBI): domain Eukaryota; kingdom Metazoa; phylum Chordata; class Lepidosauria; order Squamata; family Gekkonidae; genus Heteronotia; species Heteronotia binoei. The sequence goes on along the minus strand of NC_083228.1, from coordinate 2,868,724 downwards.
CATTCCCTCCCCCCAGCAGAACTGATCTCTGTCGCCAGGGAGATCTCCAGCCACCACCTGGAGGTTAGCAACCCTAAGTTGTGGGCTGCACCATTTTGTATTTGCTGGGTTGATGGCTCAGCCTCACATCTCCCAAGGACGCAGTCACCTCAAGGAACTCCACCAGCACAGATAAGGAAGCAGGACTGCTGTCAGCAGTGTTCCTGGGGCATGAGAGCAGCCGCTCGTCAGCGTAGGAAGCCCTGCCCTCCAGCAGCAACCTGGAGCCCCTCAGGGTTTTGCACTCCATTTGAAGAGGACACCAAACATATTCTGCTCAGGATGTGGACTGCTGCGCTCAGGAGGGGACAAAATCAGAGGGAACGTGGCCTTCTGACGGGGTCCTTGAAGGGATGCCTGGTGGTGGGCGAGGCCTTGGTGCAGTCACAGAACCAAGCTTGGTCTCAGCAACTCCCATAAAGCAACTCAGTAACACCATAAAGTTAAAGAAGGCTTGACTGAAGACATTCCAGGAAAGGTATTAAAAACCAGGCACATAGTTCAGTGGCAGCAGGGGCATGGCCAGAATTTTCCCAGTTGGCCCCTCTCCATAAATAATTCCGGGGGGGGGGGGGGAGCCCAGGTTGACTGGGTTTCTTCCTGCTTCTGTTGCTTCCGCTGGGATCAAACCCAGGTTGTGAGCAGAGTAGGGTTGCCAAGTCCAGTTCAAGAAATATCTGGGGACTTTGGGGGTGGAGCCAGGAGACATTGGGGGCGGAGCCAAAAGCAAGGGTGTGACAAGCATAATTGAACTCCAAGGGAGTTCTGGCCATCACATTTAAAGGGACTGCACAAATTTTTAAATGCCTTCCTTCCATAGGAAATAATGAAGGATAGGGGCACCTTCTTTTGGGGCTCATAGAATTGGACCCCCTGGTCCAATCTTTTTGAAACTTGGGAGGTATTTTTGGGAGAGGCACTAGATGCTATATTGAAAATTTGGTGCCTCTATCTCAAAAAACAGCCCCCCCCAGAGCCCCTGATACCCGCAGATCAAATCCCCATCATTCCCTATGGGAATCGTTCATGGAGGTGCATGATGGCTATGGGGGCGGGGCTTCCCCCGCCGGCCAGCTGGCTGGGGGAGGGGGGAAGCCTGTAAAACTGGGGGATCCCCCTCTGGGACCTGGGGATTGGGAAGCCTAGAGCAGAGCTTGGACTGCAGTACTGCAACTTACCACTCTGCGCCATGTTTAGTACACAGTGAATATAAAAAATACTAGTAAATGTTGGTGTAAAGAAATAAAAGCCCTGAAGCATTTAACTAGATATCCCCTTCTTCTAATACCTAACAGATTCACCTCCATGGGTGAGGGAACTCTCCAGCTGCCTTCTCTCTAGACTGTAGCCTCTTCAGGGAGAAGACCCTACCTTCCTCCCTCTCTAGCAAGGCCTATTTATTCTTTCCTCCCAGGACCCACCCCTCCTTGGCCAGTTTTCCCTCCAAAACTGCTGCCCACCCAGTCAGAGGGACAGAAGGGATCCTGGGAGACGGAGGCCCTGTAGCTACTCCTGCACAGGCTTCTCTGGAGCCTGTAGACCTCGCTAGGCCTAGGATCATGGTAGCCACAATCAGAGGCACATGGTAGCGCTCACCATTTATTTCGGTCCTGTTTCATAGAGTTGCCAGCCTCCAGGTAGGGCTTGGAGTTCTCCTGACATTTCCACTTATTTCCACACTTCAGAGATCAGTTCCACTGGAGCAGGGGTAGCCAAACTTACTTAACATAGAATAAATGTCAGATGTTTGAGAGCAACAAGGGAGGGAAGGAGGAAGGGAGGAAAAATTGATAGAAAGGTGGCAAGAAAGCAAATAGATGGGGGAGGGAGAGGTGAAAAGAAAGCAACGTTGTTAAACTTTAAATGCATTCTCCAAGCCACCAACTAGCTTGGTCTTCTCTAGGCTTCCCAACCCTCCCGCCCTGGCGGGGGACCCCAGGATTTACAGCCTCTTCCCCCGCTCTTCAAAAAAACGGAAGCAGGGGGAGGGGGGGAAACGGTGCCAAGGAGCGTGGCAAGCCGCCCCATCTCAGAGGAGCAGCTAAGGTGAACCGGAGAAGAGGCGGCGGCAGCACAGCGGCATCGCCCGCTCTGCTCCGCCTCTGAGGTAAAATCAGAAAAGGGGAGAGTGGAGGCAGGCCAGGAGCGTGGCGAGCCGCGAATCTGGGTCCTTCTAGGACCTGGACTCACGGCTTGCCATGCTCCTGGCCTGCCTCCACCCTCCCCTTCTCTGATTTCACCTCAGGGGCGGAGAGGGCAACGCCGCTACGCTGCCGCCTCTTCTCCGCTTCACCGTAGCTGCTCTTCCGAGATGGGCTCAGCCTGAGCCCATCTCAGAGGAGCAGTTACGGTGAAGCAGAGAAGAGGTGGCAGCTGCGCAGCGGCGTCGCCCGCTCTGCTCCGCCTCTGAGGTGAAATCAGAGAAGGGGAGGGTAGAGGGAAGGAAGACATTTAAAAAGGATTGCCGTCCCTTGAAATGAGATGGCCAAAACTCCCGTTGGGGTTCAGTGATGCTTGTCACACCCTAGCTCCATCCCAGTGTCTCCTGGCTCCACCCCCAAAGTCCCCAGAGATTTCTTGAATTGGACTTGGCAACCCTAGCCTTCTCCAAGCCAGCCAACAGGGTGGTGGGGGCTTTGAGAGCCACACAATATGTATGAAACAGCCACATGTGGCTCCCAAGCCACAGTTTGGCCACCACTGCTGTGCTCTGAAGAAAATGTCTGCTTTGGAGGGCAGACTCTATGGCATGACATCCCTGCTGAGCTCTCTCCCCACCCCAACCCCGCTGTCCCCCTGCTCCACTCCAAGTATTTCCTAATCCAGAATTGGTAACCTCTAATCATCGCCAAGCTATGTGCGTGGGACTGTCCTCCAGTATGCTAAGCAGGACGCTTGCTTTGTGCTTGAGAGAGACCTCTGTAGACCTTTGGGCTATCTGCCCTTCTGCCCAACAAGCCAATAGTCTTGCTGTTTCCTTGAACGGTCTTTTTCTCTGATGTTGTATTGGCAGAGGAAGCCCGACTGAGTGTGTGGCAGTTCCTGCAGGGGAAAGCAGAAGAGGCACCCGATGGTCACATGCTCCTGAGAGCCGTCTATGCGCTCTTGCTGGCTCCCTTGGTGAGATAAATGCTTTGCACACAACCCTTTCTGTGATCCAGGCAGAGAGTGTGAACACCCTCTTAGGGTTTCCCTTACTTTCCTGAACCACTTCTAAATTGCTGCAGAGAGTTCTCTTGTAATAATTTCTTACATTTGTTTGGTCGATTTTAACTTTAAGGCTTCCGGTGGTTCTTTGAAGCTGAAGGACTTAGAGTTGTACTGAGACTTCCCTGGTGGTCTCTCATCCAATCCTAACCAGGGCTGACCCTGCTGAGCTGAAGAGATCTGGAGCAAGGGTGTGACAAGCATACTTGAACTCCAAAGGGAGTTCTGGCCATCACATTTAAAGGGACCACACCAGGGCTTCTTTTGGAGAAAAAGCCCAGCAGAAATTTATTTGCACATTAGGCCACACCCCCTGACACTAAGACAGCCAGAACTGCGTTCCTGCTCAAAAAAAAGCCCTGGACCACACACGTTTTAAATGCCTTCCCTCCATTGGAAATAATGAAGGATAGGGGCACCTTGTTTTGAGACTCATAGAACTGGACCCTCTGGTCCAATCTACTTGAAACTTGGAGGGTATTTTGAGGAGAGGCATCAGATGCTATGCTGCAAATTTGGTGCCTCTATCACAAAAAAGAGGCCCCCTCAAGACCCCCTAGATATCCATGGATCAATTCTCCACTATACTCTCTGGGAACTGGTCTCTAGGGAATAATGGAGTGCCCAGCAGATATTTTCTCCCCCCCCCCCCGCTTTCTAATGACCCTGAAGCAGGGGGAGGGCCTCCATACCAGGGGAATCCCCTGCTCCCACCTGGGAATTGGCAACTTACTCAGCAAGCTTTCAGAATAAATGGGACCAACTTTACCACTCGATAAAATCTAACGATAATAAGGCTTTCTGGAGAATCATTTCAGGTAATCTAAAAAACAATTCTGTTACTGACCCAAATATCTCTGAGCAAACATGGGTTGATTACTTCTCTAACATTTTTGCTGCTCCATGTGTATCCCCTCCTATCTTAGCAAACCTCTCAGTTACTGATATGCCGGTCTGGCCTCCAGTAACTCTAGAGGAAATCAGTGAGTTATTGAAGGATTTAAAAGCGGGTAAAGCACCTGGCCCTGATGGCCTTCCCGCTGAGGTATTCACAAAGTTTGCCGATTGGTGGCTCTTGCCCCTTGCAAAATTGTTCTCTTTTATCGATCTGCATGGCTCCATCCCTGACTCTTGGCTTGACTCTATAATTATTCCAATATACAAAAAGGGGGGGGGGGGGGGTGGAGTTACCAGAAAACTTCCACCCCATTAGTTTATTATCTATAGTGGGCAAACTGTATGCAAAACATTTAGAACTCCGATTAACTGACTGGATGCGCCTAGGCAACATCATAGGTCCTGAACAGATTGGTTTCTCCAAAGGCAAATCTGCTATGGATCACTGCTGCACTCTGGCCTTCCTTGCTGAAAAATATATGCATACCGGGTCAAAAAAATTATACGCTGCCTTCATCGATTTGAAGGGTGCTTTTGATTCAATAGATAGAGCCCAACTATGGATCAAGCTAGGTTACCTGGGAATGGACCCTCGTCTGCTGTTTCTCTTGAGGAAACTTCATTCTAATACCTTTTGCCAAGTGAAATTTTCTTCTAGCGGTGACTTGACTAGTAAAATCCCAGTGTTAAAGGGGGTTAAACAAGGTTGCGTGCTGGCCCCGCATCTTTTTAATCTATTTTTCACTGACCTGGCACAATTTTTGAACCCTGTCAATGGTCATCCGCCTAAACTTGCAGGCCGAGCGGTCCCCTTATTACTTTATGCCGATGACACTACCATCCTCTCTTGCACAAGAGTGGGCCTGCAAAGGTATTTGAATGCCTTTTATGACTACTGTAATTGTAATTCACTTACTATCAATTACACCAAATCTAAAGTAGTTGTCTTTTCAAACTGCTGGCGCCCACAGAGATGGTTTATTGGCAATTCAACAATCGAGCAAACAAAAAATTTTAAATACTTGGGGATCACTTTTAACCACAAGTTAAGCTGGGTTTCACATCGTAACAACACCGTCAACTTGGCTAAATGTTCAGCTGTTCAAATTAAACAGTTTTTCTTTGCAAGGGGCAACCAATTAGTTTTAGCAGCTATTAAAGTGTTCAAAGCCAAAACGCTTGCCCAAATCCTCTATGGTATCCCTATTTGGATCTCAGCTTTTACCAGGAAAGTGGAGGGCATTCAAGCCTCATTCTTTAGACAAATTCTTGGTTTGCCAAAATGTGTGTCCTACTTTGCTCTCTGCTCTGAAGTGGGTCAGTCTTTGGTGGAGACAAAAGCCTGGATTGCAGTGTTTAAATTCTGGCTCAAAATTCATTTTAGAACAGATCCCAACAGCCTTCTTGATTGTATGAAAAGAGACCCATATATTTCATCCTGGACAGCAGTGCTTCTGTCTAAACTCAATCAATTGGGGTTAGAGGTAGATGATTTTTCTACCACTGATGAGTCATATATCTTCAGATGTATTAAACTGAGACTATGGGAATCGGAGGAAACGAAATTACGGCCAATTGACCCTTATATTTGGTCTCCAGCTTCCTTAGGTCTTTATGCTTTTTGTGGCAAAATGCCCAATTATCTATCAGACCTAATCACTCCAAGTCATCGCAGGGCATTTATGTTGGCTAGACTAAACGCGTTTCCCTCCAAAGTTTTACAAGGGAGATATCAGCGAGTCCCTTTAGCTGACAGACTTTGCTCCTGTGGAGCAAATACCCCTGACTCAATCCAGCATATATTGCTTGATTGTTCTTTATACCATAACCTCCGTAAAGATTTATTTGGCAAGCTTTCTTTTTCTCCAGATTTGTCTATTCTGCCACCCTGTTATTATTTATTGAGTGATACTGAGGGGGTGGTTAGTGAGGCTGTGGCAAAATTTCTGGCTGACATCCTTAAATTTAATTCTGACCATGTTTGAATGCATCTGTCAGCTCGGTTTTATTTTGATTTTATCTCCAATGTTTAAATTTTTATATTCTGTGTATTTTTATCTGAATCTATTATGCCATTAAAGGTTTGGTATGGGTACTCAGCAAGCTTCTGTGGCAGAGCGGGTAGTCAAACCCTAGTCAGACACTCTAACTACGATAACAGCCTCTGCCTCCGGTTTGCTTACTCCTCATTGTTGGGGTCAGGGGGGTGAAGAGGAGGCCTTGTGCTTCACTTGCTTCACTGTCATGTCTACTCAGAAGCAAGTCCCAGTGGGCTCAAGGGGGCTTACTGTCGAGTAAGTACGCTTAGGATTGCAGTCTAATCACTCACTGCCCTTTACTGGGTCACCAATAAAATCAGCAGACCTTGTGTCTGTGTGTGCGCATGCACGTGCACTCATCTGTATAGGGCCAGTAAGCAACAGACAGGCTAGAAATGTAATCAAGAGTATCTGTCAAGAATGCTCTTGCCATGAGCACTGCCATTTTGGTCCAGACGTTTGTAATCTCCTTTGCTGTGTTGCTAGAAATGCTGGCTGGCTGATCAGATGTGTTTTGTCTGCGAACCTCACAAGTTGCCTTTCCTCACGCTGAGTTATATGGCATGCCTCGGCATCTAGGGCAGCTGCACTCAGAGACTTATCGCTTTTGAAGGAACTTGTTCTAAGGAGGGGGATGCTTCTATTGGTAGGGAAAAGGTGCTTTTTGCTTCAAATGTGTAATGGCCCAGACTATCTAATATGTCTGACTGTCTGTACCTGGGGAACCCAGTTCTACCTGTAACTTCATCATTAAGTGAATAAACAACCTGTGATTTCACCATCATAGAGGTCATAATTGAAGGCGATTGTGCAGTACTTGACAGTATTATGCCTTGATGTCATTATGCAGGGAAGGCTGCCTAGACAGAAGTTTTGAAAGGAGAATCACCCGTTTTGCTTCCTTTCCCATGCACAGGTACAAGCAACCCAACATAATATCATCAAATCAGGGCTCCCAGTTGCCCTGCTACAGTGCCTCTATCTCTTCTTTGCCTTTCCCCTTGGTGAAGATGGCAATGGTGGTGGAACATGTCAAGGCGAACAGGACATACAGAAAATGCTTGTGCAGGTAAAGAATATGTTGGTGCTTATGGGGGTAATGCTCGGGCTGCCAACTCTGGATTGGAAAATTCCTAGAATTTTGGAGAGGTGGGGGCTGGGGATGGTGGGGTTGGGAGAGGGGAGGGACCTCAGCAGGGCATAAGACCACACAGTCCCCCCCCCTCCAAATCAGCAATTTTTTTCAGGGGAACTGATCTCTGTAGTCTGGAAATCACTTGGAATTCTGGGAGATCTTCAGGTGCCACCTGTAAGGTTTAGCCCAGATACTACCATCTTTGGATGTATGCGGAAGAAACTTTCTTGATAGATCAGATAACAACCATTATTGGCATGGGATTCTCAGGACTGTGTCTTGCCAGACTAAAGTAAATGGGCAGTTCCTCTTGTAATTATACCCTTTGCCAAAACGGCTCCCCTTTTTCCCTGCACTCGCCAAAGTAATTTGAATTAATTAATATAAAGTCCTTTCTCAGGCCGCAGTGTTCTTCTCTGCCAAGGTCACATTCCCACAAACTCTTCCTGCTTTAGTTGGTCCATATCAGTGTTGCCTAGAGAGACCAGATTAGAGTTATCTCCCCACGCATGCTGCTTTCCCATGTGCAAGCTGGGAACATCCCACCCCATATGCAAAGCACAAATGTTTAAGAGATACAATGGGTGTTAGTAGTTGTGAATACATTTATAAAATGGGGCTAGTGCATCATATGAATACAATTGCAAGTGCATAAAGGTTCAAAATGAGAAAAGATAATTGCAACATCAAAACCAGCCATACCTGCTAGAGTGCCACCCCAGCTCTACTTGTCAGGGTATGGGAAAGTCTTGAGACCTCTTTCTTTCAAGACAGGGTGCTTGGCAAAGTGTATCCAGTGTATCCTACAAGTGTGGTGTTTTGCTTCCAGATGATGCTCAGTGTTTACACAGAGGAGCAAGGAGTTGAAGAGCTTCTCATAACCACTGATTTGCAGTCTCTGATCATAGCAACAGCCTCTCTCTGGGACCAAGGCAGCCCTTCCTGGAAGGACTCCACCAGCCGTGTCCTGCAAACAATTTCAAAGGCCCCATCCCAAAACGTCATCTCATACCTGCAAGGTAACAGCCCTTCTTGCTCTCAGCTCTCATGCCCCCAAATGGAGGCAACTTGGAGGAGGTGGAACCACCCACAAAATATCTGGGAGTGAGCTTATGTGTGACTCTTAACGGTAATTCTTCAGGCAGAAACTCTGCTTCACAAGATGCCCTTTGACATGGATATTCTCTCTTGAGAGCCAGTTTGGTGTCATGGTTAAGTGTGCGGACTCTTATCTGGGAGAACTGGATTTGATTCCCCACTTCTCCACTTGCACCTGCTGATGTGACCTTGTGTCATACCGCAGGGGACCAGGAAGGGCTTCTACTGATTGCCACCACTCTAAGAAGGGTCTGTCTGGGAGGGCCCAGAGCACCCAACCACCCCTGTATCTTCCTTTTTAGCAAAACCTTTTAACCATGACCAGAATAACCCAGAAAACTGGAGTTCGCCCTGGGCCAAACTGAGAAGAAGTTGGTAGGCAGGTAATTTATATCTACTCAGGGAGGTGGGGTAGGGCTGTGGGAGCTTCCTGGGTTGTGACATGCTAATGGAGGAGCTTACTTGAGAGGGTTCTTTTGTATATGGATTGGCTATAGCCTTTGAGGATGCCAGTCACAGTTGCTGGCGAAACGTCAGGTCTCACAATGCCAAGACCACAGCCACACAGCCCAGAAAATCTACAACAATCAAAAATTCCAAAAACTTGTATAATGTTAATTTACTGACAAGCTGTGATTGGTGGGATAGATCTAGAACTTGTGCATTTGGAATGTTGTGGATGCTTCTTATTTTCTCATGGCAACAGAGAAAGTTTTGAAAGGTTAATGATGAGTGGGAAGGACCACTTTCCTCATTCCATTGAAGTAGTATCTACCTCGCAGTGCATAAGAAGCCTGAACATGCATGAACACATATGAAGCTGCCTGATAGTGTATACTTTGGGTCATCCAGGTCAGTTTTGTCTGCTCAGACTGGCAGCAGCTCTCCTAGGTTTCCGGCATTCACAACACCTACAACCTGGTCCTTGTAGCTGGAAGTGCCAGGGATTGAACTGTATTAGAGGGAGGTGTTTGTGGGTTTCCTGCATTGTGCAGGGGGTTGGACTAGATGACCCTAGAGGCCCCTTCCAACTCTATGATTCTATGACAAGAAGAGATTCTTCCCTGAGCTGTGCCCCTCTTTGGGATATGGGGCAAGTCCTTAGTTAAACTGTCTGTAAGATGACTCAAGGAGAAACAGGCACACAACAAATCTTCTTGTGATTAGTAACTGTGCATGTCTAGAAAAAACATTTGTTGACTACTGGATGCAGGGGTTAAATGCTGCCACCCTTCGGTAGTTCTGGGGTTCCCAGTCAGTAATCACTGGCTGGCCACTGGCTGAAGACTGAATGGTGAGCTGACCAGCAAGGTGAGGAGGTTTTCCCTGGAGCACAGCAGAACGGAAGAAGTCAGAAGCTCAAAGAAACAGTTGGATCCAAAGGAGGGCTGTGATTGGTGGGCCTGCAGAAACTCTGCCATGGCATTCCTGTAGCCTTTGAGGACCCAGTGGCATTGTTTGGAGCAGTAGTCATAGGGTTGCATGATTTGAAGGGGACCCAAAGTAGGCTAGGGATTTGCATTTTAATTCTACATTGGCATTTAAAGGAAGGGGGATAAAGGAGCACAAGTCCTTTCTATGTAAGATAGTCCCACATTCAAGTAATTGTTCTAGCTTCCAAGAAGCTGAGGGATAGTTCCACATCAGTTGCATTTCCTCCAAAGTTTCCTAGAAATATAATGAGACAGGAACAACTAGGTCTTAGTTTAAGTCCAGGAGTATGCATTGTCTTGAGGTTCATTATCAATTACAATTCATCAGTCTCTCTTTCTAATCTCCCTTTGAAATTCCTTTGTAAGAGCACTGCTACGTTTAGGTCAGCAACTGAGACTGATTCCCCACAGGGCTTGTTCTGGCACTGGAGCTCTTTCGCCCCCGATGCTTCCGTCTGATTCCACACAAGCTGTTGCGAGGCTGCAACTCTCCCCACCTCTTTCTTGCAGCAAGCAGAAATTGGTTTTCAGAGGATCTTGCTTGCCACAGGAAAGAGGCAAGGCAAGTCGCAGCCCCGAGGCAGCTTGAGTGAAACCAGACGGAAATGTCGGAGGGAAAAGAGCTCCGACGCCAGAACAAGCCCCGTGGGGAATTGGTCTACATGTTGTGGTTTCTAGTGCCAGATTTATGTCCATTTGTTTTTTTGCATTTTCCTGGACTGAATCCTCCTGGATGGAATTAAGACCTAGGTTTCCTGTCTCATTACCAACACCACTAACTCCAAGCCTATTACTCCTCTGTATATCACACGTAATTCAACTGTCATTCATCTGCTATTGCCATTTGACATCTGACCTTCCACTAGATCTCCTTGCAAGTAAGAGGAGATTTGAAGGGTTAGATTGAAAGGTTAGCTTAATCAGTCACTTCCAGGCTTATATTTGTGCACATTGATGTACAGAGTAGCCTGACCTTGATGGCCCAGGATAGCCCAATCTCACCAGATCTTGGAAGCCAAGCAGAGTTGGTCTTGCTTATTGCTTGGATGGGAGACCACTAAGGAAGTCTGGCCTCTAGCCTTGAAAACCTCATGGTGGGTTGCTATGAATCATTTGTGACTTGTTGGCATTTCCCAGCACCGTTACCATGTGCAGAGTAGCACAGGGAAATCTGCAGATAGAGTGCAAACATCTGTGGCTGCCCTTGGCTGAAAAGTCCCTGCGGTAGAGCATTGAACTTGGGGAGTGTTGGGTGATGGGGCTGACCTCTGTGTGTTGCTTTATTTCCAGCAACAGATTGTGTTAAAATGTCCATTCAGAACTTGTCAAAGTCGGTGGACTCCTTGCCGTCCTGGGATGTATGTGAAGTCCTCAACATCCTCCTGCGTTTTGTGAAGAACTCCTACTCAGTCTCCCCAGCTTTGCTTTGGGAGTTTGAGAACAATGGCGGGTACCAGTTGCTGCTGAAAGTTCTTCTCAGGCAAGTCCATTGGCCAGTTGTTTACAGCCACGCAGGCCCAAAGCCCCCCCACCCCAAGCCGCGCCCACATCATACCTTTCATTAGGCCAGCCCAGGTTTTGAGGTTTCCAGAGCTCTTCCCCAGACCAGATGTTCCACCCCCCCCCAGGAAAAACGCAGATCTTAAGTATGATGTTTGAGGGGGGGGGCACAATATCTGATAGTCCAGTTTCATTAGTTGCCATAAATTGGTTGCCATTTGATAGCACATACAAAAGCACACATAATATTCAGGTCATGATGTTAAGACCTTCTCATGCCAGCGTATGGCAGCCTCCATAGCAAATTCTATAGCAACAGTCCCCCCTTCTGTGATTCCAATGTCTCCAAGTTTCTTTTCAGAAAGAAGAGTAGGAGAATATCTTAGAAGTGATTGCATAGTTGGTTGCCTGCCGTAGCAGTTGGTTTCTGCCCTATTGCCTAGTTGTATTTGATTTCCCCAGAAGTTGCTTTGTTAACTATGCATGTTTTTAATTGCTCTGCGTTCCCTATTTGGGGTTTCCATTAAACAGCCATACTGCAATATTCAAGCCCCCACTGCCTACCACCAGGACCCCCTGCATGCTCTTGATGGTTCCAGGCAGCACGTGGGGCTAGGAGTGCTGGTGCTGCCACCACCAGGGGTGGTGTTCCCTCAAGCAGGAGGGGCCAATCATGCACTTTTGCACTCCAGGGGATGTTGCCTTCCTTGTCTTCCGCAAGGGGATTGGAGTTTGTCGTTTATTTTTTTTTATTTTTGAATAAAAGTGTGAGCCCCGCTGCTTGCACTCCCGTGTCCTTCAGTGGAGCAGCAGCCCTGCAGTCAATGGTGTGCTGAGGGAAATTTCCCCATGGATGCCTATATTGATACCATCCTCCTGTTTCCAGGTACAATGGGCCACTGGATGGCGAAGGAGACACGAGTCTCCAAGAAACGCTGGACATCTTGGCACATCTCACCGTTTGTGGGCAAACAGAGCTGAAGGTTTCAGGCAATGTGGCCCACCCGCAGCTTCCACAATTCAGCATGGAACAGCCCCCTCCCACTGGTGTGTATCTGGAGGCCAGGAGAGTGAGAGAGAGAGGAGTGTCGCTGCTGGGGGCATAGAAAAGAGGGTATGCTGTGGAGGAGTATGCCTGGGAGCTTAGCCACATCCTAGGAGATGAAAAGGTGTTTCAGGCCCAGTCACTCTGGACTTCAAAGCTGCCACAAGTGTCTGTGGAAATGAAAACTAAAAAAAAGTTACCTGTAGCCGGCCACCTTTCCATCGGACAAAAGTAGGGTTGCCAACCTCCAAACGAAGCGTTGGATTTATACCCCAGCCTTCGCTACTGCAAGGAGTCTCGGGGCGGCTCACAATCCCCTTCCCTTCCTCTCTCCCCACAACAGATACCCTGTGAGGTAGGTGGGGCTGAGAGAGCTCTGAGAGAATGGGGACTGACCCAAGGTCACCTGGCTGCCTACGTGTGGAGGAGGAGTGGGGTATCAAACCTGATTCTCCGGATCAAGGGCATAAGATGTCCCAATTTCCAGGGGCGGGGGGATGCTGGGGCTGGGCCTCTTGCTATGCTAGATCCTTACAAGGGTCCTGTGACATCTTTTATTTATTTATTTAATTCAATTTATATCCTGCCCTCCCTGCGAAAGAAGGCTCAGGGCGGCTTACGCACTCATATAAATACATAGAACATAAATAGGGCTGCCAAGTCCTCTTCATCCCCCAAGATGTGCGCGAAAGTGACATCATCAAAATGGCAGCACCCATGCAGGGGCGGCTTTAGGCGTTTCCGGGAAAACTCTATGGTTTTCCTGGCCTCTCTAGCTATTTGGAAGGTTAAAACTCCATGGTACCTATTGCACCATAGAGTTTTACCTCCCAAATGGCTAAAGTGTCTGGGAAAACCATAGAGTTTTCCCTAAAACGCCTAGAGCGGCCGTGCACGGGCGCTGCCATTTTGATGATGTTACTTCCCGAGTGATGTCATCATGCTAGTGACGCAGGGGGAGGTTCCTCCTGCCGGCCCAATGTGGGCCGGCGAGTTGAGAACCTCCCAGGCAGGAGATTCCCCACCCAGACCAGGGGGTTGGCCTAACATAAAACCACATAAAACCCTAAACATAAAACCACATTTAAGATATAGAAAGATCGATCATAGGTTCATGTTCAAGGTGGTTTTGGAGTCTGTTGTGTCTTGTGATCTTAATTTACAAATGCCTGGTGGAAGAGCACCATCTTACAGGCCTTGCGGAACTGTACAAGCTCTCGCAGGGCCCTAACCTCCTCAGGGACCTCGTTCTACCAGCTTGGGGCTACAACAGAAAAGGCCCTGCCTCTAGTTGTCATGAGCCTGGCCTCTTTAAGGCCCGGGATTGAGAGCAGATTTTGTGACCCTGACCAAAATGCTGTCTGGGGAACATGCAGGGAAAGGCGGTCCCTAAGGTATGCAGGTCCCTGGCCATATAGGGCTTTAAAGGTAAGAACCAGCACCTTGAACCTTGCCAAACCTGTCTAGGTGACGAGCGCATTATGGCTCGCCCGCGAAGCCAGATGGACCCGGAACAGTTCCAAATGGCTCTGCGGGATCCCTGGCCCTCTGGCGATTCCCTCAATGACCTGGTCGAGACCTGGCATAGCCGGCTTTCCACAGCCATTGACGAGATCGCACCCCGGCGCCCTCTGCGACCCCGGACTAGGCTGGCGCGGTGGTATACCCCGGAACTACGCCAGCTGAAACAAGGCCTCAGACGGCTAGAGAGGCAATGGCGGTGTACTCATGACGAAGCGGCTAGAGCATCTTATAGAGAGTTTATGAGGTCCTATGAGATGGCAGTCAAAGCCACAAAGAAAACATACTTTGCGGCTAAGATTGCGTCTGCAAATTCGCGCCCGGCACAATTATTTAAGATAATTCGGAACCTTACTACATTGCCACAAGGCAAACCAAATGTTAAGGAATTAGAGACAGGCTGTGAGACATTCGCGAAATTCTTTGCAGACAAAGTCCAGTCACTCCGCCGTGACTGCCCCGCCATATTAGATACAGTATGTGAACTTGAGGCTCCGTGCCTGTCTTCTGGTTTGATCCTGGACCGTTTCAACCCGCTCGACCTAGAGGAGGTTGACAGGATCCTCTCTACTGCACGCCCAACAACTTGTGATCTGGACCCGTGCCTCTCCTGGCTAATTAAAGCTTGCCAGGAGGAGCTGAGATGTCCTATACGGGACATCATAAATAGATCCCTTCCGGAGGGTTCTTTTCCAACCCCTCTGAAAGAGGCAGTGGTCCGCCCCCTCCTGAAAAAAGCTACATCAGACCCGGCTGCATTGGCTCACTACCGGCCAGTCTCAAACTTGCCCTTTTTGGGCAAGGTTATAGAGAGGGCTGTGGCGTTGCAGTTACAGAGCTTCCTGGATGACACTTCCACTTTGGATCCATTCCAGTCCGGCTTCCGCCCGGGCCATGGGACAGAGACGGTTCTGGTCGCCCTCATGGATGATCTCCGGCGACACCTGGACCGAGGCGGTATGGCAGTATTGCTGTTGTTAGACCTTTCGGCCGCGTTCGATATGGTCGACCACCGGCTGCTGGCCTGCCGCCTCGCCGACGCAGGGATTCAGGGGCTAGCCTTGCAATGGCTTTCCTCTTTCCTGGAGGGTCGGGGACAAAGGGTGGCAATTGGGGGGGAGCTGTCCCAGAGACACTCACTCAACTGTGGGATGCCTCAGGGAGCAGTTCTCTCCCTGATGTTATTTAACATCTACATGCGCCCCCTTGCCCAGATTGCCCAGAGATATGGGCTGGGTTGTCACCAGTACGCGGATGACACCCAGCTCTGTCTATTGATGGACGGCCGGGCTGCCGATGTTCCTATAAACCTGGACCGGGCGCTGCAAGCCGTGGCAGACTGGATCAGGTCGAGTGGGCTGAAACTGAATCCAGCGAAGACAGAGGTCCTTTGTCTAGGGTGTGGTGGTCCGGAGGGAGGGATCTCCCTTCCAGCTTTTGACGGTGCGTCACTGGTACCAGTGCGCAGGGTCAGGAGCTTGGGAGTGCTACTGGAGTCTTCCTTGACAATGGAGGCCCAGATAGCAGCCACTGCCAAATCCGCCTTTTTCCACCTTAGGCGGGCGAGGCAGTTGGCTCCCTTCCTGGAGCACAATGACCTGGCAACAGTGATCCATGCAACGGTCACCTCGAGGCTAGACTACTGTAATGCCCTCTACATGGGGCTGCCCCTGTGCCGAACCCGGAAGCTGCAGCTAGTGCAGAATGCAGCAGCCAGACCGCTATTGGGCCTACCTCGGTGGGAACATGTGCGGGCTGGGCTGCGGGAACTGCATTGGCTGCCAATTATTTACCAAGTTCGTTACAAGGTGCTGGTTATTACCTTTAAAGCCCTATATGGCCGAGGACCTGTTTACCTTAGGGACCGCCTCTCTCCATATGTTCCCCAGAGAGCACTGCGATCCAGCTCACAAAACCTTCTGGAAGTACCTGGGCCAAAGGAGGCCAAACTAAAAATAACCAGAGAACAGGCCTTCTCTATAAAAGCACCCCAATGGTGGAACCAGCTGCCGGAAGAGGTGCGGGCCCTACGGGACATTAGCCAATTCCGTAGGGCGTGCAAAACCGCCCTCTTCCGGCTAGCCTTCCAAGATGGAACCTGAAATGAACACCATGCCATCACTAACATCAACAATTGAGTTAGCAATAAGATAAGATTATTTTAGATTGATTTTAGATTTTTATATTATGTAAATTTAATGGTAATTTTAAATGGTACTGAATGTATAATTGTTTTATTGTTTAACATGGCTTTTGCCACACTCTGTAAGCCGCCCTGAGCCTGCCTCGGTGGGGAGGGCGGGGTATAAATAAAATTTTATTATTATTATTATTATTATTATTATTATTGAAATGAACCCGGTATGCGATGGGCAACCAGTGCAGCACTTTCAGCACAGGTTGCATGTGCTCCCACAAAGGAAAGCCCATTAACAGCCTGGCTTCAGCATCATAAGGAGAAACCCAGAGAGGGGCCTCCATTGTCACTCTCTAAGGAGGCAGGGCCATGGGGATTTAGGGAGGGGCTCCTCAGAAATTTAGGAGGACCTGGGGGACCTCCCTGCCCTTGGGCTAGGCCAAACCCAGGGAAAATGGTTATAGTGTTATCTCAGCAGCCCCCTGCTGTGTCCTGTTTTTGAAGTAGTCACTTTGAGATCTACATTATACATATCATGCACATATAACAAACTAATGGTGACAAATTTGACAGTAAGAAAGCAACACAGAAAAATCTGTAAGGGAACATTTTTTATTTTTTCCTGGATGTTCATTTACAGGAGTCTTGTTTCTGTCTTACTTATAAGGGGAACTTTGTACTGAAATTTACCAAATTATGGCATCACAGATGCCTTCCTTTGGTGAATGCATGGCTGGAGTCTCTGAGCCAGGGCAGAATTAAGAACAGTTGCTGTGCCCTCAGTTTCTGAGCAATGTACAGAGTAATAGCAATCCTCTTCTTCTCACTTCAAATGCATATCCTACAAGTGAGAACAAGTGCATTTTGAAACAATTCAGAAGAGTGCCATAGCTGTGATGACCCCAAAGAAAACTCAGTTATGCCACCTAGATTTTTATATACCTTGCCTTCTTAGAACACTGCTTAGAAACTCCACCTTAAAAATAGGCATTTAGAACAAATTATTAATAAAAAGACTATATAGTTATGTTTATGGGAAATGACTGCACTCCTGTGCATGGTTAATACTGCTCTTTAGGTTCAACTTGCAAAACACATTTGGCTAGGCTTCCCAATCCCCAGGTCCCAGAGGGGGATCCCCCGGTTTTATAGGCTTCCTCCCTCCCCCAGCTAGCTGGCCAGAGGGGGAAGCCCCGCCCCCAGAGCCATCATGCACCTCCATGAATGATTCCCATAGGGAATGATGGGGAATTGATCTGCGGGTATCGGGGGCTCTGGGTGGGGTTGTTTTTTGAGATAGAGGCACCAAATTTTCAGTATAGCATCTAGTGCCTCTCCCCCAAATACTTTCCAAATTTCAAAAAGATTGGATCAGGGGGTCCAATTCTATGAGCCCCAAAAGAAGGTGCCCCTATCCTTTATGATTTCCTATGGAAGGAAGGCATTTAAAAATTTGTGCCGTCCCTTTAAATGTGATGGCCAGAACTCCCTTGCAGTTCAAGTATGCTTGTCACACCCTTGCTCTTGGCTCCGCCCCCAATTCCTCCTGGCTCCACCCCCAAAGTCTCCTGACTCCACCCCCAAAGTCCCCAGATATTTCTTAAATTGGACTTGGCAACCCTACATTTGGCTTCAACAAATGATCTTTAGACAGCCCCTGGGAATAGGCTCAGTGCTCTGGGACTAGAATGACAACCTCTGGGGACTAGCAGAAGTGTTCTGAGACAGGAATGACAGGCCCCAGAGTGAAATGATGGTCTCTAGGAAAATAATTAGTGCTCTGGGACTGGAATGACAGCCTACCCCAGAATGGAATGACAGCTCCTGGGGGTAGCAGATGTTTCTTGGGACAGGAATGACAGGCTGCAATATGGAATGACAGTTCCTGGGGGTAGCAGATGTGTTCTGGGACTGGAATGACAGCCCCCAGAATGGAATGACAACCCCTCCTACCTGAAGGCTGGCATCCCTGTTACATTGTCTCAGTGGGGCTCTATTCTGAGCCCAAAGAATACCTAGACCGATTTTGCACTAGGGCTTGTTCCAGGTGGAGAGCCCTTTTGCTCCCAGGGCTTCTCTCTGTTTTTGCATAAGTTGCCCCAGAGCTGCGAGTTGCTGCGCCATTCTCCTGTGGCAAGCAGAAACCACTTGGAAGAGGATCCTGCT
The DNA here is from genome assembly GCF_032191835.1 of Heteronotia binoei. Lineage (NCBI taxonomy): Eukaryota > Metazoa > Chordata > Lepidosauria > Squamata > Gekkonidae > Heteronotia > Heteronotia binoei. Next base: position 2,850,507 of record NC_083228.1, on the reverse strand, counting down.
TGCTGTGGAAGAGCACTGCGCCAGTTTGCAGCTCCGGGGCAATTTGTGTGAAAATGGAGAGAAGCCCCAGGAGCAAAAGGGCTCTCCACCCGGAACAAGCCTCATGTGAAATTGGTCCTAGAGTTTGTCAGCTCATGTTGAGACACTAGTGGATATTTAGGGGTGGGCCTTAGTGGGGCATAATGCCATAGAATCCACCCTCCAAATCAGTCATTTCCTCCAGAGGCATTGATATCTGCTTTCTTGAGACTTGATTCTTGGAGATCTCCAGGCCCCACCTGGGAAACCCTGAAAGTTGAAAACCCTGCCCACACCTTTGTTGTGCAGCGTCCGTTCCTTTCTAAGGCATTTTACCACAGCCAAACTTACTGAATTTCCTTCAGTTTTGAGTAAAGGGCAAGTGGGGTTTGTCAGTTCTCACCCAGGAACTCTGGCAGAAATGGTTGCTCTTGGTTTTGTTTCTGCAGGAAACAGAGTGAGAAACCTGAAGGCTTTCCAGGTGCTTGAATCCCTCTTTCAGAAGACTGACAACCCATCAGTTGGCCAGCATATCTTGCTGGCCATAAAATCCATCTGGACCTGGGATCCCATGAACTTCTTTCTCCTTGAGTGGTCGCTGCAGCCGATCGCCCAGTTCGTTGGCCTGATGCCCCTCAAGCCGCCCCTGATCAAGACTCAGTTCTTCCAGCTGGCTGAGTCAGTGGTCCTGGATCTCTCCTACATTCCTCACGATATCCTGAAGGAGATGCAGACGTTGATCAAGGAGAATGTGGACCCACTCAGCACCTCGATGGCCCTGCACTGCCTCTGCAACATCAGCCAAAGGGACATGCTCTTCACAGACATTTTCCGGGACTCCGGACTCCTGGGGATGCTGCTGGCTCAGCTGCGCAAAGAAGCAAAAATACTGAGGAAGAAAGGTACACCCTGCTTCTCTCTCTCTCTAGATCAGGTGTCCCCAATGTGGTGCCCACCAATACCTTTCCTGGTGTCCACCAAGTGGGCCTTCTGCCCAGCAAGGTTTCTCATGGGCCTTGGCGTTTTGATTGGCTGTGTATGTTTTTTAAAATTTAACTTTGGCAGCATCTGCCATCACAGCACGACAATAATCGCTGTGTGACTGAAGGTACAGTGAGGCATCCATTTTGTGGATATGCGCTGCCTCCTGCAGAAGCCATTTAAGTGGCTTTGGCCACCATGCTGTGCCAGAATTCCAAAGGTGCCCACAGTCTCAAAAAGGTTAGGGGCCCCGGGGGGGCGGGGGGGGGTCTTTCTCTAGAAAATCTGTCCTAGCCTCAACTTTCACCGAACAATGCCACCAAGATACTGACTGATGACATGGTGGAGGGTGGCTGGAAACTGTTTTGTTGCAGAACCTGATTCCTGCTGCCTGATAGGAAGTGTTGCCAATTCCAGGTTGGGAAATTCCTTGAGACTGTAATTTTGGAGATCTCCAGGTCTCACCCGCATTTGCCTAGGACAGTGGGCCGGGTGTGTTTGTGCGCACCAGATTATGCTCTCCCCACATGATTTAAATAGAAAAACAATTATTTGTATTAATTTTGCTGGCCTGAATCATTCTCCCTTGGCGGAGCACTGTTTTTTAAGTTGATAATTTTTTATGGCCTGCAAATGATGTTATAAATATCCATATGGCCTTTGGCAGAAAAAAGGTTCCCCACGCCTGACCTAAACGTTCTGAGATAAACTAATCTCAGAACAACTCAGTTACAATAAATTATGATAAACGATTCTTATGCACTAGAGAGTTGATTATGCTTTGAAGCATTCTTGCCATGTCTTAATTGTGTGAACCTGAAGCTGGATGAAGCGCTTGTGAAATGAGGAAATTGGAGTGCTGCCTTGTCTTATAGTGCATAGCTGTGCACTAAAAATTCGTGCTTCTGCACATCTGGAGAACTTACTTTGATTATTAGCATTATGGAAAAATAGAAGATGCATTTTGGACTCTTTCCTATGAAATGAGTTTGTATTCCTGGTTTATTTATATTTATATTCCTAGTTTATTTGTAATATTTATTCCAAACTTTTTTGTAAACTGATTCATTTGTTTATTCACTTTAAATATCCTTAATAAGAATCATTTATTATAATTTATTGTAACTGAGTTGCTTTGAAGCTGGTTTGTCACTTTTGGCCACCATGCTGTGGACATTTCACAACCTGGAGTTTGCAACCCAAGTTGTCATCTCATGAGGTCCAGATTTGAAGATAGAAACTTTTGGGACATTTCCCCCCCAAAAGGAAAGTACCTTTTCTGCTTCCTTTACACTTTCCATGGACCCACCACTGTCCCTCCCTCCTCTTCTGTTGCCCTCCTCCAGCACCAGCTGCAGCTACCAGGGGCTTAATTTCCACTTGCCATGGCCTTGCTTCTCCAGACAGTCCATAAAAGTGAGACATCTTGGATTGGTTTTGAGGAGTTAGGTTACCCCCCCCCCCTTTCCTTTTATTTCACTAACCTATCCTCAGGGTTAATGCTCAGGAGACTGGTCTGGTTTCTTTGCACACAGGTGGAGCCCAAACATCTGGAGGTCAAGACTATACTACGGAAAGAGAGCTCATCAGTAGGAGGCTGAAGATGGTGACCGTCCTCCTGGTGGGGTCTGTTAGGAACACTGGTAAGAGCAGTCCAGATCTCTCTAAGTCTCAACACTGCAGCAGCCACATGTGATTCCTCCCCCCCCCCCCCGGCCACCACTTCTTTTAGTGTGCTGCACATCACGATCTCAGTATCCTGATCACATGCTCCCAATGGAAACTGTGATTGGAGAGCGACCTGTTTCCTGCAGGAACTTCACCTTCCGTCCTTGGCAGAGATCTAGTTCAAGCAGGGCCCACTGCCACCCAGGCAGTCCCACCAAACAAGAACTGAACTGTCTTTGGGCGGGGAAGAGGCATGTGCCTGTGAGTCTCTAAAGCATCATCTTCTTTCCTTGCTTCCCAAAGAAAGTTCTCTCGGTTTGCTGTAGTGGTTAAGTGTGTGGACTCTTATCTGGGAGAACCGGGGTTGATTTCTCACTCCTCCACTTGCAGCTGCTGGAATGGCCATAGCTCTCGCAGGAGTTGTCCTTGAAAGGGCAGCTGCTGTGAGAGCTCTCTCAGCCCCACCTACCTCACAGGGTGTCTGTTGCGTGGGGTGGGGAGGTAAAGGAGATTGTAAGCTGCTCTGAGACTCAGAGTGGAGGGCAGGGTATAAATCCAATATCGTCATCATCATCATCGTCATCATCTTCTTCGCCTTCATCTTTCTTTATCAGAACTGATAGATGGTTGGCTACAGACAAGTGCCAACTGACCTGCAAGGAAAGTTTATGAAAGATGTACATTGCCCCCTGGGTGATCCTATCTGTACGGCATGGCTTCCAGTGGATTGTGTATTCAAAGAGGCATCTAAGCGCATATTTCCTTAGAAAGTAAAGCAGCACGCATAGGAAGATGACCATTCATTTTGTTCCTGTTGGGGCTGGCAGAGGGAAGGCTGTATGTGCTGTTTCTCAAAGGGCAAGCAGTGATTTGGGCCACCACCATGCCTTGTAGTCTTTGAAAATGTCCCTCACAGTTAAAGAATCAGCTGTAGGGGGGGGGGCAAAATGATAGCGCCATATCCAGCGATGTATGGATACAGCCTGATTTTACGCACTTTTACACAAAGATCGGTGGTAGGTTCTGCCATTTCAAAAATGTACAAACAGCTGTCTCAAAAATCTGCTTAACTTCTTTAGGCCCTGACATCCACATTTGCCTCACAGAGCGTTTCCAGCTAGGTTCATTCAGAGAAATTCTCTTAATTCCTCTTGGCCCATTTCTCCTTGAAATCTGGCAGTCCAGTTTTTGGACTGGGAGTTGAGTTTCTAATCAATTCCTTTTTGATCAATGGGAAATGTGGAGAGTGGAAGGGAAGTTCTGCAACAGGGGAGAATTCTTCCCAGACCTTTCTCTTCTCCTGCTAGAGCACCACCTTGCAGTGCAGGGGTCCCCAACCTTTTTGAGCCTCTGGGAACCTTTGGAATTCTGACATCATGTGGTGGGTGAAGCTACAAAATGGCTGCCACAAAATGGCTGATTCATTTGGTGGAGCCAGCTACAAAATCACACAGGCCGATTTCGCTCTCACTTTATGCTGCTCTCATGCTCGTCTTCTCAGCGCCGCTTCCTTCCAATTTCCCACTATCTGTGCTGGGGCTGCAGCAAGCATCAGTGTTTTTGCGCAGCAAATGGAAACTGTTTTTTAGCATGAATTATCTTTAGCATGAATATGGCATGAATTATCTTGATCGTAGTTACCAGTGACACATTCTTTCTTCCTTATCTCCCATAAATCTGTCTGTTGGGCCAATTTCTTCTCTTCCGTTTTTCTTCCTCCCCTCCCTGAATTTAAAACTAGGGCAGTCTGTGTCCGAGGGCATGCATTTAAAGTAATCTAGTCAGTCTTCAGAATGTTATTATTAAACTGCAGTGGATTGGCAATGAGATGTGAGCATGGCCCGTGAACTAGTTTCCCTTCCTTAATCTTTTAGTGGTTCTCCGGGATTATGGGATGGTTCCCTACATCAAGATCTTTCTGGATGATGAGCTGTACCGAACTGACACGCTGAGGATCCTGGAACAGCTGTCGGTGGTGAACCCTGAGGAGTACATGAGCACTGTGGTTGGGGCGCTTTGCTCTGCCACCCAAGGAGAACTGGACCTCAAACTTGATCTGCTGAAGGTGAGGAAGACTAGATGTCTGTTGGGGGCTTCTCCTCTCTTTATCTGAAAGTGTCTGGCATTTTGAGTTTTCTCCTTTCTACCTGTCTTAGCTCTGAATTTGCAGTCAGCAAAATGCCGTATGAAGCAAAAGCTGAGTGGAGATATACACAAAGGAGGCTGCTTGGTAGGCAAGAAGCAGTTAAGACTATGGTGCAGTAACACATGTCCTGACCTGGATGGCTCTGGGTATCTCATCAGATATTAGGAACTAAATAGGATTGGCCCTGGTTAGTACTTGGATAGGAGACCACCAAGGAACTACAGGGGTGCTACACAGAGGCAAGCAATGGCAAACCACCTCTGTTCATCAGTCCGGACCTGGATGGGGCAGGCTAACACCGTCTCGTTAGGTCTCAAAAGCTGAGTGGAAGCAACCCTGGTTAGTACTTGGGTAGGAACCTCCAAGGAAGACCAAGGTTGCTATGCAGAGGCACACAATGTCAAGCTACCTCTGTTTGTCTCTTGCCTTGAAAACCCTGCAGGGGTTGCATAAGTTGGCTGCAACTTGGTGGTACTTTCCACCAATATTGTCCCAGCCAGATGAGATACCCCAGTTAATGATGCCGAAAGTTGTTGAGAGATCTGAAGAGCTAACAGGGATACCCTCTCCCATCAGCAGCCCAGAAATGAGGCAGTTTTGATGTCGTGATCTGAGTGGAACCAGAATTGAGGACAGTCCAGAAACACCTGGAGGGCAGTATTATTCTGCCATGGCTCCAACCTTTCCTGGCAGATGGGTCTCAGAAGACTTTTGGGCCTTCAGTTAAACCAGGATTCCATTTTCTCTCCCATGCTATTTAGTATTAACCCAATGGGATATCACCTGGAGAACTAGAACACAGTGCCATCAATATAAGGAGAAGTCCTATGGCAGTTTAAAGAGTTAAAGTGAAATAACTGCCATCAATTTGTGGATGACACACAATCTCTTTCTCTCTCTCTCTCTCTTATCCAACAACCTCAAGGCAAATGTGGAAACTCTTACCTGGACTTTGGAGGTGGTGGAGGGTTGGGTGTGAGCAAACTGAAGCTTAATCCACTTAGTCAAGATGGAAATGATGTTGGTTGAAATTAAAGCCAATCTAGAATTGTCCTTCCAGCATCTTCTGGAGAGGGTGGTGCATTACTCCTGATGGTGGAGGGGAGGGGGAGGGAGGTTTCCTCCTGACCCTTGCCCCTCTTCCTCCTGGAGAGAAAGGATGCTGAGGTCTACAGGTGTGCATGGAAGCAGCTTAGTTTGGGGTGCCAGCAGAAGCTGTAGTCAGTGTCACATGTGCCCTGGCAACATCCACTTTGAATTACAAGATTGCCTTTGATAATTGTTCAGATGTTTCCTGGGGCCCAGTGTCCATATTCTCTTGAGAATGCATTGCTGCATCAGCTGCCAGTTTGCACCTGGGCCCAGTTCTAACTGCTTGGGCTCAGTTTTAGTACTTCAATGACTGAGGGCCAAGATTCCCCAAAGAGCACCTCCTCCAGCATCTGGTGCCCTGTTTTACATGCTTCCAGTGGAGGAGAGGCTGAAGCAGACAGTCATTTGTTTTCTCTCTCTCTGAATTTTTATTTCATTGGAAAATACAAGTTTCAGGAAGGAAAACAATACAAGTGTTGATAGCTCAAAGTTCTCATTTTATCATTTTTAATAAATGGCATGCACCTCCTTAATAGCTGTAGAAAATAAAAAAATCCCAAATGGATGGGACAGTTCCTTTCCAAGTCACTATTCCTTTCCAAGAAGCAATAAATAAACTCAATTTTCACCAGACTGGCCTGCCAGATTACAGCTTTCAGTTCTCTTGAAATATGTCAACTTAGCCATTAGCGCAACTGACCACATTTTTCTGTGCCAACCATTGAATGAAGGTGGAGCAGCAGATTTCCAATAGGAAGCAAAGTTCATCTTAGCTGTAAGCAGTTCCAGAACTAATTCACAGATACCTTTAAAACCAACAAAGTTTTATTCCAAGTGTGAGCTTTTGTGTGCCAAGCACACTTCCTCAGGCAGAATGAAACGGAAACAGAATCTTACATATAAAGGGTGGGTAGTAAATTAGCATAAGGAATAACAAAGATGTTGTTAACAGATTAAAAGTATAAGGAGCTTAGTTATATGGCTATCAGTCATTAGGGTTCAACTGTGATGGGGCAACATCACAAAGATATAAACATGTCAAGACTGAAGATTGACATGTCCTTGATTATGTCATTAGGTGTCTTAACTGTAAAGAGTAATAAACCGGGTCTGTTGTCATGCTCTATTGGTCTCCTCTCAAACATGGGTTAAACTGACATCCTTTTCTTAGAGGATCTCTATTCTGATATATTGCATAGTATCACAGACATTATTCTGATACACTACTTCAAGAAAGAAGTACATTGGAGTACAGTGGATGTATAGCTCTACTTGGTGAGAATGGGTTTAGCATATGTAATGAAATAAGAAACCAATATCCCTGTTGAGTCCCGGGGAGATGTTTGTTCCAAGTTTTGCAATAACTTGTAATTCAGCAATTTCCACTGACAACAGGCTGTTCCTCCAGATCAACGGTACAATCATGGATACCTGCATGGCCCCACAATATGCTCCCATGACTGACTTGGAGCACCCACTCAAACCTCTCTTATACCTGCGTTATACTGGTAACGTTTTTATTGTCTGGACATATGGTAAAGTAGTCCTGGACACATTCCACCAGGCATTTCATGTTATTACAGAACTTGCTTGGCACACAAAAGCTCACACTTTGAATAAAACTTTGTTGGTCTTAAAGGTGTCTGACTGGACTCCAACTTTATTCAACTGCTTCAGACCAACATGGTTGCCCACCTGGATCTAATTCACAGGCAGATCACTTCAGGAGTAAAATTCAGGGTCCCGTATTATGTCCTGTATTGCTGACAATCTTTCATTCCAAAGGACCCTTTGTAGAAACAGGTGATGGAGGAGTGGGAAGGGGTGTATTCCCAGCAACTTTGTAGTTCCTTCTATTGGGAAGGATCTGGAGAAGTTGGTAGAGGATACTCTCAGTCAAGCGGCTGAAGGTGAAGCTCTCGCTCTTCCATCAGTGGTCAGGGCAAGGGTGCTATTGAGTCACAGCTGACTCATGGCGATCCCATGAAGTTCCAAGAGACAAAGAGAGGTGGTTTGCCTTTGCCTGCCTCTGCACAGCAGCCTTGGAAGAACTAAACAGGGCTGATCTTGCTTGTCTTTTGAAATCTGATAAGACTGGGCTAGCCTGGGCCACCCAGGTCAAGGCCAGATACCAGTAGATTCTCGTGATCTTGTGGCATGCACTCCTGCCCTTGGTAATCACTGGCTTTCACTCCATCCTGGAAAGAGTGGTTCTCCTCTCTCAGTCTCAAGGCAAGTGTGGCACTCTGAATTCTACACGCTCAGACATGGCATGGTAGGAAATGTTTGTCTGGTAGGGTTGCCAGTCTCCAGATGGTAGCTGGAGATCTCCTGAGATTACAACTGATTTCCAGGTGACAGAGATCAGTTTGCCTGGAGAAATATAGCCACTCTGGAAGGTGAACTCTATGGTATTATAGCTAATTTAAGTCCCTCCCCTCTCCAAACTCTATCCTCCTCAGGTTCTACTCCCAATAGCTCCAGGTATTTCCCAGCTGAGAGATGGCAACCCTAATATCTCCGTATCTCAGTAGAAAAGTATGCAGTCCTACTAAATGCTTCCAGTTCTTAAGGCAGTGCCCAGGCTGCACCCAAGTGTCACCGGCTGGAAACGCCAAGCTCAGATTCAGTTTTTCCTGGTTTGCTTAGAGCTCCTGGAAGCATCAGAGGTGTAAAGGGGGGAGCAAGGTGGCTTGTTACCACCATCCTCTGCAACTGCCGTTATAACTACCTATACAACTGAGGGCAGTTGTACCAGAACTGCATGGTGTGGAACCATCCACAGGGTCCTGCTAGAACAGGAGTCCCCAATCTTTTTCATCTTACAAGCAGTTTTGGAGTTCCAACTCTGGGTGATGGGCACAACCCCAAAATGGCTGCTGCAGGAGGTGGAGCCAGCCATAAAGTGGCAGCTAATTGGGTAGAACAGGGTTTGATTCCCCACATGCAGCCAGCTAGGTGACCTTGGGTCAGCCATAGTTCTCTCAGAGCTGTTCTCTCAAGAGCAGTGCTCTCAGCCTCACCTACCTCACAGGTGTCTGTTGTGTAGAAAGGAAGGGAAGGCGACTGTAAGCTACTCTGAGACTTCCATGGAAGGGCAGGGTATAAATCCAGTCTCTTCCTCCTCCTCCTCCTTCTTCCTGAACAATCACATTTAAGTCTAAGTTTATTGCTTGCCTAAACTGGTATTAAAATAGAAATGCGGCTTCGATGCCTAATTCTGACAAATTATAACTGTGTTAATATATAATGTAAGAAAATGAATTCATTATCTCTAACCTCCGGGACTGTGATTACATTATGCACAAATTCAGATTGATTTGCTAATATATATTTAGCTGTTAAATCCTGAGCTTAAATGCGATTAGCCCTGCAGTATTCCAGAGTGGCACGCGGCAGGCAATTATAAGGAATAACGGATAATGTGATGTGAAAATAAATTCCGTTAGCTGTAACTGTGTTAGGGGTTTCCAGCAGGCAGGCCTCTTATAGATTAAAGCCAGAAGGAAGCTAACTCTGAGGCGATTAAATGGTAACAGAGTTAGAGCCAGAAGAAATGTGGTTAAAGCTGACCTCTCCAGATATGTGTCAAAGCCATCCTGATACTTCGAGGTCCGATTTATTAAATTTGCGCCTCGTTTAGGGGTCTCTGCCTGGTTTGATACATTAGCATGCAAAACTGAATGACATTAATAGAGTCTTCCGTCTGTGTTTCTAGCAAGCCCTTTCACACCCATTTGGAGAATTAAGGGGGCGGGGGGAGGGGTGCTGAGAATGCATCCACCCCCCAGTGAGGTAGACAACAGCTCACTCAGAGACCCTTGTGACCAATATGATGTTAACCCTTTGCAAAGTGGTGGGATTCCTTCAGCAGCATTCTGCGTGCAAAGGGGAGCTGGACATCTCTGTGAAGATGCTCCCCTAGTGGTGTGCAGGGCAGCAGGCTGTCCCCATGGTAACCAGACTCAGGGCAGTAGGAGACACAGAGGCAAGGCCCCAGGATGTGGAAGGAAGCGGGCAATTCCTGCAAAGGCCAGGTGGTGGCACCAGTTGAACTGAGAGAGAAAAAAGCCTCTCCAGGTGTTGGAAAGACCCAGGAGGGCAGGATGGAATGGGGCCTGCAGGCCTTGGCAGGACTGTTCCGCCACAATGTGCTTGGGCTGCCTTTGAAGAATATTCAGAGACTGCAGCTAGTACAGAACCCTGCACCTAGGCTAATGGTTAGGGCCAGCTATCGGGACGGTGTGTCCTGGATATTACAGCAATTGCACTGGCTACCAATCCACTCCCAAGCCCACTCCAAGGTGTTGGTTTTGACCTTTAAAGTCCTGCATAGCCATGGGACTAGAGGATCTAATCTGAAGGACCATCTTCTCCCATATGTTCCTGTCCAGGAATTAAGATCCCTCTTGATGGTCCCGTGGGTAAAAGAAGCATGTTGGTGGGTACACAAGAGACAGGGCCTTTTTGGTGGCAGCCACTATTATGGAACAACATCCTCAGGGAGATGCGTGTGGATCTTCAGGAGGCAGTTGAAGCTGGTTTCCTTTAAGGACTGCATTTGACTAATTTTGTTTCTATTTACTGGTTGTCCAAATTGAGATTTTAAATTGTTGTCTTTTATGTGTGTTTTTATAAATGTTGTTTTATTTACATTGTAAGCCGCCTTAAAGTTCCACAAGGTAGAAAGGCAGTTAATAATTTTTTAAAATATATATATAAATATGTTATCTGCACATAGAAATATAGGCAATCTGGGTGGGGTGGGGTGGGGGGGCAGAGTTCTAGTCTAGCCTGCGCCCTGACGTGCTGGTCTTCCATGTGCAGAGATACTTTTTGGATGGAGGTGACTGTCAAGTGGGACTCAGGGTGCCAACCTCCAGGTGGGGCCTGATGATCTGGAATTAAAACTGGCCTCTGGCTAGCAGAGATCTGTTTCCTGGGAGAAAATGGCCGCTTTGGAGGGCGGGCTCTAGGGCATTTTACCCTGCTGAAGTCCTTCCCCTCTGCAAACCCCGCCCTCCCCAGGCTCCACCCCCCCAATTGCCAGGAATTTCAACACTGAGACTTGTCAGCCCCAAGTGGGGCAATCCAGGGGCATCTTTATTGTTGCACTGAACATGAGTCCAGGGAGGAACACTGGAAATAAGTTCTTGTTATCTTCCTTTCTCTCCAACCACGCCAAAGTCTCTCCTGCGGACGCTGCAGCAACCCAGGGGCCGCTCAGCCTTCCGAACCAGCAGTGGCTTTAATGGGCTGCTGTCCCTCCTCTCCGAGATGGAGGGCTCCCTGAGTGACCCGCCCTCAGCCACGTGGAGCTCTGTCAGCCACAGCCAGGTGATGGCTCTCCTGTCCCATACCCTCCACGCGATGGCAGCTGCCCTTCACTCCGACCCCACCAACAGAGACTTCTTCCACAAGAGCGGCCTCTTTGAGAAGCTGGCTGAGGACCTGGCCTTGCTGGGCTGCTTTGCCAGGCAGAGGGGGAGGCCGGCCGTCATGGAGCTCCACAAGACCAGATCATTTGCCGAATTTGTGAACGCAACCGTTGGCTCAGCGGAGCTTCTCCCTGCCTGGCTGAAACGCTGCATCTGGATATTCAGGTTCCTTGCCCAGATGGCCACGGGGAGTCTCTCCCGCCTCCGGAGCTGCTCGATGGAGCTGGAGCCAGGGGCAGAGGGGCCGCCCCCAGCGGGCCTTCAGGAGATCGCCAAGAACCAACAGGAAGAGAACAGAGACAGCAGCCAGCAAGTGGGCAAGAAGGGACTGGCTGATGGTCAGTGGCTGGATCCCAACGAAAGGTACGTTCAACTTAGGAGCCCCTCCTGCTCCATCTGGCTGGCAACCCATTGGCTGGGGAAACTGTGCAGCCGCCTCAAGTCTTCCCTCCCTCCCTGGGGGTCTGTGGTGGCTCCTGCAGGGCCCATTCTGCCCTGCCCTGTCTGGGGGTTCCCAGCTCCCTGGAGGGGCTTTCCCTTGTACTCTTCAGTAGCTGCCCCCACCAGCACCTGATCAGTAGAGGGATTTCCCACAGAGGGGATGAGGACCCTCAGCTTCCCTTCCCAGCTCAGAGGCCTAGCCTTGTGTCTCCCGCCAGTCCAGTGCCTGGCAACCACAGGGACAGTTGACTGTTTTGGGCACCCCTGGGGGAACAGCCAGTTGACAACGGCTTGCCCCCTCCCTCTTTTAAAAACAGTGGCCGTTTTCCCCCTGACCTTACCCCGAAGCGACGTCCCTCTTCACCGCGTAGCGTCTGCGCGGATTTCCCACCAACTGCTGTGCATAACCAGGAAGAGCCGCGGCTTTTGCGTCGCGGATGTAAACTGGTTTTTAGCGGTTTACATCTGCGACGCAAAAGCCACGGCACTTCCTGGTTCTGCGCAGCAGTTGGTGGGAAATCCGCGCAGACGCTGTGCCGTGAAGAGGGACGTCGCTCCGGGGTAAGGTCAGTGGGAAAACGGCCAGTATGTCTGAAACAATGAGGGTCTGCGTGGCACAAAGAACTGCAACTCACATCAACAGTTTAATATATTTATGTTTACTAATGCAGCAAGAAAATATTTACAAGTATATAACACAGCTAGATTGAAGCAAGGGAGAATAGAAGAACTCGGTCAGAAATGCAAGTCCTCTGTCCCTGTTCTAAACATGCTCTATCTGATGATAAAATATAGGGCAGGTGCTCTCTGTTAGGCGTCCTCGAAAGATCTTCCATGGCCTTAGTGGTTGCTCGTCCTGGCTCTTTGGGCCAGCCACATGGTCCAAAATGGCTGCCTGCTGCTCCACACCTCAGACAAGAGGTCTGTTCAACTCAGCATCCGAAGGAAAGGGAGCAACTTCCTCCAGGTAGGAAGTTTTATTCACCCTATGTCTCCACCCCCTTGATCCCAGTCTGCCCAAGTCAAGGCTTCTTTTCCTGTTGTCTCCAGGAAGTGGCTTCCTGAAGTCCGTCTAGCACTTTACACCTCCCACCCACTGCCTGAAGAGGGGAGACAAAGGGCGAAGGCTTATCTGTTCCGTTGTCTTTCTTGCTGGAGTCACCACCATTTGTAAGAAGCTGAGCTGATGTGCCAGCAAATGGGCTTCCTCCTCTGACTAGAAGAGAAACTGGTAAAATGCACAGGGAAGGCTTTGGGCTGCTTGCCAACCCTCCAGGAGATGACGCATTTCTCCACAGTCCCCCAAACCAACTGGGTAATATGCCCTGCCAGCATAGGCTTCCCAATCCCCAGGTCCCAGAGGGGGATCCCCCGGTTTTACAGGCTTCCCCCCTCCCCCAGCCAGTTGGCCGGCGGGAGAAGCCCCACCCCCACAGCCATCATGCACCTCCATGAATGATTTCCATAGGGAATGATGGGGAATTGATCCACGAGTATCGGGGGCTCTGGGGGGGCTTTTTTTTTAGATAGAGGCACCAAATTTTCAGTATACCATCTAGTGCCTCTCCCCAAAATACCTTCCAAATTTCTAAAAGATTGGACCAGGGGGTCCAATTCTATGAGCCCCAAAAGAAGGTGCCCCTATCCTTCATTATTTCCTATGGAAGGAAGGCATTTAAAAAGATGTGCAGTCCCTTTAAATGCGATGGCCAGAACTCCCTTTGGAGTTCAATTATGCTTGTCACAGCCTTGATCTTGGCTCTGCCCCTAATGTCTCCTGGCTCCACCCCCAAGGTCTCCTGGCTCCACCCCCAAAGTCCCCAGATATTTCTTGAATTGGACTTGGCAACCCTATGCCAGCATCAAGTTCTCTCTGAGAGTCTCTCCTTCCAAATGGAGTTTCATGTCGAGTTCTCTGCAGCTACACTGCACTTCAGAGTGCCTGCCCTCTCCCTTCCAAAAGCCAATGGCAGGTGCCTATCTGAGCTGGCAAGATGACCAGCTGTTGCCACCACTTTATTAAACAAGGCTGTGGGGGGCGGGCGGGGTTCAGAATTTGGGTGGGCTTTTCAGCACGCCCTTCTTCCCAGCTGTTGGATGAGGGGTGTTGCTTCACACAGGCCTCACTGCTCTGAGGATAAAATCCCAGATCTTCAGTTTCTTCCCCAGTTAAAAAATTGGCACACAGAAAATCAGGAGTTGGCTGATGCTGTCAGGCACAACTAGGGTTGTCAACTTCCAGGTGTGACCTGGAGTTCTCGTGATTATAATCAGGGCTTTTTTTGTAGAAAAAGTCAGCAGTAACTCATTTGCATATTAGGCCACACCCTCTGATGTCACCATTGTTCTACACAGGGCTTATTTTGTAGAAAAGCCCAGCAGGAACTCATGTGCATATTAGGCCACACCCACTGATGCCAAGCCAGCCAGAACTGCATTCCTGCTCAAAAAAACCCTGATTATAATTGATCTTCTGTCAACAGAGATCAGTTCCCTTGAAGAAAAAGGCTGCTGTTGAGGGCGGACTGTGTGGCACTTTATCTGACGGAGGTCCCTCCCTTCTCCAAACCCCGCCCTCCCCAGGCCAGTGGACCTCTTGGGTTGCCACATTTCCCACTTGGGTGGGCCATCTCTATCAGAAAGTGGCATCACCGCTTTAGCAGCCAGCAGGAGAAAAAGTCATTAAAAAAAATCACCATCAGTACAATGGCATGGCAGCATTTGCAAGGAAAGTCTGAAAGTGACATCATTCCTCTCTAGGAATTGCTGCAAACTCTGTGGTAAAGCCATACAGTTTCTGGTGACTCCTAAAGCTGCATGATCCCCCCTCCCATGTTTTCCCGTATTCTGACCACTCAACCCGTCATCTCCTGCCTCACTGGGTGCTACCCCTTGGTCAGCAGCCCTGGAGCCTGCTCCCATGGAGACAAAACACACCAGTTTCTCTTTAGCACCCAAGGACCTGTGAAAACTCACACCCCTTTCAAGAAAATCATTTCAGTTATTAGAATAGGAGAAGGCAAGGAAGAAGTGTTCAAAAGTACATTTGAGATTTTTTTTAGTCCCATTATTTCAGTCCCATTATTATTAAGGGCTGGAAGTTCAAAAAATGTTCAACATCTTTATCAATGATTTGGATGAAGGAATAGAGGGAATGCTTATTAAATTTGCAGATGATACTAAATTGAGAGGGGTTGCAAACACAGAAAAAGACAGAAACAGGATACAGGATGACTTTGACAGGCTGGAAATCTGGGCTAAAATCAATAAAATGAATTTTAACAGGGATAAATGTAAAGTTCTGCATTTAGGTAGGAAAAATCCAATGCATGGTTATAGGATGGGGGAGACTTGTCTTTGCAGTAGTATGTGCAAAAAGGATCTAGGGGTCTTAGTGGATCATACGCTGAACATGAGTCAACAGTGTGATGCTGTGGGTAAAAAGGCAAATGCAATTTTGGGCTGTATCAACAGAAGTATAGTGTCCAGATCACGTGACGTGATGGTATCGCTTTACTCTGCTCTGATAAGACCTCACCTGGAGTCTTGTGTTCAGTTTTGGGCACCACTTTTTAAGAAGGATATAGACAAGCTAGAACGAGTCCAGAGGAGGGCGACGAAGATGGTGAGAGGTCTGTAGACCAAGTCCTATGAGGAAAGGTTGAAGGAGCTGGGGATGTTTAGCCTGGAAAGGAGGTGGCTGAGAGGTGATATGATCACCATCTTCAAGTACTTGAAGGGCTGTCATATAGAGGATAGTGTGAAATTGTTTTCTGTGGCCCCAGAAGATAGGACTAGAACCAGTGGGTTGAAATTAAATCAAAAGAGTTTCCGACTCAACATCAGGAAGAACTTCCTGACCTTTAGAGCGATTCCTCAGTGGAACAGGCTTCCTCGGGAGGTGGTAGGCTCTCCTTCCTTGGAGGTTTTTAAACATCTGGCCATCTGACAGCAATGAAGATCCTGTGAATTTAGGAAGGAGGTGTTTTTGAGTTTCCTGCATTGTGCAGGGGGTTGGACTAGATGACCCTAGAGGTCCCTTCCAACTCTATGATTCTGTGATTCTAGGAACTGTAGCATCAAGGCAGCATTTTACGGCTTACAGTGTGAACTTAAAAGTGTGAGCTTTATGGTGTCCTCTGGCAACTGGGTGAAAATCTTGACAATTTTATGAAATTTCTAGATTTGACTTACTGAGTTCAAACAAAATCCAAATTGTTTTAATGGAATCTCGTATTTGTCCTAGAGTGTTTAGTCAGGAAATGTTTGGAAGAGAAGTAAGATCCATGGAACACTAGGGGGCAGTGTGTGTAAGTGTGTGCATTCCACAACATCCCTTTCACAATACTAGGTTATAAACTAACCTTTGAAGAGTGAAGAGTATTTTTAGTGAGGGTTGAGGGTTTGTTTTGCTTGTTGTGTGTGTGTGTGTGTGTGTGTGTGCGTGTGTGTATCCAGGTGGTCTGAAGCATGTTGGTCTGAAGCAAGAGAACAAAATTAGAACCCAGTGGCACCTTTAAGACCAACAATTTTATTCATTCAGGGTGTAAGCTTTCATGTGTGTGCGCACGTGCGTGAATTCAAAAACCAAGCCATTACAAATGCAGAAAACAGCTATTTCTCCCAGGACAGATTCTGAACTTTAAAAGCTCAGTTGTGTCCCAGATATGGACCC
Source organism: Heteronotia binoei (assembly GCF_032191835.1). NCBI lineage: Eukaryota > Metazoa > Chordata > Lepidosauria > Squamata > Gekkonidae > Heteronotia > Heteronotia binoei. Next base: position 2,834,048 of record NC_083228.1, on the reverse strand, counting down.
TGGGCAAGGGAGGGGGCTAAGGTGTGAAATTCCCAGAGCCCCAAACTGCTTGTATGGTTGCCAACTCCAGGTTAGGGAGTCCCTGGGCATTTCGGGATGGGCACGATTTGCAGAGGGAGAGGGAGCTCAGCAGGGATGGGATATCACAGAGCCCACCCTCCAAAGCAGCCCTGTCCCCCAAGGGAATTGCTCTCTGTAGTCTGGAGACCAGTTGCAATTCCAGACCTCCATGGCCCACCTGGAGACTGGCAACCCTATCCCTGGGAGCCTGAGACATGAGCATAGCCAGCATCAAATCTGTTAGCTTCAGTTGATAGCTTAAATCCCTGGGTTCTTAGAGAGGCTTTCCTGCTGTAGGAGATAAAAGTTCATAAAAATTCCATCATAAAGCATCATACAGCAAAAGTTGCAGAACACTAAAGATCCTTGTGTTCGAGCTCACAGCTCAAGAAATTCAAGTTCAAACAGTTCAAAGTTCACCCAAAAAATCCTGGGTACAAGGTCTCATTCCAGTCACCTTCATTAGTGAACTGTAAAATACATCAAAGCTATGTAAATATACACACACACAGCATCTTATATGGAGTAAAAGAGGAACATAAAAACATAAGAGAAGCCATGTTGGATCAGGCCAGTAGCCCATCCAGTCCAACACTCTGTGTCACATAGTGGCCAAATATATACACACACTGTGGCTAATAAATGGACCACTGATGGACCTCTGCTCCATATTTTTATCTAACCCCTTCTTGAAGCTGGCTATGCTTGTAGTTGCCACCACCTCCAGTGGCAGTGAATTCCACATGTTAATCACCCTTTGGGTGAAGAAGTACTTCCTTTTATCCGTTTTAACCCGACTGCTCTGCAATTTCATCGAATGCCCACGAGTTCTTGTATTGTGAGAAAGGGAGAAAAGTACTTCTTTCTCTACTTTCTCCATCCCATGCATAATCTTGTAAACCTCTATCATGTCACCCTGCAGTCGACTTTTCTCCAAGCTAAAGAGCCCCAAGCGTTTTAACCTTTCTTCATAGGGAAAGTGTTCCAAACCTTTAATCATTCTAGTTGCCCTTTTCTGGACTTTTTCCAATGCTATAATATCCTTTTTAAGGTGCGGTGACCAGAATTGTACACAGTAATGAGACCGCATCATTGATTTATACAGGGGCATTATGATACTGGCTGATTTGTTTTCAATTCCATTCCTAATAATTCCCAGCATGGTGTTGGCCTTTTTTATTGCAATCGCACACTGTCTTGACATTTTCAGTGAGTTATCTACCACGACCCCAAGATCTCTCTCTTGGTCAGTCTCTGCCAGTTCACACCCTATCAACTTGTATTTGTAGCTGAGATTTTTGGGCCCAATGTGCATTATTTTGCACTTGGCCACATTGAACCTCATCTGCCACGTTGACGCCCACTCACCCAGCCTCAACAGATCCCTTTGGAGTGCCTCATAATCCTCTCTGGTTCTCACCACCCTAAACAATTTAGTGTCATCTGCAAACTTGGCCACTTCACTGCTTACTCCCAACTCCAAATCATTTATGAACAAGTTAAAGAGCATGGGACCCAGTACTGAGCCCTGCGGCACCCCATTGCTTACCGTCCTCCACAGCAAAGACTGCCCATTTATACTCACTCTCTGCTTCCTATTAATTAGCCAGTTTTTGATCCACAAGAGGACCTGTCCTTTCACTCCATGGCTCTCAAGCTTACTAAGGAGCCTTTGATGAGGAACTTTATCAAAAGCTTTCTGGAAGTCAAGGTAAACAACATCTATTGGCAAAAACCATCTTACCCCACTTGGACATAGTAGAAATTAATGGCAAGCAGTATTAAGCAGAGTTCTGTGTAACCAGTCCTATAATTAAAGGTATAGTTTATAAGAACAGCCAGCTATACATTTATGAGGTGAACAATAAGTCACCCAAAACATTTCTTATTTAAGTTTTTAAAACTTACCACAAGAAATAACAATTACTTATATTCAGGCATCATCACAATGATTTAGAGCATGATTAAGGTATTATTCTGCACCATGTATAGTCTTGTAAAAAGCTTAGCTAGCCAGGTGATTTAAGTAGTCAATAGAGTAAAGATTTTTAAAGTATTATCTTCCTTTCTAGCACTGTCACCGTTGTCTAAATTGTAACTGAAGTGCTATTTCATGCTATGGTCTGGTTGCACACAGAACTCAGCTAGCCAGGTGCTTAAATCCGGCAATAAGCTTAAAGTGGTATACACTATTTAGCTTCCTACATAAATTAAATGGAATGATTCCTGAAATCCGTTGCAGTTATTTATAAAAAGCAGGAATACTCCACTGATTAATTTAATCCATTATGGTACATGAGTTTTAAGGCGAAAATCCAGAAAGCCTCTCTGTGAAGTAATAGGCAGCAACTATCCCATCTGTCATATGGACATTTGACCAGTTTTTCCAGAACTTCAAAATGGAATGAATTATAATTATGCTGCATATCCATAAAGTGCTGGGACACTTTATTTGATTTTAAATTCTAGATTTATGTTCCTTTATTCTATGAATCAGACATGTTAATAGACTCACATACCACTTCTTACATAAACATTCTACCAAATATATTACTCCTTTCACTGAACAATTACTGTACGTTGTTAATTCCAACTTGAAATTCAATGCAGGAAATTCCAAATGGTCCATGGTCCAGACCTGGGGGCACACAGAATAACCCCCACAATGGTGATCACCTCCAATTGTTAAAATGGGTTTAGGAGTGGAAAGTTTATCAGATTTCACCCTCAAATTCCAAATGTCCTTGGTTTTTCTGAATCCCACAAGGGGTCTCTGTGAGCAGCTGGTATATTCTGAAGGATATGCCCATCCTTAAAAATACAGTTTCTAACATAAGAGGCAAATGAACTAAAATCCAGACCACAAACTATTCTATTTTGCTCTTTTCTATTTTTCCTTCCATTCGACATCATAAGCTCTTCTAAATGCTGTATTCTAAATGCTATATTACTAGAATATTTCCTATTCCTGAGTTGTTTTGACAACTTCTCTAAGGAAGTCTGAGTTAAAGGTGGAGTTCCTTCTAAGATATTGCCCATAAGACAAATTACAGAGAAGATGTAATTGAAAATAAGTATGAGTTTTTATATGTAGCTTTTATCTGTACTTTTAACGTACATTCTCTCAGCCCAAGTATTTTCATTAAAGACCCTATATCCAGAAAAGCAATACCATACAAATTCTGTTGGTAAATACATTTGATAGAATAATAATTGTTTATCCAGTTCATAAGTTCCCCCAGTGTATCAATATTAGAGAAAACACACAGAATATCTCATCCAAGAACCGTTTATAATAAACAGTCTCCTAAAAAAAAAAAAAGATTAGATTGTGCATTGCAAGTAAATTTCTGTTCAAAGTTGGCTACTCCCTGTTTTTGGATGTAAAACTAATCATTAAGCCTGAAATATTTTTTCCAAGGACTATGTCTGTGAGGTCCAATAGAAACAGCAGCCATGCTGAAAGATCAGAGGGAGCCCTTCTGGCCTGGAACTGCAGCTGGGGGGGGGGGCTTCTTTCTCCCCCATGCCATTCCAAGAAGCTGAAATGCCCCTCCCTCCCAAGCAGATTGATCTATATCTGCAGTGAAGCTTGAAACACTCCACTTGTGACTCCCAAGTTATGTCAATAACTCCCTACTGGAACAGTTTCCTCTCCTGGAAAGGGCAAGGCTGGGGTGGCAGCCAGCTTCCTTCCACTTGAATGTCCCTCCAGCTTTTGACATTCTGAATTACCCTGTCTTGGTTCTGAAGTGGAGCTCATGCAATACTGAATCTCACATTGTTCCATCTGTTAAAAATTTCCCAGCTTTTACACAAAGCACAGCGTACCCAATTTGCTATGGCTTTTGCTTCATTGGGACATTGGGATTTTGCTTCACTGTTCCCTCCGCCCTGTGTTCTCTTATTGATGCCTTTGTGTGTTGATAAAACTCTGGGGTGGGGAACTCAGTCTCCATGTGAGTTTGCTTGGTGCTTTCACAATGCACGGGATTGCACATGAGCATTAGGGGAACACAGTATGTGCACGCAGAAACACACACACCAAAAAAATCTTGCTGCAAAGGAAATGGAAAATAGAGTCTGTTCAACAGGTTGTCTTCTGTAGGACCCGTTTCTGAAATGAGCCCTTGAAGACTAACAGCATTTGTGGCAGGCTCCTCCCTGCCACACCTTTTGTTAGTTTTTCAGGCGCTCCTGGATTCTTGCTCTTTTTTACTAAGGAGAAAGTTCCTCCATTTATCTCTGTCTGTAAAATGCAAATTGCAAGTGCAGGCAGGTTTGGGGAAGGGAAGGGGGGCTTAACCCTTCAACCCCTGCATTGTTTCTCTGCATTGTTAGAACTTACAAGGGGGAAAGGTGTTATTTTAGGGCTGATTGACTCCCCTTTAAACAGTTAATAGTAGTAAGGACTGAGAGACCAGTTTCAAGTAGCAAAACCATGCATCAGCTAAAGAATGAATCGTGTCACTTATTGGGTTCAGTAAATCTGGGGAGGGCCAAAAATTCAAACCAATGCTGTTGCCGCAGCCTTGGAAGAACTACAAGAAGAGACAGCTTCAGGAGGGGGATTGGATAAACATGCAGAGCAGAGGCCCAACAGTGGGTATTAGCCACAAGCTTCCATTACAGCACAACTTCATCATAGAACATGGCGACGGGGAGTGAGGAGCTCCGTTTGAAGCTCCCGCTATAACATCAAATTATTGATAATACGAACATAAGAACATAAGAACATAAGAACATAAGAGAAGCCATGTTGGATCAGGCCAACGGCCCATCAAGTCCAACACTCTGTGTCACACAGTGGCAAAAAAATTTATATACACACATACACTGTGGCTAATAGCCACTGATGGACCTGTGCTCCATATATTTATCTAAACCCTTCTTGAAGGTGGCTATACTTGTGGCCGCCACCACCTCCTGTGGCAGTGAATTCCACATGTTAATCACCCTTTGGGTGAAGAAGTACTTCCTTTTATCCATTTTAACCTGTCTGCTCAGCAATTTCATCGAATGCCCACGAGTTCTTGTATTGTGAGAAAGGGAGAAAAGTACTTCTTTCTCTACTTTCTCCATCCCATGCATTATCTTGTAAACCTCTATCATGTCACCCCGCAGTCGACGTTTCTCCAAGCTAAAGAGTCCCAAGCGTTTCAACCTTTCTTCATAGGGAGAGTGCTCCAGCCCTTTAATCATTCTAGTTGCCCTTCTCTGGACTTTCTCCAATGCTATAATATCCTTTTTGAGGTGCGGCGACCAGAACTGCACACAGTACTCCAAATGAGACCGCACCATCGATTTATGGTAACGAAGCTACACTCGTTCCTGAAACACCTACTCTGGTCAACCAATTGCTGGAGAGGACGAGGGGGACCTTAGAGGGGGACCTTAGAGTCTTACCCCGTCTTCTTAAACCTGAAAAAGTTGCTTACCAGCCGGGGCCGTCGCCGGACCGATGCCGAGGCTGGCGCCAAGGTGGGGAAGGACGGCGCGGCTTGAGAGTGCATACCGGTGCGGCCTGAGGGTGTGAGGGATGGCCAATGGTAGCTCTCCAGATGTTTTTTACCTACAACTCCCATCAGCCCCGGCCATATACCAGGGATGGCCAATGGTAGCTCTCCAGATGCTTTTGCCTACAACTCCCACCAGCCCCGGCAGCGGGGGGGGGGGGGCAGCGAGGCTGCATGGCACCACGGTTGCTAACAGGCTGCGGACCAGTAATGGTCCGCGACCCGGGGGTTGGGGACCCTGTTCAAGAGAACCCTCTAGCTAGGTAGGGTTTTCAAGCCAAGAGGTGGTTTGCTGCTGGCTGCTTCTGCATAGCAACCTGCCCTTCCTTGGGGCTCTCCCATTGGAGTACTTACCAGGGCTGACCCTGCTGAGCTGCTGAGAACTGCCACGGGACTGGGCTAGCCAGGGCCATCCAAGTCAGGGCAACGATCTGCTTTTTTGCCATCAGCTTGCAGCCATTTGGAACACCCCTTCATGAGTTTTTAAGGCAAGAGACGTTCAGAGGTGGTTTGTCTGCCTCTGGGTAGCAACCCTGGACTTCCTCAGTGGTCTCCTCTGCAAACACTGACCAGGGCTGACCCCGCTTAGCTTCTGAGGTCTGATGAGATTGGGCTAGACTGCGCTGTCCAGGAATAGCTAACTAGAGTCTTGTCAGGATCAGGCAGGTATCAGTCAAACAAACCATAGATACAGTTTATTAGTACTGAAATACCAGCACTAATCTATACACGGCCAGCGTTGCCAGGAATGAATATTAATGGTTACAATGGGGTAGATATAGGGCAGTTGTGTGGATAAATTCTGGTGCGCATTCCTCCTACCTCCAAGACATTCAGACATATTCCTACCGCTCTCAACGGTCCAGTCCAAGGTCACTATAGTTAGAAAGGTATCCTTGGAAGGACCAGATGCTGGTTGCCTTAGTAATGAGATAGCTTAACGGACATGGGATACACCAGAGTTAGCAGCCAAAGTGAAAGTACAGAAGTTCTCAATTCACCCCTGCCCAGTTCCACTCTCCTCTCAACAGACAGTATGATCAGGGGTAGCCAAACTTGCTTAATGAAAGAACTGCATAGAATAAACGTCAGATGTTTGAGAGTCGCAAGACATGAATGTCAGATATTTGAGGGGCACAAGGAAGGAAGGAAGGAAGGCAGATGGGGGAGGGAGGAGGGAAGAAGAGGTTGAAAGAAAGTAACTTTAACTTGAAATGTATTCTCCAAGCTGCCAACTGACTTGGCTTGGAGAAGTGCTTCAGTGAGAGAAATGTCGTCTCCAAGCCAGCCAATGGGACAGTGGAGGCTTCAAGAGCTGCTCGATATGTGTGAAAGCGCCACATGTGGCTCCCGAGCCGCAGTTTGGCCATAGATCGTGGCAGTATGGAACCAACAGCATGGATCATGGCAGGGACACCTGACAACTCTCCCTACTCAGCCACCACGTGCTTCCTTCCACATCTTAAGGAACAGAAGTTCTCTCTGCTCTGCTCCTGGGTATCCAGAGGCCTTTGCCTGCTGGACGTTGCTCCAGCAGGGCTCTTCTTATCTTCACAATGGCCAGAGACCTCCTCTTGTCTGTTTCTGCAGGTTCACCTGTGGGGAAGAGCTGATTGTGCACCCAGGAGCTCTTAGTGTCATGATGCAGCTGCTTCCCAAGGTCTACAGTGAAACTTACACAGAGGTAAGTGAATCCTTTCTGGATAGTCTCTGGAAAGCATTCCTGTAGTTTGCCTAGGGTTGCCAACTCCAATTTAGGCAATTCCTGGAGATTTGGGGGTGGAGCCTAGGAAAGGCAAACAGGGAAGTGGGGGGACTCTGGTGGGATATAGTGCCACAGAGCTAGGGTTGCCAGCTCTTACCTGGCTAGCGTGGAGATGCTCTAGCAATTTGAATAAAACCTCTATGGTGCCATAGTTTTTACCCAAATTGCTAGAGCATCCTCCACTTGACGTGCTCAGTGCTATGATGTCACTTCCGGGTGGTGTCATTGCACCAGGCATGTTGGGTGGGATGGAGCTCCTCAGAGGTGGGATCCCCCGTTGGCCAGCTCTGTGCCAGGGGGTTGGGGGCCCCAAAACTGGGGGAGCTCCTGCCCCCAGCAGGAGGCTGGGAACCCTAAACAGAGCTCACCTTCAAACTTAGCCATTTTCTCCAGGGGAAACGGATTTCTGCTGTCTGGAGACCAGTTGTGATTCCAAGGAATGTCCAGTCCCCACCTGGAGGATGGCAACTATTTGTTTGCCTCTTAGAAGGGCTCTTTTTTTAAAAAAAAATCTGCTCGCATGTCATCTTTGCTATCAAACCCACCCTCTTCCATAGCCCTAAAAAGAAGGGGGGAGAGTGTGGAGGGGTAAAAAAAGGAGAGAGAGAAAATCAACAAAAAAGAACAGAGAAGAAGAAAAACGGGGAGTGGATAAAAAAAAATAGATCAAACAAAATGTCTATCGTGCTTCTTAAAGCTCTAAAAATCCAGCTACATAACATTATAGTCCAGGCCTGAATCCTAAAATGCTATTTTTTCCTTCACTGTCTAATTTAATAGTTCTTCTATCCAGGTTTCTTCAATAGTGGAGTTTAGGGCTGCCAATCCCCAGGTGGGGGCAGGGTATCCCCCGGTTTGGAGACCCTCCCCCCTCTTCAGGGTCGTCAGAAAGCGGGAGGAGGGGAGGGAAATGTCTGCTGGGAACTCTGTTATTCCCTATAGAGATTTATTCTCATAGAAAATCATGGAGAATTGATCTGTGGGTATCTGGGGCTCTGGGGGGGCTGTTTTTTTGGGGGTAGAGGCACCAAATTTTCCGTATAGCATCTAGTGCCTCTCCCCAAAATACCCCCCCCCCAAGTTTCAAAAATATTGGGCCAGGGGGTCCAATTCTATGAGCCCCAAAAGAAGGTGCTCCTATCCTTCATGATTTCCTATGGAAGAAAGAAATTGAAAAGGTGTGCCGTCCCTTTAAATGTGATGGCCAGAACTCCCTTTGGAGTTCAATTATGCTTGTCACAGCCTTGATCTTGGCTCCACCCCTAATGTCCCCTGGCTCCACCCCCAAAGTCCCCAGATATTTCTTGAATTGGACTTCGCAACCCTAGTGGAGTTAGAGCTTTCCAGTGCTTCAGGATAAGATGTTTGTCAGTAACATAAGAACATAAGAGAAGCCATGTTGGATCAGGCCAACAGCCCATCCAGTCCAACACTCTGTGTCACACAGTGGCAAAAATTTTTATATATACACACACACTGTGGCTAATAGCCACTGATGGACCTGTGCTCCATATTTTTATCTAAACCCCTCTTGAAGGTGGCTATACTTGTGGCCGCCACCACCTCCTGTGGCAGTGAATTCCACATGTTAATCACCCTTTGGGTGAAGAAGTACTTCCTTTTATCCGTTTTAAGCTGTCTGCTCAGCAATTTCATCGAATGCCCATGAGTTCTTGTATTGTGAGAAAGGGAGAAAAGTACTTCTTTCTCTACTTTCTCCATCCCATGCATTATCTTGTAAACCTCTATCATGTCACCCCGCAGTCGACGTTTCTCCAAGCTAAAGAGTCCCAAGCGTTTCAACCTGTCTTCATAGGGAAAGTGCTCCAGCCCTTTAATCATTCTAGTTGCCCTTCTCTGGACTTTCTCCAATGCTATAATATCCTTTTTGAGGTGCGGTGACCAGAACTGCACACAGTACTCCAAATGAGACCGCACCATCGATTTATACAGGGGCATTATGAAACTGGCTGATTTGTTTTCAGTTCCCTTCCTAATAATTCCCAGCATGGCGTTGGCCTTTTTTATTGCAAACGCACACTGTCTTGACATTTTCAGTGAGTTATCTACCACGACCCCAAGATCTCTCTCTTGGTCAGTTTCTGCCAGTTCACACCCCATCAACTTGTATTTGTAGCTGGGATTCTTGGCCCCAATGTGCATTACTTTGCACTTGGCCACATTGAACCGCATCTGCCACGTTGACGCCCACTCACCCAGCCTCAACAGATCCCTTTGGAGTTCCTCACAATCCTCTCTGGTTCTCACCACCCTGAACAATTTAGTGTCAATTTAGTGTTTAGGGTTTAGATAAAAATATGGAGCAGAGGTCCATCAGTGGCTATTAGCCACAGTGTGTGTGTATATAAATTTTTTTGCCACTGTGTGACACAGAGTGTTGGACTGGATGGGCCGTTGGCCTGATCCAACATGGCTTCTCTTATGTTCTTATGTTCTTATGAGTGACACTTTCACCCTTAGACTCCTTCCTGAAGCAAGAGCTGTGAAGCTCCCAGTTCCCTAACGGATTGTGGAAGTGATTGGTACAAAAATCAATCCGTGGAGCTGCAGAAGCAGAGCCCAGTTTCCTGTCACCATTAATATTTTCTCTAAAAAACCTGTTTTACTGGAATGAGCATCCCTGAAAACAGCCCATTTTGTTCCAAATGAAGCAATCTTGTTATTGGCAGGGCTGCTGTCATAATGAGAGCAATCAATTCCTTGTACTCCATTATGGTTAATATTGAATTTATTTGGGAAGAAAACACTGATTTACTTAGCAGAGGTCTGCATTGTTATTGCTCCCCCCCCTTCTTCCCTTGACCTTGCTGTTCTTTGAAGTGAAATAATGGTTGGGAAATGGAATGGAAGCAATATTTATAATATGCCAAGCATTAGAAGGTATTTTGAAATGTCTGAATCAAGATGCTTTCTCTCATACTGGAAGATTAAAGGGTAGGAAGGAACCAGAGAGCGAAAGAGGAAAGCAGTTCAAGAACAAGCATTTGGAACGATAACTCACATGTCGCATTGCTAGCCCCCCAGGCAGCGGGATTACGACTGCTCTCCTGGCAACAGAGTTGAGTTCACCTGGAGAAAATGGCTGCTTTGCACTCCACTCCCATCCCCAAACCCTGCCCTCTTGTAGGCTCCAGTTCCCAAATCTGCAGGTATCTTCAGGTATATTCAGACCTAGGGCTGCCAGGTCCAACTGAGGAAATATCTGGGGACTTTGGGGCTGGATCCAGAAGACTTTGGGGGTGGACCAGGATTATGGTCGTGACAAGCACAATTGAACTCCAAAGGAGTTCTGGCCATCACATTTAAAGAGACCGAACACCTTTTAAATGCCTTCCCTCCACTGGAAATAATGAAGGATAAGTGCACCTTCTTTTGAGGCTCATGGAATTGGACCCCTAGTTCAGTCTTTTTGAAACTCCGGGGGGTGGGGTGAAGAGGGGCTGAAAAGTTGGTGCCTCTACCTCAGAAAACAGCTGCACCAGAGCCCCAGATACCCACAGATCAATTCTCCATTGTATCCTGTGGAGACCAGCCTCCATAGGGTATAAATGGAGTGCCCAGCAGACATCCCCTCCACTTTCTGCTAACCCTGAAGGAGGGGGAGGACCTCCCCTGCCTCGAAGTGGGCACCCTACTCACAGCTGGCCACTTTGCTCTCATGCGTCAGCTGAGGCAGACCCAAAGACAGTCCTCTCGGTCACTTGACAGAGACAGGCAGATGGCAGGATGGCAGGCTGTCCTCCGTGGCCTTGCAGGCTGCTTCTGCTTTTCTGGTGGGGGAATACTCACCCACTACATGCTAGCACAGGGGTCCCTGGCCTTTTCAAGCCTGTGGCCACCTCTGGAATTCTGACAGAGTGGTGGGCACAATCACAGAATTTCTGCCACAGGAGGTGGAGCCGGTCACAAAATGGCTGCTGCAGGAGGACTACAAAATGTGAGGAAGTGAGGTTACAGAGAACTCTCATAGAATCCTAGAGTTGGAAGGGACCTCCAGGGCCATCTAGTCCAACCCCCTGCACGATGCAGGAAACTCACAAACCCCTCCCCCTAAATTCACAGGATCTTTCTCATTGCTGTCAGGTGGCCATCTAGCCTCTGTTTAAAAACCTCCAAGGAAGGAGAGCCCACCACCTCCTGAGGAAGCCTCTTCCACTGAGGAATCGCGCTAACGGTCAGGAAGTTCTTCCTCACGTTGAGCCGGAAACTCTTTAGATTTAATTTCAACCCACTGGTTCTGGTCCTGCCTTCTGGGGCCACAGAAATCAATTCCACCCCATCCTCTATATCAGTGGCCCCCAACCTTTTTGGCACCAGGGACTGGTTTTGTGGAAGACAATTTTTCCACGGACTGGTGGGGGGGCTGGGGTTTTTGCTGACCCAGGCTGCTCTCAAGTCCATACCCCGTCCCTGTCCCCCATGGGGGTCTTTAAATAAGGAGTAGGGCAAGGTCTCTGCCTCACTCTGTGTCCCAGTTGCTAACGGGCCATGGACCAGTACTGGTCCAGATCCTGGGGGTTGGGGACGCCTGCTCTATATGGCAGCCCTTCAAGGACTTGAAGCTGGTGATCCTATCACCTCTCAGCTGCCTCCTCTTCATAGTAACTCTTCCACATTTGGGGCAGAAGTTCTGTTGAACAGGATAGTTTTAAATTTGCACAGCTAGTCAGAAACCCTGATAGGCAAAAGCCCCGCCTAGCCCTGCCGACTTTCTAAAGGCAGATGCCAGGAAAGGGGTTGGCAGACGCTATGGTAGTCATGGGCACCATGTTGGGGACTCCTGCTTTAGACTCAAAGGCCATTTTAGCTTTCCCCCTGTCTATTTCAAATGTCAGAGCTGGTTGTCCTTAGTCCTTATGGGGGGCTTGTTCCTCCTCCCCTCTTATTTCAGTTATCCTGGGAACTCCAGCATGCGGTGGTCTGTCACCTCCAGTCCCTGATGAGGGTGGAGAAGAACCGCCAAGAGGCCTGTGGTGCGGGCCTGCTGGACACCCTGGTCTCCTGCTGCCGAGAAGAGCTCCGCGATGCCCGCAGCCCCCTGCACTCGCCTCTCCTCAGGCTTTTTGAGAAGCTGGCTTCCCAGTCCATTGAGCCGGACGTCTTAAGGTACCCATACCATCTTTCAGGGAATGGGATCTTTTCTATTGGCCGATAGCAGATGTTGAGAGCATGCGTTGATCCATGTTATAGAAAACGTCGGGAGAAAAGGCTGAAGAAGAACTTGATAAGCGAAACCATGAGGATTCCTTTAATAAGTGCTTCCTTATTCTCTCAGTTTAAATCACGAACAGAACACCAAAAGGCTCCACCCACGTCTAGAGTTTATTTTGAAGAGGCAATTGCCAGTGAGAGACTGATGCAGTGACATTGTGGGGTTTTTCGAACAATACGTGTTCCCTTATTTTATTTTGCACTAAACAAGAACACATTTACACACTTACAGTGTGATAGTATTATTGCTTCCGGTGTTTTTTGCAGCTCTTTCTATATACACCAGTCCCAGTTGTTCTACTCACCCCAGGAGAAAATGGCTGCTTTGGAGTGAAATCTGTGGCCTTGTACCTCACAGAGGTCTGTCCCCTATGCATTCCCTGGCCTCTCCCAGGCTCCGCCCCCCACATCTCCAGGAATTTCCCAATGCAGAGTTGGCAACCCAAAGCTTAGCAAGTGATAATGTAGCAGGGCTTGGAAAGATCTCATGTAGAAGTCCCGGCAGTAGTGTTGCCAACCCCAGGTTGGGAAATCCCTGAACATCTGCGGGTAGACCCTGAGGAGAGCATGGTGTGGGGAGGGGCCTCAGTAGCTAGAGTGCCATAGAGTTTCCCCATAGCAGCCATTTTCTCCATCTGTGTTGGTCTCTGTCATCTGGAGATCTGTTGTGATTCCAGGAGGTCTCCAGGTCCTACCTAGAGGTTGGCAACTCTAGCTGGCAGCAGAGTTGTCTGTGCTGTGGATGATGGCCCAGTGCAAAGGACGCTGACTTGGCAGGAGGCCCTTCACTGCCTGTTTCCAGCCAAGATCCATGAAAAGGAGATGGAATCACAGGAGCTGCTTGAAGGCCAACAAAGCTGTCCGTTTGATGGAAGTGTCACTCAGATGCACTGCAGCCCATAATGTCCAGCTGTTCTGACCCAAAAGGAACACATTCCTGAGTCCAGGATGCTTCTGCAGGTGCTTGCCTTTCTGACTATCCATCTCCTTTCCTTGCCCTCTTCAGACAGTTTCTCTGCCTCAGGATCCCATTGCTTCCTCTGCAGTCCGGGACCTGCGCAGCCCCATCCCTGGCCCCTCTGGGATGCAAGGATGGCTCATTCCAAGCAACGTGTGAAGAAGGTGAGATCAGCAGGATGTGGCACGTGCAGTGGAGGCCTGTGACTTTCTATGGTTGCCAGCTCCAGGTTGGGAGATTCCTGGAGATCTGGGGGGGGGTGGAACCCAAGGAACGCAGGGGTTGGGAAGGGGAGAGACCTCAGCAGGATATAATGCCATAGAGTCCCCCACGACCACCCTTCAACGATCCCATAGAGCCCCCCCCACCCCTTCAAGGCAGCCTTTTCCTCCAGGTGAGTGGATCTCTGTCAAGTGGTGATCAGCAGAAATCCCAGGAGATCTTCTGGCTCCCCCCAGCAAGCCTTTGGGAGGGGGAGACGGTGGCCCTTGGTCCTCCAGAGATGTTGGCGATATTTGATTGGAGTGAGAGTGTACAACATTATCATCTTGTCTGGTTCCCCTCCCCCATTATTATGGACATTTTCTTTTAGTAAATCAACACTGAGATTCCCCTTAGTTGAAACCACATTTGGGAACCATCCAGACTGTGGTCCGTGGGGATAGGCCCCCAAGGCCCTCCCTCAGCCCTCACAACCACCCTCTCTCTCCTCCTTCGGCTTTCCATTCACTCCTGCAGCACAGTTTCTCCATTTGTAGGAGAAAAGAGGCAAAGATGGCATTCTAAACTGAGACTGCCATTTCAGGAAGCAGATTTCAGATGCCCGCAGTTATTCCCTTGCAAAGCTTTCCATCTTGCCAGTTCGCATCTGCAAATATACCAACAAGTTGTTTTTACTTTCAAGTGAACAGTTGTTTCTGATGACATTTCTTGCACTGATAGTCTTACAGTGGCCAACATCCTGATTGAGCCTGGAGATCTCCTGGAATTACAGAGATCAGTTCCCCTGGAGAAAACCGCTGCTTTGTGGGATGGACTCTTTGGCATTAAACTCCACTGAGGTCCCTCCCAGCCACAACCCTGCCCTCCAGGAGAGCCAGTCTGGTGTAGTGGTTAAGTGTGCGGACTCTTATCTGGGAGAACCGGGTTTGATTCCCCACTCCTCCACTTGCACCTGCTGGAATGGCCTTGGGTCAGCTCTGACAGAGGTTGTCCTTGAAAGGGCAGCTGTTGTGAGAGGCCTCTCAGCCCCACCCACCTCACAGGGTGTCTGTTGTGGGGGAGGAAGGGAAAGGAGATTGTGAGCCGCTCTGAGACTCTTTGAAGTAGAGGGCGGGATATAAATCCAATATCTTCTTTTCTTCTTCTCCCCAGGCTCCACCCCCCAAAAAAATCTCCAGTAATTTCACAGTCTGGGGCTAGCATCCCTAATTTAAACATGGAGGATTGTTCTCACTTCTTCATGCGTTTCCCAGGAGAAAACTGAGGGGTGCAGCTCTATATAGGATAGTCTCTGCTGTTAATTCAAGGCCATAGGGTTTTCTAAAAGCCAGGACATCTAAATGGAAAGTCCAGTTTCAGAGGCACTGATAACCAAGGTTCTCTCTAAACTGCAGAGTCTTGTGAGCAAAAATTCTACTTTGTGAGCCACTGGCATTAAAGTTGGGAGCTACTGCATAAATTATGGTGCTCTGGGGTCATCCTTCCTGAGCTAAGACAAAAATGCATGAACTGGAGGCTAAAAATCTGTGAGCAGCTAGCTCACGCTTACTTAGGTTAGAGGGAACACTGCTGATAACTCTTGCTGAGTGGTTTTGGGATTGGGGTGTGGGTGTGATAGGGATGGATTCTTGCTCTCTTGCCTTGCTTGTGGTTTCCAGGAATCAGCTAATTGCTCCTAGTCAGAGAACCAGAATGCTGGACTAGAAGGTCGTGGCGTCTGTTCCCACAGGTCCTGCCTGCCTCAGAGAAGCACAGTTCTTCAGATTATATGGCTTTTATAAGTGAACAGCAACTGTGTTAGGGTTTGAAATTCCACTACCTTTGGCTTTAAAGCACTGCACGAAGAGTGCAATCCTGACATTGTGGTCGTATTATCTGTAGTTGAAACGATGCTGTTTGGCTCCTCTGCTCCGTGTCTCGTCTCTCACTGCTGTGGCTGCATCCAGTTTTTATGTTTTGGGATTCATCTTTGAAGGCAGCAGTGTTGCTCCAGAGCAGCCTAGATGACCCTGTGCATTTTCTGCTCTAGGTTCACTGACTGATCCTGCACATTGTTGCCCAGCTCCCCCAGTTTTGGTCGCACCACGGACATCTGAGAGCTCAGCGGTGGCTCTCGAGGCAGCCACGAGTCTGATTGCCATGACTGCTCCACGCAGCTTCCAGCCACAGAACACCTGCCTGGCACCTTCCTTTGTGGAGTTTGACATGTCCTCGGAAGGATATGGGTACTTCCACTGCCCTCCCAGCCTCTGTCCGCAGAGAGCACCTGCCCAGTTTGCGGTGATGCCAGACACCAGCTCCGTGCTGTTCACATTCAACACTTGTCAGAGATGCTCTAGCTCAGGGGTGCCCAAACTGTGGCTCTCAAAGCCCCCACCCACCCTGTTGGCCAGACTGGAGAAGGCATTTGTCTCTTTACATCACTTCTCCAAGCCAAGCCAACCAACAGCTTGGGGAATGCATTTAAAGTTGCTTTCTTTTCACCTCTCCCTCCCTCCCTCTATTTGCCTCCCTGCTCTCAAACATTGGAAGTTTGTGCCTTGCGGCTCTCAAACTTCTGACGTGTATTCTGTGTGGCTCTTATGTTAAGCCAGTTTGGCCACCCCTGCTCTAGCTGATCCTGCATTGAGCAGGGGGCTGGTTGGCCTGTATGGCCCCTTCCAACTCTGGGATTCCATGTCATTCCTCAATGGGCACAAAGTGCTTGTTTACAGATCAGAAGTTAGCCAATGTCCCCAACCCAGAGCACTTCCATGGATTATAGAATCATAGAGTTGGAAGGGACCGCCAGGGTCATCTCGTCCAACCCCCTGCACAATGCAGGAAACTTGCAGAACTTGAAGGAAACTTCCCTTTCTGCAGCATGGAATGAAAGATTCTTGCCCACTGAATACTCCTTTAGTGGAGGGGAATATCCTTGGGAGGATCCTGGAGTTGGAACCCTCTGGGTCAGGAAGGTCCCACGCTCACTAGCCTATTTATTGTGGGGTGAGTTTTGGAAGCGAGAGCCCAGTGTGTCATTTGCATGAAATGCAAGGAGGAATTAGGAGGGAGGGAGGACAAAGGGCAGAGCACAGGTGACAAAAATGGGATTGGCCCATTCACAGAGACTGGTGCGCTGCAGTGCCAGCCAATTCCATGAAACTGATGTATATTGAATCAAACCCTTGGTCCTTCAAAGACAGTATAGTCTACTCAGACTGGCAGTGGCTTTCCAGGGTTTCAGGCAGAGAAAGGCTTTACACATCACCTATTGTCAGATCTTTTTAACTGGAGATACCAAGGATCTGCTACATGCCAAGCAGATGCTCTGTCACTGAGCCACAGCCCCCCTAAGAGATGTATCCAATTTCTCAGTCAGTATATCTCTGTATTTATCCCTCCCCCTCCCCCTTCCCTTATGTTATTGTCTCTCTATCTGTTGCAGCTGTTTATTTCTCCCAACTTTGGCTACGGTTCTGGGTCCCAACACTGAAAACTCCATCTCTGGAGGAATCGGAAAAGGTAGGAGCTTCTAGCTTCAGGTAGGTGCTGCTAGGTTAAAATTGGGCTCTCTGTGAACTGTGAGAAGGGCTTCAATATCTCTATCACATCTGCCCCTACCTTGGTGCATTTTCCAGCCCCTCCCCACCCCCGCCATCTTCCCAGGGAGTTTTCAGCATGAGTTTGGGCAAGTGTCCATCCCTTTTCTGTAAAGTGGGGTTTACAAGAATGTTTCACATGAAGGAGCAGTTGGAAGAAACTCAGTAGCTAATTGCCAAGCTCAGTTGCCTCTTTCTTGCATGAAAAATAAAATATTTGTTTCAAGACTTTATTCATTAGACATATAATGTAGATCTCTTTTGGTGGTCTGGCATTCTCTTTCAAAGGCAGCATTTTGCCCTGGGGCATTCCCAGAGCTGTGTGTGTGTAAAGCCAGAGCCAAGTTATGGTGACCTCATTGGCCAGGTGGTCATGACAAGTGACGAAGCAGAGGTGGTTGCCATTGCCTGCCTCTGCAAAGTCTCCCTGCTTAGCTCCCAAGAGCTGACAAAATGGGGTATCTCATGCCAGGGCACATCCCTCCAGAGCTCTGTATCGCTCCTAACATCACGCTTTTTCAGCCAGATCCGGCCTTTTTCACCCTAGCTATGTACGGGAGTGGATGGCATATGAGGAGGGAGCTTCAATGGGCTATGATGATACTGTTGGTTAATATCACAAGCAGCCCTGTTTTGTTACAAGTTCCCCCAAGACCTCCATTTATGGCTGCCAGTTCTGGGTTGGGAAATTCCTGGAGATGGGGGGCGGGGGGTAGAGCCTGGGAAGGGAAGGGGTTGGGGAAGAGAAGGGAAGGGAAGGATCTCCGTGGAATATAACTGTGGAGTCTACCCTCCAAAGCAGCCATTTTCTTTAGGGAAACTGATCTCTGTAGTCTGGGGATCAGATATAATTCTGGGAGATCTGGAGGCTGGCAGCCCTCCTGGGAGAATGCCGCCCCCACTAGAAAAGTTCATGCTCACCCTGGTTGCTCTAAGCAGAGCCTGGCTGGCCAAGGGTTCCCCTGGTTTAAGGCCCTCCCTCTGCTTCAGGGTTATCAGAAAGGGGGGAGGAGTTGAATGTCCACTTGGCACTCCATTATACTCTATGGATCCCCATAGAATATAATGGAGAATCAATCATGGGTATCTGGGACTCTGGGAGAGCTGTTTTCTGAGGCAGAGGCACCAAATGTTCATCATAGCATCTGGTGCCTCTTCTCAAACAAATCCCCAAGTTTCAGAAAGATTGGACCAGGGGGTCCAATTCTATTAGCCCCTAAAGAAGTTGCCCCTGTCTTCCATTATTTCCAGTGGAAGGAAGGCATTTAAAAGGAATGCAGTCCCTTTAAATGTGATGGCCAGAACTCCCTTCGGAGTGCAGTTGTGCTTGTCATACCCTTGCTCCTGGCTCCACCTCCAAAGATCTCGGATTGGGCAGCCTTCGTCTGACCTCTTGCTTCCGGGTTCTAGGCCCCCGGTTGTTCCCCCCGCTGGATGGCCTGACCTTCTCTTCCTGGTTTCTGCTCAGCAAGAGGGGCTCTGCTCATGATGCCCCCCACCCCCTGCGCTTTCTTACCCTGGTGCGTCACATGGCCCGGACGGAAGAAGAATTCATCTGCTTTGCAGTGAGCTTCTCTCCTGAGAACAGTTGCCTGACCGTCTCCACAGAGGAAGTGCTCCTGCAGCCCCTTGGTAAGGCTTCTGGCTGGGGCCCCAATGGCAGGGGGAGGGGGGACAAAGAAAAGGAGATTCGGGGGGCTTGGCTGGAAGGATCCCTGAGGCCTGCTGCTTCTTCGGGTTACTTTGGAAGCCTGACTGAGGGTTTCTCCACAAGGCTGATAACACTTTAATGAGTGTCATGACAGAACTCTCCTACCACCCCCATGTCCCCAGCCTTGGAGTCAGGAGTCAGGCCGCTTCAAGGATTCAGACCCCTGATCCCCACGTTGGCAAGGCTGTGGGCCAACAGAGAATTGTCGACAGTGTCAAATGCTGCTGATTTGTGGTCACTACAGCATCCGCTGAAAGCTCTTGCCTGTTGCAGTCTTTTCATATACCAGTGAGAACACTAGATGCTTCCCTGAAGCTTCTTCCCAGCCCTGTTTTCCCCTCCCAGGGCTGTACCCCATCTACATGCTTCCCTCTTTGGCCTGCAGTATATAATTTTGCTTCTTTCATCTGTTGCAGACATCATGGAACCCAAGTGCGAAAGCTTGGGTCAGTCCTCTGTCTTCTCTCAAGTGCAATTCAGTTGCTCTGAGCTGCTAGTTACTGGGCAGTGGCATCACCTTGCAGTGACCGCAGCAACAGAAACGAAGAGGATTTGCATTGTTTCCGCCTACATCGATGGGCAACTGCTTGGCTCTGTTAAGGTAAGAGCTCTGCAGTTGGTGTTCACTGAGCAGCAGCTTGCTTCTCTTCTGCATGGTCAGGCTTCATTTACAACCTGAAGCATTTTTTATTTTGTTTGCTTTCTACCCAGTATTCAATCACAGGTGACTAAGGGAGCAATCATAAGCTGTAATCATAATCATCAGTAACATTTTCTTCTAGGGTTGCCAAGTCCAATTCAAGAAATATCTGGAGACTTTGGGGGTGGAGCTAGGAGACATTGGGGCGGAGCCAGGCACAAGGGTGTGATAAGCAGAACTGAACTCCAAGGGAGCTCTGGCCATCACATTTAAAGGGACAGCACACCTTTTAAAATGCCTTCCTTCCATAGAAAATAATGAAAGATAGGGGCACCTTCTTTTGGGGCTCGTAGAATTGGATCCCCTGGTCCAATCCTTTTGAAACTTGGGGGGTATTTTGGGGAGAGGCACTAGATGCTATACTGAAAATTTGGCGCCTCTACCTCAAAAAACAGCCCCCCCAGAGCCCCCGATACCCGCAGATTAATTCCCCATCATTCCCTATGGGAATTGTTCATGGAGGTGCATAATGGCTGTGGGGGAGGGGGGAAGTTTGTAAAACCGGGGGATCCCCCACTGGGACCTGGGGATTGGGAAGCCTATTTTCTTCAGTGGGTCTTGTTTCCAGGCACTGCAACCCACACTCACAGGTGGCAATGCCAGGCGATGGTCTCCTTTCTTCTGTTGCAGATGCAATATATCCAGCCGTTCCCAGGCAGTTTTGTTTCCATGGATGCGTCCTCCTTTATTGATGTCTACGGCTATGTGGCGACCCCACGCGTTTGGAAACAGAGGTCTCCCTTGACGTGGCGCCAGGGCCCGATGTACTTGTTCGAAGAAGCCATGTCAGGAGAGACTCTGCAGAGTATTTTCAAACTGGGCCCGAGATACTGTAGCAACTTCCAGGCGGTAGAACTTAGAGGTAAAAAGCCCATCGGTGGCCCTTGGAATCTACCACATTTCACAAGACTGCTGAGGGGACGGAGGGAGAGCCCATCCTTGGCCTTATTTGTTCTGTAAATTAAATCTCAATCACAGTTCAAGGTCCCTTTCTTTCCTAAAGAGAACTTCAGCAAAGGCCCCAGCAAGTGTTCATTACCTCTAACAGGCCTGGGCTGTGTCATTGAAACTTTCGTGCGTCCTCGAGTGGTATTGCAGATACAAAGAGCAGGGATCCTAAAACGACATACCAGACCAGAATGTAGAACAAGATCCCCAGCCCTTTTGAGCCTGCAGACACCTTTAGAATTCTGACACAACAGGGCGGATGTAGCCACAAAATGGCTGCCACAAGAGGCGGCACCAGGCACAAAATAGCTGCCATAGCTAACCCTGTCACACGGGGGGGGGGGGTGAGTACACACACACACACATGCTGTGTTGGCAGCTGCTGACAAACAAATGCTTTTAAAAATCCTCACAACCTATCAGATCTTCATAGCTAATCAGAAGCTGTGCTGGAAAACAGCCCCACCTGCTTTCTAAAAATATTTGGTGGGTGCAAGGAAAGGCGTCGAGGAGTGCCATGGTGCCCATGGGCATCATATCAGGGACCCCTGCATTAGACCAGGCGATTTCTGATGCTCTTCTTAGACCCCCTGCTTTCTCGCAATAAAGGTGGTGTGTTATTCAGTCCCCATTGCCTCAAAGAGGTTTGATCACAGAAGATGTTGATCTCACTGGCATCAGAGGGTCTTTGCCTCGTCCTGTTGAGGACCTTCTTCCAAATCTCCTCCACCCATCTCTTCCTTTAGGAGAAATCTCCAATATCAGTGCACTGACCAGAGCCTTAGTGGCCCAGGAAAAGATTTCCTTTGGAATCAATGTGATGAGCTCCGGCTACACCACAGTCAGAGACATAAGGGACTGCTATGGAGAGGTGGATGGACGCCTGATAGCCAAAGAGGTAAGGCTTTGGGCTGTTTTGCCAGACAAAGAAACTGCAGCTGATCTTATATGCTTTCCCAGGGGCCATCACTGATGTCCTAGAAGTGGCCTGGTGACAGTACCCAAACCCCTCCAAACACATCCAATAAATTCACCCGTACTTCTGAAATAGGTCTGATGTACAGTAGTTCTGGAAATCTGACCTTGCCTTGTGTGAAGGCTTCCATGCCATAGTAAGAAATGAGGGATGTGAGATTTTGGAGTTGGATCTTGAGTGTTAAAGATTCAGCCTCCATCTCAGGGTCACCAGAGGAACTCCATTGGTTCATTTAGCCAGAAGGTAAATGTTTTCCCATGTTAGCTCTTCCCAGCTTTCCCCCAGTGTCAAAGTTCACACAAATCTTTTTTCCAGCATGTTCTTTCAGCCTCCCATTCTGCTAAAGACAGTGACCAAGAGGTAGATCCTGATCAAGAGAGAGAGAGAGAGAGAGAGAGAGAGACCTTTTCTGGAGTAGCAGTCACTCCATCCTCGGGCTTCTGCCTTCCCTGGCTCAACCAATCAATTCCCCACCAGTTGCTGTGTGGCTGTATTTTGATTCGTATCTCCCTCCAGTTCCCCCTATGTCTTCCTGATCTTGTTTTTTAGCAATCAGGAAGACGCGGGGGGGGGGGGGGAATTGGAGGGAGATGTGAGTCAAAACGCGGCCACACATCTACTGGTGGGGAATCAGTCGGTTGAGCTGGGGAAGGCAGAAGCCTGAGGGCAGAGTGACCACTTCTGTGGAAAAGGTCAGAGACATAGAGCAGTATATATGAATGCAAATGCATTTGAAGGCACTAATCCTTCACTGGAAAAAAAGCTAAAAATATATATGTTCTAGACTAGAACCTTTCCACACCTCTGTGTTGCTGCTGTTTTCCCAGTGAGTTGAATCTACAGCCAATGCTCCAACTTTTTTTCTTAAATTTGGATCTGACCCTCCCCATGTGTCCTGCACTTTCTTTAAAAAAGGGTTGTGCAACTGTGTTGTCATATACTTCATCAGTGATAGAACCTTCCTTTTTTGCACATGTGCAGGAAGTGGCTGGGTGGCTCAGACTGAGCGGGGTGAAGCTAAATCCGGCGAAGACAGAGGTCCTTTGCTTGACGTCGGGGTCCGGGGAGGGAAATCCGCCTACCAGCTTTTGAAGGTGCGCCGCTGATAGCGGCGGACAGGGTCAAAAGCCTGGGGGTACTATTGGAGTCCTCCTTAACGATGGAGGCTCAGATAGCAGCCACTGCCAAGTCCGCATTTTTTCATCTTAGGCGGGCAAGGCAGTTGGCCCCCTTCCTGGAGCGCGATGATCTAGCAACAGTGATCCATGCCACGGTCACCTCGAGGTTGGACTATTGCAATGCTCTCTACATGGGGCTGCCTTTGTGCCGAACCTGAAAGCTGCAGCTAGTGCAGAATGCCGCGGCCCGGCTGCTGTTAGGACTCCCAAGAAGGGAGCACATCTGGCCAGGGCGCCGGGATCTGCATTGGCTGCCAATAGCTTACTGAGTCCAGTACAAGGTGCTAGTTATTACCTTTAAAGCCTTATATGGCCTAGGACCTGCCTACCTGAAGGACCATCTCTCCCCACATGTTCCCCAGAGAGTACTGAGATCGGGAACTCGAAATCTCCTAGTTATCCCCGGGCCAAAAGAAGCCCGCTTAAAATCTACCAGGGACTGGGCCTTTTCTGTTACAGCCCCCCTCCTGGTGGAACCAGCTGCCGGAAGAGGTGAGGGCCCTGCGGGACCTTGCCCAGTTCCGCAGGGCCTGTAAGACAACCCTCTTCCGGCTGGCTTATGACTAGCTGGTACAAGAAACCAAGTGTAGTTATACTAGATGTCTGCTGTCCCTAATGTTTTAAATGGTTTAAATGTCTTAAAATTTTAAATGTATTAATTATTTTAACTGTTTTTATGCTTAAATTCTATTTATGTGAAACTTTGTGTTGTGAGCCGCCCTGAGCCACTTGTTGGGAAGGGCGGGATATAAATCATAAAATAAATAAATAAATAAATAAATAACATAGTAACATTGTACAAAAATCTGAATGTAGTGTGGGGAAGAGCATGGCTGCCTTCATTTCAGAGTTCTCTTGCTCCTCCTTAGTTGACAACTAAGAAAATGACTGGCAAAGATTTCCACAAAATTCTAATGAAAATAGTATTTTGTTTGTGATCTCTGGAACTGGATGCAGCAGTTCATAACAGTGTTGTTCAATAATTATGAAGCACCCTAAATGAAAACATCGCACATGTTGAGTTTCCATGATTATCAGCTATGGACTCCTGATATACCAAAGTAGAGTCCAAGCTGCACTGTTCTTGTGTGCGTGTTGTTTCTCAGTCTTGATACTTTTGACGTGAAGGTGCTGAGTGGCCCCGTAGCTCAATTTTTTTTGGGGGGGGGGAGAGGAAATGCCAGGGAGGCCCAATTAAATCAAAGTTAATTAAATTAAAAAGGTTCAGTGGAGGGGAGGGAGCTCATTACACCGGCAGCCCCTGCTCCAATTGTACAGTTAGTTCCTGCTTCCCCCTTACTCCCCTTTCACGTCCCAGTGCTTTCCTTGTCTTTTAGCTAGAGCTTTCCTCTCGTGATGGTACAACTTCAGTTTACCTGGCTCGAAATACTGCTGGAAGACTTGCTGGCCCCTTAAGAACGGTTGGCGCTGTCGCTGTGAGGCAGCATGGTAAGTGCAAACTGGAACCCCTAAGGCTGAAGCACCTGGGCCAGTGCAGACAAAACAGATATTCAGAAGAATGCCAAAAGTTTATGTCCAGAAGAGAACCCCTATGTAATGTACTGAGAACCGGGACGGTTTGAAGGCAACATAGTTTATTCAGTAGCACATTACAATAGAGGGAACACGCGGGCCGGGTCCTGCTTATATACATTGCCCGGAACAGCCCCCTCATCTGACCAGGCCAATCCTGGTCGCTCAAACTTCCCGCCACAGGTCTTGATGGGTGGGGTGAATGGCGAGCTCCATATGGGGACCCAGGGGTCGCCTTCAGTTGCGGTCGCCATGCGGCCAGGTAACAATGTTCAATACATAACACCCTAAATCTCTCAAGAAGGCCCTTGAAATACTAGCCACAATGCAGCCTTTTTCTGTTACCGGCTCCCACATTGCTGGAGTGAATTTAAACAGCACAAAAGGAGAGAGATGCTCAAAACTTAATTGGCTGCTGCATGAATAAGAGCTGTTCCAATGCAGAGAGGGAGAGCAGTTGTGGAAAGAAGTAAGAGCAAGAATCTGTCAGGAGTGCCAGTGCTGGAGTGCTTTGCATGTGGAAGAGGGACCTGACTGTCTTGGCCACCTTTTCTGATCCCTTTTGCTCTGGTTTAGTTTTTGTGGACCATCGTCAGTGTTCTTTTTGTTCTGAGCAGGGGTCAGGAAGTCGATCCCTGCCTCCTTTACTCTGACCTAATGGTCAGCAGTGGTAGCTGCATGATCTCCCAGTGCTGAGGTTATCTGGCCTTCTTTCCAGGGATCCGGGTCTTCCAGACGTGGCCTGCAGCTGTCAGCCTGAACTACATTGGAGGACCTGCTCTTCTGCTCGGCCTCCTGATGCTGGCTGAAGACGACAACTCCATGTATGCCACTGTCAAAGCCCTCCACTCTGTCCTTAGCTGCAGCAGGAGTGAAAATCTTATGAGACAGATGGGTGGGTACCAGGTGAGAGGGTGATCCTTCTTCCCTTGCTCCAACAGAGGGGGTCTGCTGCATCTTCCAAATAGAGCTCCTCCTTTACAAAGCTTTTGATGTTTTTTGTCCAGAATCTGTGCTGTAGAGATGAAATAGGGCTCCCGCCCCATTCCTGCTGCCCAGGTGGGCAGTGTGAGAAAAATGGGGGAGGAGATGCAGCCATTGAAGTTGTTGAGGGTGTAATGGCATCACTTCTCTGGCCTTTGGCCAATGCTCTGTGTTTAAAGGATATAGTTTTGGGTGAATGCTAGAGTGTCCCAGAGAATGCCAGCAAAGAGGAGGAGGAGACTGGATTTATACCCTGCTCTTTGCTCTGAGTCTCAGGGCAGCTTACAAACTCCTTTCCTTCCTCTCCCCACAACAGACACTATGTGAGGCAGGAGAGGCTCTCTCTTGAGAACTGCTCTTGAGAGAACAGCTCTAAGAAAGTTATGACTGGCCCAAGGTCATATCAGCAGGTGCAGGTGGAGGAGTGGGGAATCAAACCCAGTTCTCCCAGATTAGAGTCCACGCTCTTAACTACTGCTCCAAACTCATGAATATATGGTGTACATTGTATATGCACAATGAGGAACACAAAAATGCAAAGCTAGAGGATATGACACATCATGACTTCCATGGGGCAGCTGCTTTTGAGCCTCCCAATTGTTGTTGTTTTTTTAAAATGTGTGTCTGTGTATGCCTGGAAGTCATGGCGACTGCTGATGACTGACCCCTACTGGGAGCCTGGAGGATATTCAGAGAGACGGCTGAATAAAGCCTGCCCCTGCCTCCTGACTGCTGGTATTCCAAGGTGGTCTCCCATCCAAGTACTTGCCAGAGCTTAGCTTCCAAGATCTGAGAATCTACCATTTTATTTTATTTTTTTTAGATTTCAGATTTATTTTAGTTCTAGCACTGGAACTGAGGGTGACTAAAAAACACCAAAGAACACAAACCTAATGAAAGAAAAAGGATGAATTAACCTAACGTCTGGGTTTTGTGTGGTTGGTAGTGTAAGTCAGCTCTTTCGCCATAGCTAGCACTGTGCAAGCACACGGGAATTTCCTGATGTATGGAGGGAATGTTCCCCAAGCATGGGCAGAAAACAGATATTGGGCAGAAGTATGAACAGATTACCTGAGCTGACTATTAGCTCTTCTATGCTTATAACTGACCTATCGCTTTGCTGTGCAGCACAAACTCATTGCCATTTTGGCAGGAAGCTGCCCTGTCTGTCGTGTCTATGAGGCTGGGGTGGGGTCTGTGTCATTTGGGGCCTTAATGGGGAGTTCCTAAGTGAATACTCTCCTTGGCAGATCTTAGCATACCTTCTGAAAAGCAAGACACATCTGTTAAACAGCAGAATTCTGCACCTGATCCTCTCCATCGGGGCCACTGCTGAGACCAGCCTGGGATCCTTGACCATCAAGAACCTAGAGGCCTTCCAGTCTGTCCTCTGCAACTTTGAGGTAAAGTTAACAAATTGCTTTTATTACGTTGCCTTGTCACAGCATCCATTATAGTTCCCAGGTTTTGAGGTAAGCTTGAGACATCTTCCCAGGGTCTTTAAGGTCACCATGCATTCTCCCTATTGCTATTCTAAGTCATCGCCATAACTACCAGATAAGCCAGCTCCCCATAATAGCCATCCTCCAGCACAGCTTGGAAAATTCTGGTTACATGGAAGCATGCAAGGTAGGAACCACAACCCCTGTTGGGTAGATTTGTGAATACATGAAAATATATTGCCAGGGAACCTGACATGCAGCTCCTCTGAAAATCCACTTCACCCCTCCCGGTTTGCCCAGGAACTGTTTGTGAAAGTTCTGGATTAGTTTAGGTGCATTCATATCTGTTGAATGGACCCACTCATTGTGGGCCTCAGAAATGAGTCAGTCCATTTGACAAGTTAATACAGAACACTCTGTTTAATTCTTGAGTCCAATATATGCTCCACTTCATGATGTGGCTGGCCACCACCAATTAACAGGGGCAGAAGGGCAGGCTGCGGGTGCCACTGGCTCAGTCCCGGGTCACGTTTCAGCAAACTAAATGAAAAACTGGATGCACATGCTTTGGATTCTTGGGTTAATCTGCTTCCACCGTTACTTTGTTTATCAATCTCACTACTTTAAATGGCCCCAGATAGTTCTACCCCAGCTTTTTGGTG
This sequence comes from Heteronotia binoei, assembly GCF_032191835.1. Classification (NCBI taxonomy): domain Eukaryota; kingdom Metazoa; phylum Chordata; class Lepidosauria; order Squamata; family Gekkonidae; genus Heteronotia; species Heteronotia binoei. The sequence continues at coordinate 2,806,580 of NC_083228.1, read as the reverse complement.
GGTTGTGTCCCTTTGAGGTTCTTAGTAGAGATGTACTCTGAATCTCCCACTTTAATGTTCCAAGGAGAAGGCCTCCATTTGTTGGCTTGGGCTTTGTAGTCTTTTGCCTTGTCAAGAAGAGTCTTTTTTAATGGGTTCCCATTGAGCTGCCAGCTTAGACCACCATTTGTGGAGCTCCGCTGGTGTTTCAGACTCCCCCCCAGCAGTGGCTTCCTCTTGAATCCATGTGGAATCTGAAAGGGGGAGGCCTTTACTGAGCTGTGATAACTATTGTTACAACAGTATTCTGTGAATGGGAGGAGTTCAGCCCAGTTGGCCTGCTGGAAATTCACATAACAACATAACAATTGTTCCAGAATTTGATTGGCCCTTTCTGATCGCCCATCTGTCTCAGGGTGGTATGCTGAGCTGAACCCCTGCTCAGTCTTTGTCAGTTTTAAAAACTTTTCCTGGAACTTAGCCACAAACTGTGGACTCTGATCCAAGATTATTTTGTCTGGGAAAGAGTGCAGCCTCATAATGTGGAGAGAGACTCCTTGCTGTAGCATACTGGAGAATCTAACAGGTAGCTGGAGATCTCCTGGCAGTGCAGCTCATTTCCTGGCAACAGAATCAGTTCACCTGCTGAAAATGGCTGGTTTGGAAGGTGGGCCTATGGCATTATACACCAACCGTTGAAGACTTTCCCCTCTCCAGGCCCTGCCCCCTCAGGCTCCACCCCCCAAATCTTCAGGTATTTCCCAACCTGAAATTGGCAGGCCTAATAGAACTTCATAACTTAAAACTAATATCTCACATGCAGGCAATTTTGAGTGCAGTCTACAGCAGAAAGACTGCAGACTTTTTTAGTCTCAAGAGATTTCATGGACCAGTTTGTATTTTTTTCTAGGCCAGCACACACCACATTTTCCTGACCACAGTCAACACTGAGATCCCATATGATTCTTATTTATTTATTTATATGATATATTTATACCCCACTTTATCTCCTCAGACTCTAGGTAGCTGAACAAAGCCTCAGAGGGTACAAGAACATAAAAATGTTACATAAACATCCAGTAGGTTAAAAATAACAAACAATAAAAATCACTCTTGAAAACCAATATGCACAGTTAAAAATGCAGCCAAAACTGCCCCAATAGTTTACCCCTCCAACAAATGCCTGCTGGAATAGAAGATGCTAACATGACTTCCTTATTGTGGCAAATGGAGGCAGTAGAGCCATGGGGGACCATTCCGAAGGAACAAACCTAACATAGAGGAAGCCCAGGACCAGATGGGTCTTCTGTCCTTTGAGTGTGTGTGTGTGTGTGTGGGGGGGGGAGGTGTCTCCTTAAACTCTTATCTGATCAAATTGAGTCAACTTCATGTGTAGAATGCAGCCCAAATTGTTAAAAGACAGGTGAATTCTAGAGTGGTGGGTATTTCTTCACATCTTACACTAGAAAGAAAGAATATAAATTGTAGATGGAGAAACAAAATTGTCGAACACCCAATGTTTCAGTTTGAAAATGGTGCCATCTCTTGTCTGTCTAAAATTGGGAGGACTAATGAAAATGGGTAGAAAACTCAATCAAAAGGCATGAACATGTGAGGCTGTGTTCTGCTGTGTCCATGGTTGGTCTGTCAAGATCACTATTGCCTCCTCTGACCTGGCGGTAGCTTTCTTACGGCTGGAAGGCCTTTCACATCACCTGCAACCTAATTTTCTAAGTGGAGGTGCTGGGGGTTGAACCTGGGACCCTCTGTGTGCAAAGGAAGAGCCACAGTCATTCCTTGCCCCCAAAATGCTTTGTTTTTAATCTCAACATTTTCCAGAGCTCAGGGTGAGAGTGAAAGTTTTTGCTTTTTATCAGTAAAAGGACAAAATGTGAAAATTAGTTTCCTGTCTGTTTGCTTTAGAAGACTTGCACAGAATTGTTGCTGCTGCTCAGATTTCAGTTCTCTCACCCCAGAAGGAGCTAGAAGGGATTTTAACATTCTGAGATGGACCTCTAGAGATGATGCACCTCACATTCCATCTAAGTGCCCCAACAGGTTTCTCCTTGTCTTTCAGCTGTGGTGTCATGGCCCTGAAAATCTGGACCTTTCTCTTTTCACACACCTCACAGAAATCCTGCAGCCCTCAAGGTACAAACGTCCTGCAAGCTAATCTGGTCCGTAAATTTGAGCATCCTGGATTTGGGAGACAAATAAAATACAGAACATACCATCCAGCTGCATTCAAGTCATGGCAACTCCTTTCATGGGGCATTCAAGGCGAGAGGTGAAGGGCGGGGGGGGCGGGGTCGGCCGTTGCCCTCCTCTGCAGAGCAACCCTGGTCTTCCCCGACAATCTTCCGTCCAAGTACTGACCATGGCTAACTCTGTTTGGCTCTGAAGCCCTGAGCAGCTTAGAGCAAACTGGACTGATTGGGCTGCTGTGGCCAAATCTACTCTACCCCTTTGGCAAGATGAAAAACGCAATAAGTGTTTCTATGAATTCAACAAGAAAAGGCACAAAAGTGACTGGTGCGGGGGGGGGGGGGATATTTTATTCCACTTCACAACACCTGTGCATTTTGCCTATGCTTCATCAGAGGTTCCATGGCAGCTAAGCTCTGAAGAGCTTCTATACAGAACTCACTGCTGATTCACAGGGGTTTGTCATGTCTAGTGAAATATTTTCCCCCCACTGAATCAACTCCTTCTTTGTCTTTTCTCGTTCTACTTACTGTAGAAGGCCTTTTCTTTTGCTCAATGTCTCTCCGTAAATACAGTGACAGAGTCTGGCATTCTCCTCAAGCTTAGCTTTTAGAGCAGGAGTGGATGGCAAGTAGGGCACAGTCCATTGTAGACAACTGTCCAGTTTCTAGTGGACCTGCTGGCTGCATCCACCAAAGAATGGTACAGACCTTTCTATGATCTTGCAGGACTCTTCTTTTGAGTACTCAGGGTTACGAAGTGCAAAGTAGTTACATGTCAAGAGAGCCCAAGTGTGCTTGCTTTTAAATTGAAAATATGTCAGTGGGCCATAGAGATTCTAGTAAACAGAACAAAAGGATCCCCAAAATGTTGGAAGTGAGCCCAGGCCTGCTTAGAGGGTCATCATCATGGCCATTAGCCGTTTGTCATGCCTCTGCAGGCAACCCCCTTGCAGAAGTACTGAGGCTCCCTTTGTGTTTCCCCCTTGCCCTGGTGGATTCCTTTGCTGAGAAGTCGGAGGACTTGCACATTCCATTTCCTTGTAGCAGAAGGTCTCCCAGGGTCCTGATCGCTTCCATGATGGCTTTTACAAGAACTGCATTTATTTCCACCAATGTATGGCTCTGGAAATCAATATCTTTGTCTGTTTTAAACTCTTTTAAGCCTGGACCATTTCTATTGGGGAGGGGGCAATGAGCGAGAGGTGAACAGATGACAGTACTCCCAGGTGACCCTGAAAAACCATTCAATTTGTCTGACAGTGTTTTGATGAGTTGCCAAGGCAACACCAGAAGCTGAAAGTTCAAGAGTAGAGAACAGTGTAGGAGAAATGAAGCTCCCCCAGACGCACACCAAGAAAAGCTTTTAACAGACCTTTTGTCTGCTGCAGGGATGGGAACTGGAATGTGAAAGTTGCTCATCAGATGCAGATGGTACCCAAACTATTGCTTCTCTTAAATGACACCAGGATCCCACGCTTCCGAGTCAGCAAGATCTGTGCGGTCCTCTCCCATTTGCTCCAGGGCCATTTCAGCATCCAAGATATCCTTCGGTAATACCCCTCTTAATTTCATACAGTGCAATAGTGGGCAGGAACCATTGATGATCAGCATTGTCTTAGTGCACATTTATCTCCCCCTTCACTTTATTCTACCTGTAAGGTAGATGAGGCTGAAGGATGCCTAATGAGCTTCCACAGCTGAGTGGAGATTCAAAACTGGGTCTCCCAGATCTGAGTTTGGTACTCTGACCACTGCCCCCTGCAGAAGCCTGTGTGAGAGAGAGGGGAATGCATCTCCTAAGACGACACTGACTGCTTACCATTATTAAAACAACTTGTATTAAAAGCAGGTACCCAGTCACTTGAGAGCACCTTTGAATTCGGTCAGAAGGTGTCCCACTGACTGATCTGGCCAATAAACTGACCAAACACAGAAGCCCTAATTTTTTGACATGTGTTTATGGGGTTTTTTGTTTTTAATATTCTGATTCTGCTGAAAGGGAGATGGGTAAGAGAAGCCAGTATTGAGTTTTGGACTGGCTTTGGTGATTTAAAAAAACCAGAAGCAGCTACCAGTGATGAAGGTGGTTGGTGCCACATTACCAGATGCATTCCCTTCTTATCATGCATAGGAGCAAATGCCTCTTCTCAGCCAGTTCTCCTCCATGCCAGGCCAATCTTGACCTCAGGCTTGTCGTTTTGAATGGTTCCAACCTCTGGTTTCCCAGAATCAGACATCTGTGGGCAAAATGGAGGGGCCAAGCCAGACAGAGAGTTCCATGGCTCTGTCAACATGTACATCTGGATATGTCCAGAAGGGGTACCTAGGGGGTATGTGGAATGGATAATCAGAAACAAATGCCATATGAAGGTCAATACTTGATCTCCAGATGGCATGTCTACAAGCATATGAAACTCTTGAGTATTTAACAGGGCAGGAGAGTGGAGAATGGGTGCTTACCACCTTAAAGAACTGTTATACTTCTTTCTGCCTATGCTAATAAGCTTGACTTGAGTTTGTTGTTGTTTGCCGTTGTTATATGAATTCATCTGACCAGAAATGGAGGCCATTGGGCCTGTGTGCAGTTAGAACCTCACTAACTATCTTTTCTCTTTCCTTTGAAAGGATTGGCTTGTTCTTGGTTTATACTTTAAGCCCCTTCTCCATAGATGAAAATAAAACTTGCCTGGATGATGTCCCAGAACTGCTGGGAGATGGTAAGAATCATAGAATCATAGAGTTGGAAGGGACCTCCGGGGTCATCTAGTCCAACCCCCTGCACAATGCAGGAAACTCACAAATCCCTCCCCCTAAATTCACAGGATCTGCATTGCTGTCAGATGGCCATCTAGCCTCTGTTTAAAAAACTCCAAGGAAGGAGAGCCCACCACCTCCCAAAGAATCCTAGAGTTGGAAGAGACCTCTAGGGTCATCTGGTCCAACCCCTGCACAATGCAGGAAACTCACAACCCCCTCCCCCTAAATTCACAGGATCTTAATTGCTGTCAGATGGCCATCTAGCCTCTGTTTAGAAACCTTCAAGGAAGGAGAGCCCACCACCTCTCACGAAAGCCTGTTCCACTGAGGAATTGCTCTAATGGTCAGGAAGTTCTTCCTAATGTTGAGCTGGAAACTCTTTTGATTTAATTTCAACCCATTGGTTCTGGTCCTACCTTCTGGGGCCATAGAAAATTATGCTATGCAAAAATTCCAGAAGGTTCTTTTTCCATGAAAGTTGTCATTTGTTCCATACTATCAAAACATTTGCAAAAAAACAGTGTTCTTTATTGATGGAAGAGTACCCTGGGAGGGTGAACATTTAAAAAGCTCTGAAGACCAGGTCATGCATGGCTGTTTCCATCTGTTTCTGGCTGCTCTTCAGTGAAATCTGGGGCTGGTTCTCCAGCCAAGTGACCACTGGCTTGAGGCACAAATGTAAGGAGGACTGTGGTGCCCTGAGGGGCCCAGCTCCATCCCAGCCATTGGTTGTATGGGAGCTGTAGACACTGCCTTCTGGGCCCTGCTGGTGCTGGTGCGGGAGGGAGAAAAACACAAGAATTCAAGGGCAGCCAATGAAGCTTACAGGACATAGATTCAAGATGGACAAAAGAGATACTTCTTTAAACAGCAAGTGACAAAAATGTGGAATTTGCTGCCAGAGGATGTAGTAATGGCTGCAGGCGTAGATGGCTATAAAAGGGATTAATAGAAGACAGTGGTTTCTAGCCATTGGTGACTAAAGAGAACCTCCATATTGAGAGGCAGTAAGCATCTGAATTCCAGTGCAAGGGGGCAACATCAGGAGAAGCAGACTTTGGCCTCTGTGCTCTCCTGAGGAACTGGTTGGCCACTGGGTGAGACAGGAGGCTGGACTAGATGGACCCTCACTGGTCTGATCCAGCAGGGCTCTTCTGATGTTCTTCTCAGGGGAATGCCTCGGCCTCTCTTCCCTGTTGTTGGCCCTCCAGAGGAACCGGTTGGCCACTGGCTGAGGCAGGATGCTGGACTAGATGGACCCTCACTGGCCAGATCCAGCAGGGCTCTTCTGATGTTCTTATGTAGGCCTCAGCCTCTCTGCCCTGTTGTTGGCCCTCCAGAGGAACTGGTTGGCCACTGGGTGAGGCAGGATGCTGGACTAGATGGACCCTCACTGGCCGGATCCAGCAGGGCTCTTCTGATGTTCTTCTCGGGGAAGGCCTTGGCCTCTCTGCCCTGTTGTTGGCCCTCCAGAGGAACTAGTTGGCCACTGTGTGAGGCCGGAGGCTGAACTAGATGGACCCTCACTGGCCTGATCAAGCAGGGCTCTTCTGATGTTCTTGTGTTTTTAGGAGTGTGCCTTGCTTGGGATGCGCAAATTTGGGGTGCTGTGAAGGTCACACCATGAATATGTTTAACAGTCATATGTACAGGCCTCGGATTCAGCGGGAGCTCACAGGAGCGCAGCTTCTGAACCTTTCTGAAAGTTCCACCTCCTCCTTCCCACCATGTCCATTGAATAGTAGGTGCAGCTGCTTAACAATCCTGGATGAGCTCCACCACCTATTTTTCTACAAAACGACCCCTGCATATGTACCATATACAAAGACTTTCGTGGCTGTTCAGTATCAATCAAACAGATCACTTGATCAATTCTCATCTGTTTGACATCTTCCAATACATTAAGTTTGATTATCACTTTTGTTCATGGTGAACCAACACCTGCCAGTTTGGCTCATGTCCTGGTCGCCAGTCACAACCAAGAACCTGATTTTTTAGTGTTCTGTTTGATAGCTGTTTGGAGCTGTCAGGTGGCTCTGCTTTCCTATATTCTCTCCTAACCATACAGTTCAATTAGCTTTTTGTTCTTGTGAGTTCTCATGGTGTGGCTGCCTGCCAAACAGAGGGTTCAGATCACTGCCTCCCCCAAACAAAGCGACTGGAGGGGGAGTTATCACTGAATTCCTGGGGGAAATGTTGCTTGTTATTTGGCAAATGCAAATGAGATGGTTCAATAGCACAGATCTTCATGCATATCTTGTTTCTGTATTTTTACTTTTAGCATTGAGCCAAACCTCTGGGAACAGGATCTGGCTCCGAAACCAGTTGCTGAGAACACTGCTGGAGGTGATGTGCTCCGACCACATCTACCCATCCTCTGAGTAAGTCTGGGCTTTTACTAGATTCTTTCACCTGCATCAAGTGAGGCCCTCACTGAGGTCAAGAGAGGCTTTTTCAGCCCCCCCTCCCATTTTCAGGCCCCCCAGTAAATTAAAAATGAAGAAGTGTGAAAACAATGATACAAACCTAATAGTATTATATTTAAAATGTTTACGTTTAATACGCTAAGAAAACACTGTAACGCTTTGCAATAAATGTTCCCATTATTGATCACAAAATAATATGACGCTGTAGGTGCCAGTGCGTCCTCCTCACTAGAGAGAAAGGTGGGAAATAAATGAAGGAGCCAACCAATGTCAGCGGGGGGTTGTGTGTTTCCCTTAGGTGTTCTCCGCGCAGGATGCAGGAGGACGTGTTCCAGGCTCTGGGCCCTGACTGGTTCCTGATGTTTGTCCAGAGCCACGTGCACGTGAGCACGGTCACCCTGGCGGTCAGGCTGCTCTTTCACTTCCTGCACAACCGCACCCTCCTATGCAAGTTCAAGGAGGGGATGATGGCCGGCCTGTGGCTGGAGGAGAGTTCCAGGGGGCTGAGCATCTTGATGGGTATGTCCTTAGCTGGCCTGCAGACCGACTGTCTCACCGGGGGTGAGGGTGGCCACGGAAGGGGGGCACATGGGGATGAAGCCCATTCATGCCCACTTCCCAGCACTGGTGCATGCTGGGGACACCTGGCAGCAGCACTCCAGCTGCATGCACCAGCCCGTGCTGCCAGGGAGAGGCCATGCATGGGAGGCAGGCAGCCACAAGCTCCAGTAGCAAGAGGACTGGCAAGCAACGGAAGGGGGTGGGGGAGAAGACATGGAGGGCTGACAACAAGCAGAAGGGGGCCTCGGGGACTGTCTGCCCTTGAACCAGCATTAGGTGGGGGGACAGCAAGTTCCAAGGGGCCATGGCTCAGTGGCTGACCACCTGGTTGGCATGCAGAAGGACCCAGGTTCCCTCCTCGGCATCTCCATTGTCTGGTTCAGTTTAAGGCAACTTCATGGGTTCATGAAACTATTGATATGATTATGAGACAGCGGCTGGCCCAGGCTAGCCCAATCTGATGACATTAGTGCTTGGAGGGGATGGGCAATGGCAAACCACCTCTGTTTGTCTCCTGCCTTGAAAGCTCTGCAGGGTCCCCATAAGCCAGCTGTGACTTGCCAGCCCTTCCCACACCAACACTGAGGCCAGATGCCTTTGAAAGGGTTCTCGTACCTTCAGTCACTTTTGTACCCATTTGCCATTCCTCCAAGGAGCTAAGGGTGATGCACAAGGAGGAGGGGTCCCTTTTGGAACATCTGAAGTGAGACCCTTGGCCCATCAAAGTCAGCCCTGCTTACTCGGACTGGTAGCAGCTCTCCAGAGTCACAAGTGGAGATGCTGGGGATTGAACCTGGGAGGGACCTTCTGCTTGCCAAGAAGATGCTCTTCACTGGGGCCATAGAGCCCCCTCTCCCTTTTCCCTGTGGAGGAGGTTATGCTGGGATGTCGTGTGTGGCCTGCCCCCCATTAGGCTTTTCATCACAGAGAGTATTAGCATTATAGTGAAGGGGAAAGCCACAGAAGATCACCTGATTTTAAAAGCATTCTGAAGGCAGAAATCTTCCCCCACCCAAGCATCATGGACAGATGGTGGCCCAAGCACCTGTGAACCAGACCATCGATCCGTCATGGTCAGCATCACCTACTCAGCTTGGCAGGGTCTCAGGCAGAGAAGGCCTTTCCCATCACCTCCTGCCTGGGCCTTGGACTGGAGGTGCCACAGGGGGTGGAGTCAACCAGAAGGCAGCCTGCAGGAGGCAGCTTCTGTCCTTGCTGGGATTCATCTTTTTGCTCCACGTTTTCTCACCGTTTCTCAGGAGCGCTAGGGATGCATGAATGGATTTATTTGTTTGCCACAGACAGTTTAAAGAGCTGTACCCAGATCCCTGAATGCAGCCCGTACCTCTTGTATGGATTTGTGGAGCTGAAGACATTTCTGCGCCACAGCACCCACATCCCTGAGATTTATTTTCTGCTGTCGGGGCTCCTTCTGGCCACTCCAGTGTCTGAACTGCCTGATGGACCCCAGGTAAGCTCCCCAGAAAGGTGTTCGAGGCACAGGAGACCCTCTGTCTGCAAGAGACTCTTGCCAATGACCTTTTCCTGGCCTCCCCACAGTGTGAGCAGTGGGACTGGGTCAGGCATGTCTGTCCTCTGGCCGGGTTCAGGTTAGTCCAGACGCTCTAAAAAAGGACTCTCTCTTGTAGCCTTCTTTTTTCCTTGTGTCTTAAAAGTCAACCTTTGTTCATATTTACAACACACTCTGAGGGGTTCTTAGGGTTGCCAACTTTGGGCTGGGAAATTTCTGGAGATTTGGGGGTGGAGCCTGAGGAGGGCAGGACTTGCAGAGGGGAGGGATCTCAGCAGGGTATAAGGCCAAAGAGTCCAGCCTCCAAAACAGCCGTTTTCTCCAGGGGGGCTGGGGTCTGATGGCCAGAGATCTCCAGGTACCACCTGGTCGTTGGGAATGTGGGGCTATATGATCTAAAATATTGGATATACAGTGAAGTATTTATCTGTCTGTGGAGGAAAAGTATTCTCTCCCAGCCCATTGCCTATTGTCAGGTAGCCTGTGGGTGCTTGTGCTAAGCTGTCAGTATTGTTCAAGTCCTGGGGAGAACTTCCTGTCTGATTCTCACACACACTTTTTTTTTGTATGTGAGGTTCTTTGGCTAGTGCTATTTTATATGCTAGCAGTTGGAGATGTTTTTGTTTCTGCTATATGACACCCCCAAATTGAAAAGTGTCTCTTCCCCAGTGAAAGGGATGGCATTGCTACCCCAGATACTATGTATTGTCCAAAAGGGTCTGTCTCCTGTTTTGTTGGGGGGAATTAGTGAGGAGGCAGAGAGCTTGTGAGAAGGGGTAATCTAGCAAGATCCATAAATTTACACATACGGAACTAAAAGCATGTTTGAGCACACACACACGCTGTAACAGGAAATATAGGTGGGAGCAGGAATAGAGGAAGATTTGGGGGGACTTATAGTTACCAAGCCAGAAGATCAGTGGTCCAGGGAGAAAAGCAAGACATCCAACATCTTAGGTGTGCAGTTTAGATCCAGGAAAACATACACCCTGCATGGAGCAGAGCACACCCAGTTTAGGGCAAAATGCTCCCTCAGGGCAAATGGATGTGCCAGAACAATGTTGTGATGAGATTAGCTGGAAGTAAAAAAGTGTGTTGGGAACCACTGAATAGGGTTCCCAGGAACTGAAAACAATCTGGAGGAATTTGTGATATTGTACATGCACAGGGCTGTTTTGGAAGCAGGATCTCCTTTGCATATGAGGCCACACACCCTTGATGTAGCCAATCCTCCTGGAGCTTACAGTGGGCCCTGTACTAAGAGCCCTGTAAGCTCTTGGAAGATTGGCTACATCAGGAGTGTGTGGCCTAATATGCAAAGGAGTTCCTGCTACAAAAAAAAGCCCTGTGCATGAATATAGCTAGTGGTTGCTTGACAATCCTCTAGAACCTGCCATAGAGTTTTCTCTCCAAAATGGCTAGAGCATCCAGGAAAACCATAGAGCATCCGGGAAAACCCTGAAACGCCTAGAGTGGCCCCTGCACGACATTGCCACCGCTATGACACCCCCCACCCCCCCGCCTTGCAACCAAGCAGTCTTCTTCTGGGTACTCAACACCTATGAGTTTCAACAGGAGCAACTCAGACATCCTTAAGTGATGGGCAGTGGAGGGCGCTGTACAGCTGAGACACCCACGACCTCTTCCTTCCCCCTCTTTTAGGCCGGCCTGGACTCTGCGTTGCAGGGGGTGTTGGGGAGCCAGGCTGCCGGTTCTATTGCCAAAGTAGGCTTGTGCCCAGAAGCAGCAGTCCTGCTGCTGGAGATGATGAAGGCCCTGGCGAATGGGGTAAGTGCCGTCCGGGGCGTTGCAAGGATCTCTCTTTGAAAGCCATAGCAACAACACACTGAGTAGGGTTGCCAACCTCCAGGTGGGCTAGCCAAGGATACACAAAGTATTACAACCCCAGAATTACTAAAGAAACTAGAAATATTCAATATCAAGACTTGTGTGGACTTTTCTTCTACTGAATTTAGACATATATGCTGATTACTGATGATTAATTTTGATGGTTTTCTGAAAGATTTGAATGAATTTTGATTTTGAATATTCCCAGGTTTTGTTTTTGGAGCAGGGACACACAGGGACGCAGTTCCAGCTGGTTTGGGGTCAGGGGTGTGTGGCCTAATATGCAAATGAGTTCCTGCTGGGCTTTTCCTACCAAAAAAACCCCTATTCGAAACAATAGTGCCACCAGGGAGTGTGGCCTAACATGCAAATGAGTTCCTGCTGGGGGGGTTCTGCTAGGAAAAAAGCTCAGAATATTTCTAGTTTCTTTAGAATTTTGGGGTTATGATGATACTTTGTGTATCCCTGGCTAGCATACTCTTGCTAGATACAAAACCGACTCCTGTTTTGTATGAACCTCCAGGTGGGGCCTGGAGATCTCCCAGAATTCCAACTGATTTCCCAACAGACACCTTAAAGCAAATGGCAGCTTTGGGAGTGGGGGTGCTCTGCCTCGCTGTGGCCCCTCCCCTCTTCCAGTCCCAACCCCCGGCTCCACCCTTCCCAAATCTCCAGGGATTTCCCAAGCCAGCCCTCTGACGCTGGGACACTCTGTCATGAGGCGAAGCGTGTCCACCACTCGAGGGTGAGTCACGACAGAGCCCCCACCCTGTTGATTCCCACAGAGCTAAGGCTGCTCTGCAAGTGAGGCAGCTCTGTCTCCTGGGGCTGGCTTTGTCAATGGAGAGGCCGCAGTGGGTCCCCCTTTCCCTTCCACTCCTTTCCCAGCATAATGTCAGTGCCCTTCTCAAGGGGTTTTTTCACTCATTGGGGAGGTGGTGGGCTCTCCTTCCTTGGAGCTTTTTAAGCAGAGGCTAGATGGCCACCTGACAGCAATGCTGATTCTGTGAATAAGGCAGATCGTGAGAAGGAGGGCAAGAAAAGCTGCATCAGTGCTTAGTTCTTGTGCCCCTTTCTTACACACCCAGGGAAATGCTGATCGCAACTTTGGCATCGGTCAGCAGTTTCCCTCCAGGCCAGTTTGGCCAGGGATCCCGGAGGTTTCTGCCATCTTCTGGGCATGGAGCCTGCAGGGGTCACTGGGGATGTATGTGTGTGTGTGTGGGGGGGAGGTGTTTGTGAATTTCCTGCATTGCGCAGGGGGTTGAACTAGATGGCCCTAGAGGTCCCTTCCACCTCTATGATTCTTTTGAGCCTGAAAGCTCAAAAAGGTTAGGGACCCCTGACCTAGATTTTGGTTAACAGCTTTATGCCAACAGCTGCCTTTGGATTGAATTCAAACCTGTTGCTGCCCAATTCCCAGACTGTCCCAGAGCTGGAAGCTGCTGCAATTCCGGGCTGAAGCTGTTGGGAGAAGCGACCCTGTTAAAAACATGCATTTCTGTGTGAGTGCATAAACAAAAGTGTTGTTGGCTACATTGTGATTCTGTTTCCAGGTTCCAAAAGATGCAGAGGATCACTGGGAGCTCAACTACCTCAGGAGTATCATGCAGTTCTTTTGCATGGTCCATCACAGATACTCCCAGGATCCCCTCTGGTGCAACTCAGACTTCCTCCAAGCCTTGGCATTGGTTGTGTTCCCCTCTGCGGTAAGAGCAACAAGGATGGTTAAGTGACAGCAAGACTTTCCACCTAGCAAAACACGGTTCCTCTGTGCTACTGCCCAGGGGAGGTTGAGAGACAGAGCTCCGTAGCTTCTTCTCTTCTCTAGAAAGGCAAGAGATCCAGAACAGAGTAACCTCATTTCTTGTACTGAGTCAAAAGAAGGCCTGACTACAGTTAGAAGCCAACTCCTGATTCAGAGCATTTATGGCATTTGAGATTGGCTGGGTTTAACACATGGTACATCCCTGCTGTCCTGTGTTGTGTAGCCCCAGCTAACCCAATTTCATCCCATCTCAGAAGCTAAGCAGGGTCAGCCTTGGATGGTAATCGGATGGGAGACCCCCAAGGAAATCCAGGGTTGCTGTGCAGAGGCAGGCTAGGGCAAACAGTCCCAGACGGCCCAGGCTTGGCAGCTAAGCAGGGCTCCAAGGAAGCCCAGGGCCACTATGCAGAGGCAGGCAAGAGCCAGCTGCCTCCGTTTGTCTCTGGCCTTGAAAACTCTGAGGGGTTTGTCATTGTAGAGTTTCTAGCTGTGGGATGGGAAGTACTTGGAGACTTTGGGGGTGGAGCCTGGGGAGGGCAAGGGGGTGGAGGGACCTCAGCAGGGCCAGCCCTAGACTCTCTGGCACCCTAGGCAAGGCAAACTTCTGGCAAACCCTCCCCTACATTGATAACATCACCAAGTCACATGGGGGCACCCAATTTGGCACCCCCAGAAGGCCTGCGCCCTAGGCAATTGCCTAGTTTGCCTAGGGGCAGGGCTGGCTCTGGTGCCATAGAGTCCACCCTCTAAAGCAGCCATTTTGTCCAGGGGATCAGATCTCTGTCATGGTGGTTGTAGAGAGCCAGTCTGGGTAGAGAGCTAGTTTGGTGTAGTGGTTCAGTGCATGGACTCTTATCTGGGAGAACCGGTTTGATTCCCCACTCCTCTACTTGTAGCTGCTGGAATGGCCTTGGGTTAGCCATAGCTCTTGTAGGGGTTGTCCGTGAAAGGGCAGCTGCTGTAAGAGCTCTCTCAGCCTCACCCACCTCACAGAGTGTCTGTTGTGGAGGGAGAAGATAAAGGAGATTGTAAGCCGCTCTGAGTCTCTGATTCAGAGAGAAGGGCGGGGTATAAATCTGCAATTCTTCTTCTTGTCATAATCCTAGGCATAGTGCGGCCTAGACCTCCAGAGAAGCCTGCCTAGGAGTTGCTAGTGGGCCTACGTCTCCCAGGATTCCTTCTGTTCCTCTGATTGCGTGAAAGCAGTTTTGAAGGGAAAACTGACCAAGGAGGGGTGGAACTTGAGAGGAAAGCATAATAGGCCACACTGCGGGCAGGGGGTGTTCCCTCTGAAAAGGTTGCAGACAGAGAGAGGTGGTTCTCTCTGGAGAGGCTGCAGTCTGGAGAGAAGGCAGCCAGAGGGTTCCCTAACCAAAGAGGGGTGAGTCCATTTGGAATTAGGAAGGGAATGTCTAGTTAGACATGTCGGGGCTTTTTATTTCTTTTATCAATCTTTACTGTTTTTTTAATTTACTGTTGCACTAAAAAGTTTTACAATGCACTTATTGTTTTTGAGCACTTATAATAAACCTGCTGTTATGTTAAACTGCCTGGATCCTCATGTCTCTTTGGTCACGGATAGGTGTTTTGTTAAAATGGAAGATAGAGGGATGGATGGGTGCTCTGGGCCCTCCCATGCAGACCCTACCCAGAGTAGTGGCAGCCAACAACAACAACAAATTTTATTTGTATCCCGCCCTCCCCGCCGGAGCAGGCTCAGGGCGGCTAACAACATAGTTCAGGGCCAAATTATACAAATGAATAAAATTACATTAAACATTATAAGCATTTAATTAAAATCTGGTTAAGTTTTAAAATTAAATTGATTAATTTTTAAAAGTGCTAATGCTATGTTTAGCCAGTAGGAGGCCCTTCCTGGTCCCCTGCTGTGTGACAGTAGGAGATTGCCTGGCCCCACCTGGAGGTTGGCAACAGTATCACCAACAGTCAACTGCAACTTGGTGGCACTTTGCACCCCCACCACATCACCCGTCAGGTGAGCAACTGTCACCTGCCTCTAATGTCATCATCATCAGCAGACATCCTGGTCCAAGGAAGCCCTCATCCTGAGGGGCTCTCGGTCATCTGCCCTTGGGGCTGAGGGATTGTTCACCTCATGGTACTCTGCAGCCCTCTCTCACCTCACTGAGGGCAGGGCGGGCCTTGCCACTAGGAAAAATAGCTGATTGCCTAGGGTGCCAAATGGAACGCCCCCTCCCATGTGACTTAGTGATGTCACGCAGCTGCCGCTGACACGCTTCCCTCCTGGGCTTCCCTGTAAGCTGCACAGCACAGCCCTGGGCTGCACCTGTGCCTGCGCAATGGCAGCAGAGAGAGCTGACAGCATCAGCACACGTAGTCACCTGGCTGCAGGGGAGCGTGCATACGGACCTGAAGAGCCAGCTACGGTGGCAAGGAAGGGCACTTGCAGGCTGGCAGCAGTGCAGAAGACACCAGCAGGGTGGTGGGCAGGGAAGAAAAGCTGCTGAGGGACAGGAGGAAGCCAGACCTCAGGAGTAGAGAGGCAAAGAAGCTTGGGCCACTGCAGGAGTGGCAGGTAAGGCAATCCAGTCCTTGCACACACACACACAGTCCAGCAGCATCTTTTCCAGGCTTCATAGAGATCAAGGCACGAGGAAGCAGCTGCAGCTGTGAACATATGAAGCTGCCTTATACTGAATCAGACCCTTGGTCCATCAAAGTCAGTATTGTCTTCTCAGACTGGCAGCGGCTCTCCAGGGTCTCAAGCTGAGGTTTTTCACACCTATTTTCCTGGACCCTTTTTTGGAGATGCCAGGGATTGATTGTGCTTCTTGACCCCTGAAGCGGGGGGGGGGGGGGGGGATGAAAACATTTTTTAATAAAAATTCTGTGCCATCTTTCCACCTAAATAGAGTGCCCTGAGGATGCATGCTTCCTTATTGGTGTCTAAGAATTCAATGGTAAACAAAACAAAACAAAAACACCCTTTCTCATCCTCAGCTACCTAGATTTTAAGGCAGGCAGTGGGTTTATGGTTTGTCTTATGCTTGTGATCGGAGAGGGTGTGTGTTTTTAATGTGCTCTCCTCCTTGCAAGTGGTGTCTAGTGTGGGAACTAATGAATATTGCTTGCCAAAATATTTCCCTTTCAAGAAAAATTTCAGGAAATAAAAAAAAGGTTGTGCCAGCAGCTTTTATTCTTGCCTGATGCTCATTCTGAGATTCTTTAAAGGTTATGGTTATATTTCATGTTTTGTGTGTTCATAAACTGAATTTTTTAAAAAAATTAAATCAAAGGATTGTTGTATTGTTCGCACAATTATTTTTTTAAAGTAGCAATTTCAAGTTGGTTTCTTTGTTTTTGTGTATCCGTGCACCTGGAAGTCATGTCAACCTGCTGAGGGCCTGGAGGATATTCAGAGAGGTGGCTGAATAGAGCCTGCCTTGCCTGTCAGCTATGGTCTTTCAAGGAGGTCTCCCCCATCCGAGTACATACCAGAGTCGACCCTGCTTAGCTTCTGAGATCAGATGAGATCTGGCTTGCTTGGGCTGTCCAGGTCAGGGGGAAGAATTTCAAGTTTTGTGCTTTTCACTTTTTGAAAATCGTTCTCAGTGCTTGGGGGCCAGGTGATGCCAGAAGTTAGCTTTGCCTTGGGTGCCACATAAGTCTAGGGTCAACCCTGATTGAGGGAACAGAAGAGTGAATGCTGGTTGTGGTCAGTCTCATAACTCTTTCCTAACCCATTCCTTTCCACAGGGCAGCCCTGAGAGTGGCTCTCCAACCAGCAGCCTTCCTATGCCTTCTACCCTGGAACCTGCTAGGAAGCCAGTGTGGGACTTCACCTGCCACCTCCTGATGGAAATGCTGCTTATTGTTCCGGCCCACCGACAGTGGCACCCCATGGAGATGCTTCTTGAGGTCTCATCTCTTAGGCAACCGCACTCACCATTCCTGCTTGGGGAGGAGGGGAAATGGCACAAGGAAGAGAGCACAGGGGATCTGGCTGGAGCAGAAGCTCAAGGGCCAGTGGAAACCTGAACTCCCTGTTAGCAGCAGAACGACGTTTGAGTCCAATCAGTCACCTTTAAGACCAACAGCGGTGTACATCACAGTCCTGATCCTTCTACCAAGGCAACCTTATGAACCGTTTTGTAACAGTGCAGTCCTGTTTACCTGGCAAAACCCCCTCTGGAATAATTCCATTCTGTATACACTCGGGTAGCCGAGTTCTGAAGTATCTGAACAAAGTTTGAGTCCACGGGCACCTTTAAGCCCAACAGTGTTTAATTCTGGGTCTAAATTTTCAAGTGTGTGCATGCAGAAACGTACGCCCAGAATTAAAGTTGGTTGATCTTAACGGTGCCCCTGAACTCAGTGCTCCATTTTGTATAGTTTGCAGAAAGCCCGGGAACCTTCCTGACCTGGTGAGCAAGAAGGTCTGAGCAGTGGTGGGCTTGAAAAGAGGTAGTTGAAACTTCACCTGGCCACTTTTCAGAGGGCATTGGTAGTCAAAAGCCTGCCGAACAGAGCTGGAGTTTCATAAGCAAAAGCTGTGCCTCTAGTGTGATGCAGAAGGCATTTCCAGTGCCAGCCTCAGCAGAGTGACTCTGGCTAAAGAGATAACAGACGACCTTCACAGAGGCACCGTGGAATGCTTCTCGTTCTCGCAGACAGCTCCAGCCAGGGTAGAAAGAGTACTTGTAACATTGTTTTAAAGACATAATAACGCACCGTTATTATACTACATAAGCAACAGGCCTGCAAAGCAAGGACATACAGCCCTGGCAAGAGCCGGTTCTCGACACCAGGCACATTGTGGTCAGCTTGATCAGAGCAGAAGAGAAATGCTGAGGGTGGCCCTTATAGTTTGGCTTCTGCAGTGAGCAGCCTTGGAGAGTGGAGAACGTACTCCGTTTTTCCAAATATTGTACAATGCAAGTTTAGTTGGGAATAGGAATCACTTCAGAGGTTCCAACTGGGGTTTCCTGCAGTCCTGATAGTTTATGTGATTGTCTCTGTGCAGGCTTCTGCAGAGAACTCCACCTCTGAGCAGAAGAAGTGCTTCCAGACAGAGATCCTGGTTTCCATCATGGACATATTCCCTGTTATTGCCCAAGAGGACAAAAAGAGGACCTCCAGCCTTGGAAGTGAGTGCCATCGATATTCAGAACACTGTAATCTGAATCAATCCATTAGTATTCATGTGCTATTGTTACAACTAACTTAATAGACACCCCCCCCCCAAAGGGGCTTTTGAGGCAAGTGAGAAGCACAGGTGGTTGGCCATGGCCTCTTGTGGATCAAAAACTGGCTGAGTAATAGGAAGCAGAGAGTGAGTATAAATGGGCAGTCTTCGCAGTGGAGGATGGTAAGCAGTGGGGTGCCGCAGGGCTCGGTACTGGGTCCCATGCTCTTTAACTTGTTCATAAATGATTTGGCATTGGGAGTGAGCAGTGAAGTGGCCAAGTTTGCGGATGACACTAAATTGTTCAGGGTGGTGAGAACCAGAGAGGATTGTGAGGAACTCCAAAGGGATCTGTTGAGGCTGGGTGAGTGGGCGTCAACCTGGCAAATGCGGTTCAATGTGGCCAAGTGCAAAGTAATGCACATTGGGGCCAAGAATCCCAGCTACAAATACAGGTTGATGGGGTGTGAACTGGCAGAGACTGACCAAGGGAGAGATCTTGGGGTCATGGTAAATAACTCACTGAAAATGTCAAGACAGTGTGCGTTTGCAATAAAAAAGGCCAACGCCATGCTGGGAATTATTAGGAAGGGAATTGAAAACAAATCAGCCGGTATCATAATGCCCCTGTATAAATCGATGGAGCGGTCTCATTTGGAGTACTGTGTGCAGTTCTGGTCGCCGCACCTCAAAAAGGATATTATAGCATTGGAGAAAGTTCAGAAAAGGGCAACTAGAATGATTAAAGGGCTGGAACACTTTCCCTATGAAGAAAGGTTGAAACGCTTGGGACTCTTTAGCTTGGAGAAACGTCAACTGCGGGGTGACATGATAGAGGTTTACAAGATAATGCATGGGATGGAGAAAGTAGAGAAAGAAGTACTTTTCTCCCTTTCTCACAATACAAGAACTCGTGGGCATTCGATGAAATTGCTGAGCGGACAGGTTAAAACAAATAAAAGGAAGTACTTCTTCACCCAAAGGGTGATTAACATGTGGAATTCACTGCCACAGGAGGTGGTGGCGGCCACAAGCATAGCCACCTTCAAGAGGGGTTTAGATAAAAATATGGAGCAGAGGTCCATCAGTGGCTATTAGCCACAGTGTGTGTATGTATATATAAATTTTTTGCCACTGTGTGACACAGAGTGTTGAACTGGATGGGCCATTGGCCTGATCTAACATGGCTTCTCTTATGTTCTTATGGCCTTCCTCTTAAGATCTTCAAGTAGCTTCTGAGATGTGATGAGATCAGGCTATAGTGTGCCACCTCCCCTCCTGAATCTATGCACCACTGGCCAGCTTCAGGTGGATCATGCGGGGCCCCTTAGTTGCTTTCGTGCAAAACAACAACAGCCCTGATGCACTGAGGCCCTTAACCAAGGATTCCTGTTTAAACTCACTTAGCATAGATTAATTATGTCTTAATTGTTACATTGGTCTAGGGCGCTATTGTTCACATGGTGCGTGGATTCTTGCATCTGCTTCTGCTAGGCTATCAAAGAGCACATCAGATGTTCAATTTCAATATTTGGTCTCGTGGCTATTCAGTCTCTATCAGATTTTGTCGTAAGAAAGCTGTAGAAACCCATTTTCTGTTGGGGCTCTGATGCAAACAAAATGGCATGATGCAGTGGCCCTCCCCTCTGCTCCCACCTGGGGAATGGCTGTTGAGGAGCTGGTCTTCTGTCTGGTGGGTTTGACGCAGGAATCCTGGCTCCGTTGTCAATACAGACCTGCATTTTTCAAGATGGGCCCTCCCCAGAATCTCTGCCTGTCTTTGGGATTAAAGACCTCTCATCCTCTCTTTTGCCACGCAGGGGATGGTGCTGCCAGAAGGGCTTCAGAGCCAGCCATGCCAACGCTTCTTGTGAACCTTTCCTATTTTACACAGAAGCTGGTAGAGAAGCTGTTTGCAGGGATGTTTGTGGGAAACCCGAGCAAGATCATCCTCTTCCTTGCAGAGCAAGTGACTGAGGTAAGAGGCATAAAGATCTATTTGATAGCATGCTAGCCAGGGATGTGTGTGTGTGTGGGGGGGGGGCAGTGTTGCATAATGGCTGCAGTGTCAGCCTGGGATAGGGGAGACTGCGGTTCAGATCCTGCTTGTCCATTAAATTCTCACAGGGTGACTTTAGGCCAGTAGCTTTCTCTTAGCCTCCTGACTTCTCACCCTGAGCAGCCCTGGTTAGTACTTGGATGGGAAGTCCAGGGTTGCTCCGCAGAGACAGGCAGCGGCAAATCATCTCTGCCTCATGCCTTGAAAACCCGTAAAGGGACTCCATAGGCTGCCTGCAATTAGAAGACCTCTTTGTGTCAGCTCTGGGACTATTCTCAATGAAAGAAAACTTCCAGGGTGACTGTGTCAGAACTGGATCACCTGGGGGTGGCCAGCCTTTTATCAAGGGCCATTATGTAGCCTGCCAAAGCACAGTGCAAAAGCCCAAGCAAAAGTGTAGAAAGAAAGTGATACAATCTTTGAATGACTACATGTAGCTGAAAACACGAGACATTCCTGGAACCGGACAATTGTGGCAGGGACACTTTCTTGACAAGAGTCTGGCCTCCCGGCAGCAGTCCCGCAAGACAGCTGGTTCTCAGTTGGATCTTTATTCGCATCCTTTTCTTATTCTGACAGGCTGCCCAGAAGGCTTCGCCACACAAAGAAGCCATCCTCAGCATTCTGTGTAGCAGCTTAAACCGAGCCGTCCTCTACTGCCTGTCCAGCTGCACTTCCGATCAGCTGACCCTTCTCAGTGTCCTCCAGACTCTGCAGCAGCAGCGGGACGCCATCTTTGCCACACACCACTGCAGTCGGGATTTTGCCACCTGCCTTTT
The DNA here is from genome assembly GCF_032191835.1 of Heteronotia binoei. Lineage (NCBI taxonomy): Eukaryota > Metazoa > Chordata > Lepidosauria > Squamata > Gekkonidae > Heteronotia > Heteronotia binoei. Next base: position 2,785,498 of record NC_083228.1, on the reverse strand, counting down.
GCATTGCCTCTCACAACTGAGGCCCTCCAGGTAGCCCCGTGACTCGCCTTTGGACAAGCTCTTGCAGTGTTTGGCTGCTGGGATATGTGCAAGAGGATAGAAACTGTGCTGGATCAGGATCACTGTAACTAAAATTACAAAAAGCTGCGAATTCAGTGGCATGGCAGGGCAAACAATATCTCGGCGCCATTTATGCTTAAGAAAATGGACAGGGTGGGGGAGAGGCAGAGTCCTCTCCTCCCCCAAGCCAAAACAGGCCCTAGAGTGCTTTCAAATTTGGTTTCCTTCAAGTAACATTTGGCCATGATATGATCAAGGGGAGACAACAAAAGAACCCCACTTGTGGCCAGTCATGTCCATCTAGTTTAGCTCTGAATTCTCAGATTGTCTAAGATCTCCCAAACACCAGCAAGAGTTACTGTGGCATGCTTGGTGACTTCCTGTCATCACACAATAATGTGCGATGTGTCCATGACTGCCACAAGGACTTCCAAGCAAACATCACTGTGAACTCCTCACTGGGAACTCAGTTCTCAGGAAAATGGACACCCAGGGGGGAGGGTGCCTAAGCCTTAGAGTTGTCATCTCCAGGTTGCGAAATTCCTGGAGATTTCAGGACAGAGCCCAGGAAGGGTGGGATTTAGGGAAGGGAGTGGTCTCAGCAGGACGTAATACTCTAGAGCAGTGTTTCCCATTCTCAGGGTCATGACCCAGCACCGGGTCATGGAAGCCTCAATACCGGGTCACAAGAAAAGCCAAAGCTAGCCCCGCCCCCAGCAAAGCATGAGCTCTGCTTTGCTTCCTTCCTTCCTTCCCTCGTCTCTCTGTTGTGCAGAGAAAAGCTAGCCTTGAAGACTGACACAGGCTGCAAAGCCTGAGCTTCATTTTCCTTCCTTCCTTCCTTCCTTCCTTCCTCCCCCCATCTCTGTGACATAATTCCTGTCTCCTGGCTCCACCCCCAAATTTTAGTGGGCCACGAAGGAGAAGTGTAAAAATAACCAGGCCACAGGAAAAAATAGTTTGGGAAACCCTGCTCTAGAGTCCACCCTCCAAAGCAGCCATGTTCTCCAGGGAACCTGTTCACTGTAGCCTGGAGATCAGTTGTAATTCTGAGAGATTTCCAGGCCGCACCTGGAGGCTAAAACAACACACAAGAGAATCACAGATGTAAGTGGCACAAATCGAAACCCAAGGTTCCAATAAATACTTGAATACTTGTAATAAATTCACAACTTCTTATTAAACATTACAAAATCACTTACAAAAGTGTTGTGTCTGTGAACTAATGTATAGATTTCTATGGTGTTCCTGCCAGGCTCATTGGAGCCATAAGGACTGAGCTTGGGGACCCAGGAACAAGGGGCAGGAGCATCCAAACCCCTGCTCCAATCACAGGCCCCCTGCTGGTTTGAATGATCCAATAACATGCTTGCACGGGAACCCTGAGTTGCATATAGTTGGCCCAGTTCTCCAGTCTTACTATGCTGTATAGAATAAAAGAGCTATGATCACTACCACCTCTTCCTTGTGTTGAACCTACTATATTATAGAAAGAATTATCATGAAATACCTAATACAGAATGAAAATGCTAATAATTGGACAACTTCCCATGCATAAATTCCTCATACAAATCAATGTCACAATCTTCCAGGAGAGAGTCCTCACACTTCCTTCTGCAAAAAGTTTCAGTCCTCTAGTAATGTAGAGTGCACAGAAAATCTTGGCGTGATGAGACAGTACTCAGATCTCACTTTCGCTTTATCCAGCTTTCATTTTCACAATTAAGAGATGGCAAGAACACTTTCAAACACAGCTCTCTCTCAAGTGCAGAAGCAACAAGAAAATGGAAAGCTGGGTTTATTACAAGTATTCAAGTATTGATGGGAGGCTGGTTTATTATGGGAACCTTGGGTTTCAGTTTGTCCCATCTGGAGGCTGGCAACCCAAGGCCTTCCCTTCTGCGCTGTTTTCCTAATATGAAATGACCCTGGTGGGGAAACCTACGTAAGTGGGCATGAAGCTCCAAGGCCCACTTTCCCCCTTCCAGCAGTTCTCCAAGGTTTCCAAGGCAGCTGTAGAGGTCTGTCTTGAAATACTTTTAACTGGAGCTGGTGTGGGTGGAGTGGGGGTTGTTCTGCGTGCTGAGAATGAGCTAGGGGTAATGGCTGGTACATCCCTGCCCTTCATTCAGACATTTCATTGTTCTGTTTGCTGCAGTTCTTTAGAGCAACATCAAGAAAAGCTGAGGGTGCCTTCCGCTCACCGGATTTCCCAGGTCCCCAGCAAAAAGGAGCAGAGGACAGATGATCTGCCTGTTCCAAAGAATGGTAATTATGGGCAGTGCTGGTGCCTGTAGGAAGAGAGGGGGCCTTGAGCAGCTCCAGAGGAAGGAAAAGCTGTCAGTCTCCAGGTGGGGAAAAAGACAAGGCAGCCATTTACCCCAGCTCATTCCCTTCAAAGCAGGGAAACGAATCTCTGTTGTCTGGAGATCAGTTGGAATTCCATGAGATCTCCAGGCCCTACCTGGAGGCTTAGCAACCATAGTGAGAATAATGGAGAAGCAGGGGGAAAGACAAGGCAGAGCCTCCATGTATAAATGTCCAAAATTTATCTTATAAAGATTAAATTGCACTTAGAGCACTAACAATATGACATTCATAAGTATGGAGTTTTCCTTCATCCCATAGTCAGGTTCTAGTTAACTCTTTACTACTAGTTAACTCTTTTACTATACAAATGACTTGAATGCAAAAGAAACAGGGACTTTGCTCTCTTTGTCTCACAAACACACTCACTGGCAAGAGCCACATGGGTCTGCATGCTCACCCCCACTTCCCATTGCAGCTTTCACATCCTGCTGAGATTTAAAGGCACACACCCATTCCAAAATCCCTGCCTTCCTTACATTCATTTTCTTGTGTTAGTCTAAAGAACTTGGTTGAAATACAGCAGATTGTTACATTCAGCAACTCCTGTGAGTAAAGCAATTTACCATTGCCCCAGAGAGATCACAAAAAGTGTTAGCTTGCTGTTGATTTTTATTTATTTATTTATTATTTTTATTTATTTGTAATTTATATCCCACCCTTCCCACCAGGTGGCTCAGGGCGGCTTACAACAAATAAAATCTAACATAAGAGTATAAAATTAAGCATAAAAGTTTAAACATTTCACAATTTACGTAGTTAAAATCTAAACATTTCACACAGTTATATACTTAAAACATTAGAAACATACAGCGATCTTACAAACTACACTCAGTTTCAAGTTTCAGTGCCGGTTAGTTGTAAGCCAGCTGAAAGAGGACTGTCTTACAGGCCCTGCGGAATTGAGCAAGGTCCCGCAGGGCCCTTACCTCTTCCGGCAGCTGGTTCCACCAGGAAGGGGCCATTACGGAGAAGGCCCTATCCCTTGTAGTTTTCAAACGGGCTTCCTTTGGCCCGGGGACAACAAGGAGATTTTGAGTTCCCGATCTCAGTACTCTCTGGGGAACATGTGGGGAGAGACGGTCCCTCAGGTAGGCAGGTCCTAGGCCATATAGGGCTTTAAAAGTAATGACCAACACCTTGTACCGAACTCGGTAAAGTATTGGCAGCCAGTGCAGAACCCGAGTCCTGGCTGAATGTGTTCCCATCTTGGGAGCCCCAATAACAACCGGGCGGCGGCGTTCTGCACCAACTGCAATTTCCGGGTTCGGCACAGGGGCAGCCCCATGTAGAGGGCATTGCAGTAGTCCAGCCTCGAGGTGACCGTTGCATGGATCACCGTTGCTAGATCGTCACGCTCCAGGAAGGGAGCCAACTGCCTTGCCCGCCTAAGATGGAAAAATGCGGACTTGGCAGTGGCTGCTATCTGGGCCTCCATCGTTAAGGAAGGCTCCAGTAGTACCCCCAAGCTCTTGACCCTATGCGTCGCAATCAGCGGCACACCGTCAAAAACCAGTAGGGGGATTTCCCTTCCCGGACCCCGACGGCCCAAGCAAAGGACCTCTGTCTTCGCCGGATTTAGCCTCAGCCCGCTCACCTGAGCCACCCAGCCACAGCCTGTAACGCCCGGTCCAAATTTTGTGGGGCGCAGACCGGCCGGTCGCCCATAAGCAGATAGAGCTGGGTGTCATCAGCATACTGGTGACAACCCTGCCCGTACCTTTGGGCAATCTGGGCGAGGGGACGCATATAGATGTTAAATAACATCGGGGAGAGAACCGCACCCTGAGGCACTCCGCAGTCAAGCGTGTGCCTCCGGGACAGCTCGTCTCCAATAGCGACCCTCTGTCCCCGACCTTCAAGGAAAGAGGAAAGCCATTGCAAGGCCAACCCCTGAATCCCCGTGTCGGCGAGGCGGTGGGCCAGTAGCCAATGGTCAACCGTATCGAACGCTGCCGATAGGTCCAACAACATCAGCACCGCCGAGCCGCCCCGATCCAGATGCCATTGCAGGTCATCTACTAGGGCAACCAGCACCGTCTCCGTCCCATGGCCCGGGCGGAAGCCGGACTGAAGGGGATCTTTGTGAGTGTGGCTCGTTTTCATTTAGAAGTGCAGCTGCTGGGGAACTCTTTTATGGCAAAAAAAAGGAGGAAGAAATGAAAACTGCGTACAGGGGAACTGCACTGCTGTATTTTATTTATTAATTTTGGAGAATGGAAAAGGCTCCACCCCCAAAGTTTCTGAGTTGGACCTGGCAACCGTAGTTCAGTTCCTGTTTTCTTTGTTTCTAGTACAAGAAGAGATCTGGAAGGCCACTGAAGACATCTGGAACCAGCTTCTCTCTCAGTGGAGGATGGACCAGGAAGATACACCCAAAATGGCTCTCTCTGTAGAGAGTGCTGGAGAAGGAAACTGGAAAGTGAAGATGGGAGACCTTGTAGCACAGTGGGAAGAGACCATGGCAAAGGCGTGGCTGCAATTCTTAGGTCTCTGCTTGTGACTAGATAGGAGCCTCTAACTGAAGCAGCTTCATGGGATGGCTGAGTCTTGGGGGTGGGGGCATACTTTCGTATCCCTCCATGCAGGCCATGTCAGGTTCTGACTAAGGTGTTGGGGGCAAGAAGCAGGATGGATCTTTCATGCAATGTGCGGTAGTGGTTAGGGTGCTGGGCTAGGATCAAGGTGACACAGGTTTGAAACTCCACTCCACCATTGCTGGGTAACCTTGGACCAGGGCCTCTCTTGACCTAGCCTACCTCATGGGGTTGTTGTTGAGAAGATACAGTGGAGGAGAGAAGGACGATGCTGTGAACCACTTTGGGGTCCCCATTGCGGAGGGAAAGGGGGTATGGATACATACAGATTTCTCTCTGTCATAGGCTGGGCTCCTGTTGCAGTGGGCCATAAGGTTCACTCCAAAGAATCCTGCTGAGAGATCCTTGGATTAGAGACTGTCCTCTCCTCTGGAATGAGAAATCCCTGATAAATCTCTGTGACACAGCTTGAGATCATGATCCAAGGACCTATGAATCTGCTTCCTAAACAGATATCTTGGTTTGCCTGGATTTCGCCATTGCATTTTATTCTCTCCCTTGTCTTTTAGCATCAGAAAAGAAAATCCTTCAGAATAAAGTTCCAGCCCAGACTTCCAGCAAAACGCGTCTGTGGAGTGGAAGTTTACCTTCAGCAATGAAGCTAGCAGCCCACAAGCACACCAAGCAGATGGGATGCTGCGCACAGGTAACTTGCAGTTTTAGACTCTCAGTGCCACTTTGTCAAAAAATGTGTCTTGCCATATTTGTGTGGCTTGCAGAGGCTTGTTTTCATCCGTTCCATTATAATGCCTGTACTTGGTTTGTATGATCTTTTTCTACACTTTTGTAACAGCGTATAAATAGCCATTCTACCCCAGCCGGCAACATGCATTCTTCTGAAGGCCACCTCTTATCTCACCAGCTGGAGCTTCCAACTTTCGCTTTGGGAAAAGACTGTGAACGGGGGTGGGTGGGTGGCGGAGAATTACTAAGGTGTCTGCCAGAATTTGCACGCCTGAAGCACTGCCTAATTAACAGTTTGTTGTAATCTATAAAGTTGCCACTAAGTTCAGCAAAGTCTGTCTTTCCTGTGTGCATGCATATCATTAATAAATAAAGTGTAATTTGATTTACATCAAAGAGGTGACATTGATGGGTGCTGCACAGGACTCGACACACTTTAGGTGAGGGGTCTTCTAAAATGGCTCAGACCCTTTCGAACCAGAGAGTGTTTGGAATTTTGTACTAGAAAAACCATCCTGGATATCATCTACTGAGTCCAGTCCGGAGTCTATGCCTTTCATTTCCATTGACCTTAATTAAGACTGTTTAATCAGTTCTCTTATACTATCTGGACATTCTCTACCCAGTGTTTTTGTGGTGGAACAATGAATAATGGGGAAGGGAAAGTGGCCTAGTATAGCCCGATCTCATAAAATCTTGAAAGTCAAGCAAGGTCTGTACTTTGAACGGAAGACTCTGCAGAGGAAGGCAAGGGCAAAACACCTCTGCTTCTCATTGGCCTGGGAAGCCCCTTGCTGGGGTCGCCGTCAGTCAGTTGCAACTTGACAGCATTTTCTCCTGGGGCGGGGGGGGGGGGGTGTCCATGGAATGGATCAGCTTCCGAATAGCAGAGGGCAGGGATGGGGGTGGTGGAAGGGCAGACCATCTGGGAAGCTTGCTGGACAGGAAGGGCTTCCTTCTGTCCCTTCTTTTCAGCCTGAGGCAGGGCCAGCGTTGTCCTGCAAGTCCTGAGCGAGGCCGAGGTCAGGCCCAGATGGGTGATCTCCAGGCCTGCCCTTCCTCTCTCGCCATTGGCAGCTCCCTCTCCCCCTTCCAGGTGTGTTGGGAGTCTGGGATGCCATTCTGCGCTGGCACCGACTATTTGCCTTGGGGTCTGTTTAATTATTTTTTAAAATTAATTTTGATTATTACAGCCGATTACACCTCAGTGAGCAAAGTAATTGATATTTGTTAATGCATCCCCAGGAACATTTTGTACAACATGCTTTTTGCTGTTGAAGGTTAAAGACTCTGTTATTGGTTTTCCCCCTAAATATGCCCACATCATTAGTTCTTGCAGTGGAAGAGGTTGCCATCTGGAAAAGGGAGCGGAGAGACATTATTCAGGCACAAGTGCATGAAATTGGTGTTTCTGCATCTTCTGTCTCTCTTTCTCTCTGTTTCTCCTGAAAGGAAAAGGCTTATAATTAAAGGAGGAGCTGGGTTTGGGGAAACATTATTCATTTTGTGTTATTCCTGATCATGTCAGTGCCTGACAGCTCCCAGACTGGCAAATTGTTCTTTGCCGGGTGACATGAAATCCAGACTCCAAATGTTTGCCTCTCCAGGCAATTCTGGCTTTGTGTGTGTTGAGGAGGGACAGATCTGCTCTATTCAAGAGTTGCAAAACATCCCTAGATGGGAGGGGGGGGGGCAGGCAGGAAGGATCCACAGATGAGTGCAGCAATGTTCTTCCTGCCAGCAAGATGTCTTGGGTGCTCCTCCTAAGGCCCAAGCTGGTCTCCTTTAGCTGTGACGCACTGGGGAAGAGAAGGGGCACAGAGGTTTGACTGGGACTAAGGGCCGAACGAGACATTATGGTTGCCACAAGGTTGATTGCCTCAGCTGCCGCTTTAGAGATGATTTTGGCCATTCCAAAAAAAAAAAAAAAAAAAAAAAATTGCCATGAGACCCCAGCCCTGATTGGGCCTGTGTTGTGGGAGGGGCAGATCTCGACTGCACACAGGGCCTTTCAAGTACCGAAAGCCACTGCCCTTGCAACATGTAATGTGGCTCTAAATCAATTTAAACCAGGCACCCTGACTTAAGCAGCTCTGCTTGATTGGGTGAGTTGGTGGAAGAGTTTCTAATCTGATATTTCTTCTTTCAGACAAGCTAGATCCCCCCCCCCCCCAAAAAAAAAAAACAAATTTCCAGTGTTCCCTGTTGAAAAATAGGTTCCGAGCTCAGAAGGAGCTGTTTTCAAACTCTGCAGAGGGAAATGGTGACATTTTTCATGCCATCCCCTAGCCTCGCATGCCCCTAGTGAGAGGTCTGACAATCTGCAGGGTTTGTATGGCCCTTCCACTTCCCACATGGCCAGCTGAAGTCTGCAGTGTGACCATCACCCAACGGCAGGTAGTATTGGCAGAGTAATTAACACAGCAGTGATGCACAACCTGATTAAAGAGCAGATAAAGGTTTGTTTAGTAATTAAAATAATTGATAGGAAAAGGAGAGACAGAGATAGGCTCCTAACTACATCTCTTGCTAGGAGAGAGAATGAGACTGAGTGTGGCACCTCCCAGAAGAAGGGGGAAATCGCTGTAAGAGTAACAATCTGGAGATAGACAAGGGATGATGCTTAGAAAGAGAAGGTGTTGACCTCACTGTGCTATCACTGTCCTTATTGTCATCCTGCAGGGTCTTTTCTTCTTTGTACACCAGACATTGCCTTTTCCAACACCCCTTCTCAAGGTCTAGCGTACAAAGTCCACAAGATTAATCTTCTTACGTAGATTTTCAAACTTTTCTTGAGAAAGTGGCTTAGTGACAGCGTCTGCAATCATTTAATCTGTAGGACAGTATTCCAACTCAGAAAGTCTTTCTTCCTGCATGTTTCTTACCAGGTACTGCTTCACATCCATGTGTCGAGTTCTTGAGTAGATCTTCTCCATCTGTGCTAGTTTTATGCACCCTTGGTTGACTTCAAAGAGTTGTGCTGGTTTGGGTTCCTCTATCCCAAAGTCTTGCATTAGTTGCAGTATCCATTTCAGTTGTCTGCATCCTCAGCTTCAGTTAAGGACACAACTACAGTTTCTTGCTTCCTGCTGCTCCGACTGACTGCTTGGCCACCATAGAAAAATAAGTGTCCACTGGCTGACTTTGCAGCATCTCCTGTCTGCATCCACGATCCCACTAGTCTGGGATTGTCGCTTTAGGTTCAGTTGTGCAGTGCTTTGCAAGTCCTTTGACTGCATTCTAGTCTCTTTTGCTTGGAGATTTCATCTTTCTGCATAACATGCCCACAGCTGCTGTGATGTCAAGATGTGTCAGTGTGCTTATGTACAGCAGTCTTCCAATTGCTTCTCTGTCTTGCTTGTTGTCGGGCAGAAGTTCACTCTTCCTTGCTGGTTCAGGTAGTTCATTTCAATAGGAGTGCTTGCTGGCTTAGCTCCTTTCATATTTATGTAGTCCAGAAATTCTAGGATTTTCTCCTTCTGACAGAGAAGATAGCTTCCATCTTCCTCTCGTTCTGCTTGTACTCCAAGTTAGTAGACATTGTTTCCTGATTCTTTCATTTCTGCTTCTTGATTCAGATGCTGAACTATTTCATCACAGTCCTCCTTGTCTTCATAGCAAAAAATACGGTCATCCACATAAGTCAGAATGTAAGTTCATTTGTCGTTTCTGTATCTTGAGTATAGGCATTGTTCTGTCTTGCCTTGCTCAGATCCTTCCTTGCTTAGCATTTGATGAAGTTTCTCATTCCAACATCTCAGTCTGTTTCAGTCCATATATGCTCTTTTGTAGTTTACACTCGGGTTGCTTGTCTTTGGATTGTTCAAATCCTGGTTGACTGTTCCATGTAAACATATTTTATTTCTCCATGTAGAAAAGCAGTCTTTATTTCCAGATGCTCCACATGCATCTTCCTTGCTTCTGCTATGCTCAAGAACATTCTTATTGAAGTATGTCTCACCAGTGGCGGGAAGGTTTCATCACAGCCTTCTCCATACTTCTGAGAGCATCCTTTAGCAACCATTCTGGCTTTGTATCTTTGTACTTTCCCTTTGAATCATAGAGTTGGAAGGGACCCCCAGTGTCATCTAGTCCAACCCCCTGCACAATGCAGGAAATTCACAAATACCTCCCCCTAAGTTCACAGGATCCGCATTGCTGTCAGATGGCCATCCAGCCTTTGTTTAAAAATCTCCAAGGAAGGAGAGCCCACCACCTCCTGAGGAAGCCTGTTCCCTTCTGGTTCATGCTTGGTTTTGAGGATCCTACTGTCCTCTTCCCTGGAGGTTGTTCTGTAGGCGTCCATAATTTGGTTCTTGATCAGAGATTCTGGAAGCCAGTTTGGTGTAGTGCTTAGGAACATGACTGTAATCTGGGAGAGCTGGGTTTGATTCCCCACTCCTCCACATTCACCTACTGATGTGACTTTGAGTCAGTCAGAAGTTCTTTCAGAGCAGTTCTCTCAAGAGCAGTTTCTTGAAAGAGCTCTCTCAGCTCCATCTACCTCACATGGGAAGGGGAAGGAGATTGTAAGCCAGTCTCAGACTCCAAGTGAAGGGCAGGGTATAAATCCAATCTCTTCTCTCCATCTTCTTCTGAAGCTTTTCTCCATTTTTTTTGCTCCTTTGGCAGGCATTCTTGTTATGTCTTCCTTTGTGGAAGGCTCAGGTAGAGCTTCTGCCTTTGCTAGATAAGGAAATCTTCTTGATGGTCCTCCTTTGTTTGATCTGGTTGACTGTCTCACACTTGGCTATGCAGTCCCTTCTGGTTCTATAGGCTCTGCAGCTGTGTCATGTGTGCTGTCTATAGTGCTCAGATGTGCTGTTTCAGCTTGCTGTGCTTCATTTTTCTCTGTTGGTGTAGATTCACTGATGCCTGCTTTTTCCATATTTCTTGATTTCTCCCTTTCACCAATGTAGACCACATTAAACCTTGACTATTTCTGGGTTGAGGATTCTGCATCCTTCGCATCCCAGTGCATAACCTACAAAAATGCCACCTTCTGCTCTAAGATCCATCTTCGTCTGCTGTTCGTTAGGAACACTTTTAGATGATTTGGGCTGGGTTTGTGCCCATACCACAGTTCAAATGATGTACTGCTGGTGCCTTTAGTAGGTGTTCTGTTTTGCAGGTAGGTAGCAGTGTTGATTGCTTATCCTCAGAACTTTTCAGGTAGCTCTGCCTCAAGGAGCATACATGTGCACATTTCAGTGAGAGCATTTTTTCCTTTCTGTTCTGCAGTGTATGAGACTGTAAGCTGATTCTCTATTCTTTGCTCAGCCAAGTAATTCTTCATTTCATGTCCCACGTATTCTCCTCCATTATCAGTATAAATTGCTAGTGGTTTTCTTTAAAATCTGTTACTGACTGTTGCCACATATGCTTACATTTTTCTAGCACTTGACTTTTCTCAATAAAAGTCAGCACATCTTTATTCTCACTAGGGGTTTGTGTTTCTTTGGTCCACAAACATCACCATGTATCAGCTCTAAGGGTAGCTGTGCCTGGCTTCTCTCATGCCTTTTGTTAAAGCTAGGGCTCACCCTCTTCGCTGGAGTGCAATGCATACATTTTCTTTCAACAGAATTTGCTTATCCGCATGTCTTTAGTTAAATTCTGGCTTTCAAGTTTGCTAGTTGCATAATTGCCTATGTGTCCCGGCTGCCTGTGCTATAGCCAGGAGCAATTCCTGCGATCACAGTGTTTGGTAAAGTTTCTTTCTGCATGCAAGTCTCAAGAGCATATAAATCCTGATGCACTTTGCCAGTTGCAATTACGTGTCCCTTCTGTCTGTTCCGTGGCGCAGAGTATTAAAGCTGCAGTCCTAAGCTCTGCTCACGAGTTCGATCCCTGGCAGAAGCTGGGTTTTCAGGTAGCCAGCTCCAGGTTGACTCAGCCTTCCATCCTTCCGAGGTCGGTCAAATGAGTCCCCAGCTTGCTGGGGGGAAAGCGTAGATGGCTGGGGAAGGCAATGGCAAACCACCCCGTAAAAAGTCTGCCGTGAAAATGTTGTGAGAGCAATGTCTCCCCAGAGTCGGAAACGACTGGGGCTTGCACAGGGGACTTTTCCTTTTTCCTCTGTCTGATATAGCATTTTTCTCCAAAAGATGTGATCATGCCTTTCTCTCGCAGACATAAGATTATTCACCAGTTCTGATTCAAGAATGTTTTCCCTTCAGGGTGCTTCCCAGCCCAACGACTGCTGCCATTGAATGTGTTGGCCTGGCCTGGGAAGTGACTGCCTCATGCACTCCCAGACAGCCGGCCTGGCCTCCTCCGTCGCCTCCTAATTCAGGCAAGAACTCCTGGGCAGGCCCCAGCTTCCCTTAACCAGGGCAGGCAGCAGAGACCAGGAATGCTCCTTGGCCTTGTTTCGTGGGCCGGTACAGCTGCAGCAACAGCAAGAGAAGGCAGCCCAGAGCTACTTTCATGCGTATGTCAGAATGCTTCTGCATTTGGAACATCTGAAAAAGTCAGTGATTCACACAAGAGAAATATTGAAGCCGCATGAAAGGGTGCACCTGCTCGCAGCCCTTTCCCCGCGATGTTTTTGTGGCCCCCCCATCCCTGAAGTTTTCAGGCTACAGATGTCCAAATCCTTTTCAAGGTTTTTCTCTCTCGCTTCTCTTCTTTCAAGGAAATGCAGCCAAACTGGTAAACATTCAATTACATAGCTCTGCAAAGTGCATCATTTGTGTAACATCTTTGTCTTCGTAATAGAAGGATAATTAACATCACTAATTATCTAATTAAGTTCATTAAGCATCCACCAACAGTGCACTGTGAAGCTGACATTATGTTCTATTGTCAACAAACATTTTGATTTCTTTGGAAGTAATTAAAATGTAAATTAGCATGCCATTAAATACACAAGGGAAGTTTTGAATCTGATATTCATTTCAAAACCACTCATAGCAACTCTTTTTTTGTTCCTTCAGTGAAACCAGGCAATTTGCTATTAATGAGTTAGGTTAAATCCTTTTCCCAGTGTAGCCTGATTGTCTTTCTTGATAACTGGTTCACAGTTAAAGTACTGTGACGTGGCAAAAGCCTGTCAGAAAATTTCTGCAAAACGGTGGCAATCACTGATGGCATTAAATTTTGGGATGGGTATGATGGCAGGGTTGCCAGCCTTCAGGTAGAGTCTCCCTGGATCACAACTCAGCTCCAGACTACAGAGCTCAGTTCCCCAGGGGGGAAATGGCAGCTTTGGAGGGTGAACTCTGCGGCATTATAGCCCACCTCCGCTCCCCTAAGTCTGCCCTTCCCAGGCTCCACCAAATCTCTGGCAATTTCCCAGCCTGGAGCTGGCAACCCTACCAGGTGGGCACTTCCAAGATGGTTTCTGTTAACTCTACTGATACAGATCTGCACTGTTCCCCCAGCAGTAACCTGCTCTTCTTCGCTGTCACAAGGGCTGCATTTTGGAACAATCCAAGAGCTTTAGTTGGGAAGCTGCTGCTCTACCATTCCACCTCTAAGGGGTAGGGTTGCCAACATCCTGGTGGATCTTAGCATATAGCTGTGTAAATAAAAAACCGTTAAGAGACACCATACATTTTAAACAACTAGACAGTGTAATGTAGAGGTCAGTGGTGTTCTGACCAAGCTTGCACATAGAACTTCAAATAAACAAGAGCATGTAGCAAAAATATATTCACAGAAGACGGTTCAAAAACAGTCTTTCCAATCGCAAAGGAGTAACGATATTCCAGTATTTAGCTCATAGAACTAAGGGAAGCCCTTCCAAAGAGGTCTGTTCTAGATACCAAGACATTTCATCCGTCTTTCTTCAGTTTGGAGGCTTATTTATCACTGGAACCCAATCTTTACAATACATTCATAGAAGACCAACAAGGTTCAAAACATATCTGTTAGATTTCCAGGATACTGGAGAACCTGGAAGGCGTGCTGGATGTGACCGTCAACTCCCTCTGCCCCCGATCATGCTCCCTGGTTGGGGCTGGGGCTTGCGTCCCACGTGCCTTGCAAGGCACGCTGGATGCGACCGTCGGCTCCCCCTGCCTGCTTGATGACGCCACTTTTGTGACGTCACCGTGCCACACGTGTGCACGATTTATTTCCTCAAAGGAGCTGGGGGGGGGGGAGGCGCTTCGCAGGGATTTGCCTCCAGCCCTGGATGCAGCAGTGCACATGACTGCAGCAGGATAGGAAGGCACGGTCCTGGGCGGCCCAACTGGCATGCTCTGCCGTCAGGGGCCTGCCTCTCTCCTCTGTTTCTGACGGTTCAGTCAGTGTCTAGCCATGATGTGGCATGCCTCTGACCCGCTTGCCTGTGCCTGAAAGGAGGGGGCAGGAGACGTCTGTGCTGTACTTGGACACAGTGGGGGCCTCTCTCTCTCTCTCCCTGTATCCCTTCCAATAGGTAAAAGCTGTAAAACAAACAGATGTGTTGTTTTTTCTCCACACAAAATTAGCCATGAAGCCTTCCACGGATCACTTAAAACAAATCATGTCTATGTAGTGTCAACTTAGGGAGATCCTGTAGGGTTTTCAAGGCAAGAGGTGGTTCCTCCACCTCTAGCTGTAGCTGGATGGTTGTCCCTTATTGTTCCTGGACTTCTCTGCATTTTCCTCTTTTGCAAGTCCTTGTTCCAGGAAGTGTATGTGTGTGTGTGTGTGGGGGGGGGGCTGAAATGCTCTCTCTAGCGGTTGATTGCATACAATACAGGTTTATGTTCTGCATCTCTCCCTGATGATTTAAACCTGCAGGTTTTTATGCTGGACATACTCCTGTGGAATATCAAATTGACCACTAGAGAGAGTAAAGCATGTGCAGAACAGACACCCCTCCCCCCAAGAAACAGGAATTTACAAATGAGGGAAATGAGAATGCAGAAAAGCCCTTTGTCTGCCACACACCCCGTGTCATGTGAGAACTTTTTCCGTGTGGTACGACTGTGCCAACACTTGCATGTAGGATGCTTGTTGGATGGAAAGACCCAGACCATTCTCCCCCCCGCCCCCCCCCCCCCCACACACAGTGGCCCTGGCTAAATCCACATACAGTCCTCAGCAGTGCGTGGTCTGTAGAGGATCTGATGCAGGCAGCTTTGACTCTCAAAAGGTCATTCCCGGAAAAGCAAGTTAGTGTCTCCAAGGTAATGCCGGACTCAACCCCGGCTGTTCTACTTCAGACCAGCAGAGCTGCCCTCTGAAACGACCGAGGATGCAGCTGTGGGCCAGTCTGTGCCAGGGACAGGCCAGTGTTCCAGGGAGCCCTCGTGGCTGACTGATGCTGGCCTGCTTCTCCCCACTGCTCCTGCTTTTCTAGGTCACTCTTTGGGGGGCTTGGGTACAAGTTATGGAAGAGTCTTTTGAGGCAGCCGCTGTGCTTGCCGGCTTAATGATGCTTTCAATAAACAAAATGTAATGACTTCTTCCATCAGTGCCGTAGCGAGGCTTCCTGCAGGGCAGGCGCTGGGTCAAGCATGGGCACGGGGCTGGATCCTAGCCAGCATCAGTTGGCACCTCATAGACCTTGCAGCACATTAACTTAATTAGAGCCCAGCACAAGCGGCAGCCAGGCCGTTTACTGTGAAGTATGGCCCTACGTGGGACTCCAGCTCACGATGCTGAAAAAGCCACCAGTTGAGAAAGCGTGGCCAGCACACTTCCTGCTCAACTTTCCTTTTGGCACTAATTGGATAGGGTCACCAGCCTCTACCATTCCCTCCCACTAGTGCCTTTGATCTCCAGGTGACAGATCAGTTCCCCTGGAGAAAATGGCTGCTTTGGAGGGTGGACAGTATGGCATTAGGCACCACTAAACTCCCTCCTCTCCCCAAACTCCCCCCCCCCAAAAAAAATCTCTGGGTATTTCCCAATTTGGGCACCCTTGCCTTGGAACAGTTTCCCTCTTCTCTGAAACAGGCTCCATGTTCAATAACTAGTCATGGCTGCTGCTGTGCTGGACCTACTGGGAATGGTAAGTCAGGAATATCTCTTAGGGACACCACACTGAAGCTGAATGCTAGGCCACTGAACATGTAATTCTTTAAGTTCTTACTAGTCCTTAAAGTATTCAAGAACCTTAGATCTCTTGAATACTGCTGTCAATGATTTTGGCAAAATATCCAAATGTATCTCAATATAATAGTCATAAGAACATAAGAGAAGCCATGTTGGATCAGGCCAATGGCCCCTCCAGTCCAACACTCTGTGTCACACAGTGGCCAAAAAAAACAAGTGCCATAATCCATTGAATGTTGGCAATTTGATCTCTAGTTCCTCTACCTCTCCGAAACCCAGTTTGAACTTCTGGTAGTTCCCAGTCTACATACTGCTAAAGCCTAGCTTGTAGGATCTTTAACATGACATTGCTGGCATGTGAAATGAGTGCAATGGTGCGATAGTTTGAACATTCCTTGGCATTACCCTTCTTTGGTATTGGAATATAAACTGATCTTTTCCAATCCTGTGGCCACTTTTGTGTTTTCCAAATTTGTTGACATAATGTGTGCATCACTTTAACAGCATCATCTTTTAGGATTTTGAATATCATAATGCCGCTGTATAAATCGATGGTGCGGCCTCATTTGGAGTACTGTGTACAATTCTGCTCACCGCACCTAAAAAAAGATATTATAGCATTGGAAAAACTGCAAAAGAGGGCAACTAGGATGTCTAAAGGGTTAGAACACTTTCCCTATGAAGAAAGGTTAAAATGCTTGGGGCTCTTTAGCTTGGATAAATGTCGACTGAGGGATGAGATGATAGAGGTTTACTAGATTATGCATGGGATGGAGAAAGTAGAGAAAGGTAGAGACAGAAGTCCTTTTCTCCCTTTCTCACAATACAAGAACTTGTGGACTCTCAATGAAATTGCTGAGTAGTCAGGTAAGAACAGATAAAAGGAAGTACTTCTTTACCCAAAGGGTGATTAACACATGGACTTCACTGCCACAGGAGCTGGTGGTGGCTACAAGCATAGCAAGCTTCAAGAGGGGATTGGATAAACATATGGAGCAGAGGTCCATCGGTGGCTATTAGCCACAATGTATTGTTGGAACTCTCTGTCTGGGGTAGTGATGCATTGTATTCTTGGTTTTTGGAAGGGGGAGGCACAGTGGGAGGGCTTCTAGCTCCACTGGTGGACCTCCTGATGGCCATGCTGAACCTCATTTGCCATGTTGATTCCCACCCTCTTCTAGGTAGGACTTTGTTTGCTAATCTCGCAAGGGTGTAAAGCTCAGTGATCATGAAGAAGATAAACAGATCTTTGAATTTGTTAATTTTACTATTGCTATTGGATTTTAACATTTTACCACTTTGCCTTCTAAACCCCACCAGCTATATGTAGCTCTGCTTACTGTACCTCATTCCTCGTCTGAAGAAGTGTGCTTAGAGCACATGAAAGCTTCCATTCTGAATAAAAGTTTGTTGGTCTCAAAGGTGTTACTTGACTCCTGCTTTGTTCTACTGCTTCAGTCCAACACAGCTGCCCACCTGGATCTCTCTACAGGTTGCTTACCTGTAACTGATGAGCTTCAAGTGGTCATCTGTGCTTTCACACCACCTGCTCATCCTTCCCCATTGCTGTCAGCCTAGTCTGTTTCTTTCTGGGTTGCTCAGTGGTCAGAAGGGACTGGCAGGATTCTGGTGCCCTCCTCTGGGCATGCGTGGTGGGGTTCATGAGGATGCTTAGAGATAGACACAAAAATCCTCATGTTGGAGCTTGAAGATCACCGCAGGGGTCAGAGCAGTCTGTAAGTCCCAAGAGTGTGAATGTCACAGATGACCACTCAAAGATCATCAGTTACAGGTAATCAACCTCTTTATTAATAACAAGAGCATAACACTATATCTTAACTGTATTATTTTGACCCTGCAGTGATTACTCTGCCACCTTGAGTTAGATGCTACTTGTGTTTTCTTTTTTCATCCTCTGGAACACCTCATTTTGTGTCAAACTTCTGTTGCTTTCTCAAAGGTACATATTTTGTCAGCCAGGTCATCCTTTTAAAAGAAGGGGGGTACCTGCCAGCCTGTCATGTAGAGTTTTCATGGCCCTGTGATGCTCAGAGGCAAAAACATCATCAATTGTGATTCTTGGATTCTGTGATTCTTGCTGATCAAAGTGTGCTCTCTAAATATATGATAAAACTTAAACATAGCAAAAAGAGTCTATGATATTCTTTAGTTTACTTTCTACTTTTTGTAAATCATTAAATTTCATAATTAAGTAACCCACACTTGTAATAATTAAACATTAAGATCCAAATTTCTGTTCAAAGCTCAGCCTATGGATCCATGTATGAATGTTTCACTGATACCCTCTCCATGTTCCCCAAATCACCTGTGCATTTGCTCCTCAAAACTTGAAAGCTGGCTTTGGACCAGATCTGAGGTCTGGAAGTCAATTCAGACTAGAAGGCCACTTTATGCTGCAAATGTTATAAACACTGCGATTGTCTTATGTATGTATGTATGTATTTATTTGTGCTTTCATCAGGACTTTGCGTTGCATTTGGAGAAATACAGGCGAAGTGGCCAAGAACTCTATGCCATTTTGAACAAGGACCATGCACAGGTAAGGAACCTGAAGTCTGGCAAACACCAAGGGCAAGAGATCCATGTTGGGAAACTCCTGGAGATTTCCAAGGGGAGCCTGGGGAGGACAGGTTTTGGGGAGGAGAGGGACTTCAGCAGGATACAATGAGAAAAAGACCATCCTCCCAAAGCAACCATTTTCTCCAGGGGACTGAGGTCTGTCACCGAGGGAGCAGTTGAAAATCCAGGAGATTTCCAGGCTCCTCCTGGAATTTGCCAGTCTTATGTTCTGGGTTCCCATTTCTAGGCGAATGATGTCCCTGAAAACATTTAGAATTAATCAGTGATTTTTTCCCCTCTCACAGAGGTTACTCTGCCTCCACTATAAATCAGCCAAAGCCTGGGCAGAACTCAAGAAGCAGCTTTTTGTGAGGGAGGACCCCAGGAGGGCCACGTTGGCCCTCCCTGCCTCAAGGTGGATTCTGGATAGGCACGAAGGCCCTGCCCGTATGAGGAAGAGGATGCGGTTCAGTGTCACCCATCACACAGCTGTGGCAACAAAGAGCAAGGTAACCGACGTGAGCGCAGAAATGCTCCTCAGGATATATTTTACCAATAACAGCCTCCCAAAATCATGAAGAGGGAACAAGTCTCTTCTCTGATTTTTTTTTTTAATTTTCTCCAGCTGCCTCACTCTGCTATTCTTGCCTTTCCAAGGTCTGAAGCAAAGAGATCTTTTCCTAGGCTTGAGCTTGTGTGTGTGTGCGCACGCGCGTGCTTCTGGAGAAATAGTTTCACATTTATATATAACACTGATTAGCTGCCTTTCTAACCCTGTGGAACTCAAGGCCGTTTATGATACAAATGAAGCAATGATGATAAAAACACACAATTTAAAACCCCTGGGGCGGAACCTGCCTGCTCTTCCTTGCAGACCCAGTTCTGTCCACTCCCTCCATTGGGTTGCCATCTCCCGGAGGGAGAGAGATATTTCACTTCCTACCACTTAAGCTATCACTGCCACCACTGTCCTTTTGGGGTCTTCCTGCCAGGAGGGACAGACTCCTGACCCCCTTCTCCACCTGAAGCTCCTCCTCTGCTCTCCTGTGACGCAGCACCTGATTAATAGAGGGACCAATGTCCTTCTTCAGGGGGTTCCTGGAGGACTGACGCCCATGCCCTGGTTGTTTGCTTCCCCCCATCGCCTTCCCAGAACTCTCCTCTTAACGTAGTGTGGTCTAAGGTGGTTGGGGAACTATGTGGCCCAGAGAACACTGCCAAATAAAAGATAATATTTATTGAAAAGAGAAAGTCTACATGTACACCCTTAACACAGCACCAGATCAGCAAAATGGAAACAAATCTTTGGAACAAACACGTTCCTCTTTCCCTCCTCTAACATACTCTAGCTAGATGTTACAACCAGATTAGGCCTAATAAATCTTAGGAAGTTGCCAGCTTGTTCTGTAGCCCATTACACCCCCAGTGGGATCTGCAGCTTCCCAACAGGCTGCATCCTGGTCTCTCCCTCAAAATGGCCGCCATGCAGCCCAGCCCAGCCAGCCAAAGGCCTGCTCTCCTTGGGGACCCAGCACTCTCCACCTGCAGTGCTGCTAGACTAAGCAATCTCGTTTCCCCTTCCAAGCCTCCTGTCACACAGCAGGGGACCAGGAAGGGCCTTCTACTGGCTGCCACCACTCTGGGAAGAGTCTGCCTGGCAGAGCACCCACCCAACCTCAACTGTCCCCGAAGAGACGTCGGGAGGACCCAGGCAGTTTAACAGTGACCACAGGTTTATTAGAAATGCTTAAAAACAATAAGTGGCTTGCAAAACTTTTAATGCAACAGTGAATATAGAAAAACAGTAAAGGTTGGTAAAAGGTAGAGGTAGTCCCCTGTGCAAGCACCAGTTGTTTCCGACTCTGGGGTGACGTTGCTTTCACAGCGTTTTCACAGCAGACTTTTTACAGGGTGGTTTGCCATTGCCTTCCTTGGTACATGGGGGAAAAAGCCCTGACACAACTAACTAGACTAGACATGCCCTTCTTCTAACGTAGGGTTGCCAAGTCCAATTCAAGAAATATCTGGGGACTTTGGGGGCAGAGCCAGGAGACTTTGGGGGTGGAGCCAGGAACAAAGGTGTGACAAGCATAATTGAACTCCAAGGGAGTTCTGGCCATCACATTTAAAGGGACAGCACACCTTTTTAAATGCCTTTCTTCCATAGGAAATAATGAAGGATAGGGGCACCTTCTTTTGGGGCTTATAGAATTGGACCCCCTGGTCCACTTGTTTTGTAACTTGGGGAGTATTTTGGGCAGAGGCACTAGATGCTATACTAAAAATCTGGTGCCTCTACCTCAAAAAATAGCCCCCCCAAGCCCTCAATTCCCCATTAATCCCTATGGGAATCATTCTCCACAGGGAATAATACAGTGCCCAGTAGACATTTGCCTCCCCGCCCCACGCTTTCTAAAGCGAGGGGAGGGCCTCCAAACCAGGGAATCCCCTGCCCCCTCCCTCTCTCACACACACAAATACTTACTGGGTCTTGTTCCTGCAGAAGTTTACTCACTCTGAAAACTGAAAGCAAAAGAAAGGGAGGGGCCGTTCTCCTACGAAACTGTTAATGACTCTTTCCCATGAAGCCCTTTCTGTTTCCTGCTTCCTGCTCAACCTTAAAGGCACACAGACCTGTTTGCAGGTTTCTAAACCTGCAGAAGCTCTAAAACTTCAGGGAGACTGTGGGGGGTGGGCTTCCCCGCCGGCCAGCTGGCTGGGGTCGGGGAGAAGCCTGTAAAAACAGGGGATCCCCCGCTGGGACCTGGGGATTGGGAAGCCTATTGTCAAACCAACTCACCCTCCTTGGATGAGTGATCCCTCCCTAGCTGCGACCTCCTCCAGTCCAGCCTTTTCCAGAGAGTGTAAACCAAAATGCCCTCATAACGAGGTTGGGGAATTGTCAGGTGGACACCTGGCTTAATCAGGATCTTTTAATCTCTGCATACAGGATCCACGTCCAGAAATTAATGCTTAAATTTATCAGGGACACTAATTAAGTAAAAACAATTAAAATTTATTCCAGAAAAATATAGGCTTACATACAATACAACTAATTCACAAAACACACATACAGTCCTAAGAAAAATAGAGAGAGATATAGAGACAACACATGGATGGACAAACAGGGTGATAATTACCGATCGTAGTCTTCAAGGAAGGCTCCAATGGCGACGAAAGAGGATAAGGGAAATAGGACCCTCAACTGATCAGGAATCGGGGATGGATCTAGACAGCGGAACTGGGGTACTGCTGGATGCACACATGAGTGGAGCTGGGTCAGAGGTTAAATAGACTACCTTAGACCCTCAGGGGATGGGAAGTATGGGGGCGGAAAAAGGGGAAGCTCTGTAGTGACCATAAGGGCTGGACTTCTGCATTAGCCAATAGCAAGTTAATTGGTGGCACCTAATTGGGTACCCATAACTGACCAATGAACAAGCTTGGGCCCTGGTTACCTGATTGGACTTCCAGATAACAATGGGCCAGGGTGGGGAAGCTCCAGGATGACCGTTGTGGAAGAGAATGGGGGAAATCACTGGGTGGAGGGGTACTTAAGACTATTAAACTTATCTAAAAAGATGACAATAGATGGCCAAATTACTACCTAGGTAACACCCGGTCTATACAAAGAACTTGGCTCTGGTTGAAGATGGTCTTCCTCTTCTTCAGTGTTCTTCTTGACATCAGTCTTTGTCCTTAGTTCCGTTGGACAAAGGCTTAGGCGGTCTGGCAGGGTCCACGCCTAGATAAGTTTGATGGCCTCATGGATGGGTGACATCTGTTGAGTACGTGAGCCTCCCGCTTTGCTGAAATGGAGTCTTGGCACTGCTGGAAGATAGCTGGTGTTAGCCTCCCAAAGTGGAGTCTATGGTCAAGGCTGAAAACCGTATGGCCTGGATAGCTCCTAGCGGTGCACCTTCTTCCGCTCCAACGATAGAGATGGTGTTTGCACGAAGCGACTGGAAACCATCCGTTCTTCTTGCTAGCACTCCTCCAGAAACATGGAATGCTGCTTTAGTGTTGTGGCTGTTAGTACTCATAAGTCCTTTCCAGTCTGGCAGCCAAACCCACGTTCTCCTAGCAGATGTGTGTGAGTTCAGTCTCCAGGCACCCTGGCAACCAGGCGGGTGACTATGATGTTCTGAATCTTAGGGGTATTTTCTTACAAGAGAACCACCCTGTCTGTAGCTTGACCTATTTATTCTTTCCTCCCAGGACCCACCCCTCCTTGGCCAGTTTCCCCTCCAAAACTTCTGCCCACCCAATCAGAAGGACAGAAGGGATCCTGGGAAATGTAGGCCCTGTAACTACTCCTGTACAGGCTTCCCTGGAGCCTGTAGGCCTCAGTAGGCCCAGGATCATGACATCTCCCTGTGGCTCTCCCTGTGAGAACAAGATCACCTGGTCCAGCCACACTCTGTCAGAACTTGTAACTACTGCTGAGGCTTCACTGTAATGTAACCAGTACCTGCTTTGTACTTTTAGTATTGCTCATGCTCAGATTGTAACTGAACCAAACTGACTCCATGTTGTAACCTCTTAACAACCCCGAGTGCCTATGTAGCAATTAACCTTGCCCTACTGGTATCCAAAATATTTAGGGCTGTAGATTGAATTATGGTGTGTCTCTGCACATTCTCACACTGGTGCCCTTTGAAGCCAAGCCGTGTGGCCTTCAGAACGAGGAGGCAACCTCCTTACTGATAGTGGATGGTGGGAAGACAGATGTGCTTGCAATGGTGTGAATTGTGGCTTTGTGATGTGTTTGCTTTAGTGTATAAAACTGTACTAGTGTTGGCCCTTGCCATCACTGTTATCTCGTCTCTTCCAGTACTTAGTTCTCTCTAATAAAATCCTAGCTTTGAAACCAAGTATGGGATCCGTTTGAAGTTCTTAAGTTCTGACATTATAACAGTGATCCCATTGTTTCGTGGCTTATCTGAACTGGAAACCTGTTCCGATGGCGGCAAAAGTTCCAGACAGCGGAGAGCCCACCACCCCTACAGACGATCCGCCGCTCGACCCGAAGGTGACGGGGGTCCGGCGCAAAATTAAGGTCCCGGCGCCTTTCTCGGTCGACGCGTTCCCTGCCCCACGACCCTGGAGCCCGCGGAAGTCCACGGCCGCGATCGACGCCGCGGAGCAGCGCTACCGGAGCATGTTGGGCGAAGGAGGAACCGGAGACGACGACGAGGACCTGGGAGAAGGTCCCGGGGCGCGAGGTGGGGACGACCCGATCCGAACCCTCCGCAACGACTTATTCGACTGGGTGCGGGAAATTCACGACGACGTGCACAGGTCCCGCGTATTGATGGCGGAGGACATGCAGCAGAACCTGGGCGCGATCTACGACCAGCTTCGAACCCTGCAAACTGCGGTCCTGGGGATCCCGCCGTTAGGAGGAGGTCTGCCGCTGGGGCTACTGCCCGCGGCTCCACCGGCCCCGCCGGCCCCAGCACCACCGGTGGCACCCGCCCCAGCTCCGCCGGCTCCGCCACCACCCGCACCGCCTGCCCCGGCGCCACCGGCACCACCCGTTCCGGTGCAACCGGCGGCACCCGCCCCGGTGCTGCCTGCCCCGCCAGGCCCGATGCCGCCGCCAGCAGTACCCCAGGCCCCGCTCCCAGGGGGACCCCCGGCGATCCCTGGCCCTGCGGCTCCGGGGGGGGGCGACGGCAGGGGCAGGGAGTTGAAGATTACATTCGACGGGAATGCAGAGGACGTGGAGTATTTCACGATACAATGCGACACGTTCTTCACCCATTGGGGTGTCGACTACCCGACAGAGGCCAGCCGAGTAAACCATATTTCGTCCCGCCTGAGGGGCCCGGCCCGCAAGTGGTACGTGGGGCTCTACACGGGAAGGAAGCCCGAGCTGGCAACAGTCGCAGGTTTCCTGCACGCGATGCTCCGCCAGTACGGCGACCCCCTTCGAGAGGAGAAAGCCATCGCTGCCCTCCAGCGCATCGAGCAAGGCAACCGCACTACTCGCGAGTATGCTACTGAGTTCCTGGGATATTGTGCGGCGGCCCGGGGGTGGAACGAAGTCATGAAGGACACCGCGTTCCGCAATGGTTTGAACCCGAACATCCTCGACCGCTGCTACAGCCAAGGGAGACCCGACACCCTGGTCGGATGGATCCAACTGGCCGGGGAGGTGGAAACCAACCTCCAACATGTGGGGATGCGCCGGCAGCAGTTAGGGAAGAAGGGGGCCAAACACACTCCGACTAAAGCGGAAGGGAGGAAGACCCCAGCGACCTCGACCCCCGCCGCCGCGCGCAAATGCTTTAGATGTGGAGACCCGGATCATCTCGCCGCCAACTGCCCCGTTAAAGCAGGAGCAACACCACCCTCGGCGAAACCTGCCGCCTCGGGGCCAAAGAAGAAAAAGAGTAGCCGCTCGAAGGAGCCCAGTCGGGGCTCCGTCGCCACTTCCTTGGCGACTGACGAGGATTTTACCACCGACCTGACGGCCGTGGAGGAATCAACCGAAGAGTCGGACGATACCGAGTCGGCGGGAAACGACAGCGACCTGCTTTAATGGGTGCCGCAAAGCAGGTCCAACAACAGCCGGCACTCCTCACGGTGAGAGCCACTGGGGGTTTATTGTTTATGGCAGTCACCCTCCTTAATCCAAACTTAAAGCGGTTCATGCACGCCCGAGCGTTAATCGACTCAGGGTGTAACAGAGACCTAATTACCCCCCGCTTAGTAGAGGCACTGGGATTAGCCACCTCGCCTCTACCGCAACCGATGCAATTTCAACAGATGGACGGGGGACCCATGAGGGGGGAACCGTGTACTCTTGAGACCCAAGCGGTCCCGGTAGGAACCGAAGAGCACTGGGGGATTGAAACTTTCGTAATCGCCCCCTCTTGCTCTTTCGATGTGGTGGTGGGCTCAGCTTGGCTCGCCCGCCACCAACCCGACATAAGGTGGGCGGAACAGATCGTCCGATTCCCCGATTGGAGGTGCGAACACCACCACTGGCGCCCCGAATGGGGGCCGCACGCTCCCCCCCAAAACGAACGGGCTTGCCTCACACTCGAGGAAGTCGCTTCGATTCCCAAGGAGTATCGGGACTTAAGGCTAGCTTTTAGCGAGAAGGAAGCAGATGAGCTACCACCCCATCGCCCCACGGATTGCGCCATTGAATTGATCCCGGGGCAACAGCTTCCCAAGGCGAAACTATACTCCATGGGTTGGGCGGAGAAAGCGGAACTCCGAAAGTTTTTGGACAAAAACCTTAAGCGTGGGTTCATACGACCGGCCACAGCCCCCCACGCCGCCCCCGTACTCTTCCGAAAGAAGAAGGACGGGACGCTTAGACTTTGCACAGATTTTCGTGCGATAAACGGGATTTCAATGTCCAACGCATACCCGATCCCGTTGATAAAAGACTTGTTGAACACTGTAGCGAAAGGAAAGATATTCACCAAACTTGACCTTCGGGACGCGTACTTCCGCGTCCGCATCAAGGAGGGGGATGAGTGGAAAACGGCTTTCAACACCCCTCTAGGACAATTCGAGTACCTAGTCATGCCCTTCGGACTACAGGGGGCCCCCGGGGTATTCATGAACTTTATCAATGAAGTGCTACGTGACTTCCTCTTTAAGGGGGTGGTGGTGTACCTTGATGACATCATTATCTATTCGCAAGATCTCAAATCTCATGTGCCGCTAGTCAGGAAAGTGTTAAGCACCCTTTGTAAACACAAATTGTACGCCAAGTTGGCAAAGTGTGAATTTCACAAAACTGAGCTTGACTATTTGGGTTTCCGAGTGTTGGGGGAGGGACTGTCAATGGACCCCGCAAAGGTCCAAGCGGTGCTAGATTGGGAACCCCCCAGAACCCGCAAACAGCTCCAAAGTTTTATCGGGTTCGCAAATTTCTACCGCGACTTCATCAAAGGGTTCGCCACAGTCATGCTTCCCCTAACCGAACTCCTAAAAACCAAGGGCAAAAGTGAAGAGGCGAAAAAGCCAGGCGCACGCTTAACGTGGACGCCGGACTGCCAAAAGGCTTTTACCGAACTAAAGCGCCTCTTCACCTCAGAACCCGTGTTAGCACATCCTGACGAGTTGAAACCCTTCGTGGTTCAATACGACGCCTCCGACGCCGCAATCGGAGCCATATTGATGCAAAAGGGAGAGAACGGGGTGCTTCGTCCATGTGCCTACATTTCTAGAAAATTTTCTAACGAACAAAGAAATTGGTCTGTCTGGGACAAGGAAGCGTTTGCAGTCATGTTTGCCCTTAAAACCTGGCGCTCCTGGCTTGAAGGAGCGAGGGTACCTTTTGAAATATGGACCGATCACAAAAACCTCGAGGCCCTCACCGGGCGCCGCAAAATGACTGCAAAACAAATCCGGTGGGCGGGCTTCTTTGCAAAATTTGACTTTGTGTTGAAACACATCCCAGGCTCAAAAAATTTTTTGGCAGACGCCCTCTCACGCATGCCCCAGCACGACAGTCTTCGAGAGGAAATTGTGGATTCACTCATTCCCCCGTCAGCCATTTCTGGCGGAGTCACCACCCGCTCGGGGAAACAAACCACCCCTCCAGACGGAGACCTTCTACCCCGGTTTCTTACTGAATCAAACCTAGAAACTGACCATCCACCTAACCTAACTAAGAGTGAAAACGGTCTCTGGTTGCACAATGACAAAATCTATGTGCCCAGCCCCCTCAGAAAAGAAGTCCTCCAACGCTGCCATTCTAGTCGCCTAGCAGGCCATTTCGGCTATGTCAAAACGCTCAACTTACTCACCCGACAGTTTTGGTGGCCAAAAATCAAAAAAGACGTCTCCGAATTCGTTCTCGCCTGCCCCACTTGCCTCATGGCAAAACGAAGGGGGGGTAAACCCCCCGGCCACCTAGTCCCCCTCCCCACGGCCAACCGGCCTTGGTCAGTAGTCTCCATGGATTTCATTGTTGAGCTTCCTCCCTCACAGGGAAAAACTGTCATTCTCGTTGTAGTCGACACTTTTTCTAAACAAGCCCACTTCATCCCCTGTAAGCAACTCCCCACAGCAAAAAAGCTCGCTCAGCTCTTTTTCACTCACATTGTACGCCTACACTCGTTCCCCGACAAGGTCATTAGTGACCGCGGAACGCAGTTTGTTGCCAACTTCTGGCGGGAGTTCTGCAAACTTGCTGGCATTGAACAGGGTCTCAGCTCCGCCTATCACCCCCAGTCGGACGGACAGACTGAGAGGGTCAATGGCCTTCTGGAACAATATCTCCGATGTTTCATTAATTTCCAACAGTCCAACTGGGTGGACCTCCTCCCCTTCGCTGAATATGGCTATAACAACAGCCTCCACAGCTCTACCAAAACTTCTCCCTTCCAAATCATTAACGGCTACGAGGGCAAGCCGTTTCCCACGCTCGCCCTCCCCGCCAGCCCATCCGAGCCCACTTCTTGCCAACAATGGTGGGAGGGCCTTCGTGAAGGCTGGAAGGGTATTCAGGAAAATCTGGAGGAAGCGAAAAAAGCATACAAAAAGCAGTTCGACAAGAAACATTCCCCCGAGTGGGAATTGAGGGTGGGGGATACGGTCTTCTTATCTACAAAGAACCTCCCCCTCCCACAAACGTGCCGCAAGCTTGCTCTAAAGTTCCTGGGGCCCTTTAAAATCAAAAGGGTCATAAACAAGGTAACCGTAGAACTCGACCTGCCCAAGTCTCTAAGTAAGATCCATCCTGTTTTTCATTGCAGCCTTCTTCGGAAAGACCCTGGTGCTACGTCATTCCATCCCAGGGCCCCGCCGCCCCCTCCGACGACAGTGAGGGGTCAGAGTCACCATGAGGTCCAGGAAATTCTGGATTCCAGAGTAAAAAGGGGCCAGTTGTATTACTTGATCAGATGGAAACACTTCCCTCCGAGCTGTGACGAGTGGGTCAAGTCACAGGATGTATCCGCTCCGCAACTGCTGAAAAAGTTTCACCTACTGTACCCACACAAGCCCAAGTTGGTTCCCCGTGGGGGGGGCGCTTAGGGGGGGCAGTATGTCAGAACTTGTAACTACTGCTGAGGCTTCACTGTAATGTAACCAGTACCTGCTTTGTACTTTTAGTATTGCTCATGCTCAGATTGTAACTGAACCAAACTGACTCCATGTTGTAACCTCTTAATAACCCCGAGTGCCTATGTAGCAATTAACCTTGCCCTACTGGTATCCAAAATATTTAGGGCTGTAGATTGAATTATGGTGTGTCTCTGCACATTCTCACACTGGTGCCCTTTGAAGCCAAGCCGTGTGGCCTTCAGAACGAGGAGGCAACTTCCTTACTGATAGTGGATGGTGGGAAGACAGATGTGCTTGCAATGGTGTGAATTGTGGCTTTGTGATGTGTTTGCTTTAGTGTATAAAACTGTACTAGTGTTGGCCCTTGCCATCACTGTTATCTCGTCTCTTCCAGTACTTAGTTCTCTCTAATAAAATTCTAGCTTTGAAACCAAGTATGGGATCCATTTGAAGTTCTTAAGTTCTGACACACTCTGGGCCTCGCATCATTTCTGAACAACCAAATTCTTCTCTGAAATGGCAACAGTGACCTTGGGATCCTGCCTCTGGCTGCAGTAATGTCTGGTTTGACTCTAAGTCTCCTCCTTCTCTCCTGAAACTGATGGTGTTCTGTACGTCTATAGAAAACATAGTTCTTTAAGTTAGAAAGCCGCTATTCCTTGATTAGTCCAGTATTTGGGAAATTCATGTTTCAGACCTTAGTGTACAGCTTCAGTTGAACCATGAGAGCTTCTACCGTACACTTGAGCAGAAATAGGTACCACAAAGTGACAAGTCATCATAACAAATAAGGGAAGAGTGTGGTAAAGTTTTCTAAACTGCATTTTGCAGCTGCAGCAAGTTATAGTGGTGGTCACTGGCTTTGATGTTTACAAAGAAAAGATGGGCCAGGGCCAGCAACTGTTAGTCATGATAGCCAAGTGGCCCCTTTGTGTTTGTGTGCAGGAAATCCTTGAGGACATGGGGAAGAGGTCTTGCTTCCAGGGTGGAGCACGCTCTGCGTCATGCTTTGGAATGCTCTGGAGGGTTTTGTGGTCTTGCCATCTTTGCCATTACAGTTGCATAATCTCTCACTCTTTTTCCAGGCTCAGCCGCCAGAGGAGAGCACATCTGCTCCAACTCCTGAGGAAAGGCAAGGTAAAGAGGAACTTCTCTAATGAAGCATGGTGGCGGGGGTGGGGGGGGGGGCGTATGGAGGAGGCTGGCATTGCTCCAGTTCTGAAGTATCTGTCTGGCATCTGAATGCCTGAGCAACAATAGACCAAGCCTCTAGGGACTGCATTTGCAACAGAGAACAAATCAGCTTGATAAGCTCACTGAATGGTATTTGATTAAGGCAATGCCTGGTTTTGTAAATGCCATTGCTATCTTGAAGGAAGCAAGGGACGTCAGAAGCCCTTAGAGAGCTGAGTACAGGTGGGCAGCTTCGCATGCACCGGAGGCATCCCAGACCATGCTGCCCCAAAATGGAATGGCCGAATCCTGATCAGACACTCCCGTTCAATGCGCCTGTATATTGCACGAGGGGCAATTTGGCAAAGGCTTGTTGCGTGCCATCCCCTTAATGCTGTTTGTTTGTTTGTTTTTCCCTTACGTTTTTATTAGCCATGCACACATGCGCTCTGGGCAATGATGTTATTTTTTAAAAAAAAAGAATTCTGGTGAGCACCTAGAGTGGATTGGCGGGTTCACACTGCCAGTCCACCTCACTTGTGTGCTCCTGTGTTCAGACGCTTGGAAAGACCAATGGTGGTTGGCAGAAGAATTAGCCATCACTTCCCAAGTGTCTCAGAGACATCGGAGGCTGGGCTGAGTGCGAGAGCAGGACGAGCAGCAGCTGTGCCATCTGACCTGGCTTTTTTAGTCCACCTGGGGGCCATGCCTATGTTGGCTCAAAGGGGCTGTCTGAATTCGGCCTAAGAGATGGGCTACGTTTCATTTCATTTATTTATTTATAGTCCACCTTTCTCATGTAATTGTAATGGCCAATGGCTACTACATTGCCAATAACTAATTCATGATTAGGAGTTTAGAACTCTGGAACCACCAGAAAGAAACATTAAGTGACATCCGAGGATCCTTCTCACAATACGCTGCCTACAGCAGTACAAGCCACAAGTCCCAGCCATTTCTCCAAGTCAGTTTGTGAGCCATTTTAGTGTAATTACTTTATTTATAATCCACCTTTCTCACTAAGATTCCAAGTGGGTTGCCTGGTGAAACAGTGTGTGGTCAAATACCATGAGAGATCTTGTAAGCAACACAAACAGACTACCAGTGCAAAGAAGCATGACTGGTCCAGTGATGCCGAAAATGGACTCTCACCTCTGCTTTGATAATGAGGTGGTCTCAGTGTGGTGGGAAGTGCTGTCAAGTGACCCCTCAGGGGGTGTTCAAGGCAAGAGGCATTCAGAGGGGACTGGCCATTGCCTGCCTCTGCACAGCAACCCTGGGCTTCAAAATACTCAGCAGGGCCAACCCTGCTTAGCTCCCAAGATCTGATGAGATGGGGCTAGCCAAGAGAGCCAGTTTGGTGTAGTGGTTAAGTGCACGGACTCTTATCTGGGAGAACTGGGTCTGATTCCCCACTCCTCCACTTGCACCTGCTGGAATGGCCTTGGGTCAGCCATAGCTCTGGCAGAGGTTGTCCTTGAAAGGGCAATTGCTGGGAGAGAGATAAAGGAGATTGCGAGCTGCTCTGAGACTCTGTCCTTGAGAGGACAGCGGGCGGCTGTGAGAGCTCTCTCAGATCCACCCACCTCACAGGGTGTCTGTTGTGGGGGAAGAAGATAAAGGAGATTGTGAGCCGCTCTGAGACTCTGTCTTTGAAAGGGCAGCTGCTGTGAGAGCCCTCTCAGCCCCATCCACCTCACTGGGTGTCTTTTCTGGGGGGAGAGAGTATAGGAAATTGAGCCGCTCTGAGTCTCTGATTCAGAGAGAAGGGCGGGGTATAAATCTGCATTCTTCTTCTTCAGGTGGTCTTAGGTAGGAGCCAAAATGGACAAGGTCATCTCTCGTGGTATTTTCTTAGCATGCAAAGGAACCATGGGCTGCCTCTCTGTGTGTCCGAACTGGGTTGGCAAAGAAGCAGAGGGGGTGCTTAACCCTTTCCCCATCCAGCTTGACTAACCTCCCCCTCCCTAGCTGCTGCTATTCCAGCAGTGGAAAAGATCCACCACTTTCCCAGTCCCCTTCCTTATAGGGTTGCTAACCTCCTGGTGGAGCCTGCAGACCTCCTGGGATTAGAACTGGCCTCCTGGCAACGGAGGTTGTACCCCCTGGAGAAAGTGTCTGCTGTGGCCCCCTCCTCAAGGCTCTCTGGCCTGGGGCTCCACTGAGCTCCCTCCGCAGGCTCCACCTCCACAATCTCCTCTGGGAGTTTCCCAACCCTGAGTTGGCAACCCTTGTCCCTCCGCATCAACAGGAGTGCACTTTTTAAGAAAAACCACAGGTGATATACTCCAAAATATACAGCATTTTTATTGCAACTCAAAGATTTGGATATATATTTCTGGGTCTGAAAATCTATATAAAAGTTCCAGTTGGCATTCTACACAAAACTGGTGACCTTCCTGACTCTTTCTGTTTATTTTCCCCATTTTGTTATTCCTGAAGTCAGTCTGTCCCAGTTACATTGTTGGAGGGAAAGAAAACTAGGGAAATGTCTTGGTCTGCTCAGACCTCTTAGATGCCAAACTAAAGGTTCAAGAAGACTGTTCTTTGTTGTACCAGAGCTTGGCGGCTGCACTGCTCTGCGATTTGTGAACTCACACAGACCCAGTTACCAGGGCAGAATGTCTTTCCTTTGGCAGTACAGTGGCTTCCACTGACTCCTGTCCTTCATATACATACAGACGAGCATGTGCAAAGTGAAGGAGAAAGAGGGATGGATCGTGGCCAGCTGACATACTTTCCTGCCTTGCATGAAAGTTATTCAGATTTTCCGGAGGTGTGCGGGGAAAGAAGAATCATCTTGCAAGAGTTTGCAGAGAATGAAAAGGTACAATAAATTCACACGGGGGGGGGGGGGGGGAGAGGACTTCATAGGTATCATGGAGCAGGGGAGGAGAGGCCATTTAACTTAAAGGGAAATTTCCCAGTGGGCTGTTGCCCTAGAGGGCCCTGTGTGCTTAGCAGCAAGAAGAACCAACTCCAGAATCATTTGCCTGTGCCATGGAGGCCACTTGGATCAGCTCCTGCAATGGCCATGGTGATCCAGTCGCCAGCACCGGCACACGGACACATGAAGCTGCCTAACTAGGCCTTTGGGTCATCCAGGTCAGTCTTGTCTACTCAGACTCCAGGGTCTCAGGCTGCCTTTAACTGGAGTTGAACTTGGGACCTTCGACCTGCCAAGCAGAAGCTCTGCCACTGAGCCACGGCCCCTCCCAACTGTGGGAGAAAGCAATGAATGAACCAATGGCCATCGTTGGTGCCGCCCAGCAGACACAGCTTGGGAGGCAAGGTGGCCAATCAGCTTGGTTTTCTCTAGTATCCTTTTAACTTTCCAGTCCACTCTTGTCATTGCTATAAAGTCCCATAAATTGGGGTGGGGGAAGAACTGCTAATCTGAAGCAGAGAATTGTCACAGGAACACTCTTCAGATTATATTGAGGCCTCATCGAGATGACTAGATGCACGTGATAAAACTAGTCCTGGAATTCAGACTGTGGGCAGAGATGATATGATTGCATGCTTCCTTCTATGAAAAACTCTTTGTTAGTTTTCTGTGGAACAAAGTAGGAGTCAAGTCGCACCTTTAAGACCAAACAAATTTTATTCATAATGTCAGCTTTCATGTGCTCTAAGCACACGTCATCAGACGAGGAATCAGGTACAGTGAGCAGAGCTACATATAGCTGGCGAGCAGTGGTTTAGAATGCAAAATGGTGCAAATTTAAGATCCAATGACAAAATAGTAAAATTAGCACTATAGTAAAATTAACAAATTGAGCAAACCTTTGATCTGGGTATCATGAGTGTGAGAAACCAATAATACAGTAACATGTCAAAATGTGAGAATGTCTGCTAATCACTCTGTTGTTATAAACAAGCCTGCATCAAAAAGAGGGCATTTCTTTCTGTCGTTTTCCCCATCCAACTAATTTACCTTTTAATATGTAACATACATATAGTTTGCCACAGAAGAAAGATACATTAAAATGCAGTGGAAGATGGGTTTAGTATATGTAATGAAATAAAGAGCCAATATGAGTGTGTCAATGCAGCTAAAAGAGAAATACATTGGATAGTGATGTTCTTGTCCACCTAGTTTACTTTTTAGCATGTAAACATAATTCTAGTTTGCCATTAGAAAAAAAAAACAGCTGCCCATCTTGTTCTACTTTCTGTGATTGTGAAAACATGGGGGCACTAGGCATTGGTCAGTGTGGACGAGGCCTGTCCAGGGTTGCCAGCCTGAAGCTGCAATGAGCAGGAGAGCTTTTGGGACAAGGACTTACCTTCCAGGTGTCCCCAGCATTGTGACATCAATGCATCAGGGCAACACTCTGGCATTTGACCATGTGGTTTGGAGTCTGGAGCCCCAAAGGAGGGGAAACAGCTTGAAGGAGAAGTGGTGGTACAGTCATAGAGTTGCCAAACTCCAAGTGGAGTCAGTGAGTTAGACCAGTGCCTAGAGTGCCATCTTGCCACAGGGGTGGACTTTTGCATGCACACAAAAGCCCCGCCTTTAGGCATTCTGTGCCGGGGCTGTCTCCACCACTCTGGGAGCAGAAGGGTTAAAGAGGCCATGGTGCAGGAGGAGGTGGGGGTGAGGTGTCCTGGCAGCCTCCCAATTGGCTTACACCTCCCCCAGCCCCATTGGCACAGCCAGGGCTCACAGCCAATCAGGAGTGGCACCTCATGTACCCAGCACTCAAAGCTGCTTCCACACACACGGAATAATGCACTGTCGGTGCGCTTCGGTGAGCAAAGTGTATTTTTACTTTTTGCACTGGAAAATCCAGTTGCAAACAAACACTAAAGTGCATTGAAAGTGCATTATTTCAGCGTGTGAAATACTGACAATCTTGTGGGTTTCTAAGGCGCTACAGGACTTGACTCTAGCTGTTCTACTGCTGACCTGAAACTGTCTATACCTCACTTAATTGTCTGATCCCTTTTAAAAGCCATACAAAGGTACTTTGACCCCAGTGGAACTCTCAAGGGCTCAGACAGTGTTCACTTGGGGAGATATTTGAGTCCCTCTGGAGGCGGCACAGCCAGGCTTGCATTTGGAGGAAGAGAACCCAGCTGGGAGAAAGCAGGTTGGAGGAGAAGGTGATGTTTGCAGCCTTTTGACAAAAGGGCAGTAGTAGGCTCAGGTGGTCTCACTTGAGAAAAAGGCCTGGCCCAAACCACAACAAACTCTCTGCTTCTCCAGTTAAAATTAACTCTGTATAACTGCACAGTCAGGGCTCCTTGGTGATCCCAGTACGGTGTGCTCTTATTACAGTGTTAGATTCCTTGTAGAGCGAGACAACTCAATTAAGTGGTTCCCCGTAGAAGAGGAAGGCCAAAGCCTCAACAAGGCGGCTTGACACACATCATCTCCCTGCCCACATGTTCCAGCATCCTCCTCTCTCCACAGGAAGCTGTCGGAAGTGCCAGCCATGCTCTGTGAGCAGCGGCAGCTAAGTGGAGGCCGGCTTTTGTTAAAGCAGCAGGGGGGCCACATTAGCTGCTGCATGCTTAGTTAGTAGGTGATGATTCCATTAGTCTGCTAACTGGGGAGCTGGAACAAGCTCTCCTCGGGCAGACATAGCTGTCGTCCTGCTGTTAGATAGCCTCAGTCACTGCAGAAGAAGTATGTTGTCATTTTTGAAAGTCTGATTTTCAGAATCTACCATATGCTACAGCACCAACCCCAAATCAGACTTTTCCCTGCAGCCGCTGTGGCCGGACCTGCCTGTCCCACATTGGTCTTGTCAGCCACCCTTCTTAAATCTTCGTTCGCGAAGCCAAGCCGAGAGAGAGAGAGAGAGAGAGAGAGACCATATGTATGTGCATGCTTTGCACATTTCAGCTTTTCAGAGGCATGGAAACTCTGGTAAGGTCAGTTCTGTCTCAGAGGCTGGCAACTGCTTCCTGCCCCAGCCCATGTCCCCCTAGCCCAGTGGGCAATGCTGAGTGTCCACCTATGAGACTGGGCCTCAGAGAGGGTTGCCCATCTCCAGGTGGGGCCTGGAGTCCTCCTGGAATTACAGCTGATCTATGAAAGGTTCAAGGCAGGAGGAAAAGAGGAAGACCCAACGTGAGATGGATGGACTCCACCAAGGAAGCCGTGGGAAGCAAGGCTGTCGATGATAGGACATCTTGGAGGTCATTAATTCATCAAGTTGCATAAGTCCGAAGTGATTTGACGGTACATCACACACACACAAAATGCATTAATAGTTCCAAGGATATGTTGAAAACATCTGCTACATTGTCTGATTCAGAGGGAAAAAAGAGCTAAACCCCCATGTTACCTCCATCCTGGTGACATCTGAAGTATGATCTCACCTGCCAAAACGAGTCTCCCCCATCCTATAATGATGCATTGGATTTTCCCTATCTAAATGCAGAACTGTGCATTTATCCCTGTTAAAATTCATTTTATTGGTTTTAGCCCAGTTTTCCAGTCTATCAAGATTATCCTGGATCCTGTTTCTGTCCTCTACTGTATTTGCAACACCTCCCAATTTAGTATCATATGCAAGTTTACAGGGTCAATATGTATTCAAGTCAGGACTGGGTCGCTCAGTATTCTCCATGACTGTGCCGTGGATGGGATGAGGCCACAGATGGTCACAGGCCCTCCTCACAAGAGGCAATCCTGGGCTTTGTCCTCCCAGGTACTGCTCAAGACCTGATGAGAGATGTAGTCATGAAAACACCAGTTGGGAACAGTGATCGGAATGCTATTAAGTTTAGAATTTTATATAAATAGAGGGTTGCCCCAAAACACCAACCCTGGGCAACGTCCCTCAAATGAGGGGGCTTGTGAAGAAGAAACTGAAAGGAAAGGTAAGGCGGGTCAAATCCCTTTGGGAAGCTTGGAGACTATGGGTGATTCGGCACTAACCTTGCTCTGTGCCAGGCTTCTGTTTCTTTCTGTAGCAAGCTAGTGATTTTGCACCAGCTGCTCCACACCGCCATTTTGCACAGGGAAAACCCGTGATTTGCCGTGCCGCAGCATAAACCTTAGGAATCACATACACGTTGTGTGACTCTTGAAGTCCCTGCCTCCCTGGCTTGGAGAAGACATTTCTCTCTTTAAACCACTTCTCCAAGCCAAACATCTGACATTTATTCTATGTGGCTCTTGCATTATGCAAGTTTGCCCACCCCTGAGCTAGTCCAAGTGAAATAAAATGCAAGCCTGTGACCAAGCAGCCAGGGCTGGTGCTACCATTAGGCCAACTAATGGTTTTTCATTGCTAGTTTTCAATTGTTCATTGTTACTTATTTAAGCTTGTTGTAATCTGCCCTGAGCCCATCTGTGGGATTCAGCAGAATAGAAATTATCACAAACGAACTAGGTGGCTGCCTATAGCACAGAAGAGGGTGCAGAATTGACAATCGGCATTAGGGTGCGAAATCTGTTACACATCAAGTGTAAATTTTCTAGTAAAAAAGGAGGAAGTTGAGGTAAAGAGTGGGAAGCCTGTCATAAATTTTCCAAGGCTGAATTCTCTATGCATTTGGCTAGAGCAGAATTAGCATTAGATTGAGGAGTGAAGGGATAATACAACAGATGCTGTAGCAGGCTCAGAAGTAAAGAAAAAGACAGACGAACAGGACAGTGGTCTGGACTGAACTGAACTGATATTTTATTTCCTTTCAACCAGAGAACAGAGAAGTTAAGTTGGGGATCAGTCCAACTGCAATTGCTTGTTTAATCTACATAAATATCTTGTGTGATTTTAAAAATTATTTACGCAGAGAATGTTGACAACGAAATGATTTCACTTTAATTCATTTGCTGCATCTCAAGCAACACATCTTGCCCCTGGAAATGCCTTTGGAGGCAATTATGCAATTGTTTAATGTCACCTTCATATCACCAAATAATCATTCCCAGAAGCAGTGAACTGGGGCAGCTGTTTTGCTCTGACAAAAGGCAGCCTTCGTTAATCTGTGCTAATTTCAGGTTTTGGATTGCTTCATTAAGCAACAACATCCCCAGCGAGCATACCTGGATAACACTCTCTCCTTTATGTCAGGGCCGTCTCTTATCGGAATCACTGACGGGAACGAAAGGCTGAGCTTTGTGGCTTTATTTACTTTTGTGTGTGTGTTCATTGATGGGAGGGCTTTGCTTTAAACTGAGCTGATTCATGGGCAGCAAATACACAGGACTGCAGTCCTGTGTAGGCACATTGATGAACATGGGTTATCGAGGAAGACTCAGCATGGGTTCTGCAAGGGAAGATCTTGCCTCACTAACCTGTTACATTTCTTTGAGGAGGTGAACAAACGTAGACATATGAGACCCGATAGATATTGTTTACCTTGACTTCCAGAAAGCTTTTGATAAAGTTCCTCATCAAAGGCTCCTTAGAAAGCTTGAGAGTCATGGAGTAAAAGGACAGGTCCTCTTGTGGATCAAAAACTGGCTGAGTAATAGGAAGCAGAGAGTGAGTATAAATGGGCAGTCTTCGCAGTGGAGGACGGTAAGCAGTGGGGTGCCACAGGGCTCGGTACTGGGTCCCGTGCTCTTTAACTTGTTCATAAATGATTTGGAGTTGGGAGTGAGCAGTGAAGTGGCCAAGTTTGTAGATGACACTAAATTGTTCAGGGTGGTGAGAACCAGAGAGGATTGTGAGGAACTCCAAAGGGATCTGTTGAGGCTGGGTGAGTGGGCGTCAACGTGGCAGATGTGGTTCAGTGTGGCCAAGTGCAAAGTAATGCACATTGGGGCCAAGAATCCCAGCTACAAATACAAGTTGATGGGGTGTGAACTGGCGGAGACTGACCAAGAGAGAGTCATGGTAGATAACTCACTGAAAATGTCAAGACAGTGTGCGTTTGCAATAAAAAAGGCCAACGCCATACTGGGAATTATTAGGAAGGGAATTGAAAACAAATCAGCCAGTATCATAATGCCCCTGTATAAATTGATGGTGCAGTCTCATTTGGAGTACTGTGTGCAGTTCTGGTCGCCGCACCTCAAAAAGGATATTATAGCATTGGAGAAAGTCCAGAGAAGGGCAACTAGAATGATTAAAGGGCTGGAGCACTTTCCCTATGAAGAAAGGTTGAAACGCTTGGGACTCTTTAGCTTGGAGAAACGTCAACTGCGGGGTGACATGATAAAGGTTTACAAGATAATGCATGGGATGGAGAAAGTAGAGAAAGAAGTATTTTTCTCCCTTTCTCACAATACAAGAACTCGTGGGCATTCGATGAAATTGTTGAGCAGACAGGTTAAAACGGATAAAAGGAAGTACTTCTTCACCCAAAGGGTGATTAACATGTGGAATTCACTGCCACAGGAGGTGGTGGCGGCCACAAGTATAGCCACCTTCAAGAGGGGTTTAGATCAGTGGCTATTAGCCACAGTGTGTGTGTATATATAAAAAATTTTGCCACTGTGTGACACAGAGTGTTGGACTGGATGGGCCGTTGGCCTGATCCAACATGGCTTCTCTTATGTTCTTATGTTCTCCCAAGGCAGAAGTTTGTGCCTTGGATGGCACTTGCAAACAGCTGTTAAACCTTTGGCCTTTGACCTTTTCTCCATGAGTTATTTGCCTGGAGTTTGATGCTGTTGGGAAGAGGGTTTTCACTGCAGCCTTGTGGGATGTTTATGCACCTGGGGGTTCTCCAGGTTTTACCAGATTTGCCATGCTTGCCACTTACCCAGTTTTGGCAGCTGTTCTCCGATTGTAACAGTGGCCCTTCCTCTGCTTTCTTCTAAAAAGTGAGCAATGAGTTAGTATGCAGAGTCATGGAAATGTTTTTTAGCAGATTAAAAGAATCACAAATTGGGGTCTGATGTTTGTTAGTGTTAACTGGGCTGAAACAACAAAGGGTAATATAAAGCAGATTAATGTGCATGTACTAAACCCATTAAGTAACCTGGGTATGAAGTACAATAAATGAGAGTCTGTTGTAATGCTTGGGTTAAAATGGGGGCATAGGTTTCTCAGAGGTTTGATTTAAACATGTCACACACATATAAACATAATTCTTGTTTGCCATTAGAAAAAAGAATACATTAAAATATAGTGGAAGATGAGTTAGTATATCTCCAAGTTATGGGTTTCTAACTCACTGCCCACTTTCTCTATATTTAGGGCTGCTTGCCATTCCATACTATTGTCTGACAAAGTGTGCTTAGAGCACACGAAAGCTTACATTCTGAATAAAACTTTGTTAGTCTTAAAGGTGAAACTTGACTCCTGCTTTGTTCTACTGCTTCAGACAAACATGGATCTTTCTACAAAGTGAGGTGGAGGAAACAGCTTTGTTTGGGGGGAGACGGGGTGTGTGTGTAAAGGGGTTATGGGGAGGCAATCATTGGTGATGGAGAGGAAAGTCCTGGAAGTGACATCAGCCTTCTCTAGGAATCACCAGAAGCTCTTTCATTTTACCATAGAGTTTCCAGCAATTCTTAGAGAGGTGTGATATCACTTTCAGGTTTTTCTGGGATGGGGAATCCCCCACCCCCACAGAAGAAGTGGCAAGCCTATCTGAAACCAGTAGTTTAATGATGCTGCAGAGGAAATTGATCTAGTTTATACCGGGCAAGAAAAGCCTTCAGCCCTCTGTTGTTCTGGACGGAAAAACAGGAGATGTACAACAGTATCCCTGTTTTTATATTTGAGAAATGATGGAGAATATGCAGAAAGAAGTTCACAGCTCTGTAGGTGACATGCTTTCTCCCCCCCCCCCCCCCCGCCTCCATTTAGGTTACAGGCAGAGAATCAGTGGTGGTTGTTCAGGAGCACGTGGCACTGGAAGGAGTGCTTCTCTTTGGTCAAAAGCATTTTTACATCTGCGAACACTTCACTTTGTCTCACATGCAGGAGGTTTACTGCACAAAGCACTGCTCATCCAGGTGAGTGATGCCTGTTGAACAGCTCTTGGGAGGGCTACCAGTGCAGGGGGCTTGGGGCGGTGCCTCAGAAAAATGGTGATTCGGGAAAGGAGGTTCAGTAAGGGGTGATGCTGTTCTCAGACTTCAGTATGCCATTGTCTGCCCTCTGAAATGGCCTTTTCCTCTGGGGGAATTGATCTCTGCAGTCTGGAAATAAGGTGTAAATAAGGTTGGCTAGCCTAACTCTCAGCTGTGTGTGGCCTTTCCACAGGGCCTGGGCATAAAATGGAGGCTGCCTTCCTCAGTGCTGTGAGGACTCCTCTCTTTGCCTTTGGGTGGCTCTCAGTCCCCCACGCAGACACATGGAGGACTGGCCGCACACAAACCGGAGAAAGACTTATCTGGTGGGAGATTATATGGGAGAGGTTAAAAAAGGTTAAAAGTGTAAGGCAGGACTGACTCCTGTGGGAGTGATTTGTTGGAGGGACAACATTCTGCCCACTCTCGGCACCATGAGGCAAATGGCCCTCTTGCCATCTGCTTCCATTCTTAGCTAGTAAGTTAGTACTCTATCCTGTCTGCTCTTTCCTATCTAAAGTGTACTTCTCAAATAAAGAGAGGAGTAAAGTGGCTCTTTGTAGCACTGGCAAAGCCAGTTTGGTGTAGTGGTTGTGCACAGACTCTTATCTGGGAGAACCGGGTTTGACTCCCCACTCTTTCTACATGCACCTGCTGATGTGACCAAGGGTCAGTCATAACTCTCTCAGAGCTGTTCAGCTCAAGAGAAGTTTCCGTCAGAGGTCTCTCAGCTCCACCTACCTCACAGGGTGTCTGTTGTGGGGAGGGGGAGATTGTAAACCACTCTGAGACTCCCATGGGTGGGCTTTTATTTTTTTCTTATTCTTCTCCTCCTCCTCCTCCTTTCCACTTAATGAATCGCCCTATCCTGGCTGATGCCGGGCTCTGGGTAATGTACAACAAAAAGATAAAAATACATATATTGAAAAGATACATGTCCATAGCAAGACATTCTTTGTTAGAACTGACCTCATAGGGTTAGACCAGTCACTTATACTCTAGGTATGACAGTTAATAACATCAGCAACAGGAGGCACTCAAAAGCATTTGAATTATTATGCTCTCAGTTCCCCCCCCCCCAGTCACTCAGTGTCTTTCTGTGAGAATAACACTTCAGGCCATTCTTTCCAACAATTCTGGTAACCACGTGCATTTCACAGGTGAGCACATTCCAGTTCACTCTAAACTTACATGGGCCAATAATGAGCAGTGCAAAGCCAAGCAGAGCTATTCAGCAGAGGCATTATAAACAATACAATATGAAAGACACATATGAAAGACATATGTTATAAGAAACACAATCACAGTATTAATAATCAGCATTGGCAGTTGGCTGACATAAATTCAATTACATGAAATCTATGGCAAGAAGCCTCTTCTTGACATCCTAGAAGAATAATCAGACATGACTGACAAACAGCAGGATTTAGCATTCCCTGAAACTAAACTTTCCGTTTGGATTTTGGAATGACTTTCATGTTTTAATTGGTAACAAATCTCATTTTTGCTGTAAATAAAGTGTGTACAGATGGAAAATGCTCCCCATCTTCCAGTTCCAGGACTTATCAAAGGTGCATTTCTCATGTTGTTCCTTCTAGCATCAGTGATTCATTCATTTATACCTTGTGCCACAATGACCAGGCCACGGGGCAGTCGACCTGTTCCTCCTACTCATATGATGACATTAAAGAGATCCACCTGATGCGCTTCCTTCTTCAGGTAAGAATCTGCTGGCAGCAGCGAAATGGTCACCTTTGGATCCAGAGTCTGTGGCAGATGCTAGGGAAGGGCAGAAGGAGATGGAAGGGGGCTGTGGCATCTCCCCCCACATACCTTTTCTGGTGCTTACTGAGACCGTTTTCGCACTAGCGTTTAACCCGAGGTGGCATCCCATTTTTCTCCGGGGCATTTGCTGGATTTCGCACATGTTACTTTATAATAATAATAATAATAAATTTTATTTGTACCCCGCCCTCCCCTGCCGAAGCAGGCTCAGGGCGGCTAACAATACGGTGCCCCATGGTGCACCAACAATAAAACAGTTACATTGAAAACATTAAATTAAACATTAAATTAACCTTAAAAGCCTGAATTAAAACAATTAACTAAAACATATTATAACGCTATCCTTGACACTCTTCTAGTTGATGCTGATGGCGGATTTCCAGTTATTCATAAGCTAATTTAAAAAGGGTGGTCTTGCAGGCCCTGCGGAACTGATCAAGGTTCCGCAGGGCCCGCACCTCCTCTGGGAGTTGGTTCCAGAGATGTGGGGCTGCGGCCGAAAAGGCCCGAGAGCGAGTGTTCTGTAGTTTAATTTGTCTTGGCCCAGGGGTAGTCAGTCTGTTCTTTCCTACTGACCTCAGTGCTCTCTGGGGTTCATACGGGGAGAGACGGTCCTTCAGGTAGGCTGGTCCTCGGCCATATAGGGCTTTAAAGGTGATAACCAGCACTTTGTACTGGACCCGGTATACAATCGGTAACCAGTGCAGTTCGCGTAGCCCCGGCCGTACATGTTCCCATCTTGGGAGACCAAGCAACAGCCTGGCCGCCGCGTTCTGCACTAGCTGTAACTTCCGGGTCCGGCACAGAGGCAGCCCCATGTAGAGGGCGTTACAGTAGTCCAATCGTGAGGTGACCGTCGCATGGATCACCGTTGCTAGGTCCCGACGCTCCAGGAAAGGAGCCAACTGCTTTGCCCGCCTCAGATGGAAGAAAGCTGACTTGGCAGTGGCTGTTATCTGGGCCTCCATTGATAATGAAGGCTCCAGTAAGACACCCAGACTCTTCACCTGCTGCGCCGCCTTTAGCTGCACACCATCGAAGGTCGGGAGGGATATTCCCCCCCCTGGAGCGCCGCGACCCACACAGAGAACCTCTG
Organism: Heteronotia binoei; assembly: GCF_032191835.1. NCBI lineage: Eukaryota > Metazoa > Chordata > Lepidosauria > Squamata > Gekkonidae > Heteronotia > Heteronotia binoei. The sequence goes on along the minus strand of NC_083228.1, from coordinate 2,742,192 downwards.
TCTTTGCCGGATTCAGCTTCAGCCCACTCAGTCTAAGCCACGTTGCAATAGCCTGTAACGCCCGATCCAGGTCTTCCGGGGGGGAGGCGGGCCGGCCGTCCATTAGCAGATAGAGCTGGGTGTCATCTGCATATTGGTGGCAGCCCAGCCCAAACCTCCTGGCAATCTGGGCAAGGGGGCGCATATAGATGTTAAATAACATCGGGGAGAGGACTGCTCCCTGAGGCACCCCACAATCTAGTGTGCGCCTCTGGGATCGTTCACCCCCGATCGCCACCCTTTGTCCCCGACCCATGAGGAAAGAGGAGAGCCATTGTAAAGCAGACCCCTTAACCCCAATGTCGGCGAGGCGGTGGATCAGTAGCCGATGGTCGACCGTATCAAATGCAGCCGACAGATCTAATAACATCAGCACTGCTACACCGCCTCGATCCAGTTGCCGTTGGAGGTCATCTGCCAAGGCGACCAAGACCGTCTCCGTCCCGTGGCCCGGTCGGAAGCCAGACTGGCACGGGTCTAGGACAGAAGCGTCATCTAGAAATCTCTGTAGCTGCAACGCCACTGCCCTCTCGATGATTTTACCTAAAAATGGTAAATTAGACACCGGTCGATAGTTCGCCAATTCGGCCGGGTCTGCTGTTGATTTTTTCAAGAGGGGGCGGACCAAGGCCTCTTTCAGAGGCGTTGGAAAACGCCCCTCTAGGAGGGATCTATTTATGATGTCCCGTAAAGGACATCTAAGCTCCCTCTGGCAAGATTTAATCAGCCAAGAGGGGCAAGGGTCCAGATCGCATGTTGTTGGGCGAGCAGCGGAGAGAATTCCATCAACTTCTTCCAGGCTGAGTGGGTCGAAGTGGTCCAGCAGTAAATCTGAAGACAGGCGCGGAGCCTCAGTCTGACTTACTGTATCTAATGTGATAGGTAGGTCTTGGCGGAGTGATGAGATTTTATCTGCAAAATATTTCGCAAATGCCTCACAGCCTATTTCCAATTCTCTAACGTTTGGTTTGCCTTGTGGCAGTGTTATAAGATCTCCAATTACCCTAAACAATTGTGTTGGGCGCGAATTTGCAGATGCAATCTTGGCTGCAAAGTATTGTTTCTTTGCAGTCTTGACTGCCATCTCATATGACTTCATAAACGTTCTATAGGATGTTCTCGTCACTTCGTCCCGAGTATGCCTCCACCGCCTCTCTAGCCGTCTGAGCCCTTGCTTCAGCTGGCGTAGCTCCAAGGTATACCATGGAGCCAGCTTCATACGAGGGCGCAGAGGGCGCCGGGGTGCGATTTCGTCGATGGCCCTGGATAGCTGATCTTGCCAGACTTCCACCAGGTCATTGAGGGAATCGCCAGTGGGCCAGGGATCCCTCAGGGCTATTTGGAACCGTTCCGGGTCCATCAGGCCCCGAGGGCGAGCCAAAATAGGCTCTCCGCCCATACAGGGTTGGGGCGGCATCTCCATACGGGCCTTAAGGGCTAGGTGATCCGACCATGGGACCGCTTCATCTGCGATATCGTCCACCAAAATCCCAGACGCAAAGATCAAGTCTAGTGTGTGTCCGGCCTGATGCGTGGGTGTTGTGACAAATTGAGAGAGATCCTTCTGATCCGTGGCTTAACCATTTCCACCGCGCGGTATCTGGATGCTCATTTTTGCGGAGTTTCCAAAAACCTGCGAATCCAATCCGCAGAACTTGCAGTGGGAAAATCATCCCATTTCGCAGCGACTGCTTTTGGGGGCGTTACCCTCCCACTGCCTCCCCCTTTGACGTCACATGCAAATCATCAGCCGACATGTGCCTGTCCTTTTACTTGATTGCGTTACAACGATATTTCAAAGCAGCGGAATTCCGCCATCCATTTTCTCATACATAAGGGCTGATCTACATGGGCAGCCGTGTTGATCTGAAGCAATAGAACCAGGCGATAGACGTTAGCACCTTTAATCACGGATGCCATTCTTATGCTGGCAGCCTTGCTTGGGGGGGGGGGGGAGAATCTCACCCGCTCTCTCCCACATCAGCCGTAGAACTGAGCAGTGTGTTCACATAATGTCAAGTCGGCTGATTCAATAACGAGACCTTTTTGATAAAAAGTTTCTAGTTTATTGATATCATTGTTCTCGACTACTCAGAGAGATTGGAAGACTGAAAACCATACAGTAAAGGTTAATCATATAAGGTATACTTCAAAGGGATTCTTTAGGGAGGGGCACGATGCAGGGCACATTCACACATTGATGTTACAAATTCGTTCTCAGGCCCATCATGGCCTTGGGGCGAATACTCCCCCGGTACTCAGCCTGAGAAGGCACAATAATCTCTTTCACATATTCCCATTTCAAAGCAAAGCTACACAACAAAGGAAGGGAGAGTGAGAGCTAGCAGCATTGGTGTACAGTGTGGCTTTACCCAGAATGCTTCCCCTAAACCAAAGATGGAATACAGACTTGACCAGAGTTGAAGCAGACTTGACACATAAGACTTCCGACATGTGCCCACCCTTTAAAAAACATTTTATTTGATTACATTACTATGATATTTCACAGTGGTGAAATTCTGCCATCCATTAAATGCAACAAGTCATCATACATAAGGGTTGATCCAGGTGGGCAGCCGTGTTGGTCTGAAGCAATAGAACAAAGCGCTAGACGACTGCCCCTTTAAGACCAACTCATTCAGAATGGAAGCTTTCGTATGCTTTTAAGCAGACTGAGTTGCCTTGCAGTGTGTAGGCAAAAAAACAGCACCTCCATCATGGAATGAAGGCCTCAAAATTCTCCATTATGAATGCGGATATCGCAATAGAAATGGCTGTGGGGGAGTGGGTGGGTTTGTCTTTCAAAAACCCGGCACAGGATGCTAGAGCCAATAGTAAAGCTCAAACATCACACGTGATGCAGTTAGCCCACGAAAAAAGGGGGGAGGGACCCCATTCACGTTACTTTTGTTATGTTGTTATGCAATAACGCAACCACGCATGCTCTTTAAAAAAAGGGGGGGGGCTCAAATTTGATTGACATGACTTTGATGCCAATCCAGTGCTAATGCAAAAACAGTTTGCCGTGGGGCTGCCCGCAAAGCGACCTCGTAAAAGAGACCCTGGTGCGAAATCCACGAAAATGATCGGGAAAGAATCGCTCTGCAGATAAACGGTAGCAAACACGAAATGCAAAATGGGTCTGAGTGTTTTGAGAAAGCGGGTGGGGCTCCTGCCCAGCAATGCTTCTCATTGGCCACTGGAGATCTGATTGGCTGTGCAGATTAAAATAGCATTGTTTCTAGTGGCAGCTGCCCCTACACTGTTAGTTTGGTTCCCTCTCACTCATCTTTCCCAATGTGCTTTTAAAAATTAACCCTCTTGTCTCCTGCCCTTGGACTTTCCTGTATGTGTATGTGTGGGGGGCGGGGGGAGGTCTTTGCCTCACATGGTAGCCATTCCACCCAACTTGGTGGAACTCTCTGCCAGAAGATAACAGGGGCTGTGAGATCTTTTACAATTCTGCAGGGCCTGCAAAGTGGAGATGCTCTGCCAGGCTGTTGTTTGAGGACAGCCACGCCTGCCGGACTGGCACCCCGTCCCCACCTCTACTTAAGGGGGGAACTGCTCCCAATGCCTGGAAAACAGAACTACAGCACACTATATAGTATTTTCATTGGGTTGCGACTGTTTTAAATTACTGGGTTTGTTGATTTTGTGTGTACCTTTTGTTGTATGTTGCCTAGAGCCCAACATTGGCCGGGATGAGGCGATTCATAAATTTAATGTGTTGTTGTTGTTATGTGGCTGTGCCCCCCACCCTGCATCAGAATTCCAGAGGTGCCCACAGGCTCAACATTTTGGGGACCCCTGGCCTAAAATTGGGATATGTACATGGAATATGACTCCCCCTTGGGATGCAATTTTCCTCCCCACAGCTTAATAGGAATTGGCTGTGGCTCCACTTGGAGGCCGTCTCTATGAGGGGTTTTTCTGTTCTGGCCTCCCAGAGTCCAGGGCTCTGGAATTCTGCACTCAAACCCAGCATCAGTGGCAACAGAAACAAAATGGGCTGGACTTGCAGGGCTCAGTGGCAGGGAGGAGGAGGGCAGGGGGGAGCCCTGTGTAGCCATTCTACAGTTGGCAGGGGCCGAACAGCAGGGGGAGGCAATGCAGGCATTCCCTGACTTGTAGCTGAGAGTTGGTGCCAAATCACCTTCACCTTCCAGCTCTGACCCAGCAGTCGAAGGCCAGGGTCACCAGCAGCACCGCCAAAGAAGGCTGAGGACAGACTTACAGGCTAGGCATCCAAGTGCACGCCTTGTTGCTCAGCACCACGTACCTGCTAATACGGAAGATGAATCTCTGCAGGACTGGAGGAGACTAAAGTTGGTCCCCGGTTCCATATATGTTCCTTATCTGCAACTTATTCATGAATTCAACCAAAAACATCAAACCCCAAAATAAGGTCTGAACCATCATATATCATTCAGGGGACTCTCCTCCTTGAGGGGACACGCATGCTGTTTCTTGGTCCAAAGTGCAGGTCTTGTGCCCGCTGCTCCAAAGAGGGGTGCCCTCAAGGCAATCACACAGATGGACACTGGGGCCATGCAAAACAATTTTTGGACTGCCCTGAATGACACATTCCCACACTGCAGAGACTGTCCCCTGCAAGAGGACATACAGCGATCCCCTTACTATAAACCCGCCCCACCCATGATTGTGATTCTTCTCCTCTGCTGCCAACAGGAACAGCTCCCTGCCCTCCTCTAAGTGGCTCACAGTACTGAGTTTAAATTATGTCACCTTAAATTCCTGAGGCTGACAGAATATCTTTGGGATTTATTTTGGCCTCCTTCAAGGGCTACGAAAGACAAGTCGTCAGGATTGACACAGGGTAGGGAGTGTGACGGCTGCTGTCCTGGCAAAATCCTGGCCCCAGTCTGACTGGGAATATTTTGTAGATTGGGGTCCACAATGCGGTGCCCATTGGCACTCTGGCACCCACCAACGGCTTTCCTGGCCTCTACCAAGCATTTTTGGCAAGTGGGTGGAGCCAGGTGTGGCCTTTTCCCAGCCAGGCTTTGTAGCCGTCACTGGAGGTTTCATTGGCTGTATTGATCTTCTAAAATGTCACTTTGGCAGCAGCTGCCAGCTGAGGACAAGGATTCACTGGGTGACTGAAGGTAATCTGAGGCAGCCATTTTGTGGCTGGCTTCACCTCCTGTGGCCACTACAACAGCCAGTGTGGTCTAGTGGTTTATACAGTCTGACTAGTATCTGGGAGATCTGGGTTCGAATCCCCACTCATGCCATGGAAGCCCCATGCCAAGGAAGACCTTGGACTAATCATGCACTCTCAGCCCAACTTACTTCACAGGGTGGTTGTTGTGAGGATAAAATGGAGGAGAGGAGGATGGTGTAAGATGCTTTGCGACCTTACTGGGGAGAAAGGCAGGGTACAAATGAATTAAATAAATAGATCTTCCAGGTGCCACTGAACTTCCTGAGGAGATGGTAGAGTCTCTCCGTAAGACAGGACGATTCCACCGTCTCAGGGTCTTCTGTCCTCCAGCCTGGGAAAATCACCCCTTGAAGTAGCAGCACATGGATCTGACAGGGCCTGGTTGTGGCCCTCGTGGTTTTTGGTTGTTCCTTAGTAGGGATCCTCCTCATTTGATGCTGAACACCTGGAGGGGGTGTATGAAGAAATGTTCTGCTTTGTGGAGGGTATCAGGTTACTGGGTTTTGTTATTTTTAAAGTGTACAGTCTTTGAAGGAGCCTTTCTTAGTCCTTTAGAAGTTCACCATGATGTCGCTGGGTTTGTCCTAACAGGAGGTGGCCTTGGAAATCTTCTTCAGAAGTGGCTACTCTGTCTTCCTGGTATTCCACAACAGTGACCGGAAAAAAACCCTGAAAAGGTACCTTCCTTGAGAACATGGAAGCCCTGAAGGACCAAAAAGCCTTGTCCCAAGTCCTTCTCCAGGCACTCTTCCACACACACTTAGTTGCCATTTGCTTGGAAACTACGTTCCTTGCCCTTTTGTGGTGAGAGTTCTCTTACCCAGATATGAGGTAGAAAGAGGCAAATAGAACTGTCAAGTAATCATGAAAGTGAGAATGTAAGAAGAGCCCTGCTGGATGAGATCAGTGGTCCAACCAGTCCAGCATCCTGTTTTAACACAGGCCAACTAGAGAGGAGGCTGACTGAGAGGTGATATGATCACCATCTTCAAGTCCTTGAAGGGCTGTCATCTAGAGGATGGTGTGGAATTGTTTTCTGTGGCCCCAGAAGGTAGGACCAGAACCAACGGGCTGAAATTAAGACTGATTTCGCACACAGCTTACTCCGCGGTCACGTTCCTGTTCTCCGCACAGCGTCCGTCAGATTTCCCACTATCTGCGCCAGAGTTACAGGAAGTGCAGTGGCTTTTGTGTAGCAAATGTAAACTGGGTTTTAGCAGTTTACATTTGCTATGCAAAAGCCACGAGTGGCTTAGATAGTGGGAAATCTGACGGATGCTGCGCAGAGAACAGGAATGTGACCGCGTGGTAAGCTGTGTGCGAAATCAGTAAGTATCAAAAGAGTTTCCAGCTCAACATTAGGAAGAACTTCCTGACCATTAGAGCGGTTCCACAGTGGAACAGGCTTCCTCCTTGGGAGGTGGTGGGCTCTCCTTCCTTGGAGGTTTTTAAACAGAGGCTAGATGGCCATCTGACAGCAATGAAGATTCTGTGAATTTAGGGGGAAGTATTTGTGAGTTTCCTGCATTGTGCAGGGGGTTGGACTAGATGATCCTGGAGGTCCCTTCCAACTCTAGGATTCTATTATTCTAGTTCTTCTGGAGGACCAACTGCAGGGCATCAAAGCCAAGGCCTTCCCCAGACGTTGCCTCCTGGCTCTGGGATTCAGAGGCTGACTGCCTCTGAACATGGAGGTTCTCTGCCTTGGCCAGAGTTGTGTTCAGTTGTGAGTAGCTGAACAAAACCAAGCCCCAACCAAACCAGTGACCAATATAAAGACATGAAGCTGAATCAGGCCCCCCTTGGTCCATCAGGGCCAGCCTTGTCTATTCAGAATGGCAGCTGGTCTCCAGCGTCTCCTCAGGCTGAGGTCTTTCCCATCACATTGCCTGGGCCTTGTAACAGGAGATGCTGCCAGGAACTGAACCTGGAACCTTCTGCATGCCCAGCAGATACTCTGCCACTGAATCGTCCCCTCCAAGAACATGTGATTCTGCCTTATCCTGAATCAGATCCTTGTTCCATCAAGGTCAATATTGTCTACTCAGGTTGGCAGCAGACAGATAAAGGTCTTTCCCGTCACCTGCTGCTTGGCATTTTTATCTGGAGATGCTGGGGCTGGGCCTGGGGACCTCCTTCTGGTATGCCAAAAGCAGGCGCTTTGCCACTGAACCGCAGCCCTTCCCCTAAAGCAGTGCTTCATGCAGGAACCCACGTGAAGCTCCACGTGAAGTCTACTGAATCAGTCCCACCCCCATCCATCAAACTCAGCGTCATCTACTCTGCCTGGAAGCAGCTCTCCAGGCTCTCAGGCAGAGAGAAGACTTTTGGGTCACCTCCTGCCTGGTACTTTTAATGGGAGATGCTGCAGGGGATTGAGCTTGGGACCTTCTGCATGCCAAGCAGAGGCTCTGCCACTGAGCCATGGCCCCTCCCCAGTAAAAGAAAAGCCACTGGGATTTGGGAGTAGAACTGATTGTGATGAGAGCGTCATGGTAAGGCAAGTCCCTGGAGGAGGACTTTCAGTTTGTTTGCAGCTGGAGTGTATGACACACAAAGATCTCTTCACTTGGGACCTTTACATATGCAGGGTATGCAGGAGTTTTATTTGACAGCAACGTTTCTGAAATCTGTACAGTGCATGATCTTCTTTTAATTTCCTTTTGTACTTTCTTCTCCTCTGTGTGTAGATTTCGGTCAAAGAAGCCAAGTTTGAAATCCAAAGGAATCACAGAAGAATCAATTAATATAAGGTAAACATTGGAAAACATATGTAGATGAAAGAGAATTAACTTTGGAAATATGTTCTCTTGGGAATTTGTGGAGTTGACATTGATGTTCTGATGAACATTTGGGACCTTGAAAGGGGGGGGGGTCAGTCCAGTTGTCAGTCTTACGTATTGGTAGTATTTCCTGTTCACTGGGAAAATAAAACTCTCTGCAGCATTGACCATAAGAAAGACATGGTTGTTTGGACCTAAGGAAACCATGCATTCAAGCATGGTTGCCTGGCACTTAAGTAGAGCCCTGCTGGATCAGATCCATCTATTCCAGCATCTTGTCTCACACAGTTCCTCTGGCGGGCCAACAACAGGGCAGAGAAGCCAGGGCCTTCATAAGAACATCAGAAGAGCCCTGCTGGAGCAGACTAATGAAGGTCCATCTATTCCAGCTTCCTCTCTCACACAGTTCCTCTGGAGGGTCAACAACAGGGCAGAGAGGCTGAGGCCTTCATAAGAACATCAGAAGAGCCCTGCTGGATCAGACCAGTGAGGGTCCCTCTAGTCCAGCATCCTGCTTCACGCTGTGGCCAGCCAGTTCCTCTGGAGGGCCAACAACAGGACAGAGAGGCTGAAGCCTTCCCCCGAGAAGAGCATCAGAAGAGCCCTGCTGTCCCAGACCAGTGAGGGTCCATCCAGTCCAGCCTCCTGTCTCACACAGTGGCCAACCAGTTCTCTGGACGGCCAACAACAGGGCAGAGAGGCCAAGACCTTCCCCAGATGTTGCCTGGGATTTGTAGACTTATTGCCTCTGTATATGGAGATTCCCCTCGGTCACCATGGCTAGTAGCCATTGATATCATCCATAGCTAATCCCCCTTTTCAAGCTGTCTATTTCTGTGGCCATCATGACATCCTTGGACAGCAAATTCCACATTTGAATCATTCTGTGTAAGGAAATATTTCCTTTTGTCTGTCTGGTGTTAGCTATGAAAAGGGTGCTGGTATGGACTGAGCTATGAAAAAGTGCTTCCAATGATGTACTGGTGCAACAACACCTGTGTAACTCCCCACTGCAAGGATTGCAGGCAGGCACAAGTTGTGCACCTGTTTATTTGTGCCTATGTCTTCATTCAGATAGATGGGTGGCCTGCATGTTATTGTTATTGCTATTAGATCTTACAGCAACGTTCGACACAGTTGACTATGATCTGTTGACTCACCGCCTTGCCGTGGGAATACGTGGGATGGCCTTACAATGGCTCTCCTCATTTCTCCACAGTCAGGGACAGAGGGTGGTACAAAGGGAGGATGTGTCCTCTAGTTAACCCCTGGTTTGTGGGGTCCCTCAAGGAGTGCTCCTCTCCCCGATGTTGTTTAATATCTGTATGCACCCCCCCCCCCCGCCCAGCTGGTACAGAGTTTGGGGCTGGGATGTCATCAATATGCAGATGACCCCCAGCTATATTTGCTGTTGGGTGACTGGTCAGCCTCGGTCCCGCCAAGGGTTTGGAGGCTGTGGTGGGCTGGCTGAAGAAGAGTAGAGTGGAACTGAACTCCTCAAAGATGGAGGTTCTGTGGCTGGGGGGACTGGGCAGATTACCAGCTGTTGACAGGGCACTACTAACACCAGCACCAACTGTCAAGAGCTTGGGAGAGACCCTGGATGCCTCTCCTTCAATGGAGGCCCAGGTTGCACATATTGCTAAAGTGGTGTTCTTTCATCTACGCCAAGCTAGGCAATTGATTCCCCTTCTGTCTTGTTTGGACCTAGCCACAGTAATCTATGTGACAGGCACCTCCAGGCTGGACTACTGTAACTCACTCTACTCTGGCCCACCCTTGACTTTGACCCAGAAACTCCAACAGATCCAGAATGTGGTAGCATGAGTCCTGATGGGAATACCATGGACGGCACATATTCTACCTGTGTTGCGCCAGCTACACCGGCTTCTGGTTGAGTACCAAGTCAGATTCACAGTCTTGGTTATGACCTCTTAATTAAGGCCTTGAGTAGTCTGGGACCAACGCATCTACAGGACTGCCTCTTCCACTGTTGCTTGTAAGAGGTAGTAACAGGATCTTTACACCAATTGTCTACCAGGATTGTTCCTTAGAGAACTCTCAGTATTAACCAGACTATTGCTTAACCAAGGGAGGTTGTTTTATTAATACAAAATAATAAAATAATCCACATATTAAAAAAAATATATTCACAATGGAAACAAACACACAAGCTTTACAGAAAATACAGAGGTGAGAGGGACATGATAGGGGTTTGGGGGAAAATATAGTTAGCATCCAGAGATCCAGGAGTCCATGAAATAGAGGATATGAATATGAAAAGAATATGGCCCAAACAGATTTTGGGGGTTCAAGTCTGTAGCAGGACATGACAAGACACACTGAGCGTGTCCAGAGTGTCTCCTTAAATAGGCCAAAACATAACTTGGAGGTATGGCTGGGTGTGTTAAGATGGTTTATACCATAGTTTGATCAGATGTCCATTGTGTAGTGAGGGTAAGTTAAATGTTTCCCGGGTGCTAGATACAAAAGCATAATGTTCTATGTTTACTCAGAGAATGGGGCCAGGAACTGTTAATATTTTTTGATGTACATAATTTGTCCAAGAAGGTCAGAATGCTAACATTTGCTGATGATCCTAGATTGCTGGAGAGAAGAGGCTGTCCTGTGGTAGGGATCATAGAATCATAGAGTTGGAAGGGACCCCCAGAATCATCTAGTCCAACCCCCTGCACAATGCAGGAAACTCACAAACACCTCCCCCTAAATTCACAGGATCCACATTGCTGTTAGATGGTCATCTAGCCTTTGTTTAAAAACCTCCAAGGAAGGAGAGCCCATTAATTAAAGTGACTGGATAGGGAAGGAAGGTGTTGGGCTTTTATGATAAGGAATTTTACCCTTCTTGTGGACTCCACAATAGATAGAAATACCTCTTTTGTTTAAGATTGAGGGGATGGGACGTGTAGCCTGAGACGCCCTACAGCCACCTCCCAGAATAACGTCAGGCTTGTGCTTAGCTGCTAGGAACCATTTTGTTTGGTCCTCCTCCATCTTAGTTTATATTGTACTTTTCCAGACCGTACTCTGGCTAGCTCCTAACCCAAATATGGGTGGCACTTGTACATTTAGAGAATTGGGAGTGAAGAATGATGAGGAATGTCTTTTCCCCAGTGTGCCCTTTGCAGGGGTACAGAGGGGCCTTACAGACCCCTGACCTTAAAGAGGCCCAGCTGCCCTCAATGAGGGCCAGGACCTTTTCAGTTCTGGCCCCAACCTCGTGGAACACTCTGTCAGAAAACACCAGGACCCCACGGGATCTTTTACAATTTCACAGAGCCTGTAAGGCAGAGATGTTCCACCAGGCTTTTGTTTGAGGGCTGAACAAAAACAAAGGGGACTGTGTAAAAACCGGAACAAAAAAGTGGAAGCACATGGTCTGTAGCTGCAAAGATATTTACTGAAGACAATAAAAGTACTAAGTAACCACTCTAATACAGTGCTTATAGATGCTGTGTCGAGCCTTACAAAATCTTAGCTGACTTGAGAGTAAACACCTATTATACAATAGTTGGCAGTGAATGGTGCAAGCACTCCTACTTCCGTTGCTCACGTGAATCCAAATGCCAGAGAATTCCATAGGTTGAAATCAATGTCTCAAGATTCAAAATCCCGTATTTGTAGAAAAACAAATGTGGCGCAACGACACACCGGTAAACAAGCCATTTCCCAGATGGCTTCGGCACGCACATGTGTATTGCAGGGACAATATAATCTGTGATACAATCACTTCTGCACATCGAGTCAGACTCCAATGCTGGCATCACACAAACACAATACACATGCGCCTGACAAAGCCATATGAGAAACGGCTTGTTTACCGGTGTGCCGTTGCACCAAGTTTGTTGTTCTACAAATATGGGACTTTGAATCTTGAGACATTTATTTCAACCTGTGGAATTCTCCGGCATTTGGATTCACATGAGCAACGGAAGTAGAAGTGGCTGCTCCTTATCAAGTACCCAAGCGCTCATGCCATTCACTGCCAACTATAATAGGTGTTTACTCTCGAGTCAGCTAAGCATTTGTAAGGCTCGACACAGCATCTACAAGCACTGTATTAGAGTGGTTATTTAGTACTTTTATTGTCTTCAGTAAATATCTTTGCAGCTACGGACCATGTGCTTCCACTTTTTTGTTTTGTTTGAGGACAGCGATGGTTGCTGGGCTCGCTCTCATCTCTCTCCCCCACTCCAAGGAGGACCTCTGTCCCTGATGCAGCATCTAGAAAACAGGAATTGGTAGCACTTTATAATAGATGTCATTGGGTTTGTAATTTATTTTTAGCTAATTGGTTTTAATGATTATTGTATGTATGTTATTGTTGCACATTGCCTAGAGCCCTGCTTCAGCTGGGAAGAGACGATTCATCAAGTCAATGATAATACTAATAATGTGCAACAGGCACCCCCCCACCCTGAGGCACAGACCAGGTCCTGGGCTCAAATGTGTCAAAGGCAGGTGTGCCCAGGTGGGAGAGTTCTCTTCTCTCTGCCCTGGGCTGAAAGGAGAGGTTGCCAGAACCAGCAGTCTTGCTTATCCTGAGAAAGAATCTGCCTCAGCCCTTCCTCCCCTTTCTGCTTCTGCATAACAGCACCTCAACATGGATTCCGGTGGGGGCAGAATTTGGTTTGCTAGATGGATACGAGATGCCTGTGAGAGCCTTTCAGAACACAGAGCTTTACTGTTGAGAGCCATTTTATTGCTTGGGATCGTTTACAAGGGCCAGATGCCAAAGCCCAGTGCCTCCTCCCACCCCCCCCTGCTAGGGCTGGGCAGCTTCACCTCCATTCTGCTTGACTTTCCTTCGCTGTCGAGTTGGGCGTCATGAGGCTGGAGAAGTTTGGTTTCCGGAGTGGGGCGGGCACCGTGTTCTTCAGCTTGTTCAACTTGTCGCGCTCTTCTTGGCACTTCTTCAGGCACGGGAAGCAAAGGTCTTTCTCGTCCACCACGTAGAGGTTCTCGAGGCGTTTGATGCTGTCGATGAATTGTTCCTCTTCCGTGGGCCCCGGGAAGGGATTCCTTTTGGCGTTCAGCTTCTTCAGCTTGGGGAGCTTTTTAATGCTGTTTGGAATGACAGTGAGCAAGTTGTCAAAGATGCCGACTTCCTGGAGTTCTTTAAGAGCCCCCAGAGTGGTGGGGAGGTTGTCGATGTGGTTCAGGCCCAGGTTGAGGTTCCGGAGGTTCTTGAGCTGGTTCAGCTCTACTGGCAAGCTCCGGGCGGTGAGTTTGTTGTTGCAGAGGTTGAGGAAGACCAGGCTCTGTAGGCTGCCGATGGTTTCAGGCAGCTTTTCAATCTGGTTGCTGTGCAAGTCCAGCCAGCGGAGATTCTGGAACTTCTCGATGGAGTCCGGGATCTTCTTGAGCATGTTTCTGCTGAGGTCCAGTTCATCCACATCCGCCAGCTTGAGGATGCACCTGGGGAAAGTGGCGATGCCCATTTTGCTGAGGTCCAGGCGGCGCTTCCCATCAAAGGTGATCTTGATGCAGTTCTTTGCCACTTTCAAGGTGACCTTTTTCCCTTTGGGCCCCTTTCCCTTGGCCATGCCGGAGGAAAAGAGTGCGGCGCAAATGCAACAGGTGAAGGGGATGAGTCTTTGGAGGAAGTCCCTGGTAGACTGCTGGCTGCTGGTTTAACACAGAGCCTGAATTTCAAACACAAACACAGCTGTTAGTCTCTTGACAAGTGGCTGCTCTGCTTCTGTCTCTCAGAATCTTCTTTGCACAGTCCCTTCCTTTGGGGTTTGCTATCAAAGGACTGGCAAGAGGAGTCAGAAAGAAGCGCATGGCAAAGAGGCAAGCGCTGCTGGCCGACCTGCCTGATGTTGATGGAAAGGGAAACATGAAAAGGGTTAGATCTATACCAGGGTTGGTGCCAGGCAGAGATTCCCCAGGGCTCTCTCCTCCTCTGCCCACCGCTAGGCCCTGCTGCTCACGCTTTCCTTCTCACCCTCCCATCTGCCTGCTCCCACTGCCCTAGCCACTGGCTGCCTGCGCCAGGGGCACGGGGAGCACAGGCCGCTGAGAGCTAGGGCTGCCAAGCCCCAGGTGGGTACATAACCCACCGTGAAAACCAGCTTCTATTATTGAATTATACAAAGTCAACAAAGATAAACATATAAACTTCCCATCTCATTCCATGAAATCCTGGTGTAGTACTCCAGATGTTTAATGTCAGTCCACAGATGCAGCCAATAATCCAAGTTTCCAAGGTCAAGGTCGTACCGAACCTTGTTTCGGGTGAGCTTCTTCAAGCTGCAATAATCCTCTTAGCAATTTCTCTTAAGTATGAGGCCAAACAGCCAGCATGTTTAAACGAACACCTACAAGGCATTTACCACAGTATGAAAAGAAGGACTCTTGGTGCTAATGCTTCCTTTTTCATTAAGGACTAAAAGTTATGGTTGTTTTGTAATTTATAATGTTGGTATTTATATGTTTATCTTTGTTGACTTTGTATAATTTAATAATAGAAGCTGGTTTTCACGGTTGGCTATGTACCTTTATTTTTGTGTCCTTCTGCCGTGTTACTCTCTGTGTGTTGTATAAGCCCCAGGTGGGGGCAGGGGATCCCCCGGTTTGGAGGCTCCCCCCACAGCTTCAGGGGCATCAGAAAGCAGGAAGAAGGGAGGGAAATGTCATTCCCTATGGAGACTAATTCTCATAGGGTATAATGGAGAATTGATCCGCAGGTATCTGGGGCTCTGGGGGAGCTGTTTTTTGAGGTAGAGCCACCAAATGTTCAGCATAGCATCCAGTGCCTCTCCCCAAAATACTCCCCAAGTTTTAAAATGATTGGACTAGGGGGTCCAGTTTTATTAGCCCCCAAGGAAGGTGCCCCTATCCATTATTTCCTATGGAAGGAAGGCTTTTAAAAGGTGTGTAGTCCTTGTAAATGTGATAGCCAGAACTCCCTTTGGAGCTCAATTATGCTTGTCACACCCTTGTTCCTGGCTCCAGCCCCAATGGGAGAGCCGGTTTGGTGTAGTGGTTAAGTGTGCGGACTCTTATCTGGGAGAACCGGGTTTGATTCCCCACTCCTCCACTTGCAGCTGCTAGCATGGCCTTGGGTCAGCCATCGCTCTGGCAGAGGTTGTCCTTGAAAGGGCAGCTGCTGTGAGAGCCCTCTCCAGCCCCACCCACCTCACAGGGTATCTGTTGTGGGGGAGGGAGATAAAGGAGATTGTAAGCTGCTCTGAGACTCTTCGGAGTGGAGGGCGGGATATAAATCCAATATCTTCTTCTATCTTCAATGTCTTCTGGCTCCACCCCCAGTCTCCTGGCTCCACCCCCAAAGTCCCCAGATATTCCTTGAATTGGACTTGGCAACCCTACAAGTGAGAACACAAGTAAGGGAGTGGGTGCGAGTGACAGCTCTGCGGGCCCTGGCAGCTGCCCCCCGACATCAGGGTATGCTGACACCGGCCCTGGCTTGGGGGGGGACTTCACAGATTGGCACAGGACCAGACCAGACTCCCTCCGTGCTGCCTTGTGTCAGGCACAGGTGTGTTCTGCCACATGAAACTGTTCCCAGCTTCTAGTGGGGCAAAATACACAACAATAAGAACCTTTCATGAAGGAGCCCTGCCCAGGAGGAAAGCCCAGCTGCAAGCCCAATGATCTCGTCAGATCTTGGAAGCTCAGCAAGGCCAACCCTGGCAAGGACTTGGATGGGGGACCGCCAAAGAAATACAGGGGCTGGAGGCAGAGGCAGGTGATAGCAGGCTGCCTCTCTGAACATCCTCCATGCCCAGTAGGGTTGCCAGAGATTACTGTGACTTTTGGGCAAATACAAAAAGAATCTTTGAAGAAGGTATGTGAACCTGCCTTCTTTTCTGCATGTGGGATGTGTCAAGTGATCCTCAAAGCTTTCTCATTTATAGAACCAAAAGAATTCAATGAAGCCCAGTTTGGAAGCCCCTCCCCTTCTCTGAGACCCCCGGGGCCTTGGCTAGGTTGGACTCCCTCACTTCCTTGGCCCTCGACATTCTTGTCCCTTCTGAGGCATATTCATTCTGCAGGAGGGCAGCTTTTAATAAGTGCCCCCCATCCCTTTTCTCTTTAATTTACAAAGCCATTCCCTGCAAGTCTGGAGAGAAACACCCCCCCCCCCCCCGCCCCAGGTAAAAAGGGCTGGCCTGAAGATTTTGGACACCCAAGTCTTGCCCTCATTCTCCTCCCCACCTGGCAGCGAGGTGTGGTGAAAAGCCACTCTCATCTTCACCCCACATCAGGCCAAGAAGAAGCCACCCCCACCCTCCTCAGCTGCCAGATGGAACTAGGGTTGCCAAGTCCAATTCAAGAAATATCTGGGGACTTTGGGGGTGGAGCCAGGAGACTTTGGGGGTGGAGCCAGGAGACTTTGGGGGTGGAGCCAGGAGACATTAGGGGTGGAGCCAAGATCAAGGCTGTGGCAAGCATAATTGAACTCCAATAACAAACTAAGAGGAACGGATCCTCCATGACAATGCACAGACCAGCTTATGCAGGACCCTAAAACAATCAATTACCAATAGTATTTAACCATGCTTGACATTGGGAGGTATGCCAAGCATGCCAAAGCGGTCGCCATCACCTTCCCCCGCCTGAATATGGCCAGCTGTTTCTTGGGAGGGAGGGAGGGAGCCCCCTTCACTGCGCGAGGAGTCGCCAGGCCCACAGGCTCGAAGGCGCGGCAAAGCAGCCCTGTGCAAGGCGCCTCTTCCAAGCCCCTGCCGCCTCCCGGCCCAGCCGCCGCCTGCTGCTCCTCCCCACCCCCCCAGGGCCCGGCGGAGCATCCCAGCAGTAGGCCCGGGAGGGCGCCCCAGCAGCAGCAGGCCGCGCAAGGCCCTCCTCCGGGCTGCCGGGCACCTTTGCACGCCCGGTCGGGAAAGCAGCAGCAGCAGCGGCTGCATCGTCCCGTCGCCCCCGTGGCCCTGCTCGGCCTCTCCCTGCCTGCCTGCAAGTGGTGAGTAGCGGGGCGGCGCAGACAGAGCGTGTGACAAGGTGGAGGGTGACAAGGAGGGTGTGACACACAGAGCGTGTGACGAGGGTGGAGGCAGGCCAGGAGCGTGGCGAGCCGTGAGTCCGGGTCCTAGAAGGGTCCTCGCCACGCTCCTGGCCTGCCTCCACCCTCCTCTTCTCTGATTTTACCTCAGAGGCGGAGCAGAGCAGGCAACGCCGCTGCGCTGCCGCCTCTTCTCCGTAGCTGCTCCTCCAAGATGGGCTCAGGCTGAGCCCATCTCGGAGGAGCAGCTACGGAGAAGAGGCAGCAGCCGTGCAGCGGTGTCGCCCACTCCGAGAAGGCGGGGCTCGCCACGCTCCTTGGCGCCGTTCCCACCCCTCCCCCCGCTTCCGTTTTTTGGGGGAGTGGGGGAAGAGGCTGGAAATCCTGGGGTCCCCCGCCAGGGCGGGAGGGTTGGGAAGCCTAGATGGAACACCTGCTCTCTTTGTCACCTGGTGAAGCCAGAAGTGAGGTGAGGTAGCCCCCATCTTCCTCATCCCCTGGCAGCAAAGCATGAGGGTGGCATGGCCAGTGGAGGCCACATTCACCTTCTTCATCCCCTAGCAGGAAGGCGAGGCAGCAGTGCCCTTCTTGTCCCCTGGCATGCTGGCAAGGAGGGGGAGGGCCTGGCCTGCCCACTGACAGAGGGAGGGCAAGAGGGAGACCATTGGGGTGGGGAGGTGACAAGGCAGTTGGCGCCCCTCCATCTCTGGGACTGTAGGAGATTGCCTGGGGATGCGTAACAGAGAGGCCAACTGCAGGACCAAATCTACATGGGTTTTTTTTGGGGGGGGGATTAAAAATGTTGCCCCCTTATGGGCCATTCTATCTTATGGCCCCATAGAATACAATGGACTCCATACCCAATTTGGTGCCCTCTCCTCCATCGGCCCCGGGGCAAGCACCCCCCTCTGCCCCGCCCCTCAAGACCCGGCCCTGGCCAGCTGTCCCTGTAGGTGAAGAGCCCTGCCTTGGGTTTGCTTCCCACACAGAGGTTGGCAAATGGCTGCTCTACGGCATTGCGCCCTGCTGCGGCCTCTCCCGGATCCACCCCCAAAGTCTCCAGGTATTTTCCAGCACAGACCTGGCAACCCTAGGTCATGAACTTATATAATGTGCTAAATGATGATGATGCAATACTGGTGTGATGTCAAAGGTCACAAGGAGGGAAAAGAATATGGGGGAGGGATGGCAATGCAAAAAGGACTCAAAGAGATAGTACCCATGAAATGCAATGCTAATGTAACACTTACAGTGCAAAAGAACTTAAAGAGTTAACACTCATATGATGTAATTCTGATGTACTATAACACAAATAAGACTTAAAGAGATAGTACCCATTTACTGCAATGCTTATGTCACAATGACAATGCAAAATAACTTCAAAAACAGTACCTGAATACTGGTGTTGTCAACAATTACAAAAAAAGACAAAATATATTACAATGCAAGTGAACTTAAAAGGATAGTATCCATAAGCAAAGAAATGCCCAACAAATATTTCACAATGTCATAAAAACAGATGATCAGACAAAGTGACAACAGAACAAATGTTATGCAATACCAATTCAAATAGATAGCCTATTTATTTATTTATTTAAATTTTTAGCCCACCGTTCCCTTAGAACAGGCTCAGGGTGGGTTACATCATAAATGTAGTCCATTTGAAGCCTCCAGAACTGTTAGGCTTCACCCACTGCAGGGCATTTGATTTATTGTATACGTGTAACTGCCATACCAAGTACATCAACATTATCTTCTCTCTTTACCTTTATCCAACCTATAGCTGTAGAATTGTTTCATTTCTGTACTATGCTTCCTGATCAGTATTGGGCCCACACTTCTGAACTTATGCAGAATGTTTTTTTTTGGGGGGGGGGGTTTAACCACTGAGTAATCAGATTCAGAGCTGGTGTAATAATATCTCCTCTCCCCCTTCTTTAGGGATTCTGGTAGAGCTGTGCGTAAATTGGAAGCACAGCTCTAATAACCCTGACAGACAGACTTTACTCAGGTGTCCACAGGATGAATCTCTCTCTCACACACCCACACCGCATTTCCAGCGATTCCTAGAAATGACTGATGTCACTTCTGGTTTTAAGTGGGAAGTCTCGTGCTCTTGACCGACTGCTCCTCCCCCCCCCCGCCCCCACTGCTCTGAGCAGTGACAGGAAATGGGAGCCTGGGGCAGGAGCTCCCCCCACTTCCACTAGCACAGCCCAGGGTTGCCAGACCCTGGGGGTCTCCCACTCCCCCTGCCCCTGGTTCCTCCTCCTTACCTCCAAGAAACTGGAAATAACCGCAGTGAGCCTACATAACCTGAAAGTGATGTGGAGATGTCAGGTGGCAACACTCTTGGTTTTGGGGCAAAACTCTGTGATTTGTAACTAATTCTACCATTGACTTTTGCCCCCAAAACAGAGCTTCACCACTTGATGCCCTTGATGTATGTTCATTTCCTACACTGCCCAGGTTTCCAGCATTGTGAGGCTGGCTTTTTACCAACTACAGCAAGTCAGGCCTGCCTCACTCTGATCTCGCCACTGTAATCCATGCAACAGTCACATCCAGGCTGGACTACTGTAACTCACTCTCTGTGGGCCTACCTTTAAAGCTGACCCGGAAAGTCCAGCTGGTGCAGAATGCAGTGGGCCAGGTCCTCACGGGGACCCCATGCACAGCTCACATCTCTCCCGTGCTGCAAGTCTGAAGAGAAAGGTTAATACCAACACCTGGAACCTGAGCTGCATAGGCTTTAAGTGGAGCACCAGGTAAGGTCCAAGGTGTTGGTATTAACCCGTAGGACCCTGCAGGGCCAGGGCCCCATGCACCTTCCGGAACGACTCTCCTGGTGCATCCCCGAGAGAGCTTTGCGCTCCAGGGACCAACCCTTGCTGGTGTCCCCCGGCAGTGCTCCCTCTAAGCTAAGTTGGTGTGGGCTAGCTCACAGTCAAAATGGCCACAGAGGAAACTAATTCATGCAGGAGCTCACAAAGCAGAGTTTTTGCTCACAGGACTCCACAGCTTAGTACTGTTTCCCTGCCTTTTCTGCCCTGGCCCCCACCTGGTGGAACTGTCTGCCAGTCTCCATCCGAGCCGTGCAGGAATGACTTCCGTTCCACAGAGCCTGCAAGGCAGCGATGTTTTGCCAGGTATTTGGCTGAGGTCAGCTACAGTTTACATCTGTCAGAACTTAAGAACTTCAAACAGATCCCATACTTGGTTACAAAGCTAGGATTTTATTAGAGAGAACTAAGCTGGTGCTGGCCCTCGCCATCACTGTTATAATGTCAGAACTTAAGAACTTCAAACAGATCCCATACTTGGTTACAAAGCTAGGATTTTATTAGAGAGAACTAAGCACTGGAAGAGACGAGATAACAGTGATGGCGAGGGCCAGCACCAGCGCAGTTTTATACACTAAAGCAAACACATTACAAAGCCACAATTCACACCGTTACAAGCACATCTGTCTTCCCACCATCCACTATCAGCGAGGAGGTTGCCTCCTCGCTCTGAAGGCCACACGGCTCGGCTTCAAAGGGCACCAGTGTGAGAATGTGCAGAGACACATCATAACTCAGTCTACAGCCCTAAATATTTTGGATACCAGTAGGGCAAGGTTAATTGCTACATAGGCACTTGGGGTTATTGGGAGGTTACAACATGGAGTCAGTTTGGTTCAGTTACAATCCCTGCATGAGCAATACTGAGATCACAATACAAGTACTGGTTACATTGCAGTGAAGCATCAGCAATAGTTACAAGTTCTGACAACATCTGGCGCTCCCACTCCCCCCCCCCCACCTGGACTTGATGCCATCTCACTTTAAGGAACTGAAATGCTTTTCCTGTTTATTTTTTTTAGTTAAAATTTATTTATGACATTGTTAAAAGCCACTATTTACAGATAACAGCAACATGAATGTTTCCTGTTTATAAAACTGGTTTTATCTTCTTTTGAATGGGGACTGCTGCGAACCCCGCTGAGCCTGGCTATTGGAAAGGGTGGTCAGAATGACTTGGCAGGTCACCTCCCCACCTCCCGTCCTCTGCCAGTGCAACCCCGAGGGTGGCAGCCCTCCGTGGAAGTCCCCAGGCCAATCCAGGCTGAGGCATCCCGGAGGCTTCAGGCTGCTCCTGCCTTGAGCGGGGGGTGGACTGGAGGGCCTATATGGCCCTTCCCAACTCTTTGGTTCTAACTAGCACCCGAACTCTCCATTCAGAGGTTCATCCAGGGGCCCTTTGTCTCTGTGGCTGATTCAGGGCAGTCTGTTCTTTGAAATACACCTGATCCAGGTAGGTTGGTGAGAAGGGGAAAGGCTCCTTTCCCAGAGGTGAGTTTATGGTGGTGCCGGTGGCTGCTGGGAAGGAAGAGAGCAGAGTGCAGGTTCCACTCGGCTGGTCTCCAGCTGATCCACACGCTCCAGCATTTAATTGTGAGGAGTGGAATCGTGCTTTGATGAATGATTGTTTGGAAAAGAATATAGATTTGTCTATAACACACTTCTCCATTAGATAGGTTTCATTACAAGCCCTTCAGGCTTTTGGGGGCTACTCATTAATCATGTGCAAGTACATGGAGGCGGGGATTAGACAGGAGACAATGCCTTTCAGCTCCTTTCAGTGCCATTCCTCCAGCTTCTCACAATGTCTGTGGGCTCATTCAGCCAGCACCCAGTGCAGTGATACTGGGCGGGGGTGGGGGCAGCTTAGAGCTCCCTTGGAGTGAAGGAAAGAGACCTTTTTTGGCCTCCTGCAGATCTGCAGGCTTGGAAGAAGCTTCCAAATATATACATATTTTGCACAGCCCAATGAAACAGGATCCATTATCACTTTGGGGGTTCTCCTCCACTTGAAGCCAGCGTGGTGACCTTGGGTCAGTCACAGTTCTCTCAGCCCCCCCCCCTCCAAATTAAAAAAAAAACCAGATCACCACCAAAAGAGGTAGAGTGTCTGGCTGCCAGACAATCTTTGGATCTCCTGACTGTGCTACACCCACTGCCATAGAACAATCAATTAATTATTTGATTCCTCACAACAACCCTGCCAGATAGATTAGGCTGAGAGCATTTGCCTGGCCCAAGGCTGTCCAGTGAACTTCCTTGGCAGAGATCCAGACTGGGCTTTCCCAGGTCCTCCTCTGATGCTCCAACCATTGCACCATGCTGCCTTTTCATCTTCACGCAGCTCGATTGTTGAGACTGGAGATCAGATTCCCAGTGAGAATCCTTTGGGGTTTGCCAGTCTTCTGTGCCTTGGCATGTGTTCTGTCCACCGATTATTACTACATGAAGGGAAGGTATGTTTGTGCCCCTCTGGGTATAGATGCACAAATGAATCCCCCTGGCATTCTACAAACACAGATATGCCCCAGCTGCCACTGGTAAAACCACGCTCCTGAACCCAAGATTTGTGGAGGTGTCAAGAGAGAGAGAGATGGCACAGGGTAGCTCAGGCTGGCCACATCTCTGAAGCTGAGCAGGGCCAGTCCTTGGATGGGAGGCCGCCAGGGAAGCCCACATCTGCTCTGCAGAGGCAGGCAAGGGCCAAACCACCTCGGAGCATCTTTGGCCTTGAAAGCCCCTTCAAGGCAGTGGCTCGATGCCCTTTCTGCTGCCACCACCAACAGGGATTAAATCAGGAACTAACTACAAAATCCATCCAAATAATTGCATTAAGCCCCTGTATAAAACAAGTGGGATGTAATGCTCAGCAGTTCAGATTGACCCGTTGCCCCTCCCCCCCGGAGGTCCTGCAGCAGAGGCAACCTAGGACATCCTGGGAAGTTTCTCACAGGGGCAGCAGGCAGGGCCAGTCCTGCTGAGCTTCCCAGGTGGGGCCAGCCTGGGCCTTCCAGGTCAGGTGTTTCTAACACTCTTCCTACATCCCACAAACACCTGCCTTGCCCACTTCTGGCAGTCAGACACCAGATGGGGGGAAATCTAAAGTCTTCTGCCCCACACAGTTTCCCAGCTGACAATTGCACCTCTGCCTCTCCCCTGCTCAGCTACTTATAGGGGGAAATGCTATTGTGCCTGCCTCCCCCCCCCCCACCCCCGCTGAAGTAGTCCTGAGAGGCAATTCAAGAGGGCATTTCAGTGGGGAGAGTGAACCTTCTTCACTCGGTGCTGTGGCCTCAGTTTGGATCTCCCGCATCATTTCTGCCTGTAGCAGCTTTTGGTACCAAATAACAAGTCCAGAGTTCTAATCAATTGGTTGGATCCAGAGATCCGTTAGTCACTGATCTGCCCAGCTTCCCCCTGCCCCTGGCAGTCTCCTCTGAGCCCCAGAAAGGTGCTTCCCAGAGGTGCAGGGAGGAGGGGGAAGGAGGCAGGATTGCCCTTTCTGTCTCTCCCATTGGCAGAGCTTTGTCCTGCAACCCCTGGAATAAAACAGAAGCACTCTCTGTTTGCAGAAAAACTGCCAGGATGAAACAGATGTTGCGCTGTTGGGCTAATGCAGAATAAAATAAAACACAATGATGGAAGAAATGGTGGGTTGGGCTTGCATTCAGGGAGTGAGAGGCCAGATGCCTGTAGCTGAGTAGAATGCTGGCCAAGAGAGGAAGGGGCTGATTATGTAGAAAGCTCCAGGGGGGGGGGCAGGGGGGCACTGACATCATTTTAAGCATCCTCTGCACAGGGTACGATGCCATGGAGCTCACCCTCCCCAGCCACCATTTTCTCCAGGGGAACCGATCTCTGTCATCTGGAGATGAACTGTGATTCTGGGGGATCCCCAGGCCAACCGTGGAGTCTGGCATGCCGGGTGGGGATAGGCCTAGCTGGCCTTACACACTTTCTGCAAAGAGTAAGTACTTAGGTAGCTTTAGTACTTAGCTTAGCTTAAATACTTAAGTAATGTCCATTATCCAGGAAGTCAAAAGTACTATATAAATGTTAAAGTACTACCTAAATCTTAAGCAGCCATTTATTATTTTTATTATCAGTCTATCTGAGGGAATGGATGTCCTGGTGTGCCAACATCGCCACCTGGTGGCTCCCACTGCAATCCTGGTCCCTGTAATCCAAAATCCTGAACACGACCCACAGTTAGATCTGAGTCCAGGAGCCCCCGAGAGAGTTCCACCACCAGGGAGGCGATCTGCTTTTGGGAATTCCATCTCCCTTCATCCGTCTGCTGGTCTCAAAGGGTCTCCTAGACTCAGGTCTGCTCTACTGTAGACCAGCATGGCTACCCTCTGAAGCAATCTACACAAATTGGGGAGAACAAAATGACATGTCATATGACATCTGTCAATAAAATTAATTTTAACAGGGATAGATGTAAAGTTCTGCATTTTGGTAGGAAAAATCCCATGCATAACTATAGGATGGGGGAGACTTGTCTTGGCAGTAGTCTGTGCGAAAAGGATCTTGGGGTCTTAGTGGACCATACGCTGAACATGAGTCAACAGTGTGATACGGTGGCTAAAAAGGCTAATGCAATTTTGGGCTGTATCAACAGAAGTATAGTGTCCAGATCACGTGATGTGATGGTATCGCTTTACTCTGCTCTGGTAAGACTTCACCTAAACAGTATTGTGTTCAGTTTTGGGCACCACATTTTAAGAAGGATATAGACAAGCTGGAACGGGTCCAGAGGAGGGCGATGAAGATGGTTGAAGGAAAGGTTGAAGGAGCTGGGGATGTTTAGCCTGGAGAGGAGGCAGCTGAGAGGTGATCTGATCACCATCTTCAAGTCCTTGAAGGGCTGTCATATAGAGGATGGTGTGGAATTGTTTTCTGTGGTCCCAGAAGGTAGGACCAGAACCAATGGGTTGAAATTAAATCAAAAGAGTTTCCAGCTCAACATTAGGAAGAACTTCCTGACCGTTAGAGCAGTTCCTCAGTGGAACAGGCTTCCTCGGGAGGTGGTGGGCTCTCCTTCCTTGGGGGTTTTTAAACAGAGGCTAGATGGCCATCTGACAGCGATGAAGATCCTGTGAATTTGGGGTAGGTATTTGTGAGTTTCCCGCATTGTGCAGGAGGTTGGACCAGATGATCCAACTCTATGATTCTATTATTCTATATAGGATGCAAGCTTTCCAGTTTTGCAGAAGTTTTCATCAGGCACAATGTTACCTTTTGTAAAAAGAGAAATTTAAAGGTGTGGGGGGGAGAAACAGATGCCTCAGGTCAAGAAGTTACCGTATTTGCTGGCGTATAAGATGACTTTTTTGCCCTGAAAAACATGCCTCCAAGTGGGGGGGTCGTCTTATACGCCGGGTGCACTTCAGTTGGGATAGACATAGCTGCCCATAGTGGCCTTCTGATGCTCGCCCGGTGCCCATAGTGGCCTCCCGATGCCCACCCACCTCATTCTACATACCGTCCAGTATCACGCGGTATCCAGCGCGGCTGCGGCGGGTCATCAGTGTGGCTGTGGCGAGCATCAGCAGCGAGACGGGTGCCAGCCTTTTCGGCGTGACCGGCCCGTTCTGCTCGGCGGGAAGCAGCGGCACTCCGGCCCTCCCCTTGTCTACGCAGAGCTCGCACATGCGCACTAGTGCCGGTCACAGGGAGATGCAGGGGCGGGCATATAATACTGGTACTATCCATAATATGGATTCAAGGGCAGACCAGACTGCTGCTAGTTGTGGGGGGGGGTCGTCTTATACGCCGGCAAATACGGTAAGTCCTTTTTGAGGCAGCCTTGCACATTAAATTCAAAATTGTTGCCTGGGTTCCCTGAGCAAAGGGCAATGAAAGGGAAACCAAAGTCCAACCGGCACCTTTAAGTCCAACAAACCTTTATTCAGCACTTCTTCAGACAAGGAATGACGTAAAATAAACAGAGCTACATGTATCTGATTCCTCATCTGAAGAAGTGTGCATGCACATGAAAGCTTACATTCTGAATAAAAGTTTGTTGGTCTTAAAGGTGATACTTGACTCCTGCTTTGTTCTACTGCTTCAGATCAACACGGCTGCCCACCTGGATCTATCTACAAAATCCAACCAGTGTCTCTGTTAGCTCTCCCTAATACATGTTGTTAAAAATAACAAATCCAGCTTCACGAAGAGTTCTTGCTATGAAGCTGATTGGCATTTATTTATTTATTGTATGGCAAAGTGAACACACAGGAAGTCTAACCCCCTATAATATAAAATATTTAAGTTGATACAAGTATGCAGACCGATTAGGTAATTCCCCTAAATACTAATATCTAGGTTTTCAGCCCACTCAGTTTCAGCTGGGAAGAATTCAGAGAGCTCCATCACATCTCCCTGGAAGGCATGGCACTCACATTCCTCTGACAGACGGAAGGCAGTTTGGCAGGCTGCACCACAACCACATTTGGGTCCTGGTATTTTGCACCGTTGAAACAACAGGTCTGCACAGCTGCAAAAGCCTGTTCATATTAGACATCTTCCGTACTCTATACAGCAAGTCAAATCCTATGGGCCGCTCATTGGTGTTTATCAGGTTATGGATATCAGGTAGAACGGAGTGCATCCATGTTCACAGCCATTCATTCCCTAGATAAAAATGTTGTGATTGTAGGATTTGTGCAGATCTTATTGTTGGGCTTCAGGATCTGAGTCTGGATAGGCACACATCAGCCATCTGCTTGTGGATGGACAACTCTCTGTTTTCTGTGATCCTTCTATAGTCACGAAGAAGAGTGTCTTGTCTTTGGAGATGCAGGGGAGCGAAGTGGCACAATATGTCAGAGTGGGCTTGATACATCCTCTGATGGTTCTCATTGTGTTGAGTTGGACATCAAGATTGTGGACATGGGAGCTCTGTTGAGCCACTGAAACACCATATTCCACAGTCCTATACACCAACCCCAAAGCTAAGCTTCTAAGTGTTGGAGCAGACACAATTGAAGTCGTACCACATAATTTTTGGAGAATGTTGTTCCCTGTGTGTATTTTCACTGATACATTGGTAAGATGGCATTTATTGCTCAAGGTCCTATCCATGGTAATGCTAAGGTGTCGGTTGTGTGTAAGTCAGGTACCATTAAGGTAGACATTCAGCTCACAGTTGGCAAGATTGTTATTTCTTGGACTTAGGATAAGCTGCCATTTGCGGTAGTTGTTGGCCAAAATTTTGAGGTCCCTAATCAGTATTTCCTCAGTTGCTTCAATTGATTTATGCCTTATTGCAGTCGCCACATCATAGGCATAAGCAAGCTTCCTGGATATTGTTTTGGAAACATCAGAGGTGTATAGATTGAAATGAACTGGAGTGAGGACTAAACTCACCATTATTCAGTTTCTTCTGCCTGCTGACTGATTGACCCATAATTCCTCAGAAAGTTCTATCAGCATATTTAGGAGTTGAAATAACATTCTGCAGGGGAATGCTTGTAAAAACATGTAAAACAGACCATCCCTCCAGACTGTGTCGTAAGTGGCAGTCAGAGCAATGAAAACAGCTGATGTCTTAAGACATTTCTGCTACCCTACCTCAATGAAAGTTATTAAGATGAGTGTCGTCACAATGATGATGGGGTATAACCCTACTTGCTCTATAGGGACTTATTTGTTAATTCTATCACTGATTTTGTTCAGTATTAGCCTCTCAAGGAGTTCATAACAGGAGCTCAGAAGGGAAATAGGTCTGTGACTTTCCACCAGATGTTTTGGTTTTCCAGATTTTAGAATAGCAGCTATCTTTGCTTTCTTGAATTCTCCTGGGAGTCTTCCTGTTCTCATGATGTCAGGGAGAAACTATGTGAGCCACTTCTTAGTGAACGTGCCACTGTTGATCAGGAACTCATTATGGATGCAGTCAAGGCCTGGTGTCTTTCCACTCTTGATGCCTTTCAGTGCCCTGGATTTCTCACCAGCCCTGAAAACTGCTGACAGCTTGTAGTCTTCAGGCAAGTGCATTTCAAACTCTGGAGTTTTTATTATTTTTATCCTGATTGTAAAATCTTGATCCACTGGAACTCTGGATAGGGATACCAATTGGGCAGCTACCTGGTTTGATGTTACCTCTGGACTTCTGCAGTCTTTGCAGTTAATTAAGAGGGCAAAAGATGCCTCTGGGGAAACGAGAATGCTGCTCCCTCTCAGGCCAAGGAGCAGCACTCCCTTCCCCCAGTCCCACCCCAGCCAATCTTTAGCAAATCCCTGAACACCCCCCCTCCCCTTTTGTTCATGTGCCCCTCCCAGCAGTTCCCCTCTTCAGGGAAGCCAGAGAGGGAGACATCCTTGCTGCTCCATCCTCTCTGCTGCCCCTCCCCCAGAGCTCCCTGCCTGTGAGTGGGAAGGATCTGCCTGGTCTTTCAGAGAGTTGCCAGCCTCCTGGTGGGGCCTGGAGATCTTACGTAATGACAAGAGAGAGCAGCAGCATTGGAGGATGCCCTGTCCTTTGCACAGCCTCCCCTCCCCAGACTGCCTCCAAATGTCTAGGAATTCCCAGATCTGGAACTGGTGGCCCCACACCTCTGCCCACCACTGGCTCCTTAGTGAAGAACACCCAGGACCTCACAGCCTTGGCTTCCTGCCCCTGGCATCCAAAGGGGCAAGAGGCAAGTTGGTGACCACGCTGGGCTGCTGGATTCAAGTGGTCCAGTTGTCTCCACACTGGCTGTAGCTGGATTCCCCACCACTCTCTCTGAAGCAGTTGGAGCCTGAATGCAGGCATACAGATGTCCGTGTCAAAGACACACAGAGAGATCCAGGTGAGTGGCCGTGTTGGTCTGAAGCAGCAGAACAAAGTGTGAATCCAGTGGGACCTTTAAGACTAACTAAGTTTAATTCCGGGCATAAGCTTTTGTGTGCATGCAACAAAGTGCATCCAACAAAGTTTGAATTGTGTGGATGCACACTGAAGCTTCTACCCAGAATTAAACTTTGTTGGTCTTAAAGGTGCCCCTGGACTCACACTTGTTCTATGTTCAGAGAGTGCTTCTCTCAGACATTAAAATAATTAGAACAGTTGGAGGGCAGAGTTCCCAGCAGCACCGGGCCACAAATACCTTGGGAGAAGGAGGACAGGTCCAAAATGTAAAGTCTGTTCTTTATTATAGGGCAAGATTCCTGGTCCCTGAGAGCCAGCAAGCTTCTGAACTTCTCAGGGCCCTTTGCATGGTTTCCACGCTTTATCGTGGTAGGAACCAGTACTGGGTGAAGTGTCATTTCCTCCCAGAAAGGGAGCAAGGTCTCCTCTTTTGTGACTTCTCAGAATAACTTAATCATAGCTATGAAGATTAATATAGATTCATAGACTTAAAAAATTGGAAGGGACCTAAAGACCATCCAGTGTCCTTCCTTGGAGGTTTTTAAAGAGGCTAGATGGCCATCTGACAGCAATGACGATCTTATGAATTTAGGGGGAGGTGTTTGTGAGTTTCCTGCATTGTGCAGGGGGTTGGACTAGATGACCCTGGAGGTTCCTTCCAACTCCATGATTCTCTGATTCAATTGAACGCCCAGCCCCATGCAGGATGGCCTCCAGGCTCCCTGACAAATAGATCTCCAATACCTGTTCAAACACCGCCAAGGAGGGAGAACCCACCACCCCCACAAGAGCCAATGCAATGTAGTCAGTAGAACCTGGGAGAACCAAGTCTGAATCCCCTCTCCTGCCATGGGAGTTTTGCTGGCTGACCCCTCAGCCGAACCAGCCTTGCAGGGAGGGTGGTGGTTGTGAGGATAAAATGGAGGTGGGGGAGGAGGTCAGCCTCCTTGGAGCCTCACTGGGGAGAAAGGTGGGGGGGGTGCAAATGAAGGAAATGAAATAATTCCTTGGGCAACCGATTCCACCAGTGAGTGGCTGGTGGACTGGGGAGAGGGAGCCACAAATCAAAACCTGCTCTGCAGATCAGGAAACCCAAACCGTTCCCAGCCCACACTTACAGTTTCTCTACTGAAGGATAACATTTCAGGGATTCATTTGCTAACTTTGCTTTCTGCTGCCAGCTGCTTTAAATGAGTTGGAGCCTGCTGTTTAGAAGCAGCCACATTGGGGGAGGGGGCAGCAATCCACACAAGGCGTTGGGCATGGAGAATTTGTCTCTGGGAATCGCCTGAGAAGTTGCTAAGCAGCTGCATAATGACAGATGACTGCCTTTTTTGGCTGGTGTGTAAAGAGGCTTCATGCTACCCGCACACACACGCATTCATACTGCACAGTGCCCGCTGGGCCCCCAGAACAGAGGCAACTCCCAAGATCAGGGTCACTTTTTGGTCCAGATATGGAAAGAAAGCCCCCTCCCCCTCCCCGTTTGCACAGACCCACAAATGCTGCAGACGCACCCTGGGATTTGAAAGGAGGACGCTCTGCTTTGGGAGAGGCCAACTTACCCTGTTGGTGTGATAGTCGAGCCAGCCCTTGTGATGCCGCCTGTGAAACTTTTGTTCCTAGGCAACAGGAAATTCCAAGCCCTTGGAGACCATTAGCATAAGGTCTGGTTTTGCAGCAGGCAAGGGCAAAGGTAGCCCAGCTGGCTGTTGCTATGTATAGGCCCTGCCCTGGGTCCGGTGAGAAAACAGGCTGGGGAGGTTCTCCCTGCAGGCAGCCCTGGGCAGGCATGGTGGGTCAGTCTGGTCTGCAGGGGCGTCCTTGAGATCATCCTTCCTCACCACGTGTCCGACTCTGGCAGCGCAGCCTGGTTTGAGAGTGAGAGGGAAATGAACCCAGGCTGGAGCCAGGCTGGAAACTGGCATGCCGACACTGCAGGGAGGGCATACGGGACCATCTTGCTGCTTGGCAGCACCCAGCACCAGAGCTCTGCCCTCAAGCAACAGTTGGTCGGGGCAGCAGGCAGAGCTAAGAAAATTGGAAACCAGTGGTAATGCTCCTGTATAGATCAGCAGTGCAGTCTCATTTGGAATACTGAGCACAGTCCCCTGGGCAAGCACCAGTCATTTCCAACTCTGGGATGACATCACGACATTTTCACGGCAGACTTTTTACGGGGTGGTTTGCCATTGTCTTCCCCAGTCATCTACAGCTTCCCCCCAGCAAGGCTGGGTACTCATTTTACCGACGTCAGAAGGATGGGAGGCTGAGTCAACCCTGAGCCGGCTATCTGAACCCAGCTTCCACCAGGATCAAACACAGGTCGTGAGCAAAGAGCTCGGACTGCAGTACTGCAGCTTTACCACTTTGCGCCACAGGGCTCCCACAGTTCTGGTCACCACACCTCAAGAAAGAGATTACAGCACTGGAAATGGGGCAGAAAAGGGCTCTCAGACATCTGACATTAATGTCTTATGGCTCTCAAGCATCTGATGTTTATTCTATGTGGCTCTTGCATTAAGCAAGATATAGCATGCCTCCATCCCTCCCCAAAGATTGCTTTCCCCACTTCAAGTACTCCAGATTTTGAATACAGCTGCAGTCAGTGAGAAGAATACCTCCACATGGACCTGACAGCAGAATAATTACACATCAGTCACCCTGGATTTGCATCCCCTGCTGCCTTTGCCTTACCTTCACCGGAGATCAGATCAGACACACTGTCTTGTTCTGTTTGTTTCAGAAGCAGCTCAGGAGGAGAGAAGACCATGCTCCTAAAATGGCAGGTAAAGTAGGGCACATCCTTGGCTGATTGGGCAGAGCCAGTGTGGTGTAGTGGCGAGAATGTTGGACTAGGTTCTGGGAGAAGCAGGCTCGAATCCTCCACGCTGCCAAGGAAACCTGCCATGCCTAGCCCACCTCACAGAGTTGCTCTGAGGATGAAACGGAGGAAAGGAAGCCACGCAGGCCACTTTGGGCCCCACTGGGGAGGAAGGCAGGAGAGAAATACAGTAAATAAAGTATGTAAATTTTGAAGAAATAAAGCCTGTCGGTCCCATATTGTCTGCCAAGTGGGACTGAAGTTTGGCTTACTTGCAGGTGCAGAGGGACAGACAAAGCTGGGAAGCTAAGGAGCAACACACACACACACACACACACACACACACCCCTGATTCTTACGGCCTCAGTCTCATTGATGTGATCCCCTTTTAGAGAAGAGCTGCTGAGAGCATCCCTGTAAACCTACTGACATTCAGACTTGCTGTGAGGAACTTCTTTGCTCACACTTGATTTCCGCCTCTCACAGCAGTCGCTTGTGGTGTAAGTTGCTTTGTGTGCATGAGCACTTGAAGGCGGTCAGTCAGAGCAGCTCTTTGACGTGATGCAGGACAAAAATCCCATGAGAGGAAACCACCAGTCTTCCACCCCCAAAATAACTGCAACTCCTGGTTTTTTTAAAAAAAAACAACAACCTGTGAATGAGCTTAAGAGTTTGCCTGCCTCTCCTGTTAACGACTTCTGGGTCCTGCAGGCATGACTGTCTTAAGAATACATGTCTACGAGGCAGGCTTTAAGAACAGAAGTTTGGTGGCTACAGAGAGAAGACTACAGTTCTTATGAGGCAGTGTGAGAGCGTGCATGGGTGAATCTGTCGTCCACACAAGTTTTCCTACCTTTGCTATTAACAAGATAGGCAGCCAAAATTGGGGCCCCCAGGTTTGTAGAAAAAATGTCCCTTTCTCTCTATATGCTTCCAATTGGAAGGTTTAAGTATAAGCAGATGAGGTCATGTTGAGAATTAGCTATATTGAGGTCAGAAGCCATCTTCCTCTGAACGCCACTCAGGGAAGCCTTTTGCCTTCTTGGCTCTGCTTATGACCCTCCCAGAGGTCTCTGACTGGCCCCTGCTGGAGAAGATGCCAGTCAGTCTGCTGTCTCTCTGTCTTTCCTTCCTTCCTCTCCCTTTCTTCTCCCCTCTCTCTCCTATCTGTTTGCTGTGTTCCTTTTCCTTTCATCCTTCCTTCCTTCCTCTCCCTCCCAGCTATTTGCTTTCTTTCCACTTCTTTCTTTTTGCCTTTCTTTTTCTCCCTCCCTCCCCCGTCTCTCTCTCTCTCTTCCTTCCTTTCTCCCCATCTCTCCCTCTCCCAACCTATTTGCCCTTCCTCCCTCCCCTGCGCAGCGGACTCAGTATGAGTTACAACATTCTTAAAACATATAAAATACAGCACAATTCACAAAATCTGTCAATTTCAGAAAAATGCTAATATATAAAAAGCCCTTAAGTGGTGCCAACTGAACAATTGGATGAACCAGCTGAGGTTCTAATTATAAGCAGCTGCCGGTTGAAGCGCAGCAAGGCAAGAGAATGGGAGCAGCTATGGTGGCCTCGAGGACAGACGCTGCTGAGTAGAGAAGGCCCCTGTAGAGGGTCTATCTTCTTATGCTGGTGTGAACAGTGGCAGCTCTTCATTCTCTCGGAAGTGGGGTCGCAGCCCTTCTCACCTGGGGGTTCCCAGCCTTTCTGAGCCTGCCGGCCCCTGTGGGATTCTGGCATGAGGTGGTGAGTGGACTACAAAATGGCTGCCACAGGAGACCACGCCTGCTACAAAAGGCATGTGGTTGGAGGTGGAGCCACTTAAGGAGGGAAAGCCCAAGTGCTGGGGAAAGTGGGGTAATTTTAAAGAGTCCATTGGAAAGAGGAGTGAGAAAGAGTAAAACTAACACTGCCCCTGAAACGTTTTAATTTGAATGGCCCATCCCGTTTCCAGTGGCCAATCAGAAGCCCTTCTGGGGAAGCGCCCCAAGGGGCCCCACCCACGTTCAGGAAACACTTGATGGGCACCAGGAGATGTGTTGGGGGGCACAAGGCTGCCCATGGGGATCTGTGTTCCAGCCCAACCTGGCAGAAATGTCGTTTGCCAGGCAAGAAATGAGTGTCCATTTCCAAGAGCAAGGTGTATTTGTAGCCCCACCAGTGGCAATTAATGTGACAGCTGAAGCATTTCTGTGGGGAATGGGTCAGTGCTAAAGTAATCTTTATCTCCATGACCTGGCAGAGGAGGGAGATCAGCAACTTCGAGTACCTCATGTACCTGAACACCCTGGCCGGCCGCACCTACAGCGATCTCATGCAGTACCCAGTCTTCCCCTGGATCCTGGCTGACTACCATTCCCAGGTGAGCCATTTCTGCCCAGCCACCTGCTCTTTTCAGGGAGACAGCCCGCCACACTTACGAACGTGGGTGTCAGGGCCAGACGTTCTGCTTGTCCACTTCCTGCTTGTCTTCCAGACTTTGGATCTGACTGATCCCAGGGTCTTCCGGGACCTGTCAAAGCCCGTGGGGGCTCAGACAGCCAAGAGAAAAGAGAAATTCATCCAGCGTTATAAAGATGTAGAGAAGACTGAAGGTATGTTGAGTTTCCCCTGAGAACCCTTTGTTCAGAAGGCTTTAGCAGCTGGAGGAGGCAGGCAGGGGAAGGTAGGGCTGTACACAGACAGACAGACAGACAGAGCCCCGTGGCGCAGAGTGGTAAAGCTGCAGTACTGCAGTCGAAGCCCTCTGCTCATGACCTGAGTTCGATCCCAGCAAAAGCTGGTTCAGGTAGTCAGCTCCAAGTTAACTCAGCCTTCCATCCTTCTGAGGTTGGTAAAATGAGTCCCCAGCTTGCTGGGGGGGGAAGCGTAGATGACTGGGGAAGGCAATGGCAAACCACCCCTTAAAAGGTTTGCTGTGAAAACGTTGTGAAAGCAACGTCTCCCCAGAGTCGGAAACAACTGGTGCTTGCATTGTAAAAATTCCTCTCTAGACATTCAATGGTCCAGAAGCTGCAAATAGTACATTTTTAAATTCTGACCTGCCTTTTAAGTTTTGGCCCTCCTGGGCTGTAACGATGCTGTTTGAGCGTGAGAGTCTGGTTTCCACCTGTGGGGAAATGGTTTCACAAGCCCAGTTTCAGCCCATGATCAGCCTTCCGGGGCCTCCAGTCCAGCCGGGCTCCCCTTCCTCCACTCCACCCTCCTCTAGGTAAATTTCCCCCACCTTGACTGACCGTGCTTGAAGGGGAGTCTGCCCGAGTGTTCTGACCCCAGCCCTGCTCCGCCATTAGAGGTGCAGCTTCTCCTTTTGCCCCAGAGGCTGTGGGGAGTGGGCACTCCTGCAGGTGCGTTCAGCCAGGACACAGCTCACAGCGGCCCCCTCCCCTTCTCTCTCTTGGGACACATGGCAGGTGCATGTCTCATGGTTCCTAGAGACCAGTCAGAGTAAGTTCAAAATGAAAAGATGTTTAATCAGATAATGAAAGTGCACACATCATTTGCAAGAGCAACAAACCAAGCAAGGATAAAAGAAATTGGGAATAAACCACAAATTCTCTTCCTTTGCCAACCTGGTGGTGGAAAGTGCTATCATAGAATTACAGAGTTGGGGTTCTCCAGGGTCATTTAGTCCAATCCCCTGCACAATGCAGGAAACTCACAAGTACCCCCCTCACCCCCGTCCCCAGAGACACCTGCTCCACACCCAGGAGATGGCATAAAACCCCAGGATCCATGACCAAAGTTGTGATTCAGTGGTCCACTTTCTCTGACCTGGTTGGCCTAGTTTTTGTCCGATTTTGGAAGCTAAGCAGGGTCAGCCACTGTTGTAGTTGGATGGGAGACCACCAAGGAAGAGCAGGGTGTCTGTGCAGAAGCAGGCAATGGCCAGCCACCTTTGCTCATCTCTTCCCTATGGTCCTGGGGTTGCTATGAGTCTGTTACTTCAAGCATTCCACCACATCCTCACAAAGCCCCTGTTCCTCTTTTGCAGGCAGCCTCTCCGCCCAGTGCCATTACTGCACCCACTACTCTTCTGCCATCATCGTGGCCTCCTACCTGGTCCGCATAGAGCCCTTCACCCAGATCTACTGCTCCTTGCAGGTAAGTGGGTCTTCCACATGCAGGGTGGCAGCCATGATCATCAATGTTACCATCCCAATCCCTGCTAATCTTCCCCGGTTGACCTTATTGATGATTTGCAAATGAATAGATCAGGCCTGGAGATCTCCCAGAATCACTTACAACTGCTCTTCAGACATTGGTTCCCCTGGAGAAAGCGGCTGCTGTGGAGGCTGGGCTGTCTGGCATGACACCCTGCTGAGGTCCCTCCTCTCTCTAAACTAATTTTGGATTGGGAGACTCCTGGAGATTGGAAGGTGACTCCCCCAGATCGCCAGGAATTTCCCCAGCTGTAGTTGGCAGCTCTGCTGGACCATTGAGATGTGCTTAAATTTACAATTGTAAAAATGAAGTGCCTATTTTTTTTTAAAAAAGAAAGAATCTGAAGCTGCAATTCTGGGTGGAGGAGAGGGACAGGATATAAGGTTGTCAATTTTGGATTGGGAAACTCCTGGAGATTTTCAGGGTGGAGCCTGGGGAGGGGAGGGACCTCAGTAGGGTATAGTGCCCCACAGAGCCCACCCTCTAGAGTTCCCTTTTCTCCAGGGCAGCTGATCTCTGCAGGCTAGAGATCTGTTGTCATTCTTGGGAATCTCCACACACACACACACACACCCCCAGGAAGGCTGATCAGATGGGCAGAACAAAAGAGAAGTGTGATAAACAGGCCAGGTTAGATACCGTGCAAGACAGATGGGGTAGGACAAAAGACGGTTAAGGCCCGGCTGGCTCTAGGAACATCCTGCATTCAGTGGAGAGAAAGGCCAGAAGAAAGAGAAAAGGGGTTGGTTTTCATACCCTGCTTTTCTCTACCTTAAGGAGTCTTGGAGCAACTTCCAATCATCTTCTCTTCCCCTTCCCACAGTAGAACCTGGGAGATGGGGGGGGGTGTGTGTGTGTAGAGAACTCTGAGAGAACTGTGACTAGCCCAAGATCACCCAGTAGCCTTCATATGGATGAGTGGGGAATCAAACCTGGCTCTCCAGATTAGAGAGCTCCACTCTTAACCGCTATTCCAGAGACCCCATGGAGAGAGAGGACTCGTCCAAGGGTGGGTGTTAAATCACATTGGTTCCCCCTGTTTTGCCTCCAGGTTGACTGCTTTGCACACCATAATAAATGCCCTTCTTTGGGCTCCTGCATGGGAGACAATGTTGTGAATCCAGGATCCTTCTCATCCAGCAGCCCAAGGAAGAGGCCCAAGCTGTTGCTTTCTTTTTCCAGCAGCCTGCAAAGTGGTTCTGGGGTTTCTTATCTCCGGTTCTGTGCAGTTTTTTGCATTCAGAGAGAAAGAAAACCTATTAATTCTGATATAAACATATGCAAATAAAGTTATTAATATAAGAAATTCTGCAAGTCAGTTATTGCTTTCTTTATAAATAATACAGGCTTGCGTTTTAAATATATTACTTCCTCTAAAACACATTAGACAGTGGCAAAAAAAATTACATTTTTCCAGATGGTAATATCTTTAACCGGATTTGTGGCACTAACAACATTTCCTATGTAGATATTATTTTTATTGAATACAGGTAACCTTTTTATTACAAATCACATTGTTTCTCCGGAGATTCCCATCAGCTCTCATAAATGCTGCAAAAGCGGATGAGGACGTGTCAGTCACTCTCCTTGGGCAGCCAGCACTTCCTGGTGCTGATTAAACGGGAGCCTCTTTGAGCAGAGATCCAAGAGAGACTTGTTAGCCAGCTGCTTCTCTATAGCCTGACTTCCTTCTAATGCATTTGAATTCCAATGGAAATGTGGCTCCATGGGACGTGGCCCATTCAAGCGACCACAGTGACCTGGCATGGACTCTGGCTTGACCTCTTATGTTTCATGCAACAAGCCCACTGAGACGGAGCTCACAGTCTGATTCTTGCAGAATTGTGTCTGTGTGAGTGGGCAGCCTCAGGAACTCAGACTGAAGTGGCTGCTGACCACAGAGAGCATCAGGGTAGGGTTGCCAATCCCCAGGTGGGAAGCAGGGGAGACCCCCGTTCTACAAAAAAGTCAATTTCAGTGAAATTTACAAGAATATGCTGTAGTTGCTCAGTATTGAAGGAATATATCATGCTATTTTATAATATATAATGTATATATCCAAAATTATAAATCAGAATTACAATAAAGCATTTGCCATTTTTCATCATGAAGGAATCCATGTAGAGCAAAGACTCCAAGGAGTGCAAAGTCCTAGCAGGTCCTTTTGACCTTTCCTGGTGGATGACGATGTTGCCAGCGATGTCAAAAGCTACTTTGCAGTACATTGAAGACTCAACACATCAGGCAATGTCTTTATAATGGTGTAAATGATAACACGTTCCATAGGTTTTAAAGGCCTTGTTTCGGTCTGGATCAATTCACTTCATGTTATCTGGAACCAATGCTCACAACAAGATGCACGCGACTAGTCAGTTTCTTTATCTGGCATTAGCTTGTCACAGCCTTGATCCTGGCTCCACCCTCAAAGTCCCCCTATGTTTCTTGAGTTGGACTTGGCAGCCTTACTGTAGGGTCTTCAAGGCCTGGAGATCCCCCAGAATTACAACTCATCTCCTGCCTACAGAGATCAGCTTGCCTGGAGAAAATGGCTGCTTTGGAGGGTGAGCTCTTTGGCCTTGGACCCTGCTGAGGCCCCTCCCCTCCCCAGACTGGTCCCCCAGGTAGCTAGGAATTTCCCAACCCATAGCTGGCAACCCTACGTTTTGCAGTGTCTGGCTCTGTAACGTGTTCATTAAAATCACAGAATGTGAAATGGCTCTAAGCATCAATACAGGCAACCATCATTTAGGCCTGCCTTGCCAACCTCCGGGTGAGTTCTCCTGGAATTACACCTGACCTCCAGATGACAGAAAATGGCAGCTTCAGAGGGCAGGTATATCATAGAATCCAGGTGAAATCCTCCCCCAAATTCCCCCTCTAGGGTACCACCCCCCAAACCTCCAGGATTTCCCCAAGCCACAGTTGGCAACCTAATTTATGCTGAGTCCAAGCACCTGGCTCACCAGTGAGATTCTCCAGAACTCCGCTCACACCGGATGTCCATCTCTTCGCAGTCAGGATGAAGATTTCTACTTCTGGTTCCAGATATAGGGAGGGCTTGAGGGCACCCCGCCTAGCTGCGGAGATTTTCCTCCTTTGAAGGACCATTGGGTTTTCCCCTTCTTCTGAGGGGCACAGGGTCTGATCCTGCAACTAGGAGTTTGCCCCAACTTGGGGTGGGGGTGGGAAAGAGGCCAACTTCAGGCCAGCCCTCGAATGGTACCGACCTGATTTGGGCCACATGTGTGCAAATGCAGCAGCCAAATGTCTGTCCATCGAAGGCATCACAGAGTGCAGACGGACCTCCTCTTTATGGGCCATTTGGAGGGGGGGGGCGGGCAAGAGTGGAACTTGTCCAAGAGACGACAGTCCTTCTGACTCAATGATGCCATCAAAGACCAGTCTCTGTGCTTGCTGCTATCACAGCCCTGTGAATTGGGGCCACAGGTAGTGCAGGCAGACTCCATGGTCTTCCTTTGCTCCTTGATACAATTGGGGAACTCGCGTACCTCAGAGACAGCAGTAGAGGATCCCAGAGACAATCCCATCCTCCCTTCCATTTCAGAGCTATCAGCCGCTAACCTTGGTGACAGCTAACCGAGGCCCTTTCCACACTAGCCACTTCACCTTCTCTTAGTGCGCATTTCAAAGTGACCTTCTGCATTAACTGGCACCTTCAGTTCTGTCTTGTCTTGCAGTTTCTTGTAGCTTCTATATTCAATTTGCGTGACTAGAACTCTCCCCAATTTCAGCTTCCTTTCTCCCTGCAGTTTCCAAAACTCCTTTTGGGACAGACTTTTTGCCAGCTCCATGTTTGATCCAGATCTCTTTTTAGAAGGCCACCCAGTGCCCTCCCCACAATGTCCCCTCTCTCTCTCTTTAGGTTGACGCCCCCTCCCCATTCTGTTTGCTTTCCCTCCTTCTCCAAAGACAAGAGAGAAAGATGCATCCTCCCGGACAGGCAAACCTTAAAATAGCCAGAGAGAGCATAACAACAAATCAGTAAATATAAAAGACTGGAGGATTTCCCACTCCCTTCCATTTCTTTTTGCAGAATCATGGGGGGTGGGAAGCTGAAAGATGCTTTCTCAGGGCATCTTGTTTTGGTTTCTCTTAAAGGTACGCTGTCCTAGTCTCTCTTCTCATGCCCTGTCAGAGGAAATAGCCATCAATGTTCAACCAGGATCCTCTTCAGCTCTCCCCTCCCTCATTAATAGTTTTATGGATGGGGTTTTTAAAATGGGGCAGCTTCTCTTTCTCTTGTCCTGGCTTTCTATTTGCTGCCACGACAGTGGGAACTTTCCCATCCAGACTAGCCAGCTGCAGATTTCCCCACCACCACGGGGTGGAAATACAGAAAGCATCATCC
The DNA here is from genome assembly GCF_032191835.1 of Heteronotia binoei. NCBI lineage: Eukaryota > Metazoa > Chordata > Lepidosauria > Squamata > Gekkonidae > Heteronotia > Heteronotia binoei. The sequence goes on along the minus strand of NC_083228.1, from coordinate 2,702,121 downwards.
ACAGAGAGTGATGCAGATCAAGGCATAACGACTTCACTGCTGAGATACTGTGGAGCAGATACAGAATGTCAAAGGGCCCCAAGTCACTTGCAAGAGGCCCCTAGAAGGTGACTGAAGGGAGCACAAGGGAAATAACCAGGGAAGGGGAAACGGGAAGGGAGTGACGAGTAAAGAGCCTGGATGACCACAAAAGCATTCTGGGGAGTCTGAATGAACCAGCTCCACTCCCTCATCTTCTCCTTGCCCCACATGAATGTAGCTGACCTCTTCTACCTGTATATTTGACCAAACCTCTCTAAGGGAAAGAGAACTCTCTGGGGGTGTTGGGGAGGGAGCCTCTGCCATTCAATCTCTCCTGAATTAATCATGGGCTGTGTCACTGGCAGTTTAATCGGGCTTCCTTTCCACTTGTTGCCCTTTCTTTGACTTCTTCTTAACCGAGCTTGGGAAGTGACAGTCAGTGGAACAAGTTGCCCTCTGGGTCCCCCACATCCTGAGACTGAGCACAGCGGGGAGATCTCTGGGGGGTAGAGCAGTGCTGGATTTAGGACAAATGAGGCCCTGTGCTAGTTAAGTTATGAAGCCCCTTACCTGGGCCCTGAAGGAGGTAGGCCCGGCGTGCCTACGCAGGCAGTCTGGCATGCATGCTCAGAAAATTTAGGAGTAGTTAAAATATTACATGTTACCTGATCAAGCATTATTTTCAACAAGTTTTAGGCAAATTTTTGAATTATCAGGGCTCAGCCTCATGGAATGTTTTTTGGGAGTTTTATGGCTAAATTCAGGTCTAGACTGTATGGGCTATAGGTCAGATATGGACATTACAACAAACTTGAAAGCTATTATATATTAACCAAAGCCCCAACCTGCCCAACACTGTCTCACACAGGCCGCATGATGAAATAGTCAAACTTGATGAAAAGAGAACAGACAGGACAGTCAACATCATGTAATTAAATCTAAACATTATGTAACATTTTAACCTTTGAAGACTGACAACATTTTTAATCTTAAACTTCATTGAAAATAATCTTAAATCATACAGGAAAACATCGCACATGACGGACTGCACTTATGAATTGAATGCTGCTAGCCGCTAAACTTGAGATTTTCACCAATACAACAATATTTTTAATATGTCATATTGTGTAAAATTTTATGCTGAATCGTTCAGTGACTTTTCTGATATTGAATGACGAGCTTTTCTTGCTAAAAGCTGCAATTGTTTTCACCATTTGCTATCATGGAGCAGCTTTTAAATTCGTTATATCTGAAAAGTTTAAGTAGATCAGTCTGATTTTAGGTTGCTAATATATGCAAAAGCTTCTGCTGAATCGATGGAGATACATTTTAATGCATCTCAGCAGGAGTTTGAAATGTTTTTGGAAGGCAGATGGGGCCCCCCTGGCCAACGGGGCCCTGTGCTTAAGCACACCTAAGCCCAATGGTAAATCCGACACTGGGATAGAGGATAAGAAAATAGCCAGAGTTTCTGCCTGGCCAATCCACATTCTGCACAAAAGAATAAACTGGGCGATTTTGTACTCCTGTGAGACTGGGCCTGCCTTTGAATTCTGCCTCCAAACCCAGGGGCCTTAAAGGGCTTCAGCAGCTGTAAAGATCCTCTGCAAGGTATCTGTGAAACATAAGGCAGGTGTGTGTGTGTGTCCGCAGGCAAGAGGCAAAGAGAGTTTGGACAGAGTTCATGGGGTTGCTGTAACTCAGCACTTCCCACCCCCCCATCCCCAGTTTTATGGATATAGATATGGTGGCAAGTGGGGGGGTGAGGCTGGATTGCAAAGATTACATAAAATGATACACGGAAAAAAATCTCAATGTGGAGCCCCTGTTCGAGGCTTTGAACCACCGGACTGCCTTCCAGGGTGCCCTCAAAATATTCCTTTGCCTTCCCACATGACTGCCTCCCCCACAATTCTTTCAGTTTTCTGGGTGTCTTTTAACAATCCTAGGCAGTACAAGCAGAGGACACTGCAGGTTGGACCCCTAGCAGTTCCCAGGGAACCTCAAGAGAACAGGGGGGATTTTCCTCTCTCCATAACAGAAAGACAACCCCTGAGGCTTGAAACGCTACATTTCAAGAACAACTCAGGAATTCTTTCACGTGCAGTTCTTTTGTTTTTGTACACGACAGGCTATGAGCAGAGGAAATGTGGGCAGGAGAGATGACTTCACCATAAAATCATAGAGTTGGAAGGGACCTCCAGGATCATCTAGTCCAACCCCCTGCACAATGCAGGAAACTCACAAATACCTCCCCCTAAATTCACAGGATCTTCATTGCTGTCAGATGGACATCTAGCCTCCCACCACCTTCCAAGGAAGCCTGTTCCACAGAGGAACCACTCTCACTGTCAGGAAGTTCTTCCTAATGTTGAACTGGAAACTCTTTTGATTTAATTTCTACCCATTGGTTCTGGTCCTACCTTCTGGGGCCACAGAAAACAATTCCACCCCATCCTCTAGAATAGATGACAGCCCTTCAAGTACTTGAAGATGTGATCATATCACCTCTCAGCTGCCAATCCCCCTCCTGTTGTTTTTCAGGCCAAATCAAAATCTCACACACACACACACACACATCCCTTCGGAATGAAGATGTTGTTTGTTATTTATGCTGAAAGGGGAAAGGATTAAGCAGCCTTTCCCTCCCACCACCACCCCCTTAATACAGCCTGTTTCTGAGAGTTGCCAACTCTGCATTTGGAAATTCCTGGAGAGTTTGGGGAGGGGAGTATAAGGCCACAAAACCCACCCTCCAAGCAGCCCTTGTCACCAGGAAAACTAATCTCTGTGGTATAATTCTGGGGGTTGGCAATGACAACCTCTGTGTCCCTGGTGGGGTTCGTGGCACAGAGCTGGCTGGGGTCCGTTGGGCTGAGAGTTTGCAGCAGGTTGTCACAATTGTGGTCCAACTCCTGGGGGAACAGAAAGCAGAGCAGGCCTGCTGCGGTCCAGTCCCAGCTTCCTCCAGGGAGCTTCTCTTGCTATTTCCAGGGAGGAGCTTTTGATGTCGCAGAGCGGATGTTCCACAGTCTGCGCAGCACCTGGGACTCTGCTTCCAGGCAGAACATGACTGACGTGAGGGAACTCACCCCCGAATTCTTTTATCTGCCAGAATTCTTGACAAATTGCAACCAGTTTGAGTTTGGTACGTATGGCCTTTTTTTCCCTGTGAGAATTTTCAAAGCAACCAAATGTGATTTCCAAGGGCCCAAAATGTTCCAAATGTTCAGGGGGGTGGGGGGGAGCTTTTTTAAAAATCTCATTTTCAGGCTTGTTTACAGCCTAATCTGCTGAAGCGTTGATTCCTGCCACAGACACACAGAGGGCCAATTTTCCTAAAGCTTTTGCTCCCCTGTGGGACTCCAGCCAACCACGGATCCTCCAGGCTTCTGGGCCCCATGCAGCTGCGAGATGATGCAAAAGCCTCCAAAAGTGCACCGGATGGGCATTTGGCATGAGAGTAACTGGGAGACTGGCAGCCCTCAGTTCCAGCCACCGAGCAGAAGGACAGGCAATGAAGGGCTGCTTGGCTGCTGGTCTCATCTCTGTGGATGGAGCTGTCGAAAGGGAAACTGTCTGGCAGCCAAATCTGCAAGGGAGGAAAGTCCTCTCCAGAGGGCGTTCATCCAGGACATTTTAGGATGACACCCCGTATGCTGACTGCCAAGCAGCTATATGGTCTTCTTACTTTGACGGGGCTGTTACAAAGAAGGCTGCTCTGGAAGAGCTGCATCCACGCACACACACACACACGCCTTCTTTCTCTGGTGTTACACTGAGGCTGATTCCCCACTAGCCTTGTTGTGGTCACGTTCCTTTTTCCCGTGGTGCTTCTGGACGATTTTGCACACGCGGCCTCGGAGCTGTGACTTGCCCCGGCTCTTTCCCAAGTTCTCTCTGCAGCCTCAAAATCCAGTTTTCAGAGAGTCCTACAGCCACGGAGAGAGCTTGGGAAAGAGGCGGGACAAGTCGCAGCTCCGAGGCCGCGTGTGCAAAATGGGGCAGAAGTACCACAGGAAAAAGGAGCGCGAGACCACAGCAAGGCTAGTGGAGAATCGGCCTGAATTAATGTGGGATGATTCTGTACAAGGCTTTGGCAAGTTCCTCTCGCCACTGTCCCTTGGTCTTAAATGGAATCCAGGCTTTAAAGGAAAGTAGGACAGCCCCGGCTAGCCTGGTCTTGTCAGCTCTCAGAAGCTAAGCAGCGTCAGCCCTGGGTAGTCTTTGGCTGGGAGGCCCCCAAGGGAGGCCGGGGTGCTAAACAGAGAAAGAAACCTGAGGGCGGTAGTTGTAGGTCAGCTGTGCCTTTCCACCACTCCACCTGCCCCATCTTGTACTGCCAGCATCAGGCCTGGCTCTCCTTCAATAATAACGACTCTCTGTTTTCAGAATTAGTGTTTATTGTAAGGCATACAGGGATTGGTCGAAACTGGTATAATGGTTCAGGTGGGTTAGGTATATACTATCATAGTGACCGTTACATGTGCGCCTTTTGGTTCAGGCACGAGATTAGTTCAAACGCATTTGTTACAATTCAAGCGTTCTATGAAACACCCAGAGATAGTAGCCGTGGCCTTGAGTGCCAGGCTGTTCCTCAAGAGGCATCGAACTTTCGGTTTCTCAGAGACAAAGCTAAGCATACATTCTCTTGGGCACGTTGGAAACAAGCAGATAATGGCAAGGAACTTGACAGCCAAGACTTCGGATGGCTCCCCTGTTTCAAGGGCTGGAGGCTAGGCCCGAGAATGCCCTGAGGACTGGCAGCTGCAGAGCTTTGGGCCTTGTGGGGGGGTGTCCTGTGTCTGCAGACTCTGAATTTGATTTGGGGGCGGGGAGGCAAACAGTTCACGCCCCGTATGAGATCCAGCAGTCTCTGTTCACATCCTCTCCTTTGCAGGGAGCTTGCAAGATGGGACCCGGCTGGGGGACGTTCAGCTGCCACCCTGGGCAGAAGGAAGTCCTCATAGATTCATTAGCCTGAACAGACAGGTCAGTACAAAGGGCGCAAGGCTTGAGGTGGGCCGCTCTGTCTAAATGGTGTGGCCTGAGTTTCTTTTAGGGGGGAAAAGGGAGCTGATGGCTCTCCTTGCTTTCCTCTGTCCTTTTTTTGTGGCTCTTCGCAGCCTCTCCTTTCTCCCACCCTCTCCCCACACTGCCTCTGCAGTCCTCTTTGTCTCATTCATCAAGAGGTCCAAGCCAATCAATACGCTTGCCCAGCAGTGCCTGGCAACCAATGGGAAGTCAACTAGGGATAGGGCCTTCTCAATCTCAGCCCCTTGCTGGTGGAACCAGTTACTGGAAGAGGTCAGGGCCCTGTGGGACTTTGGACAGTTCCGCAGGGCCTGTAAGACAGTCCTCTTCCGGTTGGCTTATAACTTACCGGCATTGAAATATTCTGAAGGAAGATTGTAAGATAGCACACTGACATTGACCGATATTGATATTTTAGTTGTTTTAATTATGTAAATTATTATGTATTTTAATTCTTAAATTCTATTGTTAGAACTTCTATGTTGTAAGCTGCCCTGAGGCCGCCTCGGTGGGGTAGGGCGGGATATAAATCAAATAAAATGAAAATGAAACAGTTGTCCTAGGGAGAAAAATGTTAAAAAACAAGACCTTGTCTACTTACAGGAAGTTCTGACCATAGAGTTCCTTGTGATTCCTACAACTACCTGGAAGCGACAGGAGTAACTCTAGGAATCACTTGAAACTCTATAGTGCCAGGTATCCTAAACCATTTATGCAGCAGTGGTTTCTCAGGCTATTGCAGCGTCTCTCCATCGTGTTTTCTCTTCCATTCTGCATTTCCTCCCTGCACGTCCCTCAGGGGTCTTGTTGTTATTGTTCGGCATTGATTGTCATCCCTTCAGCTCTCAGAAGCCCCATAACCAGGATTTTTTTCTAGAGGGCGTGCCCGGGGTCCTAATTAAATTATTTAAATTATATTTTAATTAGCGGCCTCCAATGCTGGGTCCAAAGCCTGTACGTTCTCTTCCCATGCAGAAGCGGGGGGGAGTGGCCGTGGCAACTCTTCCCCGTCCCAAGCCCTGGGGCTCTTCCTGGCACCTGGGCAAGCCTCCACGCAGCTTGGAATGCAGGCGCCAGCTCCCAGATGACAGGGAGGGGCAGGGGCAGGCACCAGAAGCCATGGAGTGCACACACTGCTGGGCCGCTTTCACTTCCCCCGAGTCTGTACAGACCCAGGGAATGCAAAAGCAGGCAGCGCCTGCTCAGCGCGCTCCTCAGATCCCCACGCCCTTTTGTGTTCTGCTGGAAGCAAAGCACTCTATCCAAGAGGTCAAAGGTGGGGAGGGCATAACAGCTAAGGGGATCGCTCTGAACAGATCGCTGCCCATTGCTTTGCAGGCACTGGAGAGTGATTATGTCAGCACACACCTCCATCACTGGATAGATCTCATCTTTGGTCACAAGCAGAATGGCCCAGCAGCTGTGAAGGCTGTCAACATCTTCCATCCGTATTTCTATGGCGACCAGGTGCACCTGGACAGCATCAGTGACCCCCTCACCAAAAACACCATCTTGGGATTCATCAGCAACTTTGGACAAATCCCCAAGCAGGTACAGCACAGGTGGGCTGGGCTGGGGGTGGCGGAGGGGAGGGGAGGGGCGGGGGGAGCTACTTCTGCAATCACCGAGGGCAGCTCATCTTCATCCCAGGGTGGGATTTGGTGCTATAGAATTGCCTGGGCAGTTCACAGGCAGTTGCAAGGTAGATGGACTAGTTGCCTGTCAGGGACTAGATTCTGCCTAAAGTACTTCTGCCTCTCCCTGAATGGGCCCCTTCACCTGTTAAGATCATCCAGAGGAGTCCTGTGTGTGCCACCTTCCGCAGAGGTTAGAACTGCTGTGGAACAGACTATGGCCTTCTTGGTGGTGGCCTGGAGGCTTGGAACAGCTTCCTGTAAGAGGCCATGCTGGTCTCTTCAAAGAAATGCAGGATTTCTATGTTGGTTTGAGCCATTTGTGTGCTGGGAGAATGGAGTCTGGAGCCTGTGGCTGTATCAGCGCTGTCGTGTAGTTTTGCTGCGTGCACTGGAATGGAGGTTTAATTTCCTGCTCTAATATTTGGCTTAATGCTTCAGTGATTGTAATTACTGCCTGGGGTTTTGTTGTTGCTGTAAGCAGCTCTGAATGAAGGAGAAACAATTGTTTTAAATACCTCTATACCCCTGGCTCTGGCATGGGCAGGCCCAACTCAGCAACCAGCATGAGACTGAAGAGCAGGGACTGAGGGTGAGCAACAACATAACACCAAGGAAACCCGGAAGGGATATTACACCTCTTTAAAAGAAAGTTCCTAGAAAGGCATGGCATTACTTCCAGGTTTTCCTCAGCAGTGATGTCACACCATTGGCTCAACGGCCCTTTTTTAGATTTTTCTCGCTGGGGGGCTGGCAGCCCTATAAGGCTAAGGCTTAGGGTTGCCATCCTCCAGGTGGGACCTGGTGATCTCCTGGAATTCCAACTGAGATCAGCCGCTGGAATTTCAGCTGAGAAAATGGCTGCTTTGGAGGCTGGTTTGTGTGCAGTTATATCCTACTGAGGTCCCTCCCCTCCCCACGCCCCGCCTTTCTGAAAACTCTACCCCCAAATCTCCAGAAATTTTCCAACCCAAAGTTGGCAATCCTAGTTTCCAGGGAAGGGACAGGCATCATTTTGGACAAGACAGAGAGACTGGACACTGCATGTCCGTAGGGCTGAAAGTGTAAGAACATAAGAGAAGCCATGTTGGATCAGACCAATAGCTCATCCAGTCCAACACTCTGTGTCACACTGTGGCCAAAACCCAGGGACCATAAGGAGGTCCATCAGTGGGGCCAGGACACTAGAAGCCCTCCCACTGTGGCCTCCCCCAAGCACCAAGACTACAGAGCATCACTGCCCCAGACAGAGAGTTCCAATAAAATGCTGTGGCTAACAGCCACTCATGGACCTCTGCTCCATATGTTTATCCAATCCCCTCTTGAAGCTGGCTATGCTTGTAGCCGCCTCCACCTCCTGTGGCAGTGAATTCCACCTGTTAATCACCCTTTGGGTGAAGAAGGACTCCTTTTATCTGTTCTGACCCGACTGCTCAGCAATTTCACGGAGTGCCCGCGAGCTGCAAACGTTATCCAAAAAAGTGCCTCCTGTGCCTCTGATGTTGCTGCTGTGTTAAGTTTTTTTTCTTTCTTTCTTCGTCATCTTCCTTTTTTTGCTGTCGTTCCTTCTTTGCAGCTCTTTTCCAAGCCACACGCGGCTCGCAATGCCCTGGGGAAGCATCCGGTGGGCAGAGACAGCCTCCTCTTCTCTGTCCCTGCTGGGCAGTTGCCTCCATCCCTCAGCAGCCTCCATAGCTTGAAGTTCTCATCTGTTCCAGTCCGAGGTAGGCCCTCCCTGGAGACTGGAGCGTAAGAAGAGCACCAGATGATCGACCCTCTAATCTTTAAGGCACAGCTGTTTGCTCAGTTCAGGGGTCCTACTGGGAAAGGAGACATGACAGGTGCTGGAAAAGGCATTTGGCTGGGCTTTGTAGCCCCTTTGTAGCCTGCTTCAGTCCTTCCCACAGCTCAGCCTGATGCTGGGAGCACATTCAGATAATACCAAGGTAGCCACAGGGATTGTGGGGTCCAGAGAGGGGGGCCATATCTGTCCACAAACACTGGAGAATGCCAAGGCAGCCTGAAGGGCCAATATTTCACCCACTGCCTAACCTGAGAACCTGGAGGCTGAAGAGGCCTGGTTCAGTCAGCAGACACAGGATTCCTGGCCACCTGTCAGGCATTTGGACTAGGGACGCTTCTAGCAGTCTCTTCTTTCTGGAATGTCTCTCCAGGTTTCGGTGTTCCAAATGACCAGATGTTGTTTTATGAGGTTAAGCAGGGCTTTAGAAATGCTCCCGTGCTCTGTTTTTCATTTTCAGATTTTGCACCTTTTGCTACAGTTCCTTCAGGTTATATGTATCTTCTGTCCTGATGCCCATGTGGATATTGGTAAAACACTGCAAAAAAGCAATGTGGATCATACAAATGAAGGAATCTAGATTATTTTTTAAACAAAGATATTTCATTTCTATGTAAAAATAGAGTAGGCTGCCCAGAAGTCCAAAGGAAAAAAAGAAGCAAAAGATTAAGAGATGGGGAGGAAAGGAGAAAAAGGCAAAATGATGGTGGCTTCTCTTATTGACGCAGAGGGTCACCTTGGCTCACAGGCACCTGGGCGTTAATTGATGCAGGCAGAGCAGCCCTCAGACGAGGGGTGAGATGGAACCAGCGTTTTCAGACGCCCCTGGGGAGTTAAGGTCTGGGAGCCCAATGAGAAGGCTCCATTATCAAGCGGCCACTGCTGGGAGCCCAATGAGAAGGCTCCAGTATCAAGCGGCCACTGCTGGAAGTCCAGGCATCTAGATTATTTTTGTGCAATGTTTAACTGATGAATAATGGATGCTAGTGTGCACTGATAAAACTCCACACACAAAAAAACCCTTAGATGAGATTGTGCAGTTGTATCAAGACGCTTGTTGTGTTTAACCGATGAATAATATACATGAGTGTGCATTGAAAAAATCCACCAAAAAAGCTGTCTTAAAGAGACTAGTGCTGCATCGATATTCATTTTGTGTGATGCTTTATTAATGAAGACAATGTGTGTGCATTAGTAGAACAGTACACACAATGAATGGCTGCAAACTAGGAACTTGTACAACACGTGGAAGAGTGCGTTTGTGGGGCAACAAAAGGTTGAAATGGAGAACACCCCCTCTTCCTAAAGCAGATATAAACTACGATGGATACAGCTTCAGCTGGAAGGAAGGCCTGTTTTCATCTTGTTCTCCAAGGGTGAAGATTCCTCCCCGGGATTTCTACAGGACAGGCTCTCCCAGGCCTCCAGGGTCTTCTGAAGGCCCTCCTCCTTCTCCCCCCAGCATGGAAGGGACAGAGCCACATAGCAGTGATCTGTTTTTCACGTTTCCCTGGGCAGTTATTGCAAAGTAACTCCCAAAGCCATTCTGAGGATGGTCCTCAAGAGAGGGCTTGTTGGGCACTTTTGCTGCCATTGTTGTTAATGAAAAGGGAATTGGGGGAGGACAACCGTTTTATAGTGGTGGGGGCAAATCCAGCCCTTGTCAAGCTGTGTGCAAACTCCAGGCTGGTGTTGGCTCAAACCAGCATGGACTGCAGGTGTTCCAGATGCTAAAAGCTGCTTTTTGCAAGCTCACCCCTTGCCAGCTAGAATAAGTCACTGGCACACACATGCCACTTGGGGAATGAAATTGCCTCTGATCCGGAGCTGGGAATTTTACATCAGCTCATGAACAAAAAACATGCATAAAATGTTCCCATATCCAGAAATATGCCTATATCCAACTGGCTCTCTTGGCCTTTCTGAGGCTGTGTTAATCGTGAATCTCAAAGATGTTCTGGTATCCCTGGGCAAAAAACAGCCTTGTAAAAGCAAAAAAGAGATAGCTTTGTCTTCCTTTTCCCTAAGCAGACGCACCACAGGGACCCGTGGGTCAAATCGTGTGCACCGACAAGGGGATTTTGGCTGTGGAGAAGAACAAAATCTTGCTCCCCCCACTGTGGAACAAAGCATTTTGTTGGGGATTTGATGACTTCACCTGCTGCCTGGCAGACTTTGGATCAGACAAGGTAAAATGACTGTGGTGTCAGGCACTTCCTAAAGCACTGCCTTGGTCTACTTGGTCTATTGGGGAAGGAGCAGGAGGGAAACGTGGCCTGAACCATCTGATAGGATGCATTGCTAAGTCTGGGGTTGGTACCCTGGGACAAAAAAGATAACTTCTGGTGCGGAATTGATAGCCCATGTGCCTTTCTTGACATCAAGGTGGGCTGTGGTGGCATCTTTCTGAGCTGTCTCCTCTCTCACTCCTTCCCTGCCTTCATTGCCTTTAGGATACTGTAATTGTATTCTCCCTTTACATCCAGTCCACCGTACTTGGTTTTGATCTTCTACGCTCATGTCTTTTATTGTACCTGTAACATTAATGTGCAAACACATTCTGTGTAATGATGAAGAAACAGAGTTGGGGAAACCTGCAGGCCGAATCTCCCTTCTGCCATTAATTTACTAAATGGCCATAAGGGAAGCCCTCCCTACCACCCATTTGCAGTATGGGGATGATGCTATGGATCTCTCCTTCAGCCTTTCTGTGTGTGTTATAGAGTAGAAATTGTAGAAATTGCTCTGCAGAGGCAGGCAATGGCAAACCCCCTCTGTTCATCGCTTGCCTGGAGCAGGGTGTTCCAGGCAGCTGCAGCTCGATGGCACATCCTTCTTCAGATAAATGCTAAGTATTTATAATATTTAAGAGACAAGCTGGGCTCGCAACGTCTCAGTTTCCTAGCCACTAAGCTGCAACCACCGTGCAATCGCTGCCACAGATGTGGCCAAAGGGAACGAAACCTTTGAGGCTGGAGAGGTGGCAGGAGGGACCACAGCAGAAGCTGGAGTTGTGGCTGCCAACTATCTCTGCCTTCCTAGTCGTGCTGCTAGCTCACAAGGCTCCCAACGCCAGGTGGTGAAATCCCTGGGGATTTGGGGGTTGAACCTGGGGGTGGTGCAGTTTGGAGAGGGGAGGGACCTTGGTAGGGTACAATGCCACAGAAACCGCCCTCCAAAGCAGCCGTTTCCTTCAGGGATCAGCTGTAATTCCAGGAGACCTCCCGGCTCCACCTGGAAGTTGACAACCCCCCTGCAGGGCTCCTCTCCAGCCTCTCAGACCTGGGAAGCATCATGGAACGGGGAGAACTGGAGCCAGGCCAGGAGGAGGAGCTGTGGCCTCCACAGAGTAAAGCCAGGCCGTGGGGGAGTGGAAGGACTATTTTCAGGGACAGTGCGATGCTTTTAAAAATGTTTCCAAAAGAAGCCTACGTGAACAAATGTATCTGCTTTATACTCTCTGGTCCTTTCAACTGGAGATGCCGAGGACTGAACCTGGGACTCTCTACATACCAGGCAGGATGTTCTGTCACTGAACTTTGCCCCCTCCCCTAAGCAGAAGGGATGTCACAGCTTGTAGTTGGGAAGACATATGTGTCCTACACAAACGGCTGTGGGAATGGGGTTCATTTTCCAATCTGGTCACCCACTTCACTCTGGGGAATCCTAAACATAAGGAAGATAAGCCTCCTTTCACTCCTGGGCTAAAGGAGCATCCAGCGAGGCTTTACACTCAACGTGGGGTGGTGGAGAGGGGGCTCATCCCAACAGTAACCAGGGGATCATTTGGCAATGTGATGAGGCTCTTAACGTTTGGAAGAAGCAGCGAGACCCACATTATGGTGAAATCAGAGAGTTTTATGGAAGGGAATGAATAATGTGCTCAGAGAGTCACAGCAATATCAGGCTTAGAACAGCAGTAACAAGTACTGGGATGGCTGTGTTGAGACACAGATGTTCTGGACATCCATATCCACTGTACACACAAGAAGGGGAGGCCAGATGGGTAGAGTAAGAAGACAAAAGAGGGGCTTATAACTACCTTTCTGGGCAGGAATCTGAATCTTCAAGTAGGGATCAAAAACATCAGTGCAGTCAGTAATTGAGAAGGGTAGTTCTGGGACAGGCGGGAGGGGGAGCAAGGCCTATGGCATCACTGCACAAAATTAAGGTTTAGAGGGGATCAGAAGTACCCTTTGGGGACAGGGTGTGGCTCCAGTTATAGGGCTGGGATTTAAAGGAGAGATCAAAGATTCCTTTTCCCTCAGGCTTGGAAAAGGGGAGGAGGATTCACATGAGTGAGCTGGTACTTGCTCTGATGGATAGATGGCAAGACAACGGGGGTTCCTAGGTTTGGGGGGTATTTCCAAATCATTAAGGTGAGAGTCGTTTCTCAGATTCAGGGCTGAGAAAATGTGTGTGGGATCCAACTTGGTTGCTTCTTCAACTGGGGATTGTTAGAAACAGTCCTCAGTTGACCACTCATGGGAGGGAGAATGTTTCATCCAAAGGCCAACATTGTCCTGACCCACTAGTCCGGTCCTTGTCAGACCTCAGAAGCTAAGCAGGGTCAGTCCTGGTTAGAACTTGGACGGGAGACCACCCAGGAAGGCCAGGGTCGCTCTATGCAGAGGCAGACAGTAGCCAAAGACTTCTGTGGGGTCACCAGAAGTTGGCTGCAACTCAGCAGTGCTTTCCACCACCATAGTCACATTAGTCCAGTAAGAGCATGTTGATGACTTGGTTGGGCAGTGGAGAGATCCTGAGGTCTCTCTGGGTCTGGTCTGGCTTTGTTTCATGTGGAGCACAATGTGGCCATGATCCATCCCACCTCTTCTTTATCCCTTTTCATTCAAGCTTTGCCTGAAATTCCCTTTCAGGTAGGGTGGCCAGACCGTCCCGGGCACCCGGGAATGTCCCGGTTCTGGCCCCCTATTCCCGCCTCCCGGGCTGGCTATACCTGGACCATTAGAGGTCCCGGTTTAGCCAGCCCGGGAGGCGGTGGGCCGCGGGGCCCGGCGGCGGTGGCGGAGGCCTCTCGGCGGCCTCCGCTGGTCGCTGGAGGCCGCGGAGGCGCCGGCGCTGGTCCCGGGAGGCCCTCCAGAGACTCTGGAGGGCCTCCAGTGACCAGCGGAGGCCGCGGAGAGGCCGCGGAGGCGCCGGCGCTGGTCCCAGGAGGCCCTCCAGAGACTCTGGAGGGCCTCCGGCGACCAGCGCCGACCAGCGAAGGCCTCTCCGCGGCCTCCGCTGGTCGCTAGAGGCCCTCCAGAGACTCTGGAGGGCCTCCAGCGACCAGCAGAGGCCGCGGAGAGGCCGCGGAGGCGCCGGCGCTGGTCCCGGGAGGCCCTCCAGAGACTCTCCGCGGCCTCCGCTGGTCGCTGGAGGCCCTCCAGAGACTCTGGAGGGCCTCCAGCTACCAGCGGAGGCCACGGAGAGGCCGCGGAGGCGCCGGCGCTGGTCCCGACCAGAGACCAGCGCCGGCCTCCCCGGCCTCCGCAGCCGCCAGCCCCGCCAGCAGCACCAGCAGGCCGGAGGAGAGGCCGCCACCCGCCCTGGATCAAGGTAAGTAAGCAGGGAGGGGGGGGCGGCTGGCGGGAGGGGGCGGCCGGCCTTCCTTCCCTCCCTCCCTCCTTCCCCTCCCTCCTTCCTTTCTTCCCTTCCTCCCTCCTCCCTTCCTTCCTTTCTTCCTTCCCTCCCTCCCTCCTCCCTTCCTTCCTTCCCTCCCTCCCTCCCTCCTTCCTTCCTTTCTTCCTTCCCTCCCTCCTCCCTTCCTTCCTTCCCTCCTTCCTTCCCTCCCTCCTTCCTTCCTTCCTTCCTTCCCTCCTTCCCTCCTTCCCTCCCTCCCTCCTCCCTTCCTTCCCTCCCTCCTTCCTCCCTCCTTCCTTTCTTCCTTCCTTCCCTCCTTCCCTTCCTCCCTCCTCCCTTCCTTCCTTCCTTCCCTCCCTCCTCCCTTCCTTCCTTCCCTCCCTCCCTCCTCCCTTCCTTCCCTCCCTCCTTCCTCCCTCCCTCCTTCCTTCCTTTCTTCCTTCCTTCCCTCCTTCCCTTCCTCCCTCCTCCCTTCCTTCCTTTCTTCCTTCCCTCCTTCCCTCCCTCCCTCCTCCCTTCCTTCCCTCCCTCCCTCCTCCCTTCCCTCCTTCCTTCCTTCCCTCCTTCCTTCCTTCCTTCCTTCCTTCCTTCCTTCCTTCCTTCCTTCCTTTCTTCCCTCCCTCCCTCCTCCCTTCCTTTCTTCCTTCCCTTCTTCCCTCCCTTCCTTCCTTCCCTCCTTCCTTCCCTCCCTCCTTCCTTCCTTCCCTCCTTCCCTCCCTCCCTCCTCCCTTCCTTCCTTCCTTCCTTCCCTCCCTCCTTCCTCCCTCCTTCCTTCCTTCCTTTCTTCCTCCCTTCCTTCCCTCCCTCCCTCCTTCCTCCCTCCCTCCCTCCCTCCCTCTGGCCACCCCTGGAGTAGACAATACTGACTTTGGTGGACCCAAGCACTGGTTCAGTGTAAGGGAGCTTTGTGTTTGTGACTGGACTAGACAATACTGACTTTGGTGGACCCAAGCACTGATTCAGTGTAAGGGAGCTTTGTGTTTGTGACTGGACTAGACAATACTGACTTTCGTGGACCCAAGCACTGATTCAGTGTAAGGGAGCTTTGTGTTTGTGACTGGACTAGACAATACTGACTTTCGTGGACCCAAGCACTGATTCAGTGTAAGGGAGCTTTGTGTTTGTGACTGGACTAGACAATACTGACTTTCGTGGACCCAAGCACTGATTCAGTGTAAGGGAGCTTTGTGTTTGTGACTGGAGTAGACAATACTGACTTTCGTGGACCCAAGCACTGATTCAGTGTAAGGGAGCTTTGTGTTTGTGACTGGAGTAGACAATACTGACTTTCGTGGACCCAAGCACTGATTCAGTGTAAGGGACTTTGTGTTTGTGACTGGACTAGACAATACTGACTTTCGTGGACCCAAGCACTGATTCAGTGTAAGGGAGCTTTGTGTTTGTGACTGGAGTAGACAATACTGACTTTCGTGGACCCAAGCACTGATTCAGTGTAAGGGAGCTTTGTGTTTGTGACTGGACTAGACAATACTGACTTTGGTGGACCCAAGCACTGATTCAGTGTAAGGGAGCTTTGTGTTTGTGACTGGACTAGACAATACTGACTTTCGTGGACCCAAGCACTGATTCAGTGTAAGGGAGCTTTGTGTTTGTGACTGGAGTAGACAATACTGACTTTCGTGGACCCAAGCACTGATTCAGTGTAAGGGAGCTTTGTGTTTGTGACTGGACTAGACAATACTGACTTTCGTGGACCCAAGCACTGATTCAGTGTAAGGGACTTTGTGTTTGTGACTGGACTAGACAATACTGACTTTCGTGGACCCAAGCACTGATTCAGTGTAAGGGAGCTTTGTGTTTGTGACTGGACTAGACAATACTGACTTTCATGGACCCAAGCACTGATTCAGTGTAAGGGAGCTTTGTGTTTGTGACTGGACTAGACAATACTGACTTTCGTGGACCCAAGCACTGATTCAGTGTAAGGGAGCTTTGTGTTTGTGACTGGACTAGACAATACTGACTTTCGTGGACCCAAGCACTGATTCAGTGTAAGGGACTTTGTGTTTGTGACTGGACTAGACAATACTGACTTTCGTGGACCCAAGCACTGATTCAGTGTAAGGGAGCTTTGTGTTTGTGACTGGAGTAGACAATACTGACTTTCGTGGACCCAAGCACTGATTCAGTGTAAGGGAGCTTTGTGTTTGTGACTGGACTAGACAATACTGACTTTCGTGGACCCAAGCACTGATTCAGTGTAAGGGACTTTGTGTTTGTGACTGGACTAGACAATACTGACTTTCGTGGACCCAAGCACTGATTCAGTGTAAGGGAGCTTTGTGTTTGTGACTGGACTAGACAATACTGACTTTCGTGGACCCAAGCACTGATTCAGTGTAAGGGAGCTTTGTGTTTGTGACTGGACTAGACAATACTGACTTTCGTGGACCCAAGCACTGATTCAGTGTAAGGGAGCTTTGTGTTTGTGACTGGACTAGACAATACTGACTTTCGTGGACCCAAGCACTGATTCAGTGTAAGGGAGCTTTGTGTTTGTGACTGGACTAGACAATACTGACTTTCGTGGACCCAAGCACTGATTCAGTGTAAGGGACTTTGTGTTTGTGACTGGACTAGACAATACTGACTTTCGTGGACCCAAGCACTGATTCAGTGTAAGGGAGCTTTGTGTTTGTGACTGGACTAGACAATACTGACTTTGGTGGACCCAAGCACTGATTCAGTGTAAGGGAGCTTTGTGTTTGTGACTGGACTAGACAATACTGACTTTCGTGGACCCAAGCACTGATTCAGTGTAAGGGAGCTTTGTGTTTGTGACTGGACTAGACAATACTGACTTTCATGGACCCAAGCACTGATTCAGTGTAAGGGACTTTGTGTTTGTGACTGGACTAGACAATACTGACTTTCGTGGACCCAAGCACTGATTCAGTGTAAGGGAGCTTTGTGTTTGTGACTGGACTAGACAATACTGACTTTCGTGGACCCAAGCACTGATTCAGTGTAAGGGAGCTTTGTGTTTGTGACTGGACTAGACAATACTGACTTTCGTGGACCCAAGCACTGATTCAGTGTAAGGGACTTTGTGTTTGTGACTGGACTAGACAATACTGACTTTCGTGGACCCAAGCACTGATTCAGTGTAAGGGAGCTTTGTGTTTGTGACTGGAGTAGACAATACTGACTTTCGTGGACCCAAGCACTGATTCAGTGTAAGGGAGCTTTGTGTTTGTGACTGGACTAGACAATACTGACTTTCGTGGACCCAAGCTCTGATTCAGTGTAAGGGAGCTTTGTGTTTGTGACTGGACTAGACAATACTGACTTTCGTGGACCCAAGCACTGATTCAGTGTAAGGGAGCTTTGTGTTTGTGTGTTTGTGCAATTTTGTTCTCAGATCCTGTATTTACTTCATCAGTATATGGGATAAGGCACTTTCTCAACTGTGCTGCATAATGCAGCCTATTTATTTTGTCCTGTTGGCTCTGTTGGCTCTATCTGCGCCACCTTCATCACTTTCGGGGTGTGGATCCCCCAGTGGGGTGGTCTCCCGACTCCCTCCGCCAGCTGTTTCTGATAGCCCTGCACCCCCTCTTTCATTTGATATGTGTCCCGTGCGGGTACCACCCTCCCGCCGGGAGATGCCGCAAAATGAGCCCCCTTGAGGCTTATGGTGGCAGGGCTCGGGGGAAGCGAGCTAGACTGCTGTTCTTTTGAGGGGTTATAGAGTGTTTCGAGCCCGTCCCTGTGGCATCGGTCCCATCGTTGTGGGGCCCAGGGGG
Source organism: Heteronotia binoei (assembly GCF_032191835.1). Classification (NCBI taxonomy): domain Eukaryota; kingdom Metazoa; phylum Chordata; class Lepidosauria; order Squamata; family Gekkonidae; genus Heteronotia; species Heteronotia binoei. Next base: position 2,684,278 of record NC_083228.1, on the reverse strand, counting down.
CCGGCGCAGCGGCACGCTGAAGCAGCCTGTCGGTCACTTCCGGGTTCCTGTCCTGCATCTCGACCTGTGTTATTAGTGACAGGCTGCTTCGGCGTGCCGCTGCGCCGGCCCCCTGGGTCCCACAACGATGGGACCGATGCCACAGGGACGGGCTCGAAACACTCTATAACCCCTCAAAAGAACAGCAGTCTAGCTCGCTTCCCCCGAGCCCTGCCGCCATAAGCCTCAAGGGGGCTCATTTTGCGGCATCTCCCGGCGGGAGGGTGGCACCCGCACAGGACACATATCAAATGAAAGAGGGGGCGCAGGGCTATCAGAAACAGCCGGCGGAGGGAGTCGGGAGACCACCCCACTGGGGGATCCACACCCCGAAAGTGATGAAGGTGGCGCAGATAGAGCCAACAGAGCCAACAGGACAAAATAAATAGGCTGCATTATGCAGCACAGTCTCACTGGAATCTCACTGGAATCTGACTGGCTCCTCAGCATGGAACCCGTTCTCTCTAGTCTTCTCACTTTGAAAAAAGTAAAAAAAGAGTTTCATTTAACTTTACTTCCCCCTTTCCCTCTCTATAAATAATCTTGGTGTTTCCAGCGGTGATATTTGGGGGATTTTTGGGGACGTCACAGGAAGTGCTGTGAAGTCACTTCCTGTTTCCGGCAGTGGCATTTGGGGGAAATGATGTCATTTGGGGGAAATGATGTCACAGGAAGTGATGTCACTTCCTGCTTCCGGCAGGTGGCGCGGGGGGAAATGATGTCACAGGAAGTGATGTCACTTCCTGTTTCCGGCAGGTGGTGCGTGTGTGGGGGAAAATGATGTCACAGGAAGTGATGTCACTTCCTGTTTCCGGCGGTGGCATGACGTCACCGGAAGTGACGTCATCGGAAGTGGCGTCACTTCCTGTTTCCGGCGGCGCACGCGCTTCGCGCGCACGCACCCCTACCTCCCCCCCCCCATAGGTGTCCCTGGCTGGCCTTCAGACATTATGGCCACCCTACTTTCAGGGCCTCATGTGGCCAACAGAGAAGTGCTGGTCTTGAGAAGTCTCTCGGCTTGACTTCGCGAACGAAGATTTAAGAAGGGTGCAGTGGTCCACGTCTGCTGCAGGCTCGCTGGTGGCTGACAAGACCAATGCGGGACAGGCAGATCCGGCCACAGTGGCTGCAGGGAAAAGTCTGAGTTGGGTTTGGTGCTGTAGCAGTGCGATTCTTCCTCAATCTCCTTTTGTCCTCAAGACCAGCTATGCGTGTGTTCTCAAAGGAAGAGACAGCCTGGTGGATGGTGTGCCTCCATGTTTTGCAATCTGAGGCTAGGTCAGACCACTGGTGATGGTTGATGCGACAGGTGCCAAGGGATTTCTTCAAGGAGTCCTTGTACCTCTTCTTTGGTGCCCCTCTATTTCGATGGCCGGTGGAAAGTTCGCCATACAGAGCAATCTTGGGAAGGCGGTGGTTTTCCATCCTAGAAATATGCCCTGCCCAGCGCAGCTGCGTCTTCAACAGCAGTGCTTCGATGCTTGTAACCTCCGCCCTCTTGAGGACTTCAGTGTTGGTCACAAAGTCACTCCAGTGGATGTTGAGGATGGTGCGAAGGCATCATCTTGAGGTACTTATTAAGAAGTACCTCCACCCCAAATGGAGACTGGAGAGCTGCAGGAGAGGAAGATGTCGTGCTGGCAGAATTAATGAGCTTGGCACTCTTTGGGGCTGTGAGAAATCCCAGGAGAGCCCCAGCCAGAAAGCTGGAGCCAGACCAAGGAAAGGCAGAGAAGAAGAAAGATGCAAGGGAGAGAGAAAAGGGGAAGGGTCTGTTTTTAGAAACCAAGCAAACAAACAGCCACGTACCTGCCAGGCGTGGGGCAACCCCTTGCCCTGTGGTGGCTCTTCTGTGGGGGGGGGGGAGGCGAGGGTGACCCCTAGAGCTATGGGGGTCTGTATTTAAACAAAGCAGAGAGTTGTTTCTTAGCAATAAAACATGCGCAATTAACACATCCAAGTATTTAATGGTTTGTTTAAAAACGACCCGTGGATTCCCCCAGGTCTGACAAAAGAAAACATTTGGCTGTTTGTATCACCACATGAAGTGTGGGATCCGCCTCTGCTCTGAAGCAGCCTGCTGTCATACCTGGAAAAGGCTTTCAGCCCCTCCCAGGTGGGTGGCACCCAGTTGCTCTCCTCCTCTGACCCCCTTTCTTTCCTCCTGCAGGGCAGAACCACCTTTGAAGCCCCAGCAGAGTGGGGCCCCTGCCTCTGCGCCCTCTGCCCCCTGCCAACGATGCTCATCACCTCGGGCAGCAGCTCTGTGGTTTGTGCCTGGGAACTCTCCGTGGCCAGCGATGGAGCCCCCGACTTACGCCTCAAGAAGGTAGAGCCTGGATGTCAGAGCCCTCGAAGGCTCCACCTCAGAACTGAGAGTCAGGCAGTGCAGCCCCCCTCCCCCCATTTGATGACGCCCTCTCGCAGGGGGAGCAGCCTGGCATCCTGCTTTGCTGTCTGTTCCATTCTCTTGTGTCTTCCTCAGCCTCCACTTTGAGCTTGGTAGCATTGCAGGGACTAGGAGGCGGAGTGACAGCCATTTCTGGAGAGGTGGAGCCTCCCTGTGGTTCTCTGCTGTCCTCCAGCCCTGAAGAGAAGGGTCAGGATTTCAGAGAGCTCTTCCAGAATTTCATGAAGGGGGAGAAAGAAGCAAGAACAAGAGAAAGTCAAGGGCAGAGAGAGAACAGACAGCTCCAAGCAGGGCTGGTTCCAAGCTTGGAGGTGCCCCCATCTGCTCACCACTAGCCCCCCCCCCCCCGCAATACCTTCCTGCCACACCACCTGTATGCTCCCCCCCACTTCCCCCCACTTTTGAGCCCCCCTACTGCCCACATTCCATTGCCTGCATCACCTGCATACCCTTTCCCTGCCAGCACTGGCTGGTGCACATGGCCACCAGCAGCCTCTGCCCCCCACATGCCTTTCCCCAGTGATGCTGCTCAGCTGTGGGTGGCAGAGCATGGGAAGGACATGCAGACAGGTGGCAGGGGAGGTATTGGGGGGGCCCCACCAGCCCTGTGCCCTGGCAGTGGCCACTGTTGATGCCAGTCCTGGCTCTGAATCTGTCCAGCACCTCCAGGCAGCTGCCTCCAATCACTCCTCTAGCAGCCTCTGTGGAGCACTCCCCACCCCTGCCTGCTGCTCCTTTTGGGGCCACGAGGGGGAAATGCCCCGTCTCAGGGAGTCCTGTGGTGGGGCAGCCTCTCCTTGCTCCTCCCGCCCTTCCTTCTCAGGAGCAGAGGGGCTCCTCGCCTGCTCTCCCAAGAGACTCTGTTGAAGGCAGGAGAGACTGCAGAGTACCACTCCTGAAGGGGCTGCCATGTTGGCTTCAGCAGGGGGCTTCCAGGGCTGCCAATTTCAGTAGCTGGGGCCCTGAAGACTGTGAGGAGTGCCCCCCACACACACCCCTTGAGAAGGTCTGTGGCTGCAGCGGAGGGTTTCCAGTTCTGGGCTGGGAAGTTCCTAAAGATTTGGAGGTGGAGTCTGGAGAGACCGGAATTTGGGAGGGGAGGGGCCTCGGCTGCACTCTCTGAAGCAGCTGTTTTCTCCGGGGGAACTGATCTCCGGAGCCTGGAGGCCAGTTGTCATCCTGGGAGGGGAGCCTCCAAGACCCCTCTGGAGACGGGCAGCCCCAAGTGCCCTGCCTTGGAGGGGGGAGTGTCAGAGTCTTTCCTGGAAAGAGCTCTGCCAGGGATTTTATTTTATGTGCAATTCTCTCTATAAGGTTGTTCATTCCTCTTATTTATGCATTGCATTTAAGGGTGGGTTTTTTTTAAAAAAAATCTGCTAATATTTTGATCAATATTTTTTTAATCATTAAATGAGAAGGAGGTTCAAAGCCAGGTGGATTTCAACAGATGCAGAAAGGCAGGAAGGACTATTTAAGTTGTCCCTGGGAAGGCTTTATATGTTCCTGGGTGCCCTTCAAAAGCAGCTGGTTGTACGCTGTAATGAAAAGTTTCCTGGTGATCCTGGATCATATTACCTCAAATGTTTTTGGAAACTGAATCCAAGGTCTCCCCTGTTTGTTTCTACTGTCGTGGAAGAAACGGCTTCAGAACCTGGGGAGAACAGGAGCCTCCAAAGAAAGCAAGCAAAGGTTTTTCTTCCGACCACTTCCTGTGTTATGGGGCACCTTCAACTCATCCTCCACATGAATGTAGGTTGTGCCAAGCTTTCTCCTCAGGGAAATCTTTTAGAGGGCATAGCCAGGAAGTGGAAGAGCTGTAGAGAAAGTGTCCTAAGGCTTAGGCTGTGATCACAAATACACAATAATGCACTTTCAGTCCATATCTGCTGGGAAATATCTGCTGGGCACTCCATTATTCCCTATGGAGACAGATTCCCATAGGGAATAATGGAAAATTGATCTGGGGGGATCTGGGGCTTGGGGGGGCTGGTTTTTGAGGCTGAGGCACCAAATTTGCAGCATAGCATCCAGTGCCTCTCCCCAAAATATCCCCCAAGTTTCAAAAAGATTGAACCAGGGGGTCTAGTTCTATGAGCCCCACAAGAAAGTGCCCCTATCCTTCATTATTTCCAATGCAGGGAAGGCATGAGCTGGCAGCCTGTGAGCAGCCTTCCTCCTCAAGTGGTGGGGACATGGGGAGGTGCTAAGTGCCCCCTGAAAAAATGAAAGGCCACCAGATTTTTCAAATCCTGGCTATGGGGCTGCCTTCCACCGCAGCACGAAGGCCTTCAATGTGAGAGAGAAGCTGCGGCAGCCATTTTGTGGCTGGCTTCGCCTCCTGTGGCTGCACCTGTAGCAGGTAAATAACGAAGCCCCACAAATTGCTTGGTATGAAATGAGGTATTTTACTTTGCTATCAAAGCAGAATTTACTTGGCATAAGCCCCAAAATGACTAAATTAAAATCATCAGCCTTCAGACTGTTTTTATTCACAACCCAAAACAAGCAGACAAACCTCCCCCTTATCTATTCAAATGCCCCACCTTCCTGTATTTTTCCATTCCTTGCCCCTCTGCTTTCATGCGTTATCAGTTTAGCAGAAGCTTCCTCAGAGGGGCCTCTCTTATCTACTTTACAGCCTTGGATTCACACACATTTGGGCTGTGGCCTCTAACAGTTACTTTTAAATGTTGCATCAGACATTCTCTTCTGAAGGCATAAAAACCGTATTTTCATTTATTATAGGGGTGTTCATAATTATTCAGGGGTCCCTCTTCGTTCCCCACTTTCAGTCTTCTGAAAGCTTTTTTATTTTAAAATCTGAAGGAGACTGACCATCATCATCAAACAAATCAATTCTGTATGCCCACTCTCAAGAAGGGCAGCTAGGTGACAATTTGGTTTTCGATATTCCCAAGAAAGACTGAAATGACACTACAATGGGGTAATGAAATAGTATATTGACAGAGATGGGGTATAGATGGAGAGAGAAGACAGTGATGGGATTATCCATTCACACTGGCACATCCCAGTATTTTCCATCTAGAGAAGGGGTGTGTGTGGAAGAAGGTCACTCAGAGGCCTGCCTTGGGTATGCAGCCCAGCCTTCCAATATGGAGTTTTCCTGGTCTCCATTATGGGGCCTTTCTGGGCACACAGACTAGCTTGAGAGGGCCCCCCTTGTCTTTTAAGGCTACCCTCTTTATTTGGCAGCACTCCGGTATCAATTCCTCCTCTTGTTCTTGCTACGTTACAAAGGTCCTTGCTACGTTACAAAGCCTGGTCTCTCCATTCTAAAACTCTCCATTGGACATTCAAATCCAAAAGTTAGATTTTTCTTGTAGGGGAGGTTTAGGGACAAAGGAGCCTTGCCTGCCCATGTGGAACTACCATTCTCTAACATTTCCCAGAGGTTCTAAGTTCCCCATGGCACCAAACATTTCGACAAGACACTTCTAGGGAAAACAAGAAGAAGAAGAAGACATTGGATTTATATTCTGCCCTCCACTCAAGAGTCTCAGAGTGGCTCACAATCTCCTCTATCTCCCTCCCTCACAATAAACACCCTGTGAGGTGGATGGGACTCAGGGGGCTCTCCCAGAAGCTGCCCTTTCAAGGACAAACTCTGTGATAACTTTGACTGACCCATGGCCATTCCAGCAGGTGCAAGTGGAGGAGTGGGAATCAAACCCAGTTCTCCCGGATAAGAGTCTGCACACTTAACCACTAAACCAAACTGGCTCTCAAACAGAAAACAGGAGCTGCCAGTAAGGGGTCTGACAGCCAGGGAGCCCTGAGGGTTTACACTCCCTTTCGTGAACCCAGTAAGATCTCCCTACTGGGAACTACACAAAAGAAAATCCCTCTTGCTTAGAGGCTTTGTCTCTCATTCACACACACCACAGAAATCCTCCCAGATCCTAGCTTCTGTGCTTCAGCTCCAAAGCAGAGCCTAATAGACAGAGCTCAAGGGGTGATCAGACCCTTCTTCTCTCCCAAGGAGAGGCAATCAAAATTCCCAAACAGTTCATACTCACAATCCTGAAGATCTTTCAATTCCCTGCACACATCGATTCAACCAGGCGCGGGTTCTTGGTTGACTGACCGGGCAACCCTCCTCCACCAAGGCGGAGAGCTGGACTTCAGTCAAAAATGTGACCATGGCACCTAGTCTGCTTCTTCCTGAGGGTGGAGAGCAGACGGTTATACAGTCATCCAAGGGGTAGGAAAAATCCCTACTCCGTTATCTCCAGGCCAATGCCACCATTTTATGTAGCAGGTAAATAACGAAGCCCCACAAATTGCTTGGTATGAAACAAGGTATTTTACTTTGCTATCAAAGCAGAATTTACTTGGCATAAGCCCCAAAATGACTAAATTAAAATCATCAGCCTTCAGACTGTTTTTATTCACAACCCAAAACAAGCAGACAAACCTCCCCCTTATCTATTCAAATGCCCCACCTTCCTGTATTTTTCCATTCCTTGCCCCTCTGCTTTCATGCGTTATCAGTTTAGCAGAAGCTTCCTCAGAGGGGCCTCTCTTATCTACTTTACAGCCTTGGATTCACACACATTTGGGCTGTGGCCTCTAACAGTTACTTTTAAATGTTGCATCAGACATTCTCTTCTGAAGGCATAAAAACTGTATTTTCATTTATTGAAGGGGTGTTCATAATTATTCAAGGGTCCCTCTTCACACCCCCATGTTCTGTCAGAATTTCAAAGGTGCCCACAGGCTCAAAAGTGTGAGGTCCCTGGTCTATTGACATGAAAAGAGAAGCTTCTGTCTCCTCCCCCATCCTGCTTTTTTTGCTCCCTGGGGCAGAATCGCCCATTCTGCAGAACCAACTGCTTGCGTTTGTGACAGGGCAGCCGTCTCGTGGCCCGCTAGTCAATGAGCCTTTTCCCAGAGTTGAGACTCTGTGTCCTCTCTGTCCCCCCAGCCTTTGTACGGACACCGCGGGGCTGTGACCTGCCTGGCCGCCTCGGCCTCCTACGGCATTGTGGTGAGCGGCTCTGCCGACAGATCTGGCATCATCTGGGACCTTCAGCGGCTGACACGCCTCGCCTGGCTTCCTGCCCACCCGGCCTGCCTCTCGGCTGTTGCTGTCAGCGACTCCACAGTAAGACATTCATTCATCGTCTTTCCTCCTGACACATCAGCGAGCCTCTCATGATGACTTAATGGGTGCCCTTTCCTGCAAGAAACCATCCTGAGACACGACAGATTGATTTTTGCTCTTTACAGAGGTTTCTAATAGTCTCCATAATGCTGAGAGGGGGCACTAAAAGCATCCTTGGAGGAGGAAGGCTGCTGGGGGCTGTTCTTCATCCTTTTGCGTGGGATCCTTTGTGGGTCTGGTGTGTGTGAGGGTTTCTGGGCTCCACCTCACTGCAGGAGCACCCCAGAACATGTTTCCCCCACAGCTGGCTTCCTACCTGGAGAAGGAGAGCCCAGTTTTCTAGAGGATGCCCCCACTTTCCCTCCTCAGGCCTTTAGTCTCTGAGAAAACAGATTCTGCTGCAGAATCACCCTCAGGACCAAAGGTGACATCATCCCAGTTAAAAAATATTTTTAAAAAACTGTTGAAATTGAAAAGCAACTTTCAGACAAGTGTTTGGGATCAGAGAAGCTGTGTGTGGGGTGGGTGTATCTTCCCCCCTACCCTACCGGTTCATCTTCCCAAACCAGCCCACTAAGGGGCTGTTCTTAAATGCAGGGAAACGTGCACTGAAGTGTCCATGGGGTGAGCACTTTGTGGGGTTGAGTAACAGAGAGATGTTAGGGAAGGGCTAAGCACCCTCCCCCTCCTTTTTGTCTGCAATTTCTCACCTTCTCATCTGTTCTTCTGAGACACCCTTGCTGCTTTCAAAAAGGAATGTATTCGGGGTTCTCAAGTCCAGCTTGGGAGATTCCTGAAGATCTGGAGGTAGCGCCTGGGAAGGGGGCTCAGTGAAGGTGTGATGCCGCCACAAAGCCCTCCCTTGGAAGCTACCATTTCCTCCAAAGGAATCCTGTGGATGCATGGTTCTTCCTGCTTGTGCAATCTTTAGAAATAGAACTGAACAAATGGGGGACAATCAGAAATTGCCAGATTGTTGGGGAGGGAGGAATAACTAATTGAGCCTTCTTCTCAAAGTGCAATGGCAGAAGACTTCTGAATATCACAGTCCTCCAATTTTCTTGCTTTCTACAGTCAGGAAACTTCCTTCCTTCCTCCCTCCCTTTTATTTTATTTATTTATTTTATTCGATTTTTAGCCCGCCCTTCCCATAGAGCAGGCCTTGAAGGTGCACACTTCCAAGCAGAGTTGCCAGTCACAGAAAACTTTTTAAAAACCTCTCAGTGCTCTGTGAACCTTGATTTTACTTACAGGGGGGGAAACAGAAGCAACTATTTTACCATACTGTATTTAGCTATTCCTAGAACTACCCAGTGTTGCTTCCAGGTTTCCCAGAAGTGATCCCCCTAACACCCTGCTGGTGGCCAAACATGGCCTGGCAACCCCTGCTCCCAAGACTTCTGATGCACCTGTCTTTTTTTGGAGTTGTACAAATTAATATCCAGCATGCTCTTTCCATGCTAGAAGCTGCTCATCTACATAAGTTTCAACACACTGGAAGAGCATTGTGTGTATTTGTGTGGGACCAAGAAGATGAAGAAGAAGATATTGGATTTATATCCCGCCCTCCACTCCAAAGAGTCTCAGAGTGGCTCACAATCTCCTTTGCCTTCCTCCCCCACAACAGACACCCCGTGAGGTGGGTGGGGCTGTAGTGGGCTCTCACAGCAGCTGCCCTTTCAAGGACAACTTCTGCCAGAGCTATGGCTGACCCAAGGCCATGCTAGCAGGTGCAAGTGGAGGAGTGGGGAATCAAACCCGGTTCTCCCAGATAAGAGTCCGCACACTTAACCACTACATCAAACTGGCTCTCCTACACCAAACTGGCTCTCCAAACTCTCTCTCAAGGAATGGCAGGTTCTTCTAGGCACTCAGTAGAAGTTGGGTGGAAGAGCAGTCTGAAGGGGAGAGAAGCCTAATTCAATGACAAAATCAGATTACATCATATTTTGAGAGCCTCCCTTGTCAGAAGATGCACTCCTCATATTGTACATTGCACACAAATATATATATATGCCATATGTGTGTATGTGTGTGTGTCTATACACACACACACATACAGGCCTCAGATTCAGTGGGAGCTCACAGGAGCACAGCTCCTGAACTTTTCTGAGAGTTCCTCCTCCTCCTTCTGAGAGTTCCACCTCCTTGTCCATTGAATATTAGGTCCAGCTGCATAACAATCCCTGGATGAGCTCCACCCCCTATTTTTCTACAAAACAACCCCTGTATATACACACACTTATATACACACTATATATACACACACATTTATTTACTAGACAAGGGAGCAGTAACAATACATAGAATTAACCAGTCCATACTATCTGAAATACATGTTTCTACTTCAGATTCAGAATTTATTAAGTTAACATCTTTTAGTAATAATTCTCCTGTCATGGTAGCAAATCTGACCATACTGATTGGTTGGGGCTCGGTGGGACTGTGCGGTATCAGCCTTTGACCTGTCAAACTATCAATCAAGAATACTTGTGTGCCTTTGGTTGAGTCCGCTCCTCTCTCCTGCCCGAGTGGCTGTTGCTAGCAAGCAAAGCTGATTCTGTCAGTAAAATGCAACCAACCTTAGTTCTGGCGGTTACTGTGGGAACACATTATTGGCCCATCACACATCAGCCACCGTCTCTGGCCTCTCATTGGCAGACTCCTCTGCCCCCACCCACTGCAGGCCCAGGAATGTTGAACAAACTGCCAAAAACAGCCTTACCTCAGAGACAGCCACATCTCCAACTCATCTCTGTGTCCTTTCTGTCAATTGGCCTCAGAAAGGGCTACAGAGCTACTGCAGCCTCATGAAAGGCCTTCCAGCGCATGCAGTCTCCAAGGGCCACAGAGCCAGGGAAGCCAGGCCCTGCTGAGAGTGTTTCCTCAGAGCCCATGGCTGCCCTCTGGAAAGTGCTAGCTAGAGGCTATTCCTAGGCAAACCAGGCTGCTTTTATCAGGAAAAGGAGAGGCCTCAGGGGAATATAATGCCATACAGTCCACCCTCCAAATCAGTTATTTTCTCCAGGATGGGAAGATAAATCTTTTGTCTGGAGTCTAGATGGCAGAGATCACCTCTCAAAGTGGGATGGTGTGGGGGGAGTGAATGCCTTCACATGAGTGAGTGGGAAAATGACAAGGGTGGGGAGGCACTCACCCAGAGGTCTTTAGTGATACTTTTCCAGTTTGGTGGGAAATCTTTGGAGATTCTGTGGTGGAGTTTGAGGAGGGCATAGGAGTTAGGGCTTCAGAGTGAGGTCTGCCAGACCCAGGTTCTTGCTGTGGAATCTGAGTGATTTTGACCAGTCACAGACTTCCAGCCTAACCTGCCCCAAGGGGTTGTTGTTTAGATCAAAAGGGGAAGAGGAGAATGATGTAAGCTGCTGTGGTCCCCCACCACACACACACTGTGGAGAAAGACTGCTTTTTCTATGTAGAGGCTGCAGGGAGGGGGAAGGCAATGGAAAGCTGAAATCAGGGGCAGAAAAAGGGAAGGAGATAGGGTTGCCAACTCCAGGTTGGGAAATTCCTGGAGATTTAAGGGGTGGGGCCTGGAGAGGATGGGGTTTGAGGAGGAATGGGACCTCAGACAGGTACAATGTCATTTCCTCCAGGGAATTACTGTTGCCAATCTCCAGGTGAGGGCTGGAAATCACTCAGAATTACAACTGCTTTCCAAGTGGCAGAGATCAGCTCCCTTTGAGGTGAGAGGAGTGAATTCCTTCACTTGGGTGGGTAGGAAGACAGCAGGGGGGGCACTCGCCCAGAGCCTCCTTTTAGAGCCCATTGCATTTTTCTTCGCAACGGGCCTTACTCCTGGTAAGGTTATAAAATATGAAGCCACAAAAAAACTAAGGCAACTATATTTACTGTGAGCTAATCAATATTGAACTGGATCGGTTTGGCATTATATTTCAGACTGATATAACAGAATGAGGTTTCCAGACATCAACTAAACCCTTCTGGGGAACAGAGCAGGCAGAATTGGCCATACATAATGGTAGGACATTATTATCCATCTACAAACTGCCTGGACTGAAAAACTGGCCGAAAATAATATTCAAAATTGGCAGCTGTACTGTGTTACTAACTATGCAACAACCTTCAACCCTCACGACTAGTCTTTGGGATATTATCATTGGAACCACATAAATTAATCTCAGCAAATAAAATGGAATAAATTTAGACAAAACAGGGCAATAACAGGAAAAGAGGGGAAAAAATAAAAGTAAAAAAAAATTAAAAATTGGGAAATCAGTCAGATACTAGGGAAACCTCTTGACCTGAACCAGATGTTACTTATTCATCTACATACTGAACTGTCTTCCAGGCCCACCCTTCTGCTATTATTTAGTCATTAATGAGTTCAAAGCACTAGTCCTTGGATTCTGATTCTTGTGATGTTTCCTTAAATGCACTGTTTCAGTATTCTTGCCCCCCCCCCATAAAATAAAAATCTCCTTTGTGTTCTTTGTCACCTCCTTGGTCTTCAACATTACATTGTCTTCCTGCTCTGTTATGCTGGAACATTCAGAATTCAGCTGTTGCACTGGATCCATAGGAAAGGAAAGGTCCCCTGTGCAAGCACCAGTCATTTTTCGACTCTGGGGAGATGCTGCTTTCACAACGTTTTCATGGCAGACCTTTTACAGGGTGATTTTCTATTACCTTCCCCGGTCATTATACTTTTCCCCCAACAAGCTGGGTACTCATTTTACCGACCTTGGAAGGATGGAAGGCTGAGTCAACCTCGAGCCGGCTACCTGAACCAGCTTCTGCTGGAATCGAACTCAGGTCGTGAGCAGAGGGCTCCAACTGCAGTACTGCAGCATTACCACTCTGTGCCACAGGGCTCCCTTGGATCCATAGAGATCTCCTCAATTTCTTGAGGATACTTTAAACTATTAGGAGCTCATCCAGGTCAATCCACATTGTCCTTGTTGCAAATATTATAATTTCTTCAGGAAAATTGTCAAGCTGCTCCCTCCTCCCCCCAAACACCTCCTGCATTAAAATTCAACATCTGGCAAACCCCAAATTGGTTGCTGTGTTCGCTTTCACAAACGGTGACATGCCTGTCACTTAGCTTGTTTTACTGTTGATTCCATTATTTGGCAGTTTATCTGCTACCAAAAAACCTGGCAAGAAAGTCTATTATTATTATTATTATTAATCTGTCACATTCATTATTTGTGTTTCTTCCTCTGTGGCACTCAGAGCAGCATAAATGTTCTCACAACAACCCTATGAGGTTGTTTAGGCTGGGGGGGAAATGGTGACCAGCCCAAGACCACACAAAAGCATCCTGTCTAGGCAAGGATTTGAACCTGGCTCTCCCTGGTCATTCAGGTTCAAGAACACATTGTTAAGAGCCAGCAGCCTTTTCTAATTAAAGAGCCAAACTATGTCAAAATTTGGACTGAGACATCAATAAAGAGCTGGTACAAGAAAGCCCGTTTCTGTAACTGAAACGTGACATTCCTGGTGATTTAACTAGTGCATTAAAGCTCTGTACAGATCTTCCTTGTCCCTGTGCAGTTCCACACTTGGGTTTGCGCCCTTGCACAAATCCGACCTTGGAGAATTCCAATAGCAGCATCAGCAATGGTTTTTTTTGGTGGGCTTTTTCCTGTGCTCTAGAGAGCAGGCAGCCACCGGGCATGCCCAGAGCTGAGGAGAAAGGTCTGCCCCTGCTCACTTTTTCTTTACCACTGCCCTGACTAGACCTCGCTGCATTGTCTCGTCCTTTTCACTTCAGCATCAATCTTATAAAACTTCAAATCTTCAACATTACCTTCTTTTTGTCAGTTTTCACATTTAAAAAACCAAGGACCCTTGGGAGCTTCTAGTTTCAGACTTGACTTGCCCCTCCCCCCTCCCCTTTCTCCCTCATCCTGGTAAACCAAAGGGGGGAAACCACCGCTTAAAAAGGTGTTTGAAGTGCAGAGCGAAATTGCTCTTGACTGATGGCCGCTCTTACTGCCCACTTCGCCTCGGGGAAGGGCATAAAGGAGCTTCTTGCGTTGAGTGCCACAGCTTCAGAAAAGCAACCAGAAGGAACCACACGGCTCATCTCAAGAATCAACTCTTAGAGGCCTCTCTGGTGCCTCATTCTGCCTCTTCTAAGGCCTCACTGCCTTCCCCGAGAGGGAAGAGTCAGCTTCATCAGCTGCCTTGCACAAGAAGCAGCAGAAGTCTTACAAAAAGGACAAAAAACACTCTAAAATGTCCTCAGATCCAGCGGGAGATCTTGTATTGTCGAAACCGTCAGCTTCCAAGCTCTCAACATCAATCTCCTTGACTCAGGTTTACTGAGTTACTGACATTTGTGCCTTTCATTGTGATTCACTTTATACGATCTTTCGCACAGACAAGATTGTTCTTTATCTGGATCCTTCTTCCCTACCAAAAATTGTTTCCTCCTCTCATCTTTCTCAACAGTTATACCTACCTTTTGTCCACAACCAGCTGACAATATTCAGAGATGTATAGCATGGTCTCTCCTTCTACCTGGAGAGGACTTGTTCCAGACTCTTTGTGCATATGGAAATCCCTGTCAAGGTCACTGGATCACCCCTCAACACCTATCTGGCTGACATCCACAATTAAACTCTGTTATGAACCTGGTACGCTCCAAGCCCATTCAACTAGGGCCATTGCAAATTCTTCAGTTTTCCTCAGTGGAGTTCCAGTGGAAGATGTGTGTGCTGTGCCACCTGGTCTTCCCAATCCACTTTTGTGATGCGCTACACTCTCGTCATCCATGGAGAGGTGCATCCTTTGGCTGTTTGGTTCTGAAGTTGATTCTCCAATGATGTTCCCATTGGAGGCTGTCAGGTGAGTGTCAAGCGCCAATATTTCTCAATAAGCAGTCTTTTGTTTTAAATCAAAGCTGTTTTATTGTTAGAAACTCAGGAGCTATACCAAGGACACAAGCCTTGGGAGTAATGACGTATACACCGTTACATGGTTGCTATATAGGATATCTTCAAAGGTTAGAACATAAGAACATAAGAGAAGCCATGTTGGATCAGGCTAACGGCCCATCAAGTCCAACACTCTGTGTCACACAGTGGCAAAAAATGTTATATACACACATACACTGTGGCTAATAGCCACTGATGGACCTGTGCTCCATATTTTTATCTAAACCCCTCTTGAAGGTGGCTATACTTGTGGCCGCCACCACCTCCTGTGGCAGTGAATTCCACATGTTAATCACCCTTTGGGTGAAGAAGTACTTCCTTTTATCCGTCTTAACCTGTCTGCTCAGCAATTTCATCGAATGCCCACGAGTTCTTGTATTGTGAGAAAGGGAGAAAAGTACTTCTTTCTCTACTTTCTCCATTCCATGCATTATCTTGTAAACCTCTATCATGTCACCCCGCAGTCGACGTTTCTCCAAGCTAAAGAGTCCCAAGCGTTTCAACCTTTCTTCATAGGGAAAGTGCTCCAGCCCTTTAATCATTCTAGTTGCCCTTCTCTGCACCTTCTCTAAAGCTATAATATCCTTTTTGAGGTGCGGTGACCAGAACTGCACACAGTACTCCAAATGAGACCGCACCATCGATTTATACAGGGGCATTATGATACTGGCTGATTTGTTTTCAATTCCCTTCCTAATAATTCCCAGCATGGCATTGGCCTTTTTTATTGCAAACGCACACTGTCTTGACACTTTCAGTGAGTTATCTATCATGACCCCAAGATCTCTCTCTTGATCAGTCTCTGCCAGTTCACACCCCATCAACTTGTATTTGTAGCTGGGATTCTTAGCCCCAATGTGCATTACTTTGCACTTGGCCACATTGAACCGCATCTGCCACGTTGACGCCCACTCACCCAGCCTCAACAGATCCCTTTGGAGTTCCTCACAATCCTCTCTGGTTCTCACCACCCTGAACAATTTAGTGTCATCCGCAAACTTGGCCACTTCACTGCTCACTCCCAACTCTAAATCATTTATGAACAAGTTAAAGAGCATGGGACCCAGTACCGAGCCCTGCGGCACCCCACTGCTTACCGTCCTCCACTGCGAAGACTGCCCATTTATACTCACTCTCTGCTTCCTATTACTCAGCCAGTTTTTGATCCACAAGAGGACCTGTCCTTTTACTCCATGATTCTCAAGCTTTCTAAGGAGCCTTTGATGAGGAACTTTATCAAAAGCTTTCTGGAAGTCAAGGTAAACAACATCTATCGGGTCTCCTTTGTCCACATGTTTGTTCACCCCCTCAAAGAAATGCAACAGGTTAGTGAGGCAAGATCTTCCCTTGCAGAACCCATGCTGAGTCTTCCTCAATAACCCGTGTTCATCAATGTGCCTACTCATTCTGTCCTTGATAATGGTTTCTACCAACTTTCCCGGTATTGAAGTCAGACTGACTGGCCTGTAATTTCCCGGATCTCCTCTGGAACCTTTTTTAAAGATGGGGGTGACATTTGCTACCTTCCAGTCCTCAGGAATGGAGGCAGATTTCAATGAAAGATTACAGATTTTTGTTAGAAGATCCACAAGTTCAACTTTGAGTTCCTTCAGAACTCTCGGATGTATGCCATCCGGACCCAGTGACTTATTAGTTTTTAATTTGTCTATCAGTTGTAGGACCTCCTCATTTGTCACCTCAATCTGACTCAGGTCTTTCAACACCTTTTCCAAAATTAGTGGTTCTGGGGCGGGCAAAAAGTTCTCGTCTTCTACAGTGAAGACGGAGGCAAAAAAATTCATTTAGCTTTTCAGCCATTTCCCTATCCTCCTTCAGTAATCCTTTTACCCCATGGTCATCCAAGGGCCCCACTGCCTCCCTGGCTGGTTTCCTACTTCTAATATATTTGAAGAAAGTTTTATTGTTGGTCTTTATGTTTTTTGCAATATGCTCCTCATAGTCCCTTTTTGCCTGCCTGATCACAGTCTTGCATTTGATTTGCCACAGCCTGTGTTCCCTTTTACTAATCTCACTTGGACTGGTTTTCCACCGCTTAAAGGAGTCCTTCTTACCTTTTACAGCTTCCATTACTTTGTTTGTTAACCACGCAGGCCTTTTCTTATGCCTGTTTGTGCCTTTCCTAACTTGTGGTATGTATTTTATCTGAGCTTCTAGGATTATAGTTTTAAATAGCGTCCAAGCTTCCCCAAGGGTTTTGACCGTATGTACCTTTCCTTTCAGTTTCTTCCTCACATGCCTCCTCATCTCAGTGTATTTACCCCTTTTAAAGTTAAACGTGGTTGTGGTGGTCTTTTTGGACAACTCCCTATTTATACAAACGGTGAAATCAATAACATTATGGTCACTGCTCCCAAGCGGCGCAATCACTTTTACATCTCTCACCAAGTCTTGGGCATTACTTAGGACCAAATCCAGGATCGCCCCACCCCTGGTAGGTTCTGAGACCATCTGCTCCATAGCACAGTCATTGAGAGCATCAAGAAACTCATTCTCTTTCTCTCGACCAGAACACATATTGACCCAATCAATCTGCGGGTAGTTAAAATCACCTATTACAACACAGTTTTTACGTTTAGCCGCTATCTTTAAGCCTTCCATCATATTATAATCGTCCTCTCTCTTTTGATTTGGTGGGCGATAACAAACTCCCATAGTTAAATTTCCTTTTGGGCCCTCTATTTCAACCCAAAGCATTTCTAAAAGTGAATCTAATTCTCTGATCTCAGCCTTACTGGACCGTATATCCTCTCTGACATACAGAGCCACCCCATACAGATGCATACAGGTTACCATACAGATGCATAATACAGGTTACCATACAGATGCATAATTGAGTCACAGGTTCAAAGGTTGCTAAACAACTATCTCTTTTATTACTAAGGAATTTAGGCTATTAGGAACATCTCCCATTCTCACACTATTCTGGAAGCAGATAAGAGTTGCCTGTGTGAACCTGTGGGAGAGGCGACTTAAAAGTACTACCAGCTAGGCTGTAGCATAAACATCCTTGGGCCAGATGGATTTATTACTTGCCCAATGGTTGTAAATAAGGGGGGAGCAGAAGAGAGCTGGTGACCTGCTCTTTGTCTGAAAGAAAATCACGTTATAGAAAATAGCGGACGACAGTGAGCCTGTAAGGCAATGATATCACTGTTACCTTTGCTTGGTTTACGGGTTTGGTGTTTCACTGCCAGCATCCACCATCCAAGAGCTGACTAATCTCCCAAGTGTGGGACTGCACAGGGACAACAAAGAAGATAAACAGGTTGCTTACCTGTAACTGGTGATCTTTGAGTGGTCACCTGTGCAATCACACACTTCCCACCCAGCCTTCCCCACTGCTGGCTTCTTCATCTATTCACCTGCTGATAACCTGGCTGGTAGCTGGAAGAAACTGAGTAGGGATGGAGTTTCCTCCTCAGTTCTAGGCATGCCCAGTGGCTGCCTGCTCCTCAGAGCAGAGGAAGAAGCCCACCAAAAAGACCGAGGCTGCTATTGGAGTTCTCTGAGGTCAGATTCATGCAGCTGTGACTGCACAGGTGTCCACTTGAAGATCATCAGTTACAGGTAAGCAAACTGGCTTTTTTGCACCCCTAACACTGGTTGTTGCTCATGAGAATTTCACTGGGAAGATAGTATTTCACTATCCGCGCCGGAGTTACAGGAAGCGTCACGGCTTTCGTGCAGCAAACGGAAACTGCTAAAAACCAGCAGATAGTGGGAATCCTGTAACTCCGGCGCAGATATGGGAAATCCGACGGATGCTGCGCAGAGAAGAGGAACGTGACTGCGGGGTAAGCTGAGTGCGAAATCGGTCCTTGCGTGGCTCTCCAAGCCCCCACCACATTTGACTCTTTAAATCACTTCTCCAAGCTAAGCTTGAAGATAAAGTTTCTTTCTTCCCACGTTTCCCTCCCTCCCCCATCTATTTGCCTGCCTGCCTGCCTCCATCCTGTCTCGCGGCTCTCAAACACCTAACTTTATTTCGTGTGGCTCTTCCGTTAAGCAAGTTTGGCCGCCACTGCTCTAGGCTGATCCAGGTGGCCTCTCTAGCCCCTTCCAATTCTATGATTCTGTGTTCCAGGGGGACATCATCTGCTGTGCTGGAACAGCTCTCCATCTGTGGGATCTCAGCGGGAGGCCCCTAGCCAGACTCGACTCTGCCTGCAGCCCTGGCTCCACGCTCTCCTCCTGCTGCTTCCTGGAGGTGACGGACTGGGACACGCACGGCCTGATCGCCACAGGGGACACAGGGGGCCACCTGCAGGTAGGGCTTTCCAGGGCTTCTTGGTACAGCTGAAGGCAAGGAAGCAGATTCCCTTGGCAAGCCATCAGAGAGGATTTCTTCTCTCGCGTAGGAGGACCCACTGGCAGACCACACCATGAAGGGCACAAGCAACAATTCCTTTCCTCACCACCCCAGGGCCAAACGGGCCCACTCCAGGGTGGCCTGCCTCAGCTATTCCTTCCGTGCAAAGGGCTAGAACCACCGGAACCCACAAAGCTGCCTTCACCTGACCCAGACCCTGGGCCCATCCGAGTCTGTTTGGCAGCAGCTCTCCCAACACTCAGGCTGAGGGCTTCCACATCAACTGCTGCCTAGTCCTCTTAGCTAGAGATGCTGGGGATTGAACCTGGGACCTTCTGCATGCCAAAAGCAGAGGCTCTACCACTCAGCCACAGCCCCTCCCCTTTTGGTCACCTCCCCAGTCACCCATCTTTTAAATTTCTACTCTGGGAGTGAAGCATTTGTGGGATGGAGGTGGACAACTGGCTGGTAAGGAAAGGATGAAACAGCCTTTGGCAGAACATTTCTGCCTTGCCCTCATTGGGGTTCCCAACTTACTTGGAGGGACTTTTCCTTTCTCTCTCCCAGTAGCTGACACCACCACCTGATCAATCGAGGGGTTTCCTGCTGAGAGGACCAGGACTCCCAGCTCCCCTTCCAAGGCCAGAAGCCTTAACTCAGTGTCTCCCACTAGCCCTGTGCCTGGCCACCACAAAGAGAGAGTAAAGCCTGGTGCACCCCTGGGGGGAACAGCCAGTTGCCAACTGCTTGCCTTCCCCCCCCCCTCCTGGAGGTCCCCTTTAAAACAGTGGAGGTCCATGTGGTACAGAGGACCACTTCCAGAATCAAAAGTGTGAAGTATTTATTAACAAGAAAATGTTTACAAGCATACTTTAACATCATGCCAGATTGAAGCAAGGAAGAACAAAAGGAATTGGTAAAATGCAAATCCTCTGTCCCTAACTAGATGTTAAAATTAGGACAGGCTGTTTATCTTAGGTGTCCTTGTTCTCAAAAGATCTTCCATGACCTTAGTGATTGCTCACGGTTCTTTGGGCCAGTCGCATAGACCAAAATGGCTGCCTGTTCCTCACCTCAGACAAGAGGTCTGTTCAGCTCAGCATTCCAAGGAAAGAGAGCAACTGCCTCCCCCTTAAAAAAATCTGTGTCTCTTCTTCCTTCTAATAGCCCAGGTCAAGGCTTCTTTTCCTGTTGTCTCCAGGAAGCCCCTGATCTCCAGCTGGCAGAGATCAGCTTTCCTGGAGAAAATGGCTGCTGTGAAGGGTGGACTTTGTGGCCTTGTAACATGCTGAGGCCCCTCCCCTTCCCAAACCCCGCCCTCTCCCAGATCCACCCCCAAAGTCTCCAGGTATTTCCCAACACAGACCTGGCCACCCTCTGTCTAGCCATTCACAGCGCTACCTCTATTCCCTGCTTGGAGAAAGGGGGCGAGTGAATTGATCCATCCCATTGTCTCTAGCAAGAGCCATCAGCACTCCTTCTGGAAGGGCCTGGGCTAACTGCCTCCCCCCTCCTGCTTGTTCTTAGGTCAGAGGGGAAAAATTGTTAAGGCTTTTGCTTTTTCTCCACACAGCCCTCCAAGCCCCCTGATCAGCCTGAAGCCCCCCCCCCCCATGCCCTCTCTGCACACGAAAACAGAAGGATGTTTAGTCTCCCTCTCCTGCTCACTGTCTGAGTGAGATGGGGCCAGAGTCTAAAGGAGAGTTGTGTAATCCACCTGAACCACGGGGAAGGAGGGCCACGGAGGCTCCTCGGTATCCCAAGTGGTGGTAGAAAGCGCTGTCACATCACAGCTGACCTGTGGCCGCCCCTTAGCATGTCCAGAGCAAGAGATGAACAGAGACGATTTGCCACTGCTTGCCTCTGCATAGCAGCAGCCCTGGTCTTCCTGGGTGGTCTCCCATCCAAGGGCTGAGCTGCTGAACTTCCCAGCTCTGAGGAGATCAGGCCAGCCTGGGCCATCCAGCCCAAGTTGACAACCAGGAAGACCTTCATGATGGCCGTTTCAGTGCCTTCCAGTGGTACAAGCCCCAGCTGCTCTCCTTTGGTTTCCACAAGTCCCTTTTCCAGATTTGGTGAGTGGTGGGGAGAGGAGCAGAAAGGGGCACAGCTAATGTTGGCAGCTCCAACTTGGGAAATGCCTGGAGACGTGGGGGTGAAGACTGGGCAGGGAAAGGAGCCCAGCAAGACTGGGCAGGGAAATGCCACAGAATCTGCCCTCCACAGCTGCCATTTCCTGCAGGAGAACCAAACTCTGTAGTCTGGAGGTCAGCTGTGATTCCAGGGGACTCTGTTGCTCACCAACTCAAAAGAAAAAAGAATGCTGAGAATGAGACCATCAAGAAAAACAACTTAGTACAAACTCACAAAGCTGGATAACAAAATACTATTGTACTGAGTTATACTTTCCCACAATCTCTGTGTGTGTTATTTCAGTAGTGAAGCTTTCTTCTATTCAAATATGTTGATAATGATTAAGAGCCAACGGTAGCGGCTAGGGCACTAGAATGTGCTCCCAGCCACTGAAACTGACCTTTAAAGCAACAAACATACAGGCAACCAAAGTTAAATCACAGCAATATTAAAGTAACTTCTATAAATCAAATTATAAAAGTGGTCTCTCTCTCTCTCTCGGCTTGACTTCGCGAACGAAGATTTAAGAAGGGTGCAGTAGTCCACATCTGCTGCAGGCTCGCTGGTGGCTGACATGACCAATGCGGGACAGGCAGATCCGGCCACAGTGGCTGCAGGGAAAAGTCTGATTTGGGGTTGGTGCTGTAGCAGCGCGATTCTTCCTCAATCTCCTTTTGTCCTCAAGACCAGCTATGCGTGCATTCTCAAAGGAAGAGACAGCCTGGTGGATGGTGTGCCTCCATGTTTTGCAATCTGAGGCTAGGTCAGACCACTGGTGATGGTTGATGCGACAGGTGCCAAGGGATTTCTTCAAGGAGTCCTTGTACCTCTTCTTTGGTGCCCCTCTATTTCGATGGCCGGTGGAAAGTTCGCCATACAGAGCAATCTTGGGAAGGCGGTGGTTTTCCATCCTAGAAATATGCCCTGCCCAGCGCAGCTGCGTCTTCAACAGCAGTGCCTCGATGCTTGTAACCTCCGCCCGCTTGAGGACTTCAGTGTTGGTCACAAAGTCACTCCAGTGGATGTTGAGGATGGTGCGAAGGCAGCGCTGATGAAAGCGCTCAAGGAGTCGCAGGTGATGACGGTATAAGTGGTAGTGTTACACTAATAACATGAGAAGTTTCCATATTGAAAACACAAAAATTCACTTTTAGTGCATTAAAGTTCCATAACAACAGCACCACCATCATCATCATTAATATTATTATTACTAATTTCTAAACTGCCCTCTCCTTAGGGGCTCCGGGCAAGTGTACATCATATGTGACGTACAGTTTAGTTAAAACATCACAGTAAATAAGTTAATTTGTATAAAACTAAATAGTCCTTCACAATTTCCCATACAACTGTTACCCGCCTAGATGTATGAGTAGCCTTGAGGCCACTGTTCTTTTGCAGAAGCTGTGCAAGGGCAGATGAGTTAGCTGCTCCAGGAGGGAAGCACCTCCATTGCCTCACCTGGCAGACATAGTAATCTTCAGCAAATCCCAACTCCAAGGTCAGGGGCCAGTAAAGTAATTCTGTTGCAAGTGTTGATGGAAATGAAGATAAGTGTTGAGACGTGTTTCCTAGGTAAATCTCGCATTTTGATACCTTCACATCAAATTAGTAGAATTCCCTTTCAGATGGAACTAAACAGTAAAATGACCACCATTAAGTACAATCTCAAAATGAAATGAAAAACTCTCAGAACAATTCTTTATGCGCCCCCTTGCCCAGATCGCACGGAGGTATGGGCTGGGCTGTCATCAATATGCAGATGACACCCAGCTCTATCTATTGATGGACGGCCGGGCTGGTGATGTCCCTACAAATCTGGACCGTGCATTACAAGCCGTGGCTGACTGGCTCAGGCTGAGTGGGCTGAAGTTGAATCCGGCAAAGACAGGTCCTTTGCGTGGGCCGCGGCGGACCGGGAGGGGAGATTACCCTACCGGCTTTCGACGGTCGCCACTGATACCAGTGCACAAAGTCAAGAGCCTGGGAGTGCTACTGGAATCCTCTCTATCAATGGAGGCCCAGATAGCTGCCACTGCTAGATCCGCCTTCTTTCATCTCAAGAGGGCGAGGCAGTTGGCTCCCTTCTTGGAGCGCAGCGACCTAGCAACTGTGATCCACGCAACGGTCACTTCGAGACTAGACTACTGCAATGCCCTCTACATGGGGCTGCCCTTATATCGAACACGGAAACTTCAGGTAGTCCAGAACGCGGCGGCCAGGCTGCTTGAGGGACTACCACGGTGGGAACATGTGCGGCCTGGGCTGCGGGATCTGCATTGGCTGCTGGTTGTGTACCGAGTTCGCTATAAAGTGCTGGTTATCACCTTTAAAGCCCTATATGGCCGGGGACCTGCCTACCTAAGGGACCGCCTCTCCCCATATGTTCCCCAGAGAGCACTGAGATCTAGCTCTCAGAACCTTCTAACAATCCCTGGGCCAAGAGAAGCTAGGTTGAAGGCTACTAGGGAGCAGGCCTTCTCGGTAATGGCCCCCTCGTTGGTGGAACCACCTTCCAGAGATGGTGCGAGCCCTGCGGGACCTGAATCAGTTCCGCAGGGCTTGCAAAACATTTCTTTTCCAGCTCGCTTTTGAGACAGAACCTGATTAACCTGACGTGTGGCCACCCAGCCATCTTGTGGATATTATCTTACAGTATTTTAGCACCTAATTTATATATTTTATCTATTTTTAAAAATTTATTATGTAATTGATTATATTTAAAACTGTCTACATTGTTTTACTTGAATCATGGAATTCCATGTCTGTGAGCCGCCCTGAGCCCGCCTTTGGCGGGGGAGGGCGGGATATAAAAATAAAGTTATTATTATTATTATTATTCACTCATCCTAGAACCAGTCCACTGCATCTTGCCAGATGGCTCTGGGACTTCTATCTGAATCGAAGGTTCTCTCATAGCCGGCATTTCCCCAATGACTCCAGCTGCCTCATAGCCTACAGGAGCCAGGAATCCCTAGGGGAAAACACGCAGTCTTACTCTATGCTTATTTTCGTTTCCACCAACACTGGCCACAGAATCGCTTTCCTGGCCACTGACCTTGGAGTTGGGACCTACTGAAGACTACGTCCTTGATTCCCTGTGGTGCTGTTTGGAATATTATGGAACCTTAATTCACTAAGAGTGAATTTTTGTGTTTCAGATTTGGATTATTAATATAACCATTTTTGTAAGAGCCCCTTGGCGCAGAGTGGTAAAGCTGCAGTACTGCAGTCCTAAGCTCTGCTCATGACCTGAGTTTGATCCCGGCGGAAGCTGGGTTCAGGTAGCCAGCTCCAGGTTGACTCAGCCTTCCATCCTTCCGAGGTCAGTAAAATGAGTATCCAGCTTGCTGGGGGGAAAGTGTAGGTGACGGCAGAAGGCAATGGCAAACCACTCCATTAAAAAGTCTGCCGTGAAAACATCGCGACGTCACCCCAGAGTCGAAAATGACTGGTGCTTGCACAGGGGACTACCTTTACCATTTTTGTATAATTTGATTTATAGAAGGTACTTTAATTTAAGGCTGGACAGTGTTGCTGATGTGACAAACACGAATTTGAGCAGACTTCGGAGGATGGTGGAAGACAGGAGGGCCTGGCGGGACTTGGTCCTTGGGGTCGCAAAGAGTCAGACTCGACTGTGAGACTGAACAACTTTAATATTGCTGCGATTTAATTTTGGGTTCCTTTGGCACTTTAAAGGTCAGTGGCTATGAGCACATCCTGATGACCTAGCCACTACCATCGGCTCTTAATTGTTATTAACATGATTGACTAGAAGAAAGCTTCACTACTGAAATAAAAGAGATTGTGGGAAAGTGTAACTCAATATTTTATTATATTTCATTATACAGCTTTGTGAATTTGGTTGATTTTCATGAAGGTCTCCTTCTTGGCATTCTGCTTTCTTTTGACTTGGTAACTTCCATGCTGAACATCCCATTTGCTCTTTACCCCACCTGGAGGTTGGCAACCCAAGGCGACTTTTCCTGGAGACCCTCAGGGCAGGAATGAGAGATGGGCGGGGAAAGAGCTGCTGATGGCAAGAGCCCTGGAGCCCTTCTTGGAAAGCCTGGGGGCTCCCCAAAGCGAGATACCCAGAACGCTGTGGAAGGAAAGCCCAGGAGATGGGGCAGCTCACCACTCCTCATTGACACGGCACGAGAGGAAGACAGTCAGGATCGTGCCTGCTCCTCTCTCAAGAAACAAGCCTGGAGAGTTCTTCTCATTGGCCTTGGGGTCTCTGGCAGGTCCCCTTTGCTAAGAAGGAAGCACCCACCGCCTGGCCCTTCTGAACACAGGCAACACTCGCCCTCTCGGGAGGCTGGGCCTGACGTGGAATCTGGCTGAGAGCATCACTTTGGCGGGAAAGGGAGGCCTCTGCCTGGCAGGGCACCCAGAGCAGCCTTTTCAGTCTGTGTTTCCTTCTCCTCATGCAGGTCTGGAAGCTTGAAACGGCCTCATCTCAGCGCCTGGACATTAGTACAGACTCCCAAGAAAGCCTGCCAAAGAAGGGTAAGGGCAGCATCTTTGTCATGCCTCTGTGAAAGCAAAATTGTTCCAGTGGGAAATAGGAGAGGGATCTCGGAATGACCGGAAGCTCCCCCCCCCCCACCCCCGCAAAGCTCCTGTCCGTCAGCTCTGCAGGAGCAGCTGGAGTCAACTTGCTTGGTTCCTCCAAAGGGCACAGCAGGAACTCCAAAGGCTCTCTTGGAAGGAGGGAATAGGCAACTTCCTGCATTGTGCAGAGAGTTGGACTAGATGACCCTTCCTTTGAGGGCACACATTTCACATCCAGTAGAGGGAGACGCTGGATCTTAGCAGCCTTTCTAAAAATGTAAAGAACATCTTGATCACAAAGCCCCTGCCAGCCAGACTTCCAGCATGTGCACACACAGATGACACCTCCGTGGGCAGGAGAAGGGATGTGGTGAGGCAGCCTGGAATAAAACTGGGCTTCTCCCAGACGCAGGTAGAAGACTGCAGATTTATACCCCGCCCTTCTCTCTGAATCAGAGACTCAGAACAGCTGTTTGGTGTAGTGGTTAAGTGTGCAGACTCTTATCTGGGAGAACTGGGTTTGATTCCCCACTCTTCCACTTGCACCTGCTGGAATGGCCTTGGGTCAGCAATAGCTCTCTTATCTGGGAGAACTGGGTTTGATTCCCCACTCTTATCTGGGAGAACCGGGTTTGATTCCCCACTCTTCCACTTGCACCTGCTGGAATGGCCTTGGGTCAGCCATAGCTCTGGCAGAGGTTGTCCTTGAAAGGGCAGCTGCTGTGAGAGCCCTCTCAGCCCCACCCACCTCACAGGGTGTCTGCTGTGGGGGGAGAAGATATAGGAGATGGTGAGCCGCTCTGAGACTCTTTGGAGTGGAGGGCGGGATATAAATCCAATATCTTCATCTACCTCACAGGGTGTCTGTTGTGGGAGAGGAAGGGAAAGGAGATTGTGAGCTGCTCTGAGACTCTTCGGAGTGGAGGGCGGGATATAAATCCAATATCTTCATCTCCCTCACAGGGTGTCTGTTGTGGGGGAGGAAGGGAAAGGAGATTGTGAGCCGCTCTTTGGAGTGGAGGGAGGGATATAAATCCAAGGTCTTCATCTTCTTCTTCTTACAATCTGCTATATCTTCTCCCCCCACAACAGACACCCAGTGAGGTGGGTGGGGCTGAGAGGGCTCTCACAGTAGCTGCAGATGGAGGCATGGGGAATCCAACCCAGGTCTCCCAGATAAGAGTCTGCGCACTTCACCGCTACACCCAACTGGCTCTCAGGGGCCAGCAGGGGGCCCTCCAGCGCCAAGATCTGGCCGTCGGCCTTGGAGTCGCGCCGCTCTCTGGTCAAGGGAAAGGGGAGCTGCCGCAGGCGGGATTGCAGCACTTAATAGTGGCCTCAGCGCGCCGCTCCTCTGCCTAGCAAACGCTGCGCGCAGCCGCCGCCGCCTCGCTTTGGCATCGATGGGCGCTTCAAGCGCGGTGCGGAGAGGCCCGCCAGCACTGCCCTTCGCGACTGGGTGTGTTCTGGGTGCAGAAGAAGCCTCCTCTGCTGCTGCCCCCATAGGAGACGTGCAGTTTGCTCCGCGCGCAGCTCGCAAGGGAGCAGCAGTCTGCAAAGGCCGTCGCTGGGAGTTCGCAGGCAGGCAGGCAGGATGCCTCCGGCAGCCTCATAGGTTCGGGCGCCCGGCGCTGCCCCGTTTGCTTGGCTACCCAGAACAGCAGCATCCGCCAGGTTTGCCCCCCACACTCCGCTGGCCTGGCTCGCGGCATGAAAGGGGGGGGGGGGCGGCCCTCCTGCTGAGGCTGCAAGGAAGGCGGCGTGCTGAGGGAGTCCCCTGGCGGGCCTGGCCTTTGCCTTCTGCAGGCATTCCATGAACAGATTTGGACAAGTGGATAATGGGGGGGGGGCTGGGTAATTTGCTGTCGCCGGGCAATTGGGGGGCGATGGGCCGGCCGGCCTGGCTGCCTGTCTTTCTTTCTTTCCCTGCTGGCGGCGGCCGCGAGCGAGGCATTCTGGGGCCCGCGGTTGTTATTAAGGCCCGCGCTAGTGAAGCTTGCGGAGCAATTCTGCTGAACTAGGCACGCAATTTAGAAAGCAATAATGCACAAATCCAATTTAGCCCACAATTGCTGCAGCCGCGCGTCAGCACATGTAACACTCCGCGCCTGCAAATGCAATTGGGACCGCCCCCCCCCCCCGCCAGCCCTTGGCCAGAATGTCTCTTCTCGCCCCCGGCAGCGGCAGCAGCGGCGGTGGGGCGGGCGGACCCCCCGCTGCTTCTGTGTCTGGAGCTGGAGCGCAGCGCGACGCCCCGCGAGAGGCCCAGCAGAGCGAGGGAGGCGGCGGCGGCGATCACCACCTTGGCCAGGTAAGCAGCGCCTGTCGCGGCACCCAGCGCGGCCGGGAGGGGGCGCCCTCACCAAGGCTTTGGGGGCCTCCTCCGCAGGCGGGGGGGAGGGGTTGCCAACCTCCTGAAACCACCGGGAAGTTCCCCCGAATTAGAACTGGTTTCCAAGTCCCCAGCCGCTTTGGCAGGGAGACTCTGTCTTTATACCCCTGCCTTCTCCCCAGGTTTTGTTTCCCAATCCAGAGTCAGCAATCCTGGGCAGAAGGCACACACATCTATTTCAGTGCATGGTTCCTTCCTCAAGGATTCTTTTTTCTTCTCCAGCCACACTCTGATATTAGAATCACATTTTCTTAGGGTTGCCAGATATGGGGGTGGAGTTTGGCGAGGAAAGGATTCTGTTGCTCTGGAGGTCAGTTGTCATTCCAGGAGATGTCCAGGCCCCACCTTGAGTTTGGCAACTCTAGGGGCTAAAAATGCATGCCGCTGAGTTCCCTGCAACAACCCCATGTCCTCTCTTGAGGGGAGATTTGTGCAGAACAAAAAAACAATACTCTTTTTGCAGTGTTGTCCTAATGCGGGGGGGGGGGGGGAGGAGATTACATCAGTGTCAAAGACAAGTTGTCTCTGCCCTTCACCCTGCCAGGCAAACTGGGGAAAGAGTGCTCAGAAAAGGGGGTCCTCCTGCTCCTTGAGTGGGAGCAGAGTGCTGGTGTGCAGGGCTAACAAACACCATGGAGGACTTGGAGCCCTCCAGGATTACAAGGGATCCCCAGACTGCACATCTCCATTGTTCCCCTGGGAGAAATGGCAGCCTCAAGGGCAGAATTCCTTATGGAGGTCCCTCCCTTCCCTCCATACTGTCCTTTCCAGAAATCTCCCAGCTGAAAGTGGGCAACCCCACTGGTGCAGCTGGACCACCAGAAGAAGGGCAAGGCATATATGTGGTGGGTGGCCCCTCTCCCCCTCCCATCCCCTTTGGCAAGAACCCCGCTGGGTTGTTGTCACTATTTCACTATGATCATGTGTGGGGAATGATTGGATCACTCTTAAAGCATGCTCTAAATACCGAAATCTGACGTAGGTTCAGGAAACACTTTGAGGAGTGCAGAGCGGGGTTTAGAGCGGGGGGGGGGGGGAGGGCACAACACTTTTCTCCCTTGACACACCCGGACACCCACAGCGGGAGGGACCCCTGTGAGATTCCTCACCTCTCCTTCCTCCTCCCCACCAGTGGCTCTCTGGGGCCTTGCACTAGATGAGGGAAGCTGGAGGGGAGGAAACGTGAGGGAGAGTGTTCAGATCAAATCCATACTTGGTATGAGGATCAAACACTGGAAAAACCTGGGAAATTTGAACTCAAATGTGGAGGCTCAAGGACCTCCCAGCGTAGAGTCCCAGCTTAGCCAGAGTCCTGTAGTAGTTAGTGTTGGACCATCATCTGGGTGAATCAAGTTCGAATTCCCACTCTGCCATGGATGCTTGCAATGCTAGGTGACTGTGGGCCAGTCACACTCCGTTAGCCAGACAACCTGACAGGTTTGTTGTGAGGATTAAATGGAGAAGTGGAGCATGAAAGCCATTTGGGTCTCACT
Organism: Heteronotia binoei; assembly: GCF_032191835.1. Classification (NCBI taxonomy): domain Eukaryota; kingdom Metazoa; phylum Chordata; class Lepidosauria; order Squamata; family Gekkonidae; genus Heteronotia; species Heteronotia binoei. Next base: position 2,654,873 of record NC_083228.1, on the reverse strand, counting down.
TGGTACTGGGGAGAAAAATTGGGTAAATAAATAAGGTATAGTTTAAAGGACTTGTTTGGAAGATGCATTCTATGGCCTTAAATTCCCCAGGCTCTGCCTCCAGATCTCTAGGAATTTTCTAGCCTGGAATTGGCTACCCTAGTTGGAATGTCAAAAAAATCCCACTATAAGTATGTGTCCCACCTTCCCCATGCGTAACTCCTAGTAACAGTCCCCAAGTTTTTAGTGCAAGGATGTCCCCTTTTGATGCATCAGGATTACACGGGGCATGACTGAGCAGCGCAGGGGTATTTTATTCTATAAACTCTCTTTCTCTGTCCTCTCCAAAGGAATAACTCCAAGCTGCTGGCTGGTGATGAGAATGGAAAGATCTTCTGTTGGTCAGTGGATGAGTAGGAAGTGCATGCTGGCTGGTCTGGCCCAGTCTGCTTCACTCAGGGAAATGCAGAACTGTTCCATCTCAGCCCAGATTTCCGTCTCCTCCTTTGTCACAACCCAGACTGTACCACTGATGAATTGAGAGGACTCAGCCATTGAGAAATCCATCTTCCCACCACCTTGCCTCCACTGCAGCGACCACAGCTTTGGTTTTGGATCCAGTGGAAGTTCTGGAGTGGTTTTTATAGAAGCTTGGAGTTGTGGGTAGATTCTGTTTTTTCCTGGAGTGTCTTGTACACAGAATGCATTTGTGTTTTGTACTAAAGAAAATAAAATATCTCTTTTGGCTAAAAGGAGTTTCATCTTGTACTCAGAGCACAGAAAACATTGCAGAAACAAATGCAATTTAAAAAAAAATCTAAGCCAGTGCTGTGGATTGAAGCCTGCGGAGTTCCTGCCCTGTTGGACACGATCCAGTCCTCCTTGCCTCACCAGAATTCTGGTGGAAAAGAAGGCCCCTGACTTGTGGTGGTTTCCCCTCCTCTACCCAGGACTTTACCGGGCAACGAGACTACCATGAGTACAGCCTGATGAATCAGACAAGTAGTCCAGCCCCCTGCTCCACACACTGGCCGGTCAGTTGTCTGGGAGGGGCAACAAACAGGAGCAGGGCTGCTTGATGTGGTGTTTGTGGGCACCATGGCACATGCTGACACCTTTCCTGCACGGTTCCCCCTAAACTGGTAGTGCTGAAATCTTTATCCTTTCATGCACAAATTTTTGGCTCAGTGCAGGGCAATGAAATTCCAGATGAAAGCTGAAGGTACCATCCAGAGTGCGCCAGTGGCCTCCTGGACAAAACCAGCGTGATGGAGGGGAGGAGGCCTGCTTCGAGCTCTCATAGCCGATGGCCAGCCATGTTTTCCTTGGCTGCTTATAATGGTTCCCTTCCCCCCCCTCCCCTTAGTGAAGAAGGCGGAGGAAAGTCACATGGTGGCGCATCCTGATTTGTATCTTGCTGGGGGACCCGGGGTGGGGTGGGGCAGGGCGGGAGGCCTCCGTGCCTGGTTTCCCTGGAAGAGGGACCACAGTTGTGGGGAGGAGGAGGAAGGGAGCGTGACCACCCTCTCTCTCTCCCGTTGTGTGCGGAGGATGAGCCCACATGGACTTTGCGGGGGGGGGAGTGGAGAAAGAAGAGATGGGGGGAGAGAACAGCCACTTGTGAGTAAGCTTCACGGCACTCCTGAGGACTGGCTCCCAAGGCAGCACGTTTTACCAAGAGCAGTTTTGCCAAGCAAAGGGCAACAAAATTCCAGATGAAAGCTGAAGGTGCCATCCAGAGTGCCCCAGTGGCTGCCCGGGGCTCTTGCTGGCTGCTCCCCCACCCCCCATTCAGGCTTGAGCAGCCAGTGTGATCATGTCTCTCCCCCCCCCCCACCCGGAGTGAAAAGGGCTGGAGCTCTAGCCTCACAGCCTGCTCCCCTGGAACCAGAATGGCATGGGGGGATTGGTTTGGCCTGACCAGAAAGTGCACTGGAAATGGGGAAAGAAGTGTGGGAGGAGAAACTGGGTGGGAGAAATTATGCAGGCTTGCAGTTTTCTATATCATAACTATTATGCCTCCAAACAAGTTGTTTTACGAAGTCCTACAGTGAAAGACAGGGTCAGTTCTACAGGAAGCTCAGGGAGGAAAGAGAAGAAAAGCCCTTACCTGGTGTAATGTACTGAGTGATGAGCCGTGTTGAAGGCAACATGCTTTATTAGCGAGTACGTCACAAGGCAAGGCAACGCGGGCCGGGTCCCGATTATATACATACGCCGGAACAACCCTCAGTCTGGCCAGGTCCAATCCTGGCCAGTTAAACTTCCCGCTACAGATTTTGATTGGCGGAGCGTATTTGCGGAACTACATCCGGGGACCACTGGTCACCTCCGTAGCATCCGCTGTGTTGTGATTTCGGGACTGAGATGCAAGACACAACACTTGGGAAGGGAGAAATGGGGAAGTCTGAGTATTGTATCCTAAATGGAATTCAAAACAAATAGGCTAGAAATGCAGAGGCAAACTTATCTGGGACTGCAAAGCATCCTGGTTGAAGTAGGAGACATCTCTCCACTTTCAAATCAGGATGATCAAAAACCTGATTAAGTTTTTTCCTTCTGGCTTTAAAAAAATGAGTTTGTTTCCCCAGAAAAAAGCGATGAGAAAGTGCTTCTGCAAAGCTTAAGACGGTCACCCTTGCTTTCACCAACTTCTCCCTGCCCCCTTTCCCTTCTGCAATTCCCTTCTATAACTGGGGGGGGAGGTGGAAAGTGCACCAAGTCGCAGCTGACTTATGGCCAGCCAGTTCATCTGGAGATTTTTTACAAGGTTAGGACAATAATCTTTAAAAAACTATGCGATAGTCAAATGTGGGCCGGCTCGCAACTTTAATGCCAGCATCTCTTTTGGCTTGTGAGATTGAATTTTTGCTCATGACAGTCCACAGGCGAAAGAGAGCATTGCTTTCCTGGCACCCACCAAATGTTTTTGGAAAGTGGGCAGGGCCTGGTGGGGCTTTTGCCCTATGATGCTTCTGATTGGCCACTGGAGATTTGATTGGCTGTGTAGATTTTTGAAAGGTTTCTTTGACAGCAACTGCTGCCGCAGCACAAGGATCTTTACTGTGTGATTGAAGGTAGGCTGCAATAGCCATTTTATGGCTGACTTCTCCTCCTGTGACAGGTCTTCCATGGCAGCCATTTTGAGTCTGTGTCCACAGGGCTGTATCAGAATTCTGGAGGTACCCACAGGCTTAAAAAGTGTGCAGATCCTTAGTAGAGAGGCTGAGGACCTCCACCCATCTCCATTCAGACAGAACTAAAGCCATCAGTGGCATCTCAGTCCTCAAACCCATTCCTCTTGGGGGGACCCCCCACCTCTGATGTGACCGAATAAGGGCACCTTAAAGATGCCATCAGGGCTTGTAATCTTTTTAATGCTCCTCCTGCTCCATTTAAAGGGCCTACCAATCAGCCTTCACCTCTCCAACTTCCTGCTCTCACCCTCTGGCCTGTGGCCCCTCATGGCCCCCTTTCCCCATAGCCCCTAGCTATGGGGCTGGCTATAACTAGGCAGGGCCCTGGGGGTGGCACTTCATAAGAACATAAGAACATAAGAGAAGCCATGTTGGATCAGGCCAACGGCCCATCAAGTCCAACACTCTGTGTCACACAGTGGCAAAAAATGTTATATACACACATACACTGTGGCTAATAGCCACTGATGGACCTCTGCTCCATATTTTTATCTAAACCCCTCTTGAAGGTGGCTATACTTGTGGCCGCCACCACCTCCTGTGGCAGTGAATTCCACATGTTAATCACCCTTTGGGTGAAGAAGTACTTCCTTTTATCCGTCTTAACTTCCTCCCAAATCTGTCAGACATCCCTCTCCCAGTTTCCCAACCCCCCTCTCCTATTGTTTATGCTCTCTGAATTCAATTAGCATGCACCAGAGCCCCTTCCAGAATAAAAAATCAGAGATACAGGCTATTTGCCTCTGGGGTCAGGCAGCAATTTTTCTCCAGGCCAGTTTTGCTAGGGATCCTGGATAGCCCCGCCCTCTTTTTGCCATCTTCGGGGCTTGGAGCAGGGGTCACGGGGGAGGGGGGGCGTAGCAGGGAGGTAGTTGTGAATTTCCTGGAAGTGTCAAGAACTGCTTTTCTCTGCCTGAGATCCTGGAGAGCTGCTGCCATTCAGAGGAATTGTAACTGAGCTCCATCTCACTTGATATGAGGGATGGATCTGATATAAATGTAACTTTGTTGGGATAGGTTGGACCTGCCGTAAAATGCAACACAAAGTACTGGAGCTATAAACTTTATAAAGGTGATTTCAGATGTCAAATGGCAATAGCAGGCTTGATTGGATTAGGTGTGCTATGCAGAGGGGTGGTAGGCGTGGAGATACCAGCATTGGTAATGAGACAGAAAACCTACGTCTCAATTCCATCCAGAAGGAAGCAAAGGATAAATGGACATAAGTCCGACATTAGAAACCATAACATACATAACATACACTACTAAGAGTAGTAGTGCTCTTACAAAGGCATTTCAAAGGGAGATTAGAAAGAGAGACCGATGAATTGCAGCTGCTAATGAAGCTCAAGACAATGCATCCTGGGCTGAATGGAGACCTAGGTTTCCTGTCTCATTACCAATGTGTTCCATTGTCATTTGACATCTGAAATCACTCCATGCTCCAAGATACAAAGGTCAGTCCAAGTGTTCTAATTCCTCATCAGGGTCTTTTTAAAATCAACTAAATCCAAATGGGAACAAAGAAATCAAATATTTTTTTTAAACTGCTTTTCAGAATAAGCAAAAATAATTTCTTCAGTGTACATTGTGCTTGACAAAAGAATCCGTCCACCCTCCCTCCCTCACTCCAATGAAGTGTGCTTGCACAGAAAAGCTTATACCTGGAATAAAACGTTGTTGGTCATGAAGCTGCCATCATGGGACTCCAACTTTATTTTTTATCTCTCTCTTTCCTCCCCAAAAGAAGAGCAGCAGCCGCGGAGAAGGGAATAGAAGCTCTGTGTGAGAAAGAGAGAGGGTGGCTTGTCTTTATCTCTGCCACACAAAGCAGGAAGCAGCCACGGAGCTCTGTGTGTGAGAGAGGGGAGGGAGGCAAGGGGCAGGAGACAGGAGACAGGAAGCAAAGACCCACTGAGGGAGCTACCATGTGGCGGCAGCAGCCCTGGAAAAAGAAGCAGAAGGAAGTTGCTCGGAGGCCGAATCAGAGCCCTGCATGGGCTGCATGCGTCTCACGGACTGTGTGTTGGACACCCCTGAGCTGGATGAATGAATGCTCAGACATGGTATGAGGCAGCTTTTTCTTGGCTCAAAGGTGCATGCAGGGTGTGGGGACGTCTAGAACAGGGTGCCAGGAGAGGGTCCTGTCCTCATGGCCCCCCTATATGAGCTCCATTTTCAGAAGCAAGAGGCTGGTGCCACAACACGTCTCCCGAGCTCTGGCCAAAGGAGCACAGACATTGCTGACTTGTCTGCTCCCAGGCGGTGAAGAAATGCACTTTCTCCTGGGAGGCTGGCACTGAGCAAAAGGCTCCACTGTGCATTTTAAAGGGTTCTCCCCACTCTGGGCAGAGAATGGGCATGGGGGGGGTCTGTACAATTGCTTCCAGATGTACATCCACTCCTCTTCATTCAACATGCTAACAGATCTGGCATGCAGAGGTGGCCTGCCACTAGGCCGGAGGGGGCACTGAATTGGATCCTCCCCCTCGTGATGCCCCTGGCCACCCCCCTCCTCTGTGGCACTGCACCCTGCACTCTTCTGTTCTGTGGCGCTCTCTTTAAATGCCACAGAGAGCTTGCAAGCTGGTCTCTGTCACTCTGCAGAGGCGGCTATTTGCCTTCTCTTCAATGACGGGCCCTCCCCCACCCTGGTTTAAGGGAAGCATTTTTGAAAAGTAAATACACATATTTAAAATGCATATGAGAGGGGGAATATTATACATCGTTTTCAGCCCATAATAACTTGATCAGTGTTATATGGTAGAACAAAATAGGAGTCAAGTTGCACCTTTAAGTTTTATTCAGAACGTACGCTTTCATGTGCTCTCTAAGCACACTTCATCAGACGAGGAATCCAGCACAGTGAGCAAAGCCACATGTAGCTGGTAGTGTTATATATAGTGTTATATGGTGTTCTATAGCTTTAAGAAAGAGATACTCAACACACATGTAGTTACACAGTTGCATCGAGTTAGTCTTTAAGCCTGTTGTAAAGAGCATTTTGCCAGTAATAATTAGAAGGCTTTTGTATCTGCTTTAGCGGGGAGGGCAGGGTATAAATAAAATAAATAAATTTTAGAACTGTCTTGCTCCAAAATTAAACCACTTCTGTGAGAGAGCATATAAAAAAGCATTTGGCCACTAAATTCCGAAGGCTTTTGCCACAGATTAGGTTCAGAACTGGCTTGCTCCGTATAAATTTCTGCACCTAAGTGGTACTGAGAGGTAAGTTCTACATTAAAATTTAAAAGTTGCTTCCATTCAGCTTTGTGTTTTATCTTGTTATAACTGCAATGGTTTATTCCAGGATGACAGTTTTGAAAGAAACGAAGAGGTTGCAGAGAGCATTTACCAGTCGAATCCAGAAGGATTTTGCATCTGTTTTAAGAAGAAGGACTGATGTGCTCCAAATACATACACTGAAATATAATAGAAGGCAGAAATAACCTTGATGTGTACAGGAATATCCTTGAGAAATAATTTGAAAAAATGGGCCTAAACCGGGTGCTCATTGGATGGATTTTTTTGTAATATTGTAGTTCCTTCTAATGTGACAAATAGCTTTGTAACATTTGTGATAAAAGTACTTTTGATAAAAGTTTTACTAATGTGTTAGGCAGCATATCACAGTGCTGGGTTGTCTGTGTTTTCCCTTCAATGATGACAGCCTGTCACCCCCAGCCCCTGATATAGAGGGGGCTCGGGAAGCCATCAGGGAGGCGTTTAAAGAGGTCTCCCCAATGGCTCCAGCATTTCCTAGTGGATCCACCACAGCAGGCAGGCAGGCGGGGGGAGGCTGGAGCCATGGGGAGGCATTTACAGATCCCCTCCCTCGCCTATCTGGCATGCCGGGGACAGCTGGAGCCTTTGAGGAGGCATCTTTAAATGCCTCCTCACGCCTTCCCCTGTACGTCCACCACAGCGGGCATGCTGGGGAAGGCTGAAGCCATCGGGGGGAACATTTAAAGACGCCTCCCTGAGCCTTCCCCAATGTGCCAGCAGGAGCCCTGGGCAGCCCAGGCAGAGTGGAGCTCCAGAGTGCGCTCTGGCCCCCCAAAAGCCCTGCTTCTGTCGATACAGCCCAGAATTGCATTTGCCTTTTTAGCCACTGCATCACACTGCTGACTCATGTTCACCATATGGTCCACTAAGACTAGCGTTGCCAAGTCCAATTCAAGAAAAATCTGGGGACTTTGGGGGCGGAGCCAGGAGACTTTGGGGGTGGAGCCAGGAACAAGGGTATGACAAGCATAACTGAACTCCAAGGGAGTTCTGGCCATCACATTTAAAGGGACAGCACACCTTTTTAAATGCCTTTCTTCCATAGGAAATAATGAAGGATAGGGGCACCGTCTTTTGGGGCTCATAGAATTGGATCCTCTGGTCCAATCGTTTTGAAACTTGGGGGGTATTTTGGGGAGAGGCACTAGATACTATACTAAAAATTTGGTGCCTCTATCTCAAAAAATAGCCCCCCCGATCCCCCAATATCCGCAGATCAATTCCCCATTATTCTCTATGGGAATCATTCTCCATAGGGAATAATAGAGTGCCCAGTAGACATTTCCCTCCCCCCCACACGCTTTCTAAAGTGGGGGGGAGGGCTTCCAAACCAGGGAATCCCCTGACTCCTCCCTCTCTGACACACACAAATACTTACTAGATCTTGTTCCTGAAGAACTTTACTTGCTGTGAAAACTAAAGCAAAAAAAAGGGAGGGGCCGTTCTCCATCAAAACTGTTACTGACCCTTTCCCATGAAGCCCTTCCTGTTTCCTGTTTCCTGCTCAGCCTTAAAGGTACACATTTTACAAATGGATCAGTTTGCAGGTTTCTAAACCTGCAGGAGCTCTACAACTACATGATGACTGTGGGGGTGAGGCTTCCCCCGCTGGCCAGCTGGCTGGGGACGGGGAGAAGCCTGTAAAAACGGGGGATCCCCCGCTGGGACCTGGGGATTGGGAAGCCTAACTAAGACCCTTAGATCCTTTCTGCACAGACTACTGCCAAGACAAGTTTCCCCATCCTAGCGTTATGCATTTGATTTTTTCTACCTAAATGCAGAACTAAAATTTGTTTCAGCCCAATTTTCCAGTTTATCAAGATCATCTTGAATCCTTACTCTGTCTTCTACAGTATTTTATAAGCATTGCCTCTATTCCTTCATTCAAATCATTTATAAAGATATTAAACAAAACAAATCCCAGGATAGATCCTTGAGGCACTCCATTTCTCATTCCTCTCCAAGAGGATGAGAAACCATTCACAAGCACTCCTTGGGTGCAAGCTGTCAGACACAGATCTACCTAACAGTAACAGGATCCAAACCACAGTTTACCAGGTCGTCAACAAGAATATTATGTGGAACCTTATTAAAAGCCTTACTGAAATCAAGATAGACTATGTCTACAGCATTCCTCTGATACAGCAATGCAGTCACTTTCTCAAAACAAGAGATCAAGTTAGTTTGACATGACTTGTTCTTGAGAAACCTATGCTGGATCTTAGTCATCACAGCCATCCTTTCTAAATGTTCAAGGACTAACTGTTTGATGATTTGTTCTTAAACTTTTCCAGGTGTAGATGCCAAGCTGACAGGTCAGTAGTCAGCTTGGACGGTCGGCCTGACTGCGTCCCAGAGAACTTAGACCGGGCCCTGCAGGATTTGGCAACCTGGTTGAGGAGGAGCGGGCTGAAACTGAATCCAGCGAAGACAGAAGTCCTTTGTCTGGGTCGGGGCGCTCGGGGAGGGGAAATACCTCTCCCGATCTTCGACGGGGCGCCGCTGAAGGCGGCGCACCAGGTTAGGAGCCTGGGAGTTTTACTGGAGCCTGCATTAACAATGGAGGCCCAGATTGCAGCCACTGCCAAGTCAGCCTTTTTCCATCTAAGGCGGGCAAAGCAGTTGGCTCCCTTTCTAGAGCGCCAAGATCTGGCAATGGTGCTTCATGCAATGGTCACCTCGAGACTGGATTACTGTAATGCCCTCTACATGGGGCTGCCTCTGTGCCGAACCCGGAAGCTGCAGCTGGTGCAGAACGCAGCGGCTAGACTGTTGCTGGGACTCCCTAAATGGGAGCACATACAGCCTGGGCTGCGCGAACTGCACTGGCTGCCAGTCATATACCGGGTTCGTTACAAAGTGCTGGTCATTACCTTTAAAGCTCTATATGGTCGAGGACCTGTCTACCTTAGGGACCGTCTCTCCCCACATGAACCCCAGAGAGCACTGAGGTCAGCTGGGAAAAACTTGCTGACTATCCCCGGACCGAGAGAGGTGAAGCTGCAAAGTACCCATAACCGGGCCTTCTCCTCTATAGCCCCGAGCCTATGGAACCAACTTCCAGAGGAAATGCGGGCCCTGCGGGACCTTGAACAGTTCCGCAGGGCCTGCAAGACCTTCCTCTTCCGACTGGCTTTCGCTGATGAAAACGGAAATTGCTAAGGAAACCGCCATCATAAACATAAACAGCAAACATAGCATTAGCACTTATTAATTTTAATTTAATCAACTCTTAAAGCCTACGTAGAATTTTAATTGAAATGTTTACAATGTTTAAATGCATTTTTATCTATTTCTGTATAACTAAACCTAAATTGTGTTGTTAGCCGCCCTGAGCCTGCTCCGGCGGGGAGGGCGGGATACAAATAAAATTTTGTTGTTGTTGTTGTTGTTACCTGGATTCTCCTGTTCCCCCTTCTTGAAGATGGCACCTCACCTGTTCTCCAAGAATTGACAAAAATAATGGCCAGAGGCTCAGAAATTACATCTGCAAATTCTTTTAGTACTCTTGGATGCAGTTCATCTGGCCCTGAGGATGTTGTTTCATTTAAAGAAACTTAGTGTTCATGTACTACCCCATGCTGTTCCTAGGCTGCAACTCCCTTCCCTTATGTGTTCTTTTTTTGCCATGTTGAGCACCTTTTCCCTCACAAGAGAAGTCTGAGGAAAAGTAGTTCTGCCCACTCTTCATCACCTGTTACAGAGTTTCACTTTCCTGTCCCCGCAAGGGGCCTGCCACATCCTTGCTCTTTTTCTTACTCTGAACAGAACAAAATAACCCTTTTTGTTGTTGTTTTAGCATCTCTTGCTAGCCTCATACTGAGCTTTAGCTTTTCTAACTCTTTCTCTACGAGCACTGGGGATTTATTTATGACATCTTCAGCTATGAGACTATCTTTCCATTTCCTACATGAGTCTTTTTATTTTCAAGTCCTTAGAAGCCACCTTGGCTTCTTTAGGCTCCTCCCATTTTTCCTTGTCCGAGGAATTGTTTGTGATTGTGCCTTCTATATTTCGCTTTTAAGAAACTCCCACCCTTCTTGACTCCCTTCTCCTTATTTCTGGCCATGGGATTCTACCCAGCATAACTTTAAGTTTATCAAAATTTGCTTTCCTGAAGTCCAGCATACAGCTTTTTCCTTCACCAAGACGGTAAATTTCAAAATTATATGGTCACTATGTCAGACATTGTAACTTAACTGTGTAAAATGGGTGCTGACTTCCCAGGCCCTTGCCCTAACTGACTCCATCTTGAAGCAAGGGACCTGGGAACAAAAGAGTGCATTTCAAACACTTTGGTAACAGACACTAACTCCCTAGGGAATTCCTTGCATAGTACTAACAAATGTAGCAAGCCTTTGAAGATAGCATGCCCCAAGGTGACCAGCAGGGTTCCATCCCTGGGAAAGAGATAAGAAGGTATGGGAACCGGCAATTGCCTCCCCAAATGTGTGAGAATGAGTTTATTGTTTAGCTTTTGATGTTAGAGGTTAAAATGGTATGCTTCACTGTCAACTGTATCAATTCCAACTTGCTTCTACCCCAGACCACTAGTTCTCAAATAAATGGATTTTACTTTGCTACAAATGATGGTTCGTTTACTTTGAAGTTCCAAGTCTGACACACTACTACCCAGAGTGCCCACTACTTTCAACCAGTTGTTCCCTATTGGTGAGAATAAAGTCCAAGATAGCAATTTCCTTTGTTTCCCTCTCCACTTCCTGAAAAATGAAGTTGTCAGCAAGAGAAGTCAGGAATTTGTTTGACCTTTCATTTTTTGCAGAGTTGGACTTCCAACAGATACCCAGGTAATTGAAATCTCCCATGATCACCGTGTCCTGTCTCTTTGAGAATTGTGTTATTTGTTCTAGGAGTGTCTAATCCAAGTCCTCTATTTGACCTGGTGGTCTATAGCAGACCCCATCATAACATCACTGTTGTTTCTTACTCCTTCCACGCTCAGATTCACTATTTCCTCACAAGTATATATATATATGTGTGTGTGTGTGTATATATATATAGTGTGTGTATAGTATATATAATGTATTTACATATAATATGATTTCTCTGCCCTTCCTTATTTATTTGTCCCTTTTAAATAAGTTGTGTCATCCCACCTAGTTTTAGTAATGCCTATTAGGTCATTGTCCCCTTCCTGTATTAGGGCTTCCAGTTCCTCATGCTTGTTTTCTATAATCTGCACATCAGTGTAGAGACGTCTGAACCCATGTTTTATGCTCCTTGAGGTTTAGTCTCTGTACTTAGCTGCGAGTTAATGTTACCTAGCATAGGTGCCACTCCCTGCAAAACTTTAGCCTTCTTATCCCGTTATTGCTTTGAATTTTTGTCTCGCTCTCCTATATGATTTGGTTTAAAGCTCTCCTTATTAGGTTTGCAAGGCTCTTACCAAACACAAACCATCTTCTGATAGAAGAGCTTCATCTTGAAAGTAAGTGTAAGCCATGGTCCAAAAATCCAAACCTTTCCTGATGACATTATTTACGTAGCTAGTCATTTATTTGCAGTATTCTTTCCCTTCCTAAGTTCTTTGAGAGGAAGAACTCCTTTCTTTCGTCTCCAGTTTACCTCACAACAACCCCGTGAGAGTGTGCAGTTGGTCCAGTGACACCCAGCAAAGCTCCCAGGGCAGAGTGGAATTCAAACCTACCTCTCCCAGATTCTAGCCCAGCACTCTAACCCTGCTGCCCATTTCTGCATGAAAGCCCATCCATGTAGTAGGTGAGATAATTCTACCCAGAGACCTGGGTGGTCGGATCAAGTAATTTAAGTTTTAGGTAATTAAAATAAAAGATCAGGTAATTAAAACTGAAGTTGTGGGGAGGGGGCTTCAGCTCCCAGTGTGGGCTACAGCTGAGCAACATTTTATGGATTTCATGATTGACTTTCAAACCTGCATGCTTAATTGAGAAGAGCTTTTCATTCAAATAGCACAAAAATAACACATTTATTTGTTTAGTCCAAATCCTATTCACACAAATCTATGTAAAATTTCCCAAAGTTTATCTGGCTAAAGTTTCCTCAGTGAGGGTAAATGCAGTTCAAGTTTGGGTGGAATTAACTAAAATAAATTAGCACGGCAAGGTTTCAAAAGAGAACTGAAATAAAATGTGTGTGTGTGAGAGAGAGAGAGACCCCAACCACTGGCTTGTAGAATATTTCAGCCTCGCTTTTAATCATTTTATTGCTTCTAATTATTTCCTCATGCTCCGAAGGTGATTCACTCAGGTTCCCAGGTTATTTACAGCCCTCACTTTCACTTGTGCTCTGAGTCCGTTCAAGGAAGTAGGCCCAGAATGGCACTGCCATTCAAAGACCCACCGAGCTTTGTGGTGCCCAGGATGGCCATGGGGTGCCTGGCCTTGGAATTCCAGTTAAGCAAGGGTTGTGGCGCTTGCTTGTGAGCTGAATGCAGATGGGCTATTTGGAGCCAGTATTTACAAACCTCTCAGAGCTTCATGGCCAGAGCGGTGATAAGTGGGAGTCGTGTCTGTGGAAAGCTACTCAAGCCTGGCTAATTGCCCCAAATAGAATGGTTCACTAGAGTGGAAAATAGCCTCCATCTATTTAACTGAAGAAGATAATGACCTTTTAAATAACAGGAGCAATTTTATCTCAATACCTCAATTACTCTGAACTCTCAAAATGTCAAACTGCCGGGCACTTTCAAAATAACTTAATTCAGACATTTATAGCTCTTAGACACTGCTAGTTTCTTATCTAACCTAATTATGGGTTGTTCAGGAAATGGTGAAGCATCCCAATTAATGTTATTTTTTATAGTGATACATAGATGCGGCCTTTGGCTTCCTCCCCAATTCAGTGGATTCTATGGTTTGCCTTCCAGGCATCTGCTCCCATTCCTTTCTTCTGGCCATGGATGCCATGTTTCCAATGTAGCCATTGAAGGCAGCTCCCAATCATGGAAAAGATGCACACTTGCCTACTAGGGGTGAGCATTTGGTTTGGTTGAACCAAATACAGCCCCAAATACCAGCTGATTCAGCTGTATTTAGCATCAAATACAGCCAAATCAGATTCTCTGGTGTTATTCGGGCACCTAATATGGCCACCTCAAATACCGCTGAATCAATATTTGGTGGTGTTCAGGGCTCCAGAATAACGTTGGGAAAGGGGGTTTAAATGTTAAAGGGAAGCCACTTACCTCCTTTCCTGCCATTCCTTGCCATTTCTTGCCTCTTCCCTCAGTTCCCTGGGATCAGGGAGGGAGAGGAAGGGGGAGAGAGGTCCCCACCAGCCAGTCACTCACGACCATGCAAATGCATATAGCTTTGAAAGACTGGTGTTGCTACTCGCTGGGCTATGCCAGCCCAGCTGAGCACTACTTACCTTGCTTGTTGGGGAGCTGTTTACTTGCAGTTCTGCCAATAGAGTTGCAAGTTGCAATGCTCTCTGTTCAGTGAGCAGTGTTCTTTTTTGCAACTGCTCTGTGCATGGGCAGAGAGCAATTAAGGAATCCTGTTGCCCAGTGGCTAGATTGCATTGCTGGCCCTTGACTTCAGCTGCTGCTGCTCTGTGCTTTGGCCTGTGTGGACCAAAGTGGACTGGACTCCTGGAGAGGGAAATCTGAAGACATCATAAGGTAAGTTTTGGGGGAAATATTTCATTTAAAAAAAAAGAAGAAGCAGGATTTGAGAGAAAAGGACTTATTAAAAAAAGCGTCCCTTTACTTATTTTGTAAGGGTGGGTGGCTTGCTTGGGGTGGGCTAGGGTTAGGGTTCTGTTGGGGTAGGGGGGTTGGATTAGTCTTTTAAGATATACTGGTTCTTAAAAGTTTTAAAAGTGTGGTTTTATTTGTTGCATTTTAAATATTATTGTTGGATTGTTTTCAATTATATTCCCTTTAGTTGCCGGGTGGGGAGGACTGGGGGGTTTTGTGCACTGTTGTTAATTGTGTAGGTGTTCAGTTTTTGTTCATTTCCTGTATTGGTGGTTACAGATTTCAGTATTTTTTTTTAAATATTTCTTAAGAGTTTACTGTTGTTTTGGCCCTCTTGGTAGCTTGGGGTGGGGCAGCTGCTGGTGTGGGTTGTGGGTTTGTCGTCCTTGCTGGCTGCTAGTGCTCTGCTGGTTTTCCGTTTGCACAGTGTTGTGATTTGTGAAGGGTTGTTTTTTAAAAGTTCTACTGTTGTATTGCTTCTGGTTGCTGGGGAGGGAACTTGAGGGTCCTGTGCGGGAGAGGCTCCTGAAGCTGTCCTGAAAATTTGGTGCCTCTCCCTCAACCCCCCCCCCCCGCCCCAGATATTATACCCAATATTTTGCCATTTCCTTTGCCCTGGTTAGTACTCGAATGGGAGACCACCAAAGAAGCCCAGAGGCTGCAGCAGTGGTCTGCACTCTGCCTTGAAACCCCTTTGCGGTTGCCACGTCGCCTGCAACTTGATGACATCAGGACTGGCCTTGAACTATCTGGCACCCGAGGCAGGGCCAACGTCTGGTGCCGCTTCCCCCCTGCACTGATAACCAGCTCCCAAAAACAGATGAATTGTGGGGGGAATGAAAACACAAAACTTGAAGTTGCTCCCTGGCCTGGTAGCCCAGCTGCAAGCCGGATCTTCTCAGATCTCAGGGCCTCAAGCTGAGACTGTGGAGTGCCTCTGCCAGCCTGAGTAGACAATGTGCTGGATATTCTTAGAGACAACTATTATTTGGCAGAGTTTGAAATTAGCAGCACAGCAAAGAATATGCAGAGAACATGTGTGTGTTTAAAAGAATATGATTGCTTTACTTAAAACTTCAAGGGAAGGGTAAACTGGGAAGAAAATAACTGACATGAACTTCCTACATCTTTGCAGCTAGAGAACAAAACTAGGTATGGCTCCTCTTCTCCAAACTTAGACAAAGAGGGGAAGAGAACCGTAAAATGCAGAATAGCCAAAGCATTGATTTCCAATCACAACACTCAATTCCAGGTGATTCAACTAAGACCTCCTACAGACTTTCATGGGCTTTATCTTTAGCTAACAAATAGGTTATAGTAAACTTCCTGTTGACTAACAAAACAAAAGTTAACTCTATGATTACTGAAATGTTGCTGACTTGCTAATTCCAACACAATATCTGAGACCCTGGAGAGCGGCTGCCAGCCTGAGTAGGCAACTCTGGCCTTGAGAAACTGGGGGCTAATTCAGTATCATAGGGTGCGGTCACATGTCACATTAAAAGCGGGTGTGTAGCGCTCAAATTTGAACCGCTGAATATTGATTCGATGCAGGGCTGTTCAGACCAGCATCCAAGAATGCGACTCATTCTGTTGTTGAGCGATCAGACATCCAATACTATCACGCTCTTTTCTTGGCGCATGCGTGATCAGGTGGTGATTTCTGGGAGGGGGGGTCCATTGAACATGCGCCCAACTGTTTGGAGGTGGGAAATCAAACCTTGCTTCAGAGGTGTGTGTGGGGGGAAAGTTTCTGGAATTAACGTTGCCGATTCAAACCAGGGGACTGCCAGGAATTACTTTCCTAGAAATTGGCAGTGACAATGATATCTGGAAATCCTCCACATTGAAAAAATAGATTTTTTTTCCTGTTCTGAATAGTGGGATAACGTTTACACCCTGATCCTGTGTTGATTGGAGAAGCAGAAGCATCACCTCAGATTCCCGGATAATCTGGCAATGCGCATGTCTGCTGGGGCTGGTGGGAGGGGCGGTAAACATTCCAAGGGGCAGTATCGCACGTGAGCTGTCCAAACAGGAAAAAAACGATCTTGTGCTACTTTTTTGAAAAAGGGTCGGACTTTCTGCACTATCAAATTAATGCGGCATTGAGCCGCAGCAAGCCGGGATGACCCTGGATGACGCTTGATTGCCAGATGTGGATGTCTGGACGAACATATTTAATCTGTCAGCGAGATGGAGCTGTGTCGCCACTAATGGTACGTCTGACTGTACCCATAGAATCGGAGTTGGAAGGGACCTCCAGAGTCATCTAGTCCAACCCCCTGTACAATGCAGGAAACTCACAAACACCTCCCCCTAAATTCACAGGAGCCTAATTGTTGTCAGATGGCCATCTAGCCTCTGTTGAAAAACCTCTAAGGAAGAAGAGCCCACCACCTCCCAAGGAGGAAGCCTGTTCCACTGAGGAACCACTCTAACTGTCAGGAAGTTCTTAATGTTGAGAACGAAACTCTTTTGATTTAACCAGGCAGCTTCATGTGTGTCTGATGGGGGGCGGGGGGGATCCACGATTGAAGTATTTATCCCATATTTGCATCACAAGTAGGGAAAGGAAACATCTGGGCGAGGGGAGGCCCTCTTCCAAGCCTTCCGTTTCTTTCACTATTTTTCTCTCAGCCCCACTTACCTTTGGTAGATGCTGGAAGAAATGGGGAGCAGCAAGGCAGGGAAGGGAGCAGGGCTTAGCCCCCCTCTCCTCCTGTACGCATTCTGCTTTGTTTAGAAATAGTCCACCCACCGAGGGGTGCCAGCCTCCAGGTGCGGCCTGGGGATCCCCCAGAATTACAGCCCATCCCCAGACTACAGAGATCAGTCCCTCTGGAGGAAATAGCTGCATTGGAGGGTGGACTCTGGGGCACTCTGCCCTCCCCAGGCTCCATCCCCAAGTCTCCAGGAATTTCCCAACCTGGACAATCCAACCCCGCCAATGGCCAGGCAACCTGGCAACCCCACCCCCACCCCCGTTTAAGCACGAATAAATAGATTCCTCTCTAATTGCATAAGTGTCCTCAAGTAAGACTACACAAATGTGTCAAAGGGGGTTGTGGAGGGAGGTTCTCTGTGAGGCGGGCGGGGCCTCGTCTAGGTACAGAGATGGCCGCATCGTCCTGCTAAATGGAAGTGGACATCTTACTCATCATTCTTTGTACCCTTCTGTCATCTTGCCTTGGCTTTGCTGAGCTCCTTCCTGTTTGGTGTAATGGTTAAGAGCGCAGACTCTTATCTGGGAGAACCAGGTTTGATTCCCCACTCCTCCACCTGCACCTGCTGGAATGGCCTTGGGTCAGCCATAGCTCTGGCAGAGTTTTCCTTGAAAGGGCAGCTTCTGGGAGAGCTCTCTCAGCCCCACCCACCTCACAAGGTGTCTGTTGTGGGGGGGGGGAGAAGATATAGGAGATTGTAAGTCACTCTGAGACTCTGATTCAGAGAGAAGGGCGGGCTATAAATCTGCGGTCTTTTTTTTCCTGCTCAACAGGTCAGATGAAACAAAACACATTTTCTCCAGTTCCAAATTTGGCAGGCAGGCTCCCTCGCTGCAGTGAGGCTAGGATGCCAAGGGGCGGGGGGGAGAGACAGTTTGGTCTCTCTTATCTGGGAAAACCGGGTTTGATTCCCCACTCCTCCACTTGCAGCTGCTGGAATGGCCTTGGGTCAGCCATAGCTTTCACAGGAGTTATCCTTGAAAGGGCAGTTGCTGTGAGAGTCCTCTCAGCCCCACCCACCTCACAGGGTGTCTGTTGTGGGGGAGGAAGGTAAAGGAGACTGTGAGCCACTCTGAGATTTGGAGTGGAAGGCAGGATATAAATCCAATATCATCATCATCTTCTTCTACTACTACTCTTGTTTGAGAAACTCCTGGAGATCATAGGGCCCAAACCTGGGGAGGGTGGGGTTTGGGGTGGGAGGTGAGAGGAGAGGAGAGGAGGGACCTCAGAGGGATAGAACGCCTCTAGTCTACCCTCCAAAGCAGCCATTTTCTCCAGGGAAATTGACCTATGTAATCTGGAGACCAGCTGTAAGTCCTGGATCTCCCTGGCCTTCACCAGCTGGAGGTTGGCAACCTTAGGTGGGGAGTTAATCTGGAAATGAAAAATGAACCAAATAACTAGACAGACAGGGCACACAACAACACATCTTCTAAAACCCAACCAAACAAGGGTCGTTTTGTAGAAAAATAGGTGGCGGAGCTCATTAGCATAATCCTTAGCATATCCCCCTCCCACCAAAAGCAACTGGATGCAAGAAAGGAGAGCCCTGGGCAAGCAAAACTTGCTTGGGCTGGCTAGAGATCCAGCCAACCCAAGCAGGCCTTTCTCACCTGGGGCTCTCCAGCGCCACCTCCCCCAGTCAAAAGGCCAGGAAGCCACTCGCTGCCCAAAATCACATAAGAAGTGAAGAAAGGGTGGTGCAGGCTTCTCCAGGGGTTAATGCTGGGGGTGTGGCAAAGTCCCTGGGGGCTGGCTGCCTGCTCTCCTAATCCAGGGATTGCTATGCAACCGCACCTCCATTCGATGGACAAGGTACGGTAGGTGGAGAGGAAGAGGGGGAACCCTCAGAAAGATTCAGGAGCTGTGCTACTGTGAGCTCCTGCTGAATCTGAGGCCTGCAACCAAGTATTGTCAACAGAAAACAGAGGAATAGCTGATGCCCTTGTTAATCTGCGGGGCTCTCCGAAGTACATTCAGCAGCAGCTGGTGAATATGATCTTGGCACAGCCCAGCTTGGCAGTTGGTGTCACAGCTGTTTCTTCCACAAAGAAAAGGGATGAAGGGGGGGGGGAATCTGCGGTGCACACAGGGGGTGGGGGTGGGATCAATATCTATTTATTTTTTATTTATTTATTTTATTCGATTTATATCCCACCCTACCCCACCGAGGTGGGCCCTGCCTGTCTTTCCTCTTGAAAGCCCCAGGAAGCTTCCTTCTAAAGGAGATCATGCTTTCCTTGTACCGAGAGACAGTTTGGTGTAGTGGTTAGGTGTGCAGACTCTTATCTGGGAGAACCGGGTTTGATTCCCCACTCCTCCACTTGCACCTGCTAGAATGGCCTTGGGTCAGTCACAAATTCTCACAGAGCTCTTCCTCTCAAGAGCAGTTTCTGTCAGAGCTCTCTCAGCCCCACCTACCTCACAGGGAGGGGAAGAGAAAGGAGACTGTAAGCTGCTCTGAAATGCCGAGTGAAGGGCAAGGGATGAATCCAATCTCTTCTCTCCTCTCTTCTTAAGGCCAGAGCAAATTATTACTGTGGAAATGTTTTTTCACTGTTAGCAAGGATGGCAGCCCCGGAAAGATGACATTGCAGTTATTTAAAGACGGAAGAGCTGTTGCTCATAATGGCGATGGCAAAGGCCTCCAAGCCCGGCAAGCCAATTAGAGAGCTGCCTTAAAGTGCAGTCAACACCCACAGGCTGCGATTCCAGGAGAGGCCACCTCTGCTCCCTGCTGCCCCCCCCCACACACACACCTGCCCACGCTAATGTGATTTACTCCTGTTTGCTGAGGGCAGTAACGGTTAATGTGGAAGAACAAGCCGTGTTTGGCTGAGGCAGTAGGGAATGCTGCCTTTTGTGAAAGCAGAGGGCACACGAGATTCACATTAGCAGACTCCGGCTTAATTGGGGAGAAGCTAATGGAGCTGCACTTCCCCTCCCCCCACCATCAGGGCACGTCAGCAATACCTGCAGAAGAAGGCCGAGGAACGTCATGATGACTTTGCAACTTGAGTCGCTCCACAGGATGTCTGCCAAAAGGACATCAGGACACCTCTCTGGCCACCTCTCTGCAACACTAACAATGCTGGCGAGTCTTCTGCTGCTGTTGAGCACCACAGCCTCCTGTGCTGCACTCATGGGCTTCCTCCTCCATTCATTTGTGCAGGGAGCTCTTCACAGGAATCCTGCCTAGCACTTACTGGCTGGTTGATTGATTGATTTACATAATCAAACAGTCCTGAAACATTTAGAAAGGATGGCTGTGATTACTAAGAGCCAGCATGGGTTTCTCAAGAACAAGTCATGTCAGACTAACTTGATCTCTTTTTTTCAGAAAGTGACTACCTTGCTGGACCAGGGGAATGCTCTAGACATCATTTATCTTGATTTCAGTAAGGCTTTTGTTTCCACATACTATCCTTGTTGACAAATTGGTAAAACGTGGTTTGGATCCTGTTACCGTTAGGTGGATCTGTAATTGGTTGACAGATCGCACCCAAAGAGTGCTTGTGAATGGTTCCTCATCCTCTTGGAGAAGACTGACAAGTGGAGTGCCTCAAGGATCTGTCCAGGGACCTGTTTTGTTCAACATCTTTATCAATTATTTGGATGAAGGAATAGAAGGAATGCTTATTAAATTTGCAGATTATATTAAATTGAGAGGGGTTGCAAATACAGTAGAAGACAGAAACAGGATGATCTTGACAGGCTGGAAAACTGGGCTAAAACCAATAAAATGAACATATATGAACATATGAAGCTGCCTTATACTGAATCAGACACTTGGTCCATCAAAGTCAGTATTATCTTCTCAGACTGGCAGAGGCTTTCCAGGGTCTCAAGCTGAGGTTTTTCACACCTATTTGCCTGGACCCTTTTTTGGAGATGCCGGGGATTGAACCTGGTACCTTCTGCTTCCCAAGCAGATGCTCTACCACTGAGCCACCGTCCCTCCCCTTTTAATAGGGATAAATGTAAAGTTCTGCATTTAGGTAGGAAAAATCCAATGCATGGTTATAAGATGGGAGAGACTTGTCTTAGCAGTAGTATGTGCGAAAAGGATCTAGGGGTCTTAGTGGACCATACGCTGAACATGAGTCAACAATGTGATGCAGTGGCTAAAAAGGCAAATGCAGTTTTGGACTGTATCAACAGTAGTGCCCAAATCATTTGAAGTGATGGTATCACTTTACTCTGCTCTGGTAAGACCTCATCTGGAGTATTGTGTTCAGTTTTGGGCATCACATTTTAAGAAGGATATAGACAAGCTGGAACAGGTCCAGAGGAGGGCGACGAAGATGGTGAGGGGTCTGGAGATCAAGTCCTATGAAGAAAGGTTGAAGGAGCTGGGGATGTTTAGCCTGGAGAGGAGGCGGCTGAAAGGTGATCTGATCACCATCAAGTACTTGAAGCGCTGTCATATGGTGTGGAATTTTTTTTCTGTGGCCCCAGAAGGTAGGACCAGAACTAACAGGTTGAAATTAAATCACAAGAGTATCCGGCTCAACATTAGGAAGAACTTCCTGACTGTTATTCCTCAGTGGAGCAGGCTTCCTCTTTGGGAGGTGGTGGGCTCTCCTTCCTTGGAGGTTTCTAAACAGAGGCTGGATGGCCATCTGACAGCAATGAAGATCCTGTGAATTTGGGGGGCGGTATTTGTGAGTTTCCTGCATTATGAAGGGAGTTGGACTAGATGACCCTGGAGGTCCCTTCCAACTCTATTATTCTAGGAAACAGAGAGAGGCTTTGGGAGAAGGGAAGGGTAAGGGAGGATGAGAGAAAATAGTTTGAGGGGGCTGCTACTGATGAAAAGGAGGTTTTGCAGGCCCTACCTAATTCCAAATTGGGCCCCAGACTACTATGATCACTAGAGCTGCAGAATGTAGGTAGGGACAGCAGAGGGGGTATCACTACAAGCCTGAAGTGTCAGGCATGTAGACAAAGCAGAAATCCACCCCTCCAACAACCCCCCCCCCCCCAGAGCAGGGGATTAAAGGAGAGGTACAGGGGAAAAGGAGAGGTCCTTGTTCAAGAGCCAAATGCAGTTTCAAAAAAACAGTTTGAAGTTCATTGCTATAGCGAAGAGATCTCACACAAACTAACTCGTAAGTCATTTATTTAAGCCAAATGATACAGGGAACTACACATAAATATGGTTGCCACTCTCCAGGTGGGTACAATAAGGGGAGTTGTACACAAATGGTAACCCAACAAGGCAACCAACCCACAAAAAAGCTGCAGTGTTACACGCACTTATTGACATATGCTATCATTATCACAAAAACAAGAAATTTATTAAGATATGACGACTCACTAGCCACCTTCAATTGAGCACCGTATATGGAGCCTAAGCCTCCAATGTTTCAAAAAGCTCAATGAAGATGTATAAAGTCCTTCAGCTTCTCCAAATGGAGTGTGTGTTGTTTCCACGAAGTTCACAAGAAGTCCCGAGTCTGGCTTTGGACGTACCAGCGCAACAGTACACGGGTAGGGATCTGTTTCTCGAATGCTTTGTCTGCACATGCGTACTACAGGGACTGATAAACCAGATATCTCAATCGTACAAACTTGCAAACAGTCAGTCATCAATGGCTGGCATTCCTTGTGATAATGATACCATGTGTCAATAAGTGCGTGTAACACTGTGCAGCTTTTTTGTGGGTTGTTTGCCTTAGGACTTTGTTGGGTTACCCTCCAGATGGGGCCTGGAAATCTACCACACTTAGAACTGATCTCCAGACTACAGAGCTCAGCTCCTCTGGGGGAATGATGGCTGTTTTGGAGGGGGTGAGGTGGGAATCCATGGTATTGTACCCTGCTGAAGCCCCTCTCCGAACCCTTCCCTTCCAGGCTCCACCCCCAAAGCCTCCAGGTATTTCCCAACCCAGAGCTGGCAACCCTACACATAAATGAAGATACATGTAGAAAATGAAGACATTAACAAAAAGTATTTCCTGCAAACGAAACATGCACTAGTGGTTTTATTCTGCACAGGGATCCCATGCTGGGGGAATCTTCCCTTTTGGAGCTTGAAAATCGCCCAGGGGGTTTCTGCAAATGCCCCCCCCTTTTTATACAGCTCAGGCCTTTCCTTTCCCTGTGGCCTCACAGGTCAGTCCTGCAAGCTGCTCCACGCAATCAGGGGCCCGAAAGGAACACATCAGCTGCAGAGCAAAAGAAGGGTCAGGACAACATTGCGAATACGAGGCGGCTTTATGCCTGCAGCTGTCTAGTCCCAGCAGCTAGAAGGCTCAGTCTTGCTGGGGGTGGGGAAGTTCAGAGCCTTTGGACGGGGCTGCCAAGTGGTTGGGGGCTTGGGGGGGGGGAAACTGCAAAGGCAGGGCATGCCCAAGTCAGCAAGTCTGTGTAGCTCTCAGCTGTCCTGCCATCAGGTATGACTGATGCTCTGCCTCCTAACTGGTTCCAGGTACAGAGAAGGGTACAGCTGATGTTTGCTCTTCCAGTCTAATCCCTGAGAATATTTTTTTAATATTAAAAAAAACATTTCCAGTTGTCGTTATAATTGTGGTGTTTCTGGTAGCAGGCAGGTAAGAGTCATGATACAAGCAAGATGTTCTCTAAGTGCCAACAGGTGTCTACTCAAAGATCTCCCCCTCCAAATCTCCAGTTGGCACAAGGGTGTTATCCCAAAGCTGCAGTACAGAATAAACCTGCATGGTCTTGGAAGAACTGCATTAGGAATGAACCAGACCGAAGAGAGGTTAATGAGGGTCTCATTACTTGAGTGGAAATGTGGGTTGAGGTTGCATTTCATGTCTTCCCTAATGAGAACTCAAGCCTGGAGGAGACCAGACCACTGCAGTGCACAACCTTTAGGCAGCAGCCTGGCCTCCTTCCCTATTTGTTCTACAGGTTAACTTCTTAAAGATTCTTGGGGATAACGACTGAAGGCAGCTTTGGAAATTCATGCTGCAGTGTTGATGCCTCCTGGTTAGAGCTGTAGCCTGGATTTTAATTTTAAAAAACTAAAGTAGTTGAATCAGTTTAAAAAAAAAAACAAAAAACCTTAAAGATTGTCTGCTTGATATGTTGTACTTGCACGACCTTTGTTTATACGAGAGGAGTTTAACATGTCTTAATCTAGCTTCTGACTGGCTTTCTTACCTTTTGCTAACTTCCATCACCTGCTGATGTCTGTGCCCTTCTCCTGTGTGTCAGTGATGCCCTTCTGGTGCCAGGGGCTGCACTGCCCAGAGGCAGAGACTAGCATAGTAGGTGGGGGCGTGGCGATTGAAGGAAGTCCTGTGGTTGCAATGTCTCCCTCAAGACCATTTGCTGCTAGTAGTATCTACATTCTTGCAGTTCCCTCTTATTGCTGTCTCTTTTCCTTGGCTTGTTTTAATGCATTACCAACTGCTGTTGTTTTTGGAAGATTTTCTAACATGCTGCATTGTCAAAGAAATTTTTCTGTGGTCCTGAGGTGCCACAAAACCCAGCACTCTTTTTCTTCTCATGCAAACTCTATGGCAGTGTAAGAGTGTCCCTGATAACTCCCTGTCTTTTAACTTTTCCCAACCACTTGGAGGACTCCCACTCACTCAGTCTTCTGTCTGGAAATGAAAATCACATCTCTCTGGCAGTTACCAAATATCTCTTAATTGCACTAAGAATCTGGGCTCATTAATTTGGTGCTTAGTGAAATATGCAGGGATTCTGTTGCTATTTTAATTCAATGTTTTAAATTATGTATTTAATATTTACCTTTTCCTAAAGTGCTAAATGTTTCTAATTTAACTTCTTATGTATTTCAACCATGATTATATTACTTTGTCTAAAAGCCTCTGTGCTATGTAGACTTTCTTGAATAAATGAATGCCCATCTGAAATGCAGACTCAGCAGAACTGGATTCAGCTGCAACGTCTGGGCTCAGCTAAGAAACTGGGCTGCTGCCTACCTTGGACCACTGGGTAATGGATCACAACAACAGCAAAAAGAAAATAAAATTCACATTTAGCATGACAAGAAAAAAAAAACACCGGTAAAACATCACAGGGTTAAACAAGACCCAGTTCAAAGTCCGAGCCCCTGTCCCTCGTTGGACACCACCCAAATTCCCTTAAGAAATACGTTTAAACAACCAAAACAAATCTTATAAAACAGACCAGGCAAGGACACTTTTGTGACATTTTATAAATACAATACTCAGGCAGACTTAAATATGTGCCAGCACACAGGACCTGTCCTGGAGAGGCATCACATCTTATTTTCCTCAAAGAGAATCTGAGCGTAGACGGTCATTGTCTGGATGCCTTTCTCCTTCTGGTAGGGCTTGATGAGTTCCAGTTCAGCATAGGTCAAATTCTCCTCTGCAATTCTGGGCTACAAAACAAAATTAGACAAGTGTCCATGTGCAGGAATTCGACAGGCTGCCTTTTTGCACACCCAAACATTAGCATGTGGACACACATAAAGCTGCCTTCTATTGAATCAGACCATCAAGGTCAGTCTTGTCTACTCAGACTAGCAGCAGCTCTCCAGGGTTTCAGGCAGTTGCTGTCTTTCACATTGCCTCCTACCTGGTCCTTTTAACTGGAGATGCCTGGGATTGAACCTGGGACATTCTGAGTGCCAAGCAGATGTTCTACCACTAAGCCACTGCCCCTCCCATGTGACTCAAGAATAACAGTAAGGCCTGCCTAAACTGCAGACCTTACAGACATGTCCCTCCCCCTCCCCTTTATAATGCCTTCACTTCTCCAACCAGTAACTACAGAAGAACCCGGTTTGAGGTGAAAGGAGATAATAAAACCAGAGCAAAAAACATTTCACAAGTTCAGAATAAAGCGAGATCACCCATGTACCTCCTTTAGGATCATGAATGAGAAAGAAGCACTAAATACAATGCAGCATTCCAGGACCAAGCAGGGGGATGCAACTGTGCAATTGGCTCACATGCCCAGTCCTGAACTTGCACCATACCAAGTGGCTTGTGGCAGTCTGGGATTGTAACATATATTTCATTTGTGAATTCATTCATACTAAACGACAGAAGGATTTGCTTGTCCTTCCTAGCAGAGAGATGGAGGACATTCTATACACATCTCACCACTAAGGAAATGTCCAGGTTACTTCTACATACTTTTCCTGGAAATTCTATCCATTGTGGAAGTGATTCTTGGAACCTGTGTAGTGGTACATAAGAAACTAAAAAGAGCCCTGCTGGATCAGACCAGGGAAGGTCCATCCAGTCCAGCCTCCTGTCTCATACAGCGGCCAGCCAGTTCCTCTGGAGGGCCAACCACAGGGCATGGAGCAAGGCCTTCCCCTGAGAAGAGCATCAGAAGAACCCTGCTGGATAAACAGATTGCTTACCTGCAGGCCTCTTATTCAGCAGGAGCTCACAGAAGCATAGCTCCTGAACCTTTCTGAGAGTTCCACCTCCTCCTTCTTACCTTGTCCATTGAATAGTAGGTGCAGCTGCATAACAATCCCTGGATGAGCTCCACCCCCTATTTTTCTACAAAACAACTCCTGCTTACCTGTAACTGATGATCTTTGTGGTCATCTGTGCATTCACACCTATGGGATATAGTCCACCTTCCTCGATCTCAGTTGTAAAGCCAAAAGGATTTTTATACCAATATGCTGTCGAAGGCTTTCATGTGCCACCAGTACGCTGATGACACCCAGCAATATCTACTCATGGATGGCCGGCCTGACTGTGTTCCAGAG
The DNA here is from genome assembly GCF_032191835.1 of Heteronotia binoei. Lineage (NCBI taxonomy): Eukaryota > Metazoa > Chordata > Lepidosauria > Squamata > Gekkonidae > Heteronotia > Heteronotia binoei. The sequence goes on along the minus strand of NC_083228.1, from coordinate 2,628,284 downwards.
AACCTGGACCTGGCATTACAAGCCGTGGCTAGATGGCTCAGGCTGAGTAGGTTGAAACTAAATCCAGCGAAGACAGAGGTCCTTTGCTTGGGTCGCCGTGGTCCAGGAGGGGAAATTCCCCTACCAGCTCTTGACGGTGTGCCACTGACAATGGCGCACAGGGTCAAGAGCTTGGGGGTACTACTGGAGCCTGCCTTAACCACGGAGGCCCAGGTAGCAGCCACTGCTAAGTCCGCATTTTTTCATCTTAGGCGGGCGAGGCAGTTGGCTCCTTTCCTGGAGCAGGACGATCTGGCAACAGTGATCCATGGAACGGTCTCCTCAAGGTTGGATTACTGTAATGCCCTCTACATGGGGCTGCCCCTGTGCCGAACCCAGAAGTTGCAGCTAGTGCAGAACGCCGCCGCTCGGCTGTTATTAGGGCTCCCTAGATGGGAGCACATTCAGCCGGGCCTCCGGGGACTGCACTGGCTGCCAATAATATACCGAGTCCGGTACAAGGTGCTGGTTATTACCTTTAAAGCCCTATATGGCCTAGGACCTGCCTACTTAGGGACCGTCTCTTCCCATATGCCCCCCAGAGAGTGCTGCGATCCAGCTCTAGAAATCTGCTTGTAATCCCTGGGCCAAAAGAGGCCCGGTTGAAGTCAACTAGGGACAGGGCCTTCTCGATCACAGCCCCTTGCTGGTGGAACCAGTTACCGGAAGAGGTCAGGGCCCTGCGGGACATTGGACAGTTCTGCAGGGCCTGTAAGACAGTCCTCTTCCGGTTGGCTTATAACTGACCGGCATTGAAACATTGAAATATTCTGATGGAAGACTATAAGATAGCACACTGAGACTGAATGATGTATTGATATATTAGTTGTTTTAATTATGTAAATTATTGTATTTTAATTCTTGAATTTTATTGTTAGAATTTTTATGTTGTGAACCGCCCTGAGCCCGCTTTGGTGGGGTAGAGCGGGATATAAATCAAATCAAATGAAATGAAATAGCCAGAGTTCATTAGTTGTTGTAGATTTTCCCGGCGGTTGTGTGGCCGTGGTCTTGGCTTTGTGAGACCTGATGTTTTGCCAGCAACTGTGACTGGCATCCTCAGAGAGGTATAACCCAGAAAACTGGAGTTCTTGGTTATACCTCTGAGGATGCCAGTCATGGTTGCTGGCAAAACGTCAGGTCTCATAATGCCAAGACCACGGCCATACAGCCCGGAAAAATCTACAACACCTAATGATTTCTGCACTCTTTCCGGTGTCATGCACAGGGGGTCTACCGCACATGTTCATTGGAATGGGCACGAGGACCCCAGTTCCTTCTGACTGCCAAAAGAAAACGCCAAGAAGAGGCCCAAGAGCATCATAGAACTGGAAGGGACCTCCAAGGTCATCTAGTCCAACTCCCTGCACAATGCAGGAAACTCACAAACACCTTCCCCTAAATTCACAGGATCTTCATTGCTGTCAGATGGCCATCTAGCCTCTGTTTAAAAACCTCCAACCACCTCCCACCACCTCCCAAGAAAGGCTGTTCCACTGAGGAATCACTCTAACGGTCAGGAAGTTCTTCCTAATGTTGAGTCAAAAACTCTTTTGATTTAATTTCAACCCATTGGTTCTGGTCCTGCCTTCTGAGGCCAGAAAACAATTCCACGCCATCCTCTATATTGGCGTTTCCCATTAGCAGGGTCACGACCCAGTGCCATGGAAGCCTCAGTACCAGGTCACAAGAAAAGCCCACCTCCAGAAAAGCCTGAGCTCTGCGTCCTTCCTTCCCAGTCTCTCTGTTGTGCAGAGAAAAGCTAGCCTTGAAGACTGACACAGGCTGCAAAGCATGAGACCTGTTTTGCTTCCTTCCTTCCTCTGTCTCTGTGTTGAGCAGAGAAAAGCTAGCCTTGAAGACTGACACAGGCTGCAAAGCCTGAGCTCCGTTTGGCTTCCTTCCTTCCCCTGTCTCTGTGTTGTGCAGTGAGGAGGTGGGCTGCCTCTCTTTCCTTCTACCCCCCTTCCAGTGTTTGAGAGAAAAGCTGGGAGTCCACTGGCATTTTAGATGCATGAAATGTTCTTCAAGGTATGAGCTTTCATGTGCCTTGCAGTATGTTCTTTTGGGGAGATTTCCCCAGGAGGCCTGGGCAGCAAAGAAGGAAGGATTTTTTTTTCAGGAGGGGCAGGGAGTGGGCATTCCAGTAGCTATTTTTTTTTTTTTTACCAAATGACCCCTGGGCAGAATTGTTGCTGGCTGGGGTTATCTGATGGCGAGTAAAGCTTCCCCCCCCCCTTTGTCTTTCTTTCTTTCTTTCTTTCTTTCTTTCTTTCTTTCTTTCTTTCTTTCTTTCTTTCTTTCTTTCTTTCTTTCTTTCTTTCTTTCTTTCTTTCTTTCTCTCTCTCTCTCTCTCTCTTTCTTTCTTTCTCTGCAAGTGATGCTCTGTCTGTATTCTTGGTGCTGGGGGTGGGAAGCAACAGTGAGAGGGCTTCTAGTGCCCTGGCCCCACTGGTGGACATTCTGGTGCTTTTTTGACATTGTGGGAGAAAATTTTGGACTGGATGGTCCACTGACCTGATCCAACATAGCTTCTCTTATGTTCTTTCTTTCCATGGTCGTTTTCGCACTTAGCGTTTGCTCCCCTTATTCCACGGCGCAATTATGTCCGGCTCATTTTCCTCGTTTTCGCACATGGACTCATTTGCGGAGTCACTTTCCATGAAGCCCCGGCTCAAATCGTTTTCCCACTGGCTTCGACTTGAGTTCGATGCCCTGTCAATCATTTTTTTTTTAAGCACAAGTCTGGTTGCGTAAGGACGTAATAACGTAACATCGAGCAGTCACAGCTGTTCCTTCCCCTTCTTTTCGTGGACAAACCGCATCACGTGTGCTGCTTCTGCTTATGGATTGGCTGCAGCTGTAGGATCCTCCATAGCCCTTTATGTATTAACAGAAGCATTCACAGTGGAGAATCCTAGCACTAGATTCCCCCCCCCCCCAAATTCTGAAGTTGCGAAATATCGCAATAACGAAGAGAGAGAAATCGAGGGGTTTGTGTGTGTGTGTGTGTGGCAGCTTCTTCCTTTCCCAGCCTCGCTCCCTCCCGGGTGGTGAAGCTGGGATTTCCTCCGCGCTCTTCCCCCTCCCCGGCTGGCGCTTGCAACAGGGACCTGACTGATTCCTGCCGCCAGAGCTCCCCCCCCGCCCCATTCTCTCCTTCCCCTTCTGTGGTGCGTGTGAAGAGCGAGCTTGCGTCTATTTTCTAACCGAGCGGAATGTAGCCAGGGAGAAGAATGCAGGACTCCAACTTCCCATTTTATACATGGCGATTTTGTGCAGGTCCAGAAATCCTGGTGGCACAGCTGAGGGAGGCATTGCCTTTTTAAAACACACACACATGAACGCTTTGGCCCGCGCCGGCACTAGATTTCCCCCCCACCCAACAATGTATAATGTAGTTGCGAGATAACGCAACAGCGAAATAACGCAACTAAAGTCAATAATAATAAAAAAAAATTCTAACGAAACCAATTGAAGTGGCAATTGAGGCTATTCCAGGAGGGTTTTTTTTTTCTATTTGTTAATTTTGAAATATCGCTATTACGCAAGAAATATGAAGTTTAAAAAAAAATGGCCGTGCGGGCACTTTTGGGAAGCGCCGTGAACGGCTGATGATTGGCCAAGGGGGTGGATGGGGTGGGAGGACGGAAAGGGAGAGGGTGACGCCCACAAAGCAGTCGATCCAGCGTGGATGGATTTCCCACAGCAAACTCCGAGGAGTGGATCCGGTGTGGATCCGGAGGTTTTCAAAAACTCCGGAAGCATGTTGAAAAACATACTCTGGCGTGAAACCCCTGAAGCGCTGGAGCAAACCGCAGCGCCGGAGCAACAGGTGCGAAAACCAGGAAAAGATCCGGAGGTAAATGGGGTGCTACGCCGGAGTAAACGCTAGTGCGAAAACGCTCCATGTGTTTCTTTCCATGTATTTAATTTTCTTCCCATTTCATTCTTTCTCTTTCCTTCCATTTTTACTGGATGAAATTTTCTGTTCATGTTCTGTTGTTGCAGACATAGGAGTTGGCACCCTCAGTTGTAGCCAGCTGGCCTTTCTATGAGATTTCTGTGTGAGTGAGCGAGAGTGAGAGGTGTGGGGCAGAAAGAGATTATTGGAGATTACTGCTGTATATCTCAACAGCACTGGAAGTGATGGTACTATGAACTTGGCACCATTTTACTGGTCCTGCTTTTAACAGCTGTCTGGGGAAGGAAGGTGGGTGGTGTTCTCAAAAAAGAACTGGAGGGATCCTCATGCCCGTTCCAGTGAGTATGCACAGTGGCACTGCAAAGGGCACAAAAACCCTTTTGGCTTTACAAATCAGGATCGGTGCAGGTGCACTATATCCCATGGGTGTGAAAGCACAGAGACAACAGAGGAGAGCCCTGCCATAACAAGGCAACAAAAATCTCCCCCTCTTTCTCTGCAGCAAGGCAAAAAGCTCATACCTTGAATAAAACTTCATTGGTCTTTAAAATGCTTTCTTTGTATCTCTCTGTGGGATTGAGGGAACTGGCAAAGGAAGCTCTGGCTCTTTTCCTCCTTCCCCGGGAGACAAGGAGAGGGAGGAGTCTCAGCCAATAGAAGAAAGAGAGGCTTGGTACAGTAACTTTGCTGTGCGAATGAGAGCCTGGCAAAGCAAGGTCTCCTCCCCACCTTCCTCCCCAAGACAGGAGCCTCAGCCAATGGAGAAAACAGAAGCTTTGCTCTGTAGCTCCTGTGTGATTGAACAAGCCTGACAAAGCGAGCTGAGATGCAGAAGGAAGCAAGAGAGGGAGAAAGAAGCAGGCAACTGAGTTGCTTGTGGGCCTGACAGGAGCCCTCCGGGGGCCTCATCCGTCCCCCGGGCTGCATGTTTGACACCTCTGGTTCAAACCATACTTGCGGTATACATCCACTATATTTTAATGCATTTCTGTATTCGTATTTGAACAGAGTAGACTTCAGCTTCTTTCTACAGGAAAATGTTGTCATTTTAATCCATGCTTTAGAGGAGACCAATGGAACATTACAACAGACTCTAATTGACACTGGAAAGGGCAACCACAGGGCATGGAGTAAGGTTGTGAAACTATTCACAATTAGGAGACCTAATGACATTGACATCAATCTCCAATTCTGATGTTTATTGCCTTTGCTGTTTTTCTGTCCAGTCAACCCAAACCGACGACTACCAGACCCCAGCTTGTGATTCTTTCAATCTGCTAAAAACATTTTCACCACTCTGCATACTAATTCACTGCCCGCTCTCTATATATGTGGGACTGCTAATGCCATCCCATACTATCGTCTGATGAAGCACACGGAAGCTTCCATTCTCACTAAAACTTTCTTGGTCTTCAAGGTGCTCCCGGACTCCAGCTTTGTTCTGCTGACCCAGGCCTTCGTGGGTGGTCTCCCATCCAAGCTGACCCTGCTGGGCTTCACAGATCTGACAAGATGGGGCTCGCCTGCGCCTTCCAGGGCAGAGCTGAGAAACAGAGGCAGTCGGCCTCTGTGCAAGGACCCTGGCATTCCTTGGTGGTCTCCTAACTGAGGCCGACACTGCTCGGCTTCTGAGATGGGATGAGATCAGGCTAGCTTGGGCCATCCGGGTCAGGGCTGGCTGCCCTCCCCTCCTGCTGCTGCTCATGTCTTCTCTACAAACATTCCTGGGAACGAGTGCACGGCTTCCCTTGGTTGCCAGTTGTCTGTGCCCAACTCCTCAATGCTCTTCTTCCCCTCCTCCATCTAGTAGACTGAAGACATTTCCCTGCTTCTGGGCTTTTTCAGACTTAAAAAATAGGGAGCTAACTTGATGGACTCCTTTGGAGAAGGACTGTGGTTCTTTTCACACCAAATAAAACCACCTCCACTCTTTAATTACATTTCTTATTTCAATTTCATTTAAAAAACCTACCTTTGACTCCTACAATGGCCCCGTAACACCCCGCTCATGCAAATTTTAGAGCTAAGATTTATGAAATCATATTGTCCAGGTGTATTATTACATTATCTAGAAATTGCATTGTTTTCTAGGGTAGATTATCTCCTTATTCCTACTTTATTCCATTAAGTTTGGATATGAAAAATAACACTCGATTCCTCCAATGCAGGTCACTGGGCAGCAATGGCTGATGTGTTACTTTCATACATTTTTATGATGTTCCTATAGTAAACATAATTTAATAAAGCCAAAACACACTAAATAAATAATTGCATCTAGAAAAGCAATAAAAGCAAATAAAATTAGTACTTTCATAAGTGGAAAAGGTACTTCAATTACTGCTACCAGCAACGGTGCTCCATAAAATGTGTAGAATAATTTCCCTTATGCATATTTCCAGTATGTAATAATTTGATTGAAAATATGAAGAAACACACAGGAGGTTCAAAATTGTGGAGCGCACAGAGTTCTCCACAAAGGCTGTGTAATAACTGAGCATAGACAATACTTCTCTCCCAAGCCCTTCTTTCCAGGCAGAGAGTGGGGAAGGTGTTCAATTACATTGGGTGGGGATAGCGTCAGGTGAGGTCGCCATGTCGGTCTGAAGCAGCAGAACGAAGTTTGAGTCCAGGTTAAGACAAAGTTTTATTCATACTATAAGACCAACTTTGTCTTAAAGGTGCCCCTGGACTCAAACTCTGTTATATTGGAGTGAGTCTGTGTAGCTGAAAACAGAGCCTTTAACGAGAAATTAAGAGAAACTTGATCTGCAAAGAGGGACAACCTCTTTCCAGAATAGTAGTCCTTCTTGGACACTAAATAACTGCAACTGAAGCAAAAAACACAGGGGGAAATAAAGTGCTGGGCAACTTTTACATGCTGCTGCGTTGGGTATAAAAGCTTGGGACAAAATGTCTTCTCTCTGCTGCAGAAACAGGCTGTCAAAAATGGAAGATTTGCGGAAATGCTGCGGGCAGCCAACATCATCATCTCTTTAAACACTGCCTGGCAGTTATCACATTATGCAAAGAGAAGTACTAGAACACCTCGACCATGGGGAAGAAAAAGAAGACATTGGATTTATATCCCGCCCTCCACTCCGAAGAGTCTCAGAGCGGCTCACAATCTCCTTTATCTCCCTCCCCCACAACAGACACCCTGTGAGGTAGATGAAGATACTGGATTTATATCCCGCCCTCCACTCCGAAGAGTCTCAGAGCGGCTCACAATCTCCTTTATCTCCCTCCCCCACAACAGACACCCTGTGAGGTAGATGAAGATATTGGATTTATATCCCGCCCTCCACTCCGAAGAGTCTCAGAGCGGCTCACAATCTCCTTTATCTCCCTCCCCCACAACAGACACCCTGTGAGGTAGATGAAGATATTGGATCTATATCCCGCCCTCCACTCCGAAGAGTCTCAGAGCGGCTCCCAATCTCCTTTCCCTTCCTCCCCCACAACAGACACCCTGTGAGGTGGGTGGGCTGAGAGGACTCTCACAGCAGCTGCCCTTTCAAGGACAGCTCTGCCAGAGCTATGGCTAACCCAAGGCCATGCTAGCAGGTGCAAGTGGAGGAGTGGGGAATCAAACCCGGTTCTCCCAGATAAGAGTCTGCACGCTTAACCACTACACCAAACTGGCTCTCAAAGTAATGAAACAGTGATGATTCCAGCTCCTCCTGCCAACAAGAAGTGTGTGCAAGGAAAGGATTGTTTATTTTCAGTATTCACAACACTTAGAATATTCCCCAGCTGTCCTCCAGGATTTTTTGCTCCAATTGGGATAATCCACCCAGTCACTCCAATAAAAATACTATATCCCAAAGGAATAATCCACCCAGTCAAATTGATGACGGTCCCTGAAAACAAAGACAGCATCACATCTCTTCCTAAACCTCTGCAGAGAATCTGCCCATGCCTCCTCCAGGAGATTTGAAGAAAGAAATGTGGAACTGGGTGTCATCAGCATATTGATAGCCTATTTTAAAACTACAGATGATTTCTGCTGAGGGCTTCACGAAGAGGTTGAACAGCATGGGAGATAAGAGTGAACCCCACAAGGGAAGTCCCACGCTGTAGAAAACATTTCTCCTCTACAGTTGCCTTCTGAGTTAAGGCTTTATGGAATGAGAGAAACCAATCCAAACCACATCCCTTAATTCCAGCTTCTACATCCAAAGGTCTCAACAGGATGGGCCGGTCCACTGTGTCAAAAGCTGCCAATACAGCAAAGGAGGGGGGGAGGGGCCCTGCTAGGTCCCGGCTTGCATTTGTTCCTCCTCTGCCAGCAAGCAAGCAGCCGGGGCCCTGGCCGGCCAGCCCAGGGAATCAAGAGGTGCTTAGTGAATTTGTGGGGTTTACTTTTGTTCTTTATTTAAATTGTGAGGTCCGTTTCCCTGAGGAAGGTAGTCTTCAAGAACACGGTGCTGGCTATACCCTCTACTGGTCGGGTAAGTCAAAGGCTGAGAGCCGCCTTTCTGGCGTTGGCTTCATGGTCAGGAACTCCATTGCCTCCAAACTCGAAAACCTGCCAACAGGTCACTCAGATCGCATCATGTCCATGCGCCTCCCACTTCAAAACAAGCAGCATGCAACACTCTTCAGTGTGTATGCCCCAACCCTTCAAGCAGATCCTGCAGAAAAGAACAAGTTCTATGCTGATCTACGCAACCTCGTACGGAAGACCCCTATAGAGGACAAGGTGATCATCCTTGGCGACTTCAATGCCAGAGTAGGTAAAGACTCGGAAGCCTGGAAAGGAATACTTGGCAAACACAGCATTGGCAACTGCAATGATAACGGGCGCCTCCTGCTAGAATTCTGCACAGAGCACCAGCTCACCATCACCAACACTATCTTTCAGCAGAAGAACAGCCTGAAGACAACCTGGATGCACCCACGGTCCAAGCACTGGGACCTTATCGACTACATTCTGGTGCGCCAGAGAGACCTTCGAGATGTCTTACACACCTGAGTAATGCCCAGCACGGAATGTCATACGGATCATCGTCTTGTACGCTGCAATCTCCGTCTTCCTTTTAAACCCACACCCAGGAGAGGAGGTATCCCTTGGAGGAAGCTTCAGGTTGGCAGCCTTCAGTCAGCCAAAGTTAAAGCTGCCTTCCAGGCAAAACTCCAGTCAAGAATTGAGGACCCCAGATGCCCCACAGACCCTTCTCCAGAAGCACTCTGGGAACACCTAAAAACTACCATCCTGTTGATCTCTGAAGAAGTCCTCGGGTTCTCCACAAGGAAGAACAAGGACTGGTTTGACGAGAACAATCAAGAGATCCAAGAATTACTAGCGAAAAAGAGATCTGCCTACCAAGGACATCTTGCTCAGCCCTCCTGTCCTGGGAAAAAAGCAATCTTTCGCGCTGCATGTAGCAACCTCCAGAGCAAGCTTCAAGACATTCAGAACGAGTGGTGGACCAAGCTTGCAGAGAGAACCCAGCTGTGTGCAGACACTGGTGGTTTAAGAGGGTTCTACGAAGCCCTGAAGGCAGTATATGGCCCATCATATCAGGCTCAGAGTCCCTTGCGTAGTGCAGACGGCCAAGTGCTCCTCACAGACAAGGCATCCATACTGAACCGGTGGTCGGAGTATTTTCAGGTTCTCTTCAGTGCCAACCGCGTAGTTCAAGATTCAGCAATCCACCTCACCCCACTTCAACCAGTGAAAACAGAGTTGGATGAGATCCCCACCCTAGAAGAGACTGTTAAAGCCATCAAGCAACTGAAAAGTGGCAAAGCAGCGGGAGTTGATGGAATCCCACCAGAGATCTGGAAACATGGGGGCATAGTACTACATAGCACACTTCACAAAGTACTTGTCACCTGCTGGGAACAAGGCAAACTACCACAGGACTTTCGCGATGCAATCATCATCACTCTACACAAGAACAAAGGGGAAAAGTCAGACTGCTCCAACTACCGGGGGATAACCCTGCTCTCCATCGCAGGCAAAATCCTTGACAGAATACTCCTGAACAGACTGGTGCCCACCATTGCAGAAGAACTCCTCCCAGAGAGCCAGTGCGGCTTCAGAGCTAACAGGAGCACCACCAACATGGTATTTGTTCTCAGGCAGCTCCAAGAGAAATGCAGGGAACAGAACAAGGGTCTATATGTGACTTTTGTTGACCTTACCAAAGCTTTCGATACCGTTAGCAGGAAAGGCCTGTGGCAAATCTTGGAACGTTTAGGATGTCCCCCAAGGTTCCTCAACATGATCATCCAGCTACATGAAGACCAGCGAGGCCAAGTCAGACACTGCAACAACTTCTCGGAGCCCTTCCCAATAGGCACAGGTGTAAAGCAAGGCTGCGTTCTCGCGCCAACTCTCTTTACGATCTTCTTTAGCATGATGCTTCAAAGAGCCGCAGTAGATTTAAATGATGACGATGGTGTCTACATCCGCTATCGTACCGATGGCAGCCTGTTCAACCTGAGGCGACTAAAGGCTCACTCCAAGACAATAGAAAAACTTATCCGAGAGCTACTATTTGCTGATGATGCTGCACTCGTCTCCCACTTGGTATCAGCTCTGCAGCATATGACGTCCTGCTTTGCAGAGGCTGCCAAGCTATTTGGCCTAGAAGTTAGTCTGAAGAAGACAGAAGTTCTCCACCAGCCTGCACCCCAGGAAGATTATCACCCTCCCTACATCACTGTGGGTGAATCAGTTCTGAAGACAGTCCAGCAGTTCAGCTACCTGGGGTGCATCATCTCCTCAGATGCCAAGATCGACAAGGAGATTGACAACAGGCTGGCAAAGGCAAACCGTGCATTTGGCCGACTGCACAAAAGAGTGTGGAGCAACAAGCATCTGAAAAAAGGCACAAAGATCAATGTTTACAAAGCGGTTGTGATGACAACCCTCATCTACGGCTCCGAATCGTGGGTTTTATACCGTCATCACCTGCGACTCCTTGAGCGCTTTCATCAGCGCTGCCTTCGCACCATCCTCAACATCCACTGGAGTGACTTTGTTACCAACACTGAAGTCCTCAAGCGGGCGGAGGTTACAAGCATCGAGGCACTGCTGCTGAAGACGCAGCTGCGCTGGGCAGGGCATATTTCTAGGATGGAAAACCACCGCCTTCCCAAGATTGCTCTGTATGGCGAACTTTCCACCGGCCATCGAAATAGAGGGGCACCCAAGAAGAGGTACAAGGACTCCTTGAAGAAATCCCTTGGCACCTGTCGCATCAACCATCACCAGTGGTCTGACCTAGCCTCAGATCGCAAAGCATGGAGGCACACCATCCACCAGGCTGTCTCTTCCTTTGAGAACGCACGCATAGCTGGTCTTGAGGACAAAAGGAGATTGAGGAAGAATCGCACTGCTACAGCACCAACCCCAAATCAGACTTTTCTCTGCAGCCACTGTGGCCGGATCTGCCTGTCCCGCATTGGTCTTGTCAGCCACCAGCGAGCCTGCAGCAGACATGGACTACTGCACCCTTCTTAAATCTTCGTTCGCGAAGTTAAGCCGAGAGAGAGAGAGAGATTTAAATTGTACTATTTGTTTGAATTGTACTTTGCTTATTTTCTGTAAGTTGCCCTGGGGCCTTCTGGGGAGTAAAGTGATCCAAAACTGCCCAAATAAATGAACAGCCCAGCTGCTGCCAATTTGGGGCAGAGGCACCTTCTTCAGCATGGTTGCAGGTGCTTTTCCTCTCCCCGTGTGAGTAACTCCAAGAGAGGGAGGGCTGTTTGGATGTCTTGCCTGAAGAGCCACGACTTTTCTGTTCTTCTTTCCAAAAAACTGGATGGAATGTTATTTTGAGTTACAAGCAAAGAGAGAAAGCAGGATGCTAGATGTGGAACAGCTTCTGTAAGAGTGAGCTTACTGGGGAAGTGCCAGCTGAAAGAGAGGCCAGAGAGAAGGCAGGGTTTGCTCTGGACTTGATTCTCCATCAACACTTCCGAAAAGAAAGCAGAACATTTTTTTGTGGGGGGGAGAACACCCTGAAAAATGTGAAAATGTGAATGCAGGAGACTGCATTGCAACTGCAATGTATGAGTATGGTTTCCTTTAACAGAACTGTCTCTGATGCGCATGCCCTCTAATGTTGTGGGTGATATAGTAGCGGACCTCCTGGTGGAAGCAACCTGTCCCCTTGCATCAGGCTTTCTGAAAAGAATCCTGCCTTCTCCAAATAAAGGTGTAAACGTCAACTGAATTGCCCAAGGAAAACGTTGAGTACTTTGTGTCCCATTAAAACAAAGGGTCCAGATGTGGCAGTTTGAGAACATCAACATTCAGGCATGATGGTCTACAGCTGTAATGTGGCTGTGGCTGAGGGCAGATGGACAAGATATGCTGTGACAGTTAAGGTGACAGAAGGCATCCCTGTGATGGACAGACAGAGTGCGGGGAAGATGGGCCTTCTCCAGAGAGAGAGAAGCTTCCTTGGTAGGTGGTGGGCTCTCCTCCTTTGGGGGCTAGGTGGCCACCTGACAGCAGTGCTGATCCTGTGAATTAGGCAGATCCTGAGAAGGAGGGCAGGAAGGGCTGCATCAGGGCTTAGTTCCTGTGGCCCTTTCTTGCATGTTCCAGGAAATGCTGTTCATCACTTTGGGGTCAGTCAGAAATTTTTCTCCAGGTCAGTTTGGCCAGGGATCCTGGAGGGGGTTTTTGCCATCTTCTAGGCATGGAGCGGGGGAGGGGAGGGTGTCGGTCACTATTTATTTATTTAGTTCCATTTATATCCCGCCCTCCCTGCCAAAGCAGGCTCAGGGCGGCTTACATATTCATGCATATGCATGGTATAACATACAATAAATAGGATAAAATCATAAAACAATTTAACAACCATAAGGCATAAAAATTTCCATTTCTACATTTCGGTGCTGATCTTACAATCAGATTTATGTTTTCTGTAAGCAAGTCTTAGATGGTCCTTTCTGCTGCTGCCAGAGGTGGGCCAGATGTTTTCTGAGAACTGTAGTGGCCAGCAATCTAGTTTGCAAATGCATGGTGGAAGAGTGCTGTCTTACAGGCCCTGTGGAACTGTATAAGCTCTCACAGGGCCCTAACTTCTTCCGGCAACTCATTCCACCAGTGTGGGGCCACCACAGAGAAGGCCCTGGCTCTAGTAGTCATAAGCCTGGCCTCCTTAGGGCCGGAGATTGAGAGGAGATTTTGTGACCCAGACCAAAGTGCTCTCCGAGGAACATGTGGGGAAAGGCGGTCCCTAAGGTATGCATGTCCCTGGCCATATAGGACCTTAAAGGTAAGAACCAGCACCTTGAAAAGAATCTGGTATGCAATAGGCAACCAGTGCAGTGCCTTCAGTCCAGGCTGAATCTGCTCCCGTAAGGGAAGGTCCAATAGCAACCTGGCTGCCGCATTCTGCACGAGTTGAAGCTTCTGGGTTTGAGACAAGGGCAGCCCCATGTAGAGGGCTTTGCAGTAACCCAATCTTGAGGTGACCATAGCGTGGATCAAGTCATTGTGTTCAAGGCAGGGGACCAACTGCCTTACCAGCCGAAGGTGATAAAAGGCTGATCTGGCGGTGACTGCCACCTGGGCATCCATAGAGGGATCCAGAAGCACCCCTAGGCTTTTAACCTTGGATGCTGGCATGAGCCACGCCCCATCAAAGGTCGGTAATAAGACCTCAATTCCTGGACCGTCACGACTTAGGTACAGGACCTCCGTCTTCATCGGATTCAATTTCAGTCGACTCAGCCTGAGTCACCCTGCCACAGCTTGAAGTGCCATGGTCAGGTCTTCTGGGGAGGAGTTGGACTGGCCGCCCATCAACAGATAGAGCTGGGTGTCATCTGTGTACTGATGACATCCCAGCCCAAACCTCTGGGCAATCTGGGCAAGGGGGCGCATGTAGATGTTAAATGACATCGGGGAGAGGACTGCTCCTTGTGGCACACCACATACAAATGGGTGTTATAGAGACAGTTCCTCCCCTATTGACACCCTTTGTCCCTGACCCTGACGGAAGGAGGAAAGCCACTGTAAGGCCAACCCCCGTATCCCAGCATCGGCGAGGCGGCGGGTCAGCAACTGATGGTCGACCGTGTCAAACGCGGCCGATAGATCTAAAAGCATCAGTACCGCCACGGCACCTCTATCCAGATGCCTCTGGAGGTCATCTCTGAGAGCAACCAGAAACGTCTCTGTCCCATGACCTGGGCGAAAACCAGACTGGAAAGGGTTTAGCACAGAAGCGTCATCCAGAAAGCTCTGTAACTGCACCGCGACCACCCTCTCAATGATCTTGACCAAAAAAGACAAGTTGGACACCAGCTGATAGTTTGCCAATGTGGCCGGATCCAAAGGTGGTTTCTTTAAGAGGGGGCAGACTACTGCCTCTTTAAGAGGTTGAGGGGAGGTCCCTTCAGATAGCGACCGATTGACAATTTCTCTAAAGGGAACCCGTAGTCCACCCTAGCCAGCCTTCATAAGCCAGGATGGACATGGGTCCTATGCATGGTTGTGGGGTACTAGTGAATTTCCTGCACTGTGCAGGGGGCTGTACTAGATGACGTTGGAGGTCCCTTCCAACTCTACGATTCTGTGATTAAAGTTGTTTAACTAAAGAGTCAGCAATGCTGCCTTGCTTGCACACTTCCCTCTTGCCACTCAACATGCTAACGAAGCAGTGTCAACCCTGTGCGACACTAGAAGGGGGGTGCAGATTTTACCTTTCAGATGCGGTAGTTAGCAACTTTCTGCCCCAGTATCCGTGCTGTCAAGAGACAATCTGAGGAGAAAGTATCCTCACGTTTACGAAGTGAGTTGCCATACTTGTGATTAGAGAAAGAACATCAGAAGATGGATCAGGCCAGTGAGGGTCCATCCAGTCCAGCACCTTGTCTCACACAGGGGCCAACCTGTTCCTCTGGAGGGACAACCACAGCCTGAGGTCTCTGGGTAGGCAGTGGATTCCAGTCAAAAGCTGCCTCTTAAGCACATGGAACACAAGAGAGGAGAGAGATCCAGCAGCAAAGTGGAGAAGCCTCTCGTCAGCAATTAGCTCAGCTGTGACCCCTGGCCAGGTCATTGACCCCCACAGCTTCTTTGAGGTTCACATGCAGCTCCTCTTCCATCTTGAAACTTTTGGCAGATTCAGAAACCATCTTGGGTTTTAACAACTGCTGATACTTCCACTGGCAGGCCATCAGCATTCTCTGAACTCACCATGGTCCGGTCCATGCAGAGGCTTCTCCCAGCTGGGCCAGCAGCAGTGCAACGAAGAGAGCCCCAGCTCCCCAGGAGCCCCCAGTGGTAAGTGGAATGTTTGGGGGTGCTCTTCCCCCCCCCCTTTTGCACAACCCCTCCCCCCAAAACAAACAAAAAACCTGGAAAAAAATTACACAAACTCAATATCACCATAAAATTTCCTTATCCACATTCATTTCATCAGATGACAGTATCTAATACTGTAATAGCGAAATCGAGATACCTTTGCATACTTAAATCCTGTGACTGTGAAAGGCAAGACAAATCTTTTGACAAACCTGAAAAGAGCCCTAGGTTTACAGAAAAATCTGAAATCTAAAAAAAAAACCACCCCACATTGAGGAATTTAAAAAATCCCCAAATGATTAAAGGAGCACCTGTACCTTTAAGAAACAGATTCCCTCTGTGGCTGTTGCTAGGCAACCACAGCATTCCAAGCTTGGCTCGGTCAGCAATGGGCCAGTGGAGGGGGCAGGGCCCTTTCCAGCCCTGTTTTCGTCTTTGGAGGAGAATTCTTTGGGGTCAGGTTAGGCTAGAGTTGTCAGATCCAGGTTGGGAAATCCCTGGAGATTTTGTGATGAAGTCTGAGGAGTGTGTGGTTTGGGGAAAGGAGAGGCCTCAGCATGGTATAATACCACAGAGTCCACCCTCCAAAGCAGCCATTTTCTCCAAGGAGACAGATGTTTAGTGTTCAGTTGTAACTGAACTGGTCTTACCTTCAGGGGCAACAGAGAACAATTCTGCACCATCCTCTATAGGACAGCCCTTCAAGTACTTGAAGATGGTGATCCTATCACCTCTCAGCCACCTCCTCTCCAGGCAAAACATATCCAGTTCCTTCAACCTTTCTGCATAGGACTTGTCCTCCAGACCCCTCACCATCTTTGTCACCCTCCTCTAGAC
This sequence comes from Heteronotia binoei, assembly GCF_032191835.1. NCBI lineage: Eukaryota > Metazoa > Chordata > Lepidosauria > Squamata > Gekkonidae > Heteronotia > Heteronotia binoei. The sequence goes on along the minus strand of NC_083228.1, from coordinate 2,612,205 downwards.
CATTTCAGCTTGTCTATATCCAGGGGTCATTTTGTAGAAAAACAGGTGGTGGAACTCATCCAGGGATTGTTATGCAGCTGCACATAGTATTCAGTGGACAAGGAGGTGGAACTCTCAGAAAGGCTCAGGAGCTGAGCTCCTGTGAGCTCCTACTGAATCCGAGGCCTGTCTATATCCATCTTAAAATGTGGTGCCCAAAACAGAACACGATACTCCAGGTGAGGTCTTACCAGAGCAGAGTAAAGTGATACCATCACTTCACGTGATCTGGACATTATACTTCTGTTAATGCAACCCAAAATTGCGTTTGCCTTTTTAGCCACCACATCATACTGTCCAGTGTATGGTCAACTAAGATCCCTACATCCTTTTTGCACATACTACTGCTAAGACAATTCTCCTCCATCCTGTAATGATGCTTTGGATTTTTCCTACCTAAATGCAGAATTTTAAATTTTTCCCTGTTAAAATCCATTTTATTTGTTTTAGCCCAGTTTTCCAGCCTGTCAAGTTCATCCTGTATCCTGTTTCTGTCTTCTACTGCATTTGCTACCCCTCCCAATATATCATCTGCAAATTTAATAAGCATTCCCTCTATTCCTTCATCCAAATCATTTATAAAGATGTTGTTGAACAAAACAGGTCCCAGGACAGATCCTTGAGGAACTCCACTTGTCACTCCTCTCCAAGAGGATGAGGAACCATTCACAAGCACTCTTTGAGTGCAATCTGTCAAATGGTATAGTTGATGTTGTTGTCTAGTGATTGTGTTGTCTGGATGTATGTGGTAGCAAAGTTGGCATCTGAGTTTATTGCAAGCTTTGGTACCAGTGTCCATGTTCAGATTAGATGTTGTATTGTTGTGGATAAGGAGTTGTTCGAGACTGGGGGGGCTGTATGTACTAGAAAAGGTTTGCCCTGCAATACAAGCAGCCCCGTGGCAGAGTGGTAAAGCTGCAGTACTGCAGTCCAAGCTCTCTGCTCACAACCTGGAGGAAAAGTGTAGATGACTGGGGAAGGCAATGGCAAACCACCCCGTAAAAAGTCTGCTGTGAAAACGTGATACGACGTCACCCCAGAGTCGGAAACGACTGGTGCTTGCACCTTTACCTTTTTACTTGTGAAAGGGAGCTGTCATTATCCAGGAGAAATTTTAAGTCACTGATGATGTGCTGAACTATTTTGAGTTGAGAGCTGTATGTGACCACTGGCCCATCTTGCAACAGGTTTTCTCTACCTGGCTTTGTTAATCTGTCCCCTGACTTCATCAGGTGGATACTTCTGTTCCAAAAAAAGTTTGTTGAGATCCCTTAGATGAGAATCTTGTCTGAAGGTCTGGAGCAGATACAGCTGTAGCATAGAGCCTGGCTGTATACGATGGATCATTTGGTACATAAGAACATAAGAGAAGCCATGTTGGATCAGGCCAATGGCCCATCCAGTCCAACACTCTGTTTCACACAGTGGCCAAAAAAACCCAAATGCCATCAGGAGGTCCACCAGTGGGGCTAGAAGCCCTCCCACTGTGCCCCCCCCCCTCAAGCACAAGAATACAGAGCATCACTGCCCCAGACAGAGAATTCCAACAATAAGTTGTGGCTAATAGCCACTGATGGACCTCTGCTCCATATGCTTATCCAATCCCCTCTTAAAGCTGGCTATGCTTGTAGCCACCGCCACCTCCTGTGGCAGTGAATTCCACCTGTTAATCACCCTTTGGGTGAAGGACTTTCCTTTATCCGTTCTAACCCGACTGCTCAGCAATTACATTGGTATGTTTAAGATGGTTGCTGGAGGCATGTAGGTATGTTTGTCCATCAGCAGGTTTCTAATATAAGGTGATGATTATGCATCCATTGTGCATTCTTACAGTAGAGTCCATAAAATGCATTTCTTGCATAATTTAGGGAGTTTAAGTTATATTAGACATTATGGCAGCCCTAGAGCCAAACTGACCAGGTCCTCAGTGGGGTCACTCAGTGAGATCTTCTCCTTCCCTGCATCTTTTCAAGTGCTAAAACAGCCCTGGTCAGCTGGTTCATCTGGCTCCAGCAGGCTTGCAGACACAGGGGGGTTAGATTCCCTGGTGGCTCGGCTCATGCAGAGAGAGACATTCCCTACCCTACAACATTTGAGTAAAGGGCCAGCATCATGAATGTTTACCAGCAGTCAACATGGCTGCCACAAGCTGGAGGGATGCCGGGCCAGCCAGCTAGAGTTTCCAAGCAGCCTTGGGGAATCCACACCCAAACTAACTGTGCTAATTTCAGGGAGCCGGCAAATTACCAGGCTGAGCAAACTTCCTCCACTCCACATTCCACGCTAAGCTGAGCATCTGGGGAAGGGCCTGTGCTTGGCATGCTGAAGGTCTTGGGCTCGATCCTGGCATCTTTAGTGAAAGGACCAGGTGGCAGGTGATGTGAATGAAGACCCTGAAGAGCCGCTGCCAGTCTGAGTAGGCAGAACTGACCTTGATGGACCAGGGGGCGGGGGGTCTGATTGAGACTAAGGCTGTTCCAGGTGTTCATTAAACTCCCCTTAAAGCCCTGCTTAAGGCCACACAACAGAGGGAAGGCAAAGAATTAAGAGGAAAAGATAAGCCTCTGTGGGTTTACTCACCAGCATGACTTTCCTTTGTGGTTTCAGAAGCTTAGGCTTTGGGAAATTGCTGGATATTGGTGCTGTAAAAAAGAAGAAGAGAAATTCCTTTTTGCTTCTACGTCCTGGGCTGCTTCTTTGGGGCACAACAGAAGGCAAACTGTGCTCCAGTTCAAACCACGGCCTGTGCTCAGGAATGTGCTGCCTTGGCTAGCAAAATACTTTGTCGGCTGTAAAAAGCAGGATTTTCCAACCACAGCATTCTGTGCAAAGGATATGTCCTGCCGGCCAAAAACAAGGGGAAAGCGGATGGGGACATACAAGCGTTCTGAAATGGGGCCAAAACGGGCTTCCCAGCACAAAGTCCTAGTTGGCAAAGGAGAAGCCTGTGCAAATACGTGTCCTGGCAGCCTGTTTCCAGTCTCTCAGCCAGCTGCCGAAGCCACATCTCCCAAAACCCAACAATACCTGTCAGCAGCTTGACACGAGAGAGTGGCTGCATTTGCTCATTTCACGTCTACTGCCTCCCCTGATCTGCTGGAGGCAGCTGGGTGATCCTCTTCCTGCCTCAGGGTCACGGCAAAGGTTACTGTCTTCCTCCTCTGACACATTTAGTGGCTTCTCAACCAGCAAACCCCAGGCAGGAAAACACGAGGCTCTGATCCAGACATCTGGCAGCTGCCCTGGGCCTGCCTCCAGAACCGAGCAGTGATGAAGACTCTAAACACTGAAGCTGCAATGTGGGAAGGCTATCCATAGAAAAACATAGGAACACAGAGCTGGAAGGGACCTCACGGCTCATCTAGTCCAACCCCCTGCACAATTCAGAACCAGTGCTCCCTCTAAGCTGAGTTAGCATGAGCTAGATTTTTAGCCTCCAGCTCTCACATTTTTGTCTTAGCTCAGGAAGGATGGCATAGCTCACCACTTCAATGCCAGTAGCTCATAAAATAGAATTTTTGCTCACAAGACTCTGCAGCTTAGAGGGAACATTGTTCAGAACTACCTCCCACCCACTCCGTGACCTCTACTCTATGCCCAGAGGAAGGCAAAAAACCTCCAGGATCCCTGGATGAAAATGCCTTCCTGATCCCATCATGGTGACTGGTGCTACTCTGGGCCCACAAGAATCAGGAACTGGCTCACCCCTCGGACGATCTGCCTCCTCTTTGACAACAAAAGGTCAAATCATGATCCTTCAACTTGCCATTCTACAGTCAGTGAAAGGAGACTGCTGGCACCACCACAGCCACCGATATTGTGAGACGTATCCCAAGGTCCAAAGAGAAAGATCTTAGTTTCCGCAATCCATGGACCATTTGCTTTCTAGGCCAGTTTTAAGTTGGACAATTAGTTTCCTAATACATCAAAGGTAATTACAACTAAGTAATAAATGTCAAACAAGGAAGCAGTGCCTTCTGGAGGTTTTCTCTGCAAGTGACCCGGCTTCAGTCCTTTCAGCTAACAAGACTAGTAGCCAGGGACGTTTGGTTTTCATGGCTAAGAGATGTTTAGAGGCCTGTCTCTCATTCAGTGGCAGATTTGAACCTGTCAGGTCCTCGTTTTCCGAGGAAGCAAATGGGGTAGCCTTGAACAGCCATCGACCAAACATACCCCACAGTGTTTGTACCCATTCGTTCATTCACTGCATTTACATTATTTATTAATTTTTATTTACTAGGCTGCCCATTCCCTACAAGCAAGGCTCAGGGTGGCTTACATCAGTTTGCTAAAATACAAGACATAATTTTAAAATACATTGAAACAATTAATCAAAAAACAGTACTAAACAATAATATATTCTGTATCTAATTCCAGTGCCCAGCAGCCTCCTGGGTGGAGGAGAGGTGGGAGACTGAGGGTGCCAGACCATTGCTCTCCTCGATCAAATACCTGGCGGAACACCACTGCCTTGCAAGCCCTGCAGGAGGGTGAGAAACCCGTAGGACATGGATGTCCTTGGCAGAGAGTTCTACCAGGCGAAGACCAGGGCCCAAAAGGACAGCCGGATCTCTCTTGGGCCAGGGACCACCAGAAAGGTCTTATTACTAGAGCATACGCTCTTCCAGGGACATATTGAGAGAGACAGTCCCGAAGACGCGGAGGTCGCTGACTGCTAATGGCCTTAAAGGTCAAAACCAGAACTTTGAACCGGATTTGGTGCCCCACTGGAAGCCAGCACTGGTTGGATATGTGCTGTCTGAGAGGTCCCTGTAAGGACCCACATGGCTGCATTCTCGATCAGCTGGAGCCTCTGGGTCAGGGAAAAGGGTAGAGAGAATTCCAGCCATCTATCCTGCCCTTCTCCCCAAAGCGGCTCACACTCTCCTCTCCTCCCTTTCAGCCTCCCAAACACCCTGTGAGGCAGGTGAGGCTTCCCTGGCAGAGTGGGGATTTGAACCTGCCTCTCCCAGATCTGACGCTCTAACCACTGCACCATGTGTTATGAATGGGGGAAACCCCATTTATGCCACCCCAAGTTCCTTTGATGAAAAACAGGATACACATGTAATAATCACTTGATGGTCCATCAGCCAACTTTGAAGCAGGCCAGCCACAAATGAGACAAGGTTTCTTCATAGCCAGGCCCACAGGAAAATGCTTGCTCCCATCTCTCCCAGCTGGCCACCCAGCTGGCCACCACACACCTTTGGCAGGAATGGCAGGAGGCTGCTCCACTTTCTCCTTCTTCCTTTTGACTTTGATGGGCTCCACCGGAGACACGCTAGTCACGCCATTGCCCGTCTCCCCTAAGCTAACAAGAAAGAGAGCCTGGTGAAGGAAGCATGTGGGAAGCAGAGCCACACTGAGTAACTTGTCCAGGATGCCGGAAGTTCTTAAAGACATTTCTCTTCACTTCTCAGCAGAAGGGGCAACTGGTTTCACCTGCATTTGTATCACCTGTACAAGACTGCAGTTCATCAGAGGGAAGCAGATTCAGAATCCAGCTGCTCAGGCCTCAGATACAGGGGGAGCTCACAGGAGCACAGCCCCTTAAACTTTCTGAGAGTTCCACCTCCTTGTCCTTTGAATAGCGTGTGCAGCTGCATAACAATCCCTGGATGAGTTCCACCACCTATTTTTCAACAAAATGACCCCTGCCGCTGCTCATTTCTTATTCATTTCAAGCATTTTCCATCCATAATAGCTAGAATGGATAAAATTTGTTTGCTTTTTAAAAATAGAAAATCCAGATGACGTTGCTAGTTCACTCTATTTCACTGTTTCCTGCGCAATTTTCCATCTTTCTTCAGATCTTATTAGTGGCCATTTTTTGAACTTAAATTGCAATTCCGGTGCTAGCCTGTGGACTGGCAAAATGCTATGAAGGCTGGTGTGTGTGTGTGTGTGTGGCACTGTCCCTTTAAATTTTCCTCCGTGCCTCAAACATATGTTGCTTCCTGGCTTCATCAGTTGCTTCCTGTTAACTGGAAAGGCTTCTCCTGAATCAGCACTTTCTGCTCCCTATGAGGGGAGGTTTTTTTAATGCTATTTGCAACCCACTTACATCTTTCACCGATTCCACAGTAGCAGTTCCACTTCCCTGGGCTTCTGCTTTCCCCGGCTCAACCGAATGATCCCCCACCAATTGCTGCATGGCCACATTTTGATCTGCAGCTCCCTCCAATTTCCCCTGATTTCCCCACCAGTTGCTGCACGGCTGCATTTTGACTTGCATCTCCCTCCAATTTCCCCCCGCGGGTCAAAATTTCTCAAGATCAGGAAGATCTGTGAAAAACTGGAGGGAGAGGTGGGTCAAAATGGGGCCGTGCCACAACTGGTGGGGGAAATGTGGCTGCGCAGCAACTGCTTGGGAATTGATCGGTTGAGCCGGGGAAAGCAGAAGCCCGAGGGCGGAGCAAATGCTACTGTGGAATCAGTCTCTGTATTATTTTTCATGATATTAATACATAGTGTGGGGGAGGTATTTGTGAAGTTGCTGCATTATGCAGGGGGCTGGACTAGATGACCCTGGAGATCTCTTCCTATGATTCTATAATTGTGATCATGGAAAGTGGACTGCCACAGTCCTACAAGAATGAACATGCATTGACTAATTAAGAATCTGAAGAAAGACAAAATTCAAAGTGAGGCAGGGAGAAGGGGGACCTTGTTGAATTAGGCTTTTGAGTAAACATATAATAGGATCTTAACTTTGGGGAGTTGGATTGCCTAATTTTAATGAGGAATATAGACCATGGTCAGAAAAGCATCTAGAGGAAGCAATCCTGAATGTGAATCCCAAAGCCCCACCCAGTCCGACACACAGCGGATGGAGGCCAAACTACTGATGGACTGAATGGTTTAGGAAGAGTTTAACTGTGATAGAAAAGGCTGCTATAAGCCATTTTCTTGGTGATTCCTTGTGTTACCAGCTAAAGAGACTGGAAGAGTACTCTCCAAATGCCTCCCCCTTAAAATGGAAACAAGTAAAACAGTCTGAATGACCTATTAAGAGAAAGATATTAATGTCACAGAAATTAATGTCACTGCCCGTAAGAGAAACTTGTTTTCCTACCTGTTCTGGGAACGCTTCACCAAGTAATGTTTTACTGTAGGAGTGGGGGGGATAGGGGAGAGGAAAGAAGAGAGAAATAAATGTATCAAGAAACATATCGCAAGATGTATCCTCCACTTTTAGTCAAATTTCTAGGTGACAGGTTGACATCTTGTCTTTGCCCCTTAGAGGCCCATGACAGTTAGAACTGCATGTCTGGAAGTCAGCAAAAACTCAGCGGTAGGCTCTGAAGAAGTCCCCAGGTAGCAAGCAACGAGCACCTGTGATGCTGCCTTGTATTGAATCAGACCTCCCCCCCCCCCGGCCCCTCAAGGTCAGCAGTATCGGCTCTGTCTGGCAGAGGCTCTCCAGGAAGAGAAAGGTCTTTCCCAGCACCTGCTGCCAGATCCTTTACCTGGAAATGCCAAGGGCTGAACCTGGGACCTTCTGCATGTCCAGCACAGGTGCTCTGGCACAGCCCCTTTCCATTTTGTGAAGCTACGTCATATGAATCAGACCATCAGTCCACCAACATCAGTATTCTCCTCAGACCGAGAGTGGCTCTCCAAGGTCTTTCACAGGATCCTTTCAACTGGAGATGTCGCCAGGGACTGAACTGGGGACCGTCATCATGCCAAGCAGAGGCTCCACCACTGAGAAACACCCTTTCCAGAAGGAGGACTTCAGGCAGGTACAAGCATGGGCTGAACTGGAGCTCCGCTTTCTCTCAGGGTTCATTCACTCTACCTCCCCCCTTAAGCAGAATCTGAAGATGTGAACTGCAACTCATGAAAGCTCATACTGAAATGTCTCTAAGGGGCCACCAGACTTCCAGTCTCTTTTGCCACAAAAGTGTAACGTTGCTACCTGTTGTAACTCTCTGGCCTACTGCAAATCTGTCTTCCTCCCCTCTTGGGCTTGCGGTTTCTGGAGGCTGAAGAGGAACTTCCCCGGGAGGCACAGTTTCCAGTATTTGGGTGGCCAAAAAGGCTGCCTACTCTTGTGCTCGGCAAAACTACAAGAAACCGTTGGGCCTACTCAAGAACAGTCTTTCCACACTGCACATCTTCTTACAATCTGAAGATTAGGGACCGTCCTTAGGGATCTAAGGACCATCTCTCCCCATATATCCTTAAGGACCGTTTCTCCCCATATATCCTTAGGAACCGTCTCTCCCTATATATTCCCCAGAGGATACTTCGATCTGGGTCACAAAATCCGTTGGTAATCCCTGCGCCGAAAGAGGCCAAACTGAAAGTCACCAGAGTAAAGGCCTTCTCGATTGCAGCCCCCCACCGGTGGAATCAACTGCCAGAGGAAGGGCGGGTCTTGCAGAACCTTGCCCAGTTCCGCAAGGCCTGCAAAACCACTCTCTTCCAGCGGGCTTTTCATTAACATGGAGTCTACATTGTAGAAGAAATACCATCGCCATTGAAAAACTGAAATATGCATAAAATCAAGAACTAACACCAAAACGGATTTTGATTGTTTTAACTATAAAATGAATAATTTATAGAATGTATGATTTATAATCTGTATTGTTTTAAACTGTTTTTATGCTGTGAGCCACCCTGAGCCTGCTTCGGAGGGGAGGGTGGGATACAAATCAAATCAAATCAAATCAAATCAAATAAAAACACAAAATTTAAGGAGCTGGCTTATTTCAATTGAGCCCACGTAATGGGACTTCTCTCCTTGAGAGGGGAACCCAACAGTCCTACTTTGAGAGCAGCTCCCTTCTCTTCTCTGTAGGACAAGCAGCTGTGGGGATCAGCCGGGTCTCCCAAAAGAACCTCTTCACCAGGAAGAGCAGCTGAGGGCCAGAATGGAGTCCCTTTGCCCCTGGTCCTTGGGACTCAGAGAAGGCGGTCTCTTCTCTTCTCTCTCTCGGCAGCCAATGTGATGCACCAGACAGAGTACTGGAATGGGGAGAGCTGGGCTCAAACCTCTGCTCCATCACCAAGCTGACTGGGTTCACCCCATGTACGTGGCCCTGAATCTCCTGAAGGAATGCATGACCACTAGTGTTCTCACATTAACTAAATACAATCCTTTCTGAGAAGCCTCCCAGCACTGATTTATTTAGGATATATTTATCTTGCCTTTCCACTGATGGCAGCTTCCAAATCAGAATTAAGGACTAAAAGAGATGAGCTATAAATGTAATTGGAAGACCCAGGACACCTTATGGTGTTTCCATGTCTCATTCATTCTCCATGGAATCATGTGGCCACAAGTCTTCTTCTAGAAACAGAAAATTCCATGTGGATAATAATCACATCCATCACTAACTGGGTTGCTACCTGAATCGAGGAAAGTCTAAACACATGAAGCTGCCCTGCACTGAATCAGATCATTGCTCCCTCAAGGTTATTGCCTACTCAGACTGGCAGAGACTTTCCAGGGTCTTAGGCAGATGAAGTGCCTGGTCTGTTAACAGGGGATGGCCCTAGGACCTTCTGCATGCCAAGCAGATGCTCTGCCACTGAGCCACAGGAAGCAAGCTCTGCAATACAGTCTGCAAATTTTCATCAGAAAAGGTCTGTATTCTAGAAACCTTCTTTTTCTTTAGAGGATCCTAAATTACAAACAATGAAATCCTATGCGGAATTTCTCCAACTCTTAAATCCATGAAAATCAGGCCTTAGAGAAGAGTAACCATGCACTGGATTTTGCTGAATGACAGGATCTCATCTGAACACAGACCTTATCCAAAAGGGAAATATTATATTTTCTTGGAAGTTCATGCACCACTCCAAGCTTGAGACGAACTTCTGGCTGATGTGCGCTTCCCAGAACTTCCCAGGAGCTGCCTTTCTCGTTTTTCTCCACTCAAGCCAAGTATCCATCCTGATTCCCAGCCCCAACACCCTTCCTTCCCTCTTTTCTCTGGGGCTTCCACCCAACGGCACACGTGCATGACCACTAGTGTTCTCACATTAACTAAATATAATCCTTTCTGAGAAGCCTCCCAGCACTGCCGTCAATCATTCCTCCTCACGCCCTCCCAAAGGCAAAGACTCTCTTAGCCTTCTGCTGCTGCCACTTACCTCGGGATCGTCTCTTGTTGATTAAGGTCTGGCAGAGAATGGCCAGAGTGAAGAGCAGAACGCTGACAATGCCTATGGAGCACACAGACACTGCGCAGATGTACATATCTGGAAGGCAAACAAAGAACAAGTCAGACTTTGCCTTGATAGGTTCCTAGGAGGAAAAACAGCAGCCCTACAGCTTGTAATTCAGCCCTTGGCTCCCAAACATCAGCAAATGGGGAATCAAAAGAACACTACATATGGATGCGGCCTCAAGTTGCAACCAGCTTATGGCAGAGCAGGCAAGGGAGAAGCAGAGCCCTCCACAGCCCAGGCACAGGACCGCCATCTTGGAGGGATTCAGTTTCAGCCAGCTCTGGTGCAGCCATCCAGACACGGCTTGCAACACTCTGCGCAGCTCATCTAGGGCAGAGCCCAAGTGGCCATCCATTAGCACACAGAGCTGCATATTGCTGACAACCCAGCCCATACCTCTGGATAATCTGGACAATGTTAAATAACACTGGGGAAAGAATCGCTCGCTGCAGCACACCACAGTCTAATGGGTGTTGCAGAGAAACAACCCCCCAAGTGCCACCCTCTGTCCCCAACCTTGGAGAAAGGAGGCCAGACACTGTATGGCAAGCCCCCATATTCCCGTGTTGGCAAGGCAGTGGGAACACATAGGAACATAAGAGAAGCCATTTTGGATCAGGCCAATGGCCCATCCAGTCCAACACTCTGTCACACAGTGGCCAAAAAAACCAGGCTCCATTAGAAGGTCCATCAGTGGGGCCAGGAGACTAGAAGCCCTCCCACTGATGCCCCCCACAAACACCAAGAATACAGAGCATCACAGCCTCAGACAGAGAGTTCCAACAATACACTGTGGCTAATAGGCACTGATGGACCTCTGCTTCATATGTTTATCCAATCCCCTCTTGAAGTTGTCTATGCTTGTATCCACCACCACCTCCTGTGGCAGTGAATTCCATGTGTTAATCACCCTTTGGGTGAAGAAGGACTCCCTTTTATCTGCTCTGACCCAACTGCTTAGCAATTGCATTGTGTGTCCATGAGTTCTTGTATTGTGAGAAAGGAAGAAAAGGACTTCTTTCTCTACCTTCTCTATCCCATACATAATCTTGTAAACCTCTATCATGTCATCCCTCAGTCAACATTTCTCCAAGCTAAAAAGCTCCAAGTATTTTAACCTTTCTTCATAGGGAAAGTGTTCTAACCCTTTAGTTGTCCTAGTTGCCCTTTTCTGGACTTTTTCCAATGCTATAATATCTTTGAGGTGTGGTGACCAGAATTGTACATAGTACTCTAAATGAGGCCACACCATCAATTTATACAGGGGTATTATGATACTAGCTGATTTGTTCTCCATTCCCTTCCTAATAATTCCCAGCATAGCATTGGGTTTTTTTATTGCAGTTACGCACTGTCTCGACATTTTCAGTGACCACAAGATCTCTCTCTTGGTCAGTCTCCGCCAGTTCACATCCCATCGACTTGTATTTATAGTTAGCATTTTTGGCCCCAATCTGCATTACTTTGCACTTGGCCACATTGAACCTCATTTGCCTCGTTGACGCCCACTCACCCAGCCTCAACAGATTGAAGTGCCTCACAATCCTCTCTGGTTCTTACCACCCTGAACAATTTAGTGTCATCCACAAACTTAGCCACTTCACTGCTTACTCCCAACTCCATCATGGTCAATCGTATCGAACACTGCCAACAGATCAAGAAGTATCAGCAGTGCTGATCCACTTCGATCCAGATGTCTCCAGAGATTATCCATCAAGGCAACCAACACCATCATCTTGTGAGCCAGGCAAAAGCCAGACTGGATGTTAGTGTCCTCCAAGAAAACATGGAGAAAATAGCAAATTTGATACTGGGCGGTAGTTTGTAAGGACCACAGGGCCCAAAGATGGTTTTTTCAGGAGAGGACGGACCACTGCCTCCTTCAAAGCCCCTGAGAAAGACTCTGTTGATAAAAACTTCAAGACTTCAAAGGTTAAGACATCTAGAGCTGGAACTGAGTAGTGCATAGATCCAAGTGGGCAGCCGTGTTGGTCAGAAGAGTGCAGCAGATTTTGAGTCCCGTGGCACCCGAGTATGGCATAGTATACCAAATTTGTGACTTGTGCAAATTGTGAAGAGGCTGGCAGGTAAGGCACCACCCTCCTTCCTCCTCACAAGGAGCCCAGGGCTGCCTCAAAGGAAGGCTAGTGGTGCGGGGTTCTACTGGTTTGAGTCAGGGTGCACATTCTAGCATCTATGTAACAAGGAGCAAAGAAACAAATGTACACTTAACCTTCAAAAAACTTCCAGGCCTTGTGGTTCTTCTTAGCGGCAGAGTCATCTGAAACTTCAGAGGAAATCACTGCAATGAGCACACACACAGGATCAAAAAAGGAGCATTGGTGGACTAGTCAGACACGTTACACTGAAGCATCCCCCCAAAGCCAAAAGATGCAGGCACAAGCCCTCTTTGTCACCTGCAGGGGCTGGGACTTGAGCTTTCTCAGAAGCCACACCCTCTGGTTCAGAAGCATCTTCCCCTAATCCCACATGGGGGTAACTGTCGCTACTTGCTGGGAATAAATATATATATATATATATATATATATATATATATATATATATATATATATATATATATATATATATATATATATATATATATACACTCCTAGGCCTGGTTGGTACTCTCTGGCACAACTCAAAAAGTGCTTCTGAAGCTGAATCAGCTTCTGCTGGTGCTCTCTGTTCCCTGCCCACCTAGGCTGAAGGCAGGGAGGGCTGATATGTGCTGTGGTGGCACGCTTATACTCTTAATTTTATAGGATGCATCCTTAAAAGGTTGGAAACAGAAGTCCAGAGGAGGCAGTTTGAGTGCACATGCACTGTGATCTAAGGACAGTGGCCATGCAGTCAGGCCGCTCCTGCCTTGTTTTTACATCTGTCTTAATCTGTTTCTGGAAAGTGTGAAGTCACAATCTAAACTTCCCTGTCCATCTCTGCCTGTTTCTATCCACCCGAAGACAGTCTCCAAGGCCGTGAGCATCGTGAGCATTCAAGAAAGCATTGGCTACACCAAGGTATTCACACAGTTTCAGCTTACCTGTTCATCTAAGCTGGCTGCAAGAAAGAAGGAGGCAAACACTCATTAAAAACAGACTCAGGGGAGTTAGTCTGAAGCAACAGAACAAAGTTTGAGTCCACTGGCACTTTTAAGACCAATGAAGTCGTATTCCAGGTAAAAAATTTTTGTCCACATGCAACAAAGTTCATCTAGCAAAGTTTAATTCTGGGTAGAAGCTTTCATGTGCATGCAACAAAGTGCATCCATAAGAACATAAGAGAAGCCATGTTAGATCAGGGCAATGGCCCACCCAGTCCAACACTCTGTGTCACACAGCGAGCCAAAAAATTTTATATATATAAAATATACACATATATACACACACTGTGGCTAATAGCCACTGATGGACCTCTGCTCCATATTTTTATCTAACCCCCTCTTGAAGCAGTCTATGCTTGTAGCCACCACCACCTCCTGTGGCAGTGAATTCCACATGTTAATCACCCTTTGGGTGAAGAAGTACTTCCTTTTATCCGTTTTAACCTGACTGCTCAGCAATTTCATTGAATGCCCATGAGTTCTTGTATTGTGAGAAAGGGAGAAAAGTACTTCTTTCTCTGCTTTCTCCATCCCATGCATTATCTTGTAAACCTCTATCATGTCACTCCGCAGTCGACGTTTCTCCAAGCTAAAGAACCCCAAGCTTTTTAACCTTTCTTCCTAGGGAAAGTATTCCAACCCCTTAATCATTCCAGTTGCCCTTTTCTGGACTTTTTCCAGTGCTATAATATCCTTTTTGAGGTGCAGTGACCAGAATTGCACACAGTATTCCAAATGAGACCGTACCATCGATTTGTTTTCAATTCCCTTCCTAATAATGCCCAAGATTGCGTTGGCCTTTTTTATTGCAATCGCACACTGTCTTGACATTTTCAGTGAGTTATCTACCATGACCCCAAGATCTCTCTCTTGGTCAGTCTCTGCCAGTTCACACCCCATTAACTTGTATTTGTAGCTGGGATTCTTGGCCCCAATGTGCATTACTTTGCACTTGGCCACATTGAACCTCATCTGCCACGTTGACGCCCACTCACCCAGCCTCAACAGACCCTCTTGGAGTGCCTCACAATCCTCTCTGGTTCTCACCACCCTGAACAATTTAGGTCAAACAAAGTTTAATTCTGGGTATCAAATTTTTTGGTCCTAAAGGTGCCACTGGACCTTTAACTTTGTTTCATTAAAAACAGTTACACATCTCTGAGATTATATACAAAGAAAGGAAGTTTGTATTTACACTGGAATTCAGAGCTCTGGATCCTTGGAGGCTCTTTCACAAGTTCATAAAACTAACACAATCACAACCAATACCCCCTCTAAGCAGTGGAGTCTTGTGAGCAAATATCCTACTTTGTGAGCTACTGCATAAATTAACTTGCTCTGGGGCCATTTTTCCTAAGACAAAAATGTGTGAGCCAGAGGCAAAAAAACTGTGAGCTAGCTCACACTAACTCAGCTTAGAGGAAACACTGATCACAACAGTTATAAACTAAGCAGGCTGAGACCACACCAGACACAGTGGACACCAGTTTACAAAGAGGTATTCCCACAAGTCTGTTTCGTTGTTCTTTGATGCAGGTTGTTAAAAGGGCCTCTCTAAAATCTGAGCTGAATGCAAACATGCTTAAAATCAAGTGCCTCTATAGAATTATATAATCACCATTACTGTATAGGAAAAGAACGTCATAGTTTGAGTGAGGATCCTTTATATCATGACACTCAAATTTAGGCTAGAAGCCTTCCTGAATTGTGCCTAGTATTCCAGTGGTGGTGGAAAGTGCTTCTAAGGCTCAGCCAACTTCAGGGTCTGAGATGCTCTGCCATTGCCTGCCTCTGTGTAGCAACTCTAATCTTCCTTGGTGGTCTCTGGAATCTGAAGAGGCTGGGCTATGCAGGTCAGGGCAGTACTCCAGCAGGACACTAAAATCCCAGGTGGCCGAAGCTGATGCTAAAAATAAATGGTATTACCAGGTAGGCCTTTGAAAAGACCAGATCAAAATGGTGCTTCCACTTGAAAAGTGCTGAATGCATTCTTGCTTCTATTCTGTTCCAGCCACAGTTCAGCCTGGCATTGATGTTATGAAGCAAAACATTCTATGTTTCAACCTCACACAAAATCCGTTGCCTCCTCTGCTTGCCTGTGAGCTTATCTGAGCTTCTAGGATTGTGTTTTTTAAAAAGCCTCCAACCTTCCCCAAGGGGTTTGACCTTTTGACCTTTCCTTTCAGTTTCCTCCTCACTTGCCCCCTCATCCCAGACAAGTTACTCCTTTTAAAGTTAAAAGTGGTTGTGTTGGTCTCTTTGGGCAACTGCCTACTTATACAAATATTGAACTCAACAACATTATGGTCATTGTTCCCACGTGGTGCAATCACTTTTCCATCTCTCACCAAGTCTTGGGCATTACTTAGGACCAAGTCCAGGATCGCCTCTCGCCTGGTAGGTTCTGTGACCATTTGCTCCACAGCACAGTCATTGAGAGCATCTAGAAACTCTTTCTCCTGACTTGAACGCATATCGGCCCAATCAATGTATGGGAAGTTGAAATCACAGTTATTTCATCTAACTGCTATCTTTAATTCTTTTATCATTTTATAATCATTCTTTATCTTTTGATGTGGTGGGTGATACAAACTCCCAGAGTTAAGCTTCCTTTTGGGCCCGCTGTTTCGACCCATAGCATTTCCAGAGGTGAATCTAATTCTCCTACCTTCTCAATCTTACTGTACACCCTCTCTGACATACAGAGCCATCCCACCTCCAACCCTTCCGATATAATTTATATCCAGAAATCACCATGTCCCACTGATTTTCCTCATCCCGGTTTCTGAAATGCCCACAATGTCTCTGTTTCCCCACTAAGCATCCCAACTCCCCATCCGTTTTCCTTTTTTGGTGGGCATGAGCAGCAGGTTTGACCATTATATGAGATCAGAATCTCCTAGAAGGATGAAGTTAGGTACCAGTTGATTGCCACTCAATATCATTTACCCCACCACAAACAAAGCCAAGCTGGAACTCTAACTTGTAGCAAATAAATAAGGTTATCCCTTATGTCTAAGAAGCCATCATTTGTCTAGACAGGAGGTCCATACAATTGCTTCATATGCAGACTCTGTAGCACCCAGATTTCCTCCACACTCAGTGTTGGTTTATCTCAGAAATGCACAGCATGTTAATAGCTATTTGGAAGGCGATATTACAGCTCAAGAAATTTGTATGTTCTGGACTAACTTTGACTTATTTCTGGATTTATCTGATATGCAGACAGAAACAACAAGACACGAAGGACAGATTGCAGTTGGAGCTGGTATTTTCTCACCTTGTATTTCAGTAGATGCACTACCATTAGACCATGCCGTCCACTTGTTCCTGTGCTTGCCAATCTCCTGGACTTTGCAGATATAGTGTCCCTGATCCATTTGCTGGAGATTCAAGATTAAAAATTTGTACACTGTTCTATGTCTTTCTTCCAGGAGGAGCAGCCTCTGCTTATAGAAATGACGTGTGTAGTTTCCATAGTACTGGACTACTCCATATTTAGTCATTTTGATCATCAGATACTCTTGGGTAGGTGGGAGGGCAAAGACCCAACGGACAGCTAGCAGGCTCTCAGTCCGTCTCTTCTGAGAAACATGGCAAAACAGGGTTGCATTTTCTCCAACTGCGTACTGCACTCTGGGTCCTGGTGAGACAGTCACATTCAAAGCTTCACAAACATCTGTGAAGGGAAGAACACGTCAGTGGATCCAAAAGAAATATCCCACTGACTAGAAGGGCAATGAGAAAGGCATGGGCATTACTTTTTTATGGAGTCAGGAGAAAAGAGGCCTGACTCAAAATCTTCTGCTGCTCTTTTTATTTCTAGGACTCCAGCACTCATCTTCCAACATGGAGTATCATGTTGGAACCATTAGCAACAAAAGTAAAAGCCAAATTAGCTATCAATTTTGCTTTATTATGATTTGTATCATTAGAAGCATTTTGCATTGATTTGCAATGGCTTCATGTAATTTTTACTTCATTTCTCTATGTGGCAGTAATGCCAATGGAAAGACTGCATATAAATAATACCTGCAAAGTAACTGGTCTTCTTGGTAAAATCAAAATGCGATTCCTCCTTCCTCCCAGAAGCTATTGAAACCCTTGCTAGAGAAAACCTTGACAGATTTTCTTCGGCTTCAGGAGCCACTAGATGAATTTTTTAAACTTCAGGATTTCCTATTTTAGTAAAATTTTTCAAATTATAACTACTATTAAATTCTAATCCTAACATCTTCACATTTTATTGTCACACAACAAGCATACCTCTAACCTATTCTGCTCAATTTCTCATAATTCCATTACTGTTTTTAAAACCTTAACTAAATTGAGTATTGGGGCCAGTAAGAAAGCAACAGGTGAAGAAATGAATTCATCCAACACAACAGATCAGGCTGACATATAAAGATGCCGTAATTTCAAGCACATGCGTTTTATGTCTGTGGCAAACTGGGCCTGTGTCAGCTGGCAGCCCCGGTTCTGCCAAGCCCTCCTGGGATTCTGTTCCACTCCACTGCCTCTGGGTATTGCTGCCCCCGCGGTTCTGTCTGGGGCTCTGGCAAGGCGAAGCAGCCTCCTCACCTCCCTCCTGTGTCACTAGGAACCCACCTTGGGGGCTCCCCTGGAGAGTTGCAACTGGCTATTTTGCCACTTTTCTCCTCCTTAGGGATTCCCTGCCCCACTCCTAGCATTTCCAAGTGGTTGGGGGTGGGGAACAGAGTGGGACTTCACTCCTTTAACCATCAAAGGATTTATTTAAAATGCACAATACAGGTACATCAGAAATGAATGGAAGAAATAAAACAACTAAGGCAGAAACCCTCCATCCATCTCTCTCCCTGCCTTAAACTCAAGCCCTATCTGGGTGGTGCACAGAGCAGGCACCTTACTTAGTTACTCTTGGGGTAGGCTGGTCAAACATATCCCCCCCCCCCCCCGCAAGATGGCCATCTCTGGCCCAGGAACAGGGCTCTGCCCACTGCAAGCTCCAACCGAGGACTGCCTGGCTTCCTGCCCAAAACTCATGAACGTCAACAGCTAGGGTGGCCAGACCGTCCCGGGCGCCCGGGAATGTCCCGGTTCTGGCCCCCTATTCCCGCCTCCCGGGCTGGCTATACCGGGACCATTTAGAGGTCCCGGTTTAGCCAGCCCTGGAGGCGGTGGGCCGCGGGCGCCGGCGGGGAAGGCGGCGAGTGAGGGAGGGAGCGTCCCTGCGCGTGCGCAGGGACGCTCCCTCCCTCCCTCGCCGCCTTCCCCGCCCGCGCGCGGGGCCCGGCGGCGGTGGCGGAGGCCTCTCTGCGGCCTCCGCTGGTCGCTGGAAGCCCTCCAGAGACTCTGGAGGGCCTCCAGCGACCAGTGGAGGCCACGGAGAGGCCACGGAGCAGCCGGCGCTGGTCCCAGAAGGCCTTCCGGGACCAGCGCCGACCAGCGAAGGCCTCTCCACGGCCTCCGCTGGTCGCTGGAGGCCCTCCAGAGACTCTGGAGGGTCTCGAGTGACCAGCGGAGGCCGTGGAGAGGCCGCGGAGCAGCCGGCGCTGGTCCCGGAAGGCCTTCCAGAGATTCTGGAGGGCCTTCCGGGACCAGCGCCGACCAGCGAAGGCCTCTCTGCGGCCTCCGCCGGTCGCTGGAGGCCCTCCAGAGACTCTGGAGGGTCTCCAGCGACCAGCGGAGGCCGCGGAGAGGCCACGGAGCAGCCGGCGCTGGTCCCGAAAGGCCTTCCAGAGACTCTGGAGGGCGTTCCGGGACCAGCGCCGACCAGCGGAGGCCGCGGAGAGGCCGGCGCTGGTCGCTGGAGGTCCTCCAGAGACCAGCGGAGGCCCTCCCCGGCCTCCGCAGCCGCCGCCAGCCTCGCCAGCAGCACCAGCCGCCGGGAGGAGAGGCCGTCACCCCGCCCTGGAAGAAGGTAAGCAGGGAGGGTGGGGGCCGAAAGCGGGGGGGGGCTGGCGGGAGGGGGGGCGGTCTTCCTTCCCTCCCCCCCTCCCTTCCTTCCTTCCTTCCTTTCTTCCTTCCTTACTTCCTTCCTTCCTTCCCTCCCTTCCTTCCCTTCCCTTCCTTCCTTCCTTCCCTCCCTCCCTCCTCCCTTCCTTCCTTCCTTCCCTCCCTCCTCCCTTCCTTTCTTCCTTCCTTCCCTCCCTCCCTCCTCCCTTCCTTCCCTCCCTCCCTCCCTCCCTCCCTCCCTCCCTCCTCCCTCCCTTCCTTCCCTTCCTTCCTTCCTTCCCTCCCTCCTCCCTTCCTTCCCTCCCTCCCTCCCTCCCTCCTTCCTTCCTTCCTTCCTTCCTTCCTTCCTTCCTTCCTTCCTTCCTTCCTCCCTCCCTCCCTCCCTCCTTATGTTCTTATGTGACACAGAGTGTTGGACTGAATGGGCCACTGGCCTGATCCAACAGGGCTTCTCTTATGTTCTTATGTGACACAGAGTGTTGGACTGGATGGGCCACTGGCGTGATCCAACAGGGCTTCTCTTATGTTCTTATGTGACGCAGAGTGTTGGACTGGATGGGCCACTGGCCTGATCCAACAGGGCTTCTCTTATGTTCTTATGTGACACAGAGTGTTGGACTGGATGGGCCACTGGCGTGATCCAACAGGGCTTCTCTTATGTTCTTATGTGACGCAGAGTGTTGGACTGGATGGGCCACTGGCCTGATCCAACAGGGCTTCTCTTATGTTCTTATGTGACGCAGAGTGTTGGACTGGATGGGCCACTGGCCTGATCCAACAGGGCTTCTCTTATGTTCTTATGTGACGCAGAGTGTTGGACTGGATGGGCCACTGGCCTGATCCAACAGGGCTTCTCTTATGTTCTTATGTGACGCATAGTGTTGGACTGGATGGGCCACTGGCCTGATCCAACAGGGCTTCTGTTATGTTCTTATGTGACAATACTGACTTTGGTGGACCCAAGCACTGATTCAGTGTAAGGGAGCTTTGTGTTTGTGACTGGAGTGGACAATACTGACTTTGGTGGACCCAAGCACTGATTCAGTGTAAGGGAGCTTTGTGTTTGTGTCTTCTGGTGCAATTTTGTTCTCAGATCCTGTATTTACTTCATCAGTATATGGGATAAGGCACTTTCTCAACTGTGCTGCATAATGCAGCCTATTTATTTTGTCCTGTTTGCTCTGTTGGCTCTATCTGCGCCACCTTCATCACTTTCGGGGTGTGGATCCCCCAGTGGGGTGGTCTCCCGACTCCCTCCGCCGGCTGTTTCTGATAGCCCTGCGCCCCCTCTTTCATTTGATATGTGTCCCGTGCGGGTGCCACCCTCCCGCCGGGAGATGCCGCAAAATGAGCCCCCTTGAGGCTTATGCGGCAGGGCTCGGGGGAAGCGAGCTAGACTGCTGTTCTTTTGAGGGGTTATAGAGTGTTTCGAGCCCGTCCCTGTGGCATCGGTCCCATCATTGTAGGGCCCAGGGGGCCGGCGCAGCGGCCCGCTGAAGCAGCCTGTCGGTCACTTCCGGGTTCCTGTCCTGCATCTTGACCTGTGTTATTAGTGACAGGCTGCTTCGGCGGGCCGCTGCGCCGGCCCCCTGGGTCCACAATGATGGGACCAATGCCACAGGGAAGGGCTCGAAACACTCTATAACCCCTCAAAAGAACAGCAGTCTAGCTCGCTTCCCCCGAGCCCTGCCGCCATAAGCCTCAAGGGGGCTCATTTTGCGGCATCTCCCGGCGGGAGGGTGGCACCCACACGGGACACATATCAAATGAAAGAGGGGGCGCAGGGCTATCAGAAACAGTCGGCGGAGGGAGTCGGGAGACCACCCCACTGTGGGATCCACACCCTGAAAGTGATGAAGGTGGCGCAGATAGAGCCAACAGAGCAAACAGGACAAAATAAATAGGCTGCATTATGCAGCACAGTTGAGAAAGTGCCTTATCCCATATACTGATGAAGTATATACAGGATTTGAGAACAAAATTGTTTCCGGCGGTGATATTTGGGGGATTTTTGGGGACGTCACAGGAAGTGCTGTGAAGTCACTTCCTGTTTCCGGCAGTGGCATTTGGGGGAAGTGATGTCACAGGAAGTGATGTCACTTCCCGTTTCCGGCAGGTGACGCGGGGAAATGATGTCACAGGAAGTGGTGTCACTTCCTGTTTCCGGCGGTGGCATGACATCACCGGAAGTGACGTCACTTCCTGTTTCCGGCGGCGCACGCGCTTCGCGCGCACACCCCTGCCTCCCCCCTTCCCCCCCAAGGTGTCCCTGGCTGGCCTTCAGACATTATGGTCACCCTATCAACAGCAGTTCCCGCCCAGGAAGTGGCTCCCCCTCCTGCAGCATTCTAAGGCAGAGCTCCTCTCACCTTGAGGGACTTCCTGTCCTCTTTAGAGAGTTAGACAGGAGGGGACGGGGGGGGGAGGGGATGAGACTAGGCTAAGGCCTGCCTAGAGTTTGGGAGTCTCCTCCCGCCCAACTCACAGGCAGTTAAACCCCCACACAAAATGGCGGTTCTCCACAGTGTCCCATTGCAGAACTTATTCTTGGAATAGCACTGGGCCCACAACAGAGAACTGCTGTCTTTGGAAGGCAAGGCCAAAGAATGTAAATGACCATTCAACAATTCCTCAAGACAAAGCCATCCAGTTTCTACCTGAGAAATTACTTAAATGTTTGAAAAAATTACTGGTAAGGAAGGGCTGGAATCTGACCTAACAAGCCAGCCCACGATTCTAGGGTGGTATTTTGTGTACTTCAAGACTGAAACCTACAAAAAGATCCTCATGCCACGGTGGAGAGTGTGATTAGGGCCCCCACTTGCCCACTGATGGTGCCACAGAGCCTTAGCCACTTACTGGAAGTTCATATCACAGAGGTCCTGATGATTCCTAGAACTACTAGGAAGTGACAAAGGTAGGTCAAGAAACTCCATAATCAAATTCCAATAAGTGGCCAAGGCCTTATTTTATTTTTTCTCCTGGAATTCATCCCTCTAGTTGCCAGGAACTGTGATCAATAGCCCAACATGTAAGCCCCTGTCTCAGCTAGCATTTCAGCAACAGTTCGGATTCTACAGGTTCTATTCCATCATCCCCTTCCCTTCACTCGCTCATTCTGTTGTCATACACCAGAAGGCAAGGCAGTGTATCCAAGACATTGTAATTCAATAAATACACATCTCAATTTTAAATTTATCACATCACACTCCTTTCCATCCCCATTTAATTCTTTCCCCACTTTTTGCAGCAGCTTCAAGTCTCAGTCCTATGCCTTCCCTATAAAGAAGGCTCCAAGTGGCCTTCTTGCTTATAGCAGGTGATATACCCATTTGTTTGTTAATAATGTGGCTGTAACTCTGACAACATCATCTTCATCTTCCCTTTTCCTGTGTCACTCTGAAACCACTCCCACAGCAGCTGTTAGGTGACTCCCTTCCTCTTCCATTATCCTCCTAGTGTAACTGTCAAATCATTCCCCTGACTACTGGAGAGAATCAACACATCAAATTTCAGCACTTCTTATAATTTGAAATCCTCCATAAAAATTCTTCCCAATTAAAAACTATAGTTATAATGAACTTTTTAAACAAATTCAACTATCATGCGCACAAAGAGATAACCAAATAAACAGCTAAACCTGAATGCGAAACAAGGAGTACTGAAAACCCAAAAAAAAACCTGAAAGGAGAAGCACAAATATACATCCGATGATCCTAAATCATTCTTCTTATATACACAAAACTACTTGTTTCTTTACACCTTATTTCCAAGATAAGCCACACTATCCTTATATTTTATGTCACTGGGATTGTTCCTGAAATGAAAATGATTCATTAACAGAAATATGCATATATCAGTCCAAAAATGTAACTGACCACCCACACTAAAACTGAACAATGAACAAACACACCTGACAAACAAAAATATATATATTTATTTATTTAATAAAATTTCTTCACTGTAAAACAGGGCTCAGGGCAGTTTACATCTGTCAAGCACAGTTATTTGCCTCCTAAGATGGCTGAGGTATTGTCAAGTAAGAGCCCTGGTTACCCTCCATCACCTACAACCCCTTTCTCACGTCCCTGCAGCCATCTGGCAAAGGATGTTTAACTAGCGGAATTGTCTGGCTGTTTTGTTTCTCTGTGCTCTAACTCCCCCGTTTCATCTCAGGCACTTCTCAGGCCTTATCTTGGTCACGGGTTGGTGTGAGACAGCTATTGCTAGGTAGAGGGAAATTACTGCTTTGCCCTTTGAACCCCAAATTCCAATAGTGTGTTTGTAACTTTTATGATACCCTATATAGCATCCTGCAACTTCTGATTCCTCAGTCTTCTCAAAGACAATGTTCTATGTGCAACTTGGAGTTAAATAGAGAAGGTCACTTTGATTCAAAACAGAGGACTCTATTATTGAACTACTCATGCTTGACATTTTGAGAAGACTCCCTTTATGTGGGGGTCTAATCGAATTTGGAAACTTTAAACACTATGGCAGAAAAGGTCCCAGATAACGGAGAGGCTCCCGCAGGCGGGGATCCAAATTCCGTAGCAGTACCCAGGCCTCCCCCGTGGCACGTCCTGGATGCCAGGAGACAAGTCGGGAGAGGCTTGCCGCTGCACATACAGCGCCTGTTCATCACTCCTAAATATTGGGGCCCCAGCCAATCAACCACCCTGATGGACGAGAGGCCAGGGCGCTGGGAGGCAATCCTGGAACTTCCCCCTTTGAGAGTAAGGTCAGAAGAAGAGAACTCGGGAACCTCCGAAGCGTGTGGAGGTGATGGCAGAGAGGACTGGGGCACAGACCCGATCCCAGATGAGGAAGAGGAAGACCAAGACTCTGACCCTTGGGACTTCTTCCAACTCATCAGATTCCAGATGCTGGAAATTGCCCAGAATCTGAGGGATGAAATGCGGGCACACAACGACTTTGTGGTCCGCGAAATGAGGGCGCAGATCAACAAGGCGCTAAACCCACCGGCACAACCTGTGGGACAACCAGTGCCTCTGCAGGCACCACAGCGCCCTCCCCAGCAACCACCTCCACCTCAACTGCCCCAGCCACTGCCGCCAGCTCCACCAGTGGATTACGGGAGAGGACGGGAGCTGACGGCCATTTTCAACGGTGATCCTGAGGAGGTGGAATACTTTACCATCGAAGCGAATAGCTTCATGTACTACTGGGGCCAAACTTTCCCAGATGAATTCAGCAGAGTGGATTACCTAGGCTCCATGCTGAAAGGGGAGGCCAAAAGATGGTACGTGAGCCTCTATGAGACCCACAGCCCCGAGCTAGACACAGTGGCGGTTTTCCTATGGGCCATACTCATACAGTATGAAGACCCCCTTCAAGAGACCCAAGCGCTAACTGCCTTCCACGACATGGAGCAAGGATCCCAGTCAATGAGAGAGTACACAGCTGACTTTCCAGCCAACGCAGCAAAGGTGAGAGGGTGGCATGAACAAATGAAAATCAAGCAGTTCCAGAGGGGTTTGAACATGAGTGTTCTGGATCGAGCCCTCCAGCAAGCGCAACCCACAACTTTCATAGTTTGGGTGCAACTGGCAGGGGAAATGGAAACTAACATGAAGAGAGCGGCTCTCCAGAGGCAGCAGCAGAAGAGGGGAAAGGGGGGATGTGAGCCTTGGCCAGGGGCAAAGTCAGAAGTGAAAAAATCAGTTACAGAGGCCGGGGGATCTCAAAACCCCGGTCCCAAAAAATGTTTCCGGTGTGGAGATCCAAATCACCTGGAGGTGACTTGCCCAGAGAGGCCTCGAGGCCCCCCCTAACCTTGAAGACCAGCGCTCCCAAAGCAAAGAAGCCGGCGAGCCGCCCACAGGAACCAGCTAAACGGAACATCGCCGTCCAAAGCCCAAGAAAAGAAGAGATCATCCTTATCGCTGAATTGGGAGAGGAATCCTGAGGAGAAGAGCCGGCGGGAAATGAGAGCGACCTGCACTGAGCAGCGCCGAGCTGCAAGTCCTGGAGCTAACGGTGCCACTACAACTTACTCAGGAAAGATCCTGAAGCAATGTGCTGGCACCCTAGACTGCTGGCGCCGGACTCAATCCTTGTGGGGAACCAGAATCACCACGAGGTGGAAGAAAACTTAGATGCTAGAGTAAAAAGGGGGGTGCTGTACTTATTCGATGGAAGCATTTCCCCAAATCACATGAGTGGGTCGCCCAAAATGATGTAGAAGCCCCAACCCTGATCAAGCAATTCTATGCCAAATTCCCGCAAAAACCCCGAGGGAGGGCCTAAGGGGGGGGGCAGTATGTCAAGCACGGTTATTTGCCTCCTAAGATGGCTGAGGTATTGTCAAGTAAGAGCCCTGGTTACCCTCCATCACCTACGACCCCTTTCTCACCTCCCTGCAGCCATCTGGCAAAGGATGTTTAACTAGCGGAATTGTCTGGCTGTTTTGTTTCTCTGTGCTCTAACTCCCCCGTTTCATCTCAGGCACTTCTCAGGCCTTATCTTGGTCACGGGTTGGTGTGAGACAGCTATTGCTAGGTAGAGGGAAATTACTGCTTTGCCCTTTGAACCCCAAATTCCAATAGTGTGTTTGTAACTTTTATGATACCCTATATAGCATCCTGCAACCTCTGATTCCTCAGTCTTCTCAAAGACAATGTTCTATGTGCAACTTGGAGTTAAATAGAGAAGGTCACTTTGATTCAAAACAGAGGACTCTATTATTGAACTATTCGTGCTTGACAACATCATAAAAACATATTCATATATTTGCAGTTAAAACAACAGAAGTACAATAGATGACCTAATTTGATGGCACCAAAAATGTCCAATTGTGCCACTGCCTCACGGGAGGGATCCAGGGAACAAGAATGCCAGAAAGATGGAAGCCGTCGCTGTTCTTCCTCAACCAAAAGGCTGGCAGAATGTCTCTGCCTTACAGGCCCTGTGGGACTGCATTAAGTTCCTCAGAGCATGGATGTTGCTCGGCAAAAAGTTCCACCAGGGTGGAAAATGGCTTAACTCTGGTCAAGGACAGCTGGGTGTCTCTTGGTCCAGGGACCACCAGTAACTTCTTATCTGCTGTGCACAATGCTCTTCAGGGGGGTAGGGATACAGCAAGAGGTGATCTCGAAGATATGTGGATCCCAGACTGTTAATCCCAGACTTTGAATCCAATCCAGTACTCCACCTGGAGCCAATGCAGCTCACACAGCACATGTGCCATTTGCAAAGTCCCCATAAGGACACATGCTGCCTCATTTTGGACCAGCTGGAGTTTCTAGGTCAGTCCCAAGGGCAGTCCTGCATAGAGTGAGTTCTAGTACTCCAGTCTGGAGGTTACTGTGGATTATTGCGCCTAGGACAGGGCAAGACATGTAGGGGCCAGGGGAAAATGCCAGCCTGGTAATATTTGTGATCTGGGCCTCCACTGATAGGGAGGCATCCAGAACCACACCCAGGCTCCTGACAGTTGCTGCTAGTATTAGGGGCACACTGTCAAGAGCTGGGAGTTGGCACCCCAAAACCAAATCCCCCCTACCCAGCCACAGAACACCTGTCTTGGCAGGATTCAGTCTCAGCCAGCTCTGTTTCCTCCAGCCCACCACAGCCTCCAGCTCCTCAGCTGGGTCAGTATCTGGCTAGCTGCCCATCAACAGATATAGCTGGATGTCATCGATGTACTGGTGACACCCCAGCCCCAAGCTCCGCCCCAGTTGGGCAAGGGGGAGCATGTAGATGTTGAAAACATCGGAGAAAGGATTGCCCTCTGAGGGGTGGTTAGTTGATACCCTCTCTCCAGCACCAGTTTGGAGAAATGAAATAAGCCATTTCAAGACTAACCCCTGAACTCATATGCCGGCAAGGTAGCGGGTCAAAAGATCGTGGTGGACCATGTCAAACACTGCTGTGAGATCAATCAGTAACAGTGGCGCCGACCCACCCTGGTCCAACTGTCTGCAGAGATCATCTGTGAAGGTGACCAATGCTGTCTCCATCCCATGGAATGGGTCCAGTATCTTCCAGGAAATTCTGGAGCTGCTCTGCCACTGCTCTCTCAATTACCCAGAAATGAATGGTTTAAGACCGGGAAGTAATTGGAAAGACCCAGTAATTGGAAGGCAGTAATTGGAAGATCCGTATGACCCAGAGTTGGCTTCTTTAAGAGAGGTACAACCACAGCCACTTTTAGTTCCTCCGGTAGACCCCCGAATCCAAGGACAGGTTGATTATGTCTACCAGGAAACCCTGTATTCCCTCACAGATGCATTATTTGATAGAGTCTAAACCTATTTTGTATGTTTTAAAAGTGTTTTCAAGTCGTAATTGCCTTATGGCAAACTCAGCAAGGGACTTTCAAGGCAAGTGAGAAGCAGAAGTGGCCTGCCATGGCCTTCCTCTGCAGAGCCTTCCTTGGTGGTCTCCCTTCCAAACACCAACCCTGCTTAGCTTCTGCGATCTGAGCGGGCTATTACCATGCTGCCTTCCGGCCAGTAAACCAATAATACACACAATTAATTCACACATTCACACTTGAATTTTGAATAGTGATAAACATAACACTTGTTGACTTTCACCTATCAGTGTGAACAGACACCACGGAAGTTCTAGGAAGACATACACCCCAGTTAAGTATACACAATACTATATCCCTTCACCTCAAATAGTCAGTATGAGAACCAGATCTCTACTTTCACAGACACAATTTCTCACAAGGCTTGTTCTGGTCTTGGAGCCGTTCCCCCCCCCACCCGGCGGTTCAGTCCGATTTTGCAGAAACTGCAACTTGCCCCACCTCTTTCCCAAGGCAAGCAAGATCCTCTGAAAACTGGTTGCTGTTTGCCGCAGGAAAGAGGCGGGGCAAGTCGCAGCCCTGCAGCAGTTTGTGCAAAATCGAACAGAAGCGCCTAGGACAACCCTAGTGAGAAATTGGTTAGACTCGTGTCATTTTCCTCCAAGAATCTCAGGGTGAAGCACTGAAGAAATCCAATCAATTTTTTCTCTTTTAGAGGGAGTGAGATGCTTCCTAAGGCAAAGTTTTTAACCCTCAGAATGTTTTCCAACAGAAAGACTGGGAATTTTGGGGAGCACAATATCCCCATACCTCTTACACTGTACATAAACACGTTTTCAAAATTCTTTTAAAACTTTAAATAATTTCAGCTACAATTAATATGCTACAATGTGTTTAATGATGATACATTGCTAAAGAATTCAGAGGTTTCAGTGTTATAAAGCTAGCTTAATACTCAAACATGCCAGTAAGTTTCTATAAATTGTGTGCAAATATCCAAAGATAAGTCCACAGACAATTGCTGTCTAATATGCCATACATAAAAAGTCTGCCGTGAAAACGTCGTGATGCAACATCACCCCAGAGTCGGAAACGACTGGTGCTTGCACAGGGGACTGACTACCTTTTACCTTTACACCATACGTTCAAATATTGATAAAAGTTCTAAGATCTTTTCCATTGATTTACCAGAGTTCGTAAAAATGTATGTATATATCCGCCATCACGATTGTTTTTATTTTGTCTTGTCTTATCCTTTCAAAAATCTTATTTGGTTGCTGGATTTTAAACTTTTTTTTTCCCCTTTGTCCTTTTTTCTGTGTTTTTTTTTAAGAAATAAAAAATAGCCAAACAAGCCTAGACCTACCTATTGTGATTCTAAGAAAGAGTTTCTGTCCAAATAATACACCTACTTTTGTTTACTGCAAAATTAGTTTTCTATCTTCAATTTTGGATTTACCCCCTACCTCTCAGATGGCAAAACTTGTTATGACAACATAGGATGCAGCAATTGGGAACTATTGGGTATATCTGCAATTTTTCTGATAAAAAACAAAAGTGAAGGTATTTATACTTTTAAGTTCTATAAATATATCAAGTTCTACAATTTCCACTGATAATAATATAAACGATGTATCTTACACACTGGTCCATACTATAAAGCCAAATGAGTTTTTGCTTCTATTTGGCAAAATTTGGTTGTTTGGTTTTTTTTCTACCTCAGTGTACAGATTCCAGTGAAAGAGGCAACTGAAGGCAGGCTATTTGGATAAAAGGAGAGAGGAGCGGTCGAATTCCTCTATATTTTGGCACAGATCCAAGGAGAGTATAATTACTTGGCCCTGCCACCTTTGGCTTTCAAGTAGCCCATCAAATAGCTTAAGATGCACACCTGAGATACTCTTAAGAGCTGTTGGGAACTTGTTGCTCGTAGACAATGTAGGGCCAGTCTCCTCTCACACAACGGCTGTCCCCTCCCCGCCCCGTGCACGCTAAGGCCGCTGCTGGAAGGGGATGTGGGCAAGTGAGAAGCACCTTGCTGTTACATCCAGAGCATCCTGCCTCTGGGTGCAGCATCAGTTGCCACCAAGTGTGGCTCTTGGGGCAAAATGGAAGTGGACCACTGAACATTCCCACCCCACACGCAGAGAAACACACACACACTCCACCTGTTTTTGAGCTGGAATACTGGGTAACAATGGGAGAGTGGGGCTGAACCCCCTTCTCTCCAGCATGCTTTTCCAACCCCAAAGGGTTCCCCTGCCTGCGTGCCCACTTTCAATCAATCAATCAATCAACATTTTATTTATATCCCGCCCTCCCCGCCGAAGCAGGCTCAGGGTGGCTAACAACATCAAATACAATAGATTATACAAACTTTGCAGAAGACCGCAATTTGGAGCAGATAAACAAGTCAAGGAAAAGCACATCTGCCCCCTCCCACCACTCCCAGCTGTATTTCAGTCTTTCAAAACAGCTCCTGCTCTTTTGGCTCATCTCACTTGGCACCTGTCCACATCTGGATGGTGTGACAGGGCTGGATCTAGGAGGGAGCAGACGGGGCACTTGCCCTGGGCGCTGAGGAAAGGGGGTATGGACTCCATTCTATTCTATGGGCCCATAAGGGGGCGTCATTTTTAATTTTGCCCCCCCCCTCAAAAAAACATGTAGATCCCGTCCTGTGGTGTGATGGCAGACAACCCAAAGGGCTAGGGTTGCCAACTCCAGATGTGGAAAATGCTGGGATGTGGGGGTGGGGCCTGGAAAGGAGGAGGTGTGGGATGCAGAGGGAGCTCCCCCCCACCCCCGCTGCCACCCTCTCCCCCAGGGGAACCGAGACCTCGCCGCCTGCAGCTGGGCTACCCCTCCAGGCAATCTCCAGGCCCCGCCTGGAGGCTGGCAGCCGGAGCCCCTCCCTGCGCGGAGGGGCCTGGAGAGGGAGGCCAAGCCCGGGCGCCCCTCCCTGCTCGCCCACTGGTGCCCGGGGACCCGGCCGGGTGCCGAGCCGCCTCCAGCAGCAGCCGGGGAGACGCCGCAGCCAGCCCTCCCCCGACGGCCCAGGCCCGAGGGGCGCTCCCCTCCCTCCCTGCAGGCCCAGCGGCTGCCCGGCCGAGGGGGCTCCGAGCGGCTCTCTCTTACCCGGCCACCAGGGCGCTCCGGCCAGCAGCGCCGCCACCGCCACCGCCACCAGCCGCCGCATCGCCGCCCGGGAAGGGGCCGCCCGCCGCCTCCGCCTCCCCCTCCTCGCGCTGCTGCCGCTGCCGCTGCGCCTCCTGGCCCGCCCGCCCGCCCGCCCGGCGGCGAGGGAGGGAGGGAGGGAGGGAGGGAGCGAGCGGAGGAAGGCGGGAGGCCAGCGGGGAGGGCCGGAGGAGGAGGCCGGAGCTGGGAGTTCCCGGGCGCCGCCGCCTTTCCTTCCCTCCCTCTTTCCCCGCAGAAGCGCGGCGGAGAGACTCTTGCCGGGGCGCCCCTCCCCTCCCCTCCCCGCCAGCTCTGTGCTCTCCGGGGCGCGCGGCAGCCCCAAGGCGGCTCACAAGGCAGGCGAGGGAGGCCGCCCAGGCTCTTTCCCGGCCGCCCCGGCCCGGCCGCTGGAAACCTTTCGTTTGCCCTGCTGCTGCCCGGCTGGCCCCGAAAGCACCGCCTGCTCCACGCTCTCCGGCAGAGAGAGGACCTGGGGGGCACTTGCTGGTCTTTTTTGGCCGGAGATGCTGCCCGGGAAGATGCTGGGTGGGACCTTCTGCTGCCAAAAGAAGATGCTCGGTTGGCTTCCCCCCTGCTCCACATGCATCTGCTGATGTGACCTTGAGTCAGTCGCGTGCACTCCCAGAGCTGTTCCTCTCAAGAGCAGTTTCTGCCAGAGCTCTCCCTACCTCACAGGGAGGGGAAGGGAAAGGAGACTGCAAGCTGCTCTGAGACTCCCTCAGGCAGTAAAGGCTGGGGAATAAATTCCGTTTCCTCCCCTCCTGGAACCTGGGAGGAAACACCCCCAGATCCTGTGGAATGTCCCAACCAGGAGCGGGCAAGCCCATTGGTGCCCCTTTATGTGAAACAACTCCCTCCCACAGCTCTGGCTGCCATCTGCCCCATTTGGGCTAGCAGCCCACTTATCTGTAGTTCACCACATGCTGTCTGCTTCTTGCATACATGGCAATATAGTCACCATGTGTGCAACCTATGCAAGCAGAGCTCTCTCCATATCCTTCTTTCTTTTCTTTTTTCCAAAGCCACTATACCACAAGGCATACTCTAAACTTAGAAATCTTCTGGTGCAGCCTCAGGATAAGGAAACTCTGTGCAGAGGAGACACTGGCTGCTAATCATAATGTTTGGTTGGGGGACGGCACATTCCTCTTGCAAAACCCCATGCTTTTCATAATATAGCCCCCCCCCCCCCCATCTCTCATTTGATTTGTGAACAGACGGAGGCGGCTGTGCTTTCCTCTTCCAGGACACTGAGGATTGGAATTCCAGTCCACCCCATACTTAAAGCACTGAGTCACAAGCGCCATCTCTTCTGGCAAGTGACCCTCTGGCACAGGATACATTCCAGCTGGAAGAAGGAATGAGGGATTCTCTTGAACAACTCCCTCTCATGCCAATGCCATGTACTTGACTTCTCTGTCAAATCTCCCTCCAGTTCTTAAGAAAGGCATTTTCCAACTTTTAACTGCTGCAGACTGTTGATGGCATAAGATCAGACACCTGTCTGGATTAGGCATTTGTGGGTATTCTGCTAATGGAGTCGGGCTTGATGTTCATTTTAAAAGCATCTTTTAAAAATGAAATGAAAAAGGCACTATGTTTCTGTCATTTGGGAAACAAGAACAAATGGAAAAGCTAATGCATAAATAAATATGTTGATCCCCATTTCTTTCTGTGGGGTGTGATCATCTGGTCTAGAAAGCTCAAGTAGAGTTTGGAGGGAATGCAATCCTCAGTGGACAGGAAAATGACATGGAAGCTTGCCAGTCATCACAGTCAAATATCAGTTGATTTTCTCAGTCATCTAAATTTACTTTGACTTTTTAAAATTAAAATAGTGACCCTGTTATTTTACGTACAGCTGTTATTGAACTGCCCTGGTTGGTGAGGTTTTATGCTGCTTTTCTTGGTATGGTTTTCTGCTGCCATTTGCTTTTGCTGCTGCACTTATGTGGGTTTTCATGTGTGCTGTTTTTTACTGCTTTACTGCTATTTTTATATGTATTTTCCTCCTGTCCCTTTTCTGCTGTTATCTCCATAACTACCTCAGCAGTGCGCACAATCCGTCTTCCCACAGTCCACCTCTCCTTCTGTAACTGGTCACCCATAGATTCAGTAGCTTTTTCAGAAGCTGTTTATCATCTCTGTTATTAGCACCTGCTTACTCAAAGGCTGCTAAGCCTGGGTTGGGAAATACCTGGAGATTTGCAGGGGAATGTTGCCATCGTGATGTCACTTCCATGCGGTGACATCGTTGTTTGGGGCAAGAACCCCTCCCCCTCCCATTTCCTACCAGCAGAACGTGAGTCCCTGACAGCCCCAGTCAGGTATGGGACTCACAATTTAGCTGTTCTACTGCAGACCAACATGGCTGCCTTCTGAAACTTTGGGTTGCCACCTCTGGATTGGGAAATACCTGTAGAGTTTGGGGGTGGAGCCTGAGGAAGGGTGGGATTTGGGGAGGGGAGGGACTGATATTTGTTGGCTGGAGATCAGCAGGAATAGCAGGAGATCTCCAGACACCTGGTGTCAGCTTGTATACATTGAAGTTTGCTTTATGACCTGAACTGTTTATTTACTGCTAACTAACCCCATGCCTTTTGCCACACTAACCATAGTATTGTAGAGAGATGTGAGAGATGGCCGGGAGGGGGGAAGCCGGAGTGCCAGCAGGCCTTTTGAAGTGTAAAACATCCAGCCGTTCCCAGGCGCCTGGAGGAGACAAGCAAGGCCATTGCAGGGGAGGAGAGACTGCTATGTAGGTGGGAGATAACAGATAGGCGCCCTGGCTCTTCTCAACAGAGAAGCCCCAGTTTTATTGTGGGAAATTATTTTAAACCCCTATCCTTTGATGTGTATCCTTATATGCTCATGCTTGCACCCCTTTTGTTATTAGTATCAATGAACCTGCGTAGTGGAATGCATTGCTGTAATCAATAAACACAAACTTTGTTTTCAACAAAGCTAAGCCTGTTCCTTGTTGAAACTTCAATGTCCCTTCGCTGACACCTGGAGGCTGGCAAACCTAAACTATCTTGATTAATCTTTAAGCTAAAGTTTCTGTTTGTTAATTTACCTTTTTTAGTTCCTGATAAAATCCTGAAGAAAGATTATAATTTTTAATGGACTGATTATAGGGTTAAGTTGAAGACAGTTCAGGACAAAAACGGAAGCTGCAGTGTTGCCAAAAGAGCAGAGAATAGTTAAGAGACAACTGCCAAGGCAGAGTTAGTTCTCTCCCCTTGCCATTTTATGAAAATATCCAAATTAAGTATCATGAAAATTTTTATTATGGATAAAAAAATTCAAATATGAGATTATTATTCAAAATAAAGTTTTATTGTCCTTTCTTTATTGAATACTTGAACAAAAGTACATAAGGGAAACCATGTTGGATCAGGCCAATGGCCCATCCAGTCCAACACTCTGTGTCGCACAGTGGCCAAAAACCCCCAAGTGCCATCAGGAGGTTCACAAGTGGGGCTAGAAGCCCTTCCACTTTGCCCGCCCCCCCCCAAGCACCGAGAATACAGAGCATCACTGCCCCAGACAGTTCCAGTAACATACTGTGGCTAATAACCACTGATGGACCTCTGCTCCATATTTTTATCCAATCCCCTCTTGAAGCTGTCTGTGCTTGTAGCCACCACCACCACCTCCTGTGGCAGTGAATTCCACATGTTAATCACCCTTTGGGTGAAGAAGTACTTCCTTTTATCTGTTTTAACCCGACTGCTCAGCAATTTCATTGAAAGCCCACGAGTTCTTGTATTGTGAGAAAGGGAGAAAAGTACTTCTTTCTCTACTTTCTCCATCCCATGCATAATCTTGTAAACCTCTATCATGTCACCCCACAGTCAACGTTTCTCCATGCTAAATAGCCCCAAGTGTTTTAACCTTTCTTCATAGGGAAAGTGTTTCAAGCCTTTAATCATTCTAGTTGCCCTTTTCTGGACTTTTTCCAATGCTATAATATCTTTTTTAAGGTGCAATGACCAAAATTATAGATATACCTTGGGATACATTAAGTAGTAAACATTACCTCTCTACTTGTATTAGTAGTCTGAGATTCAGATTTTAATTAAATTTTGTTTGCAGTAGTTTAACCTCGACTTTTTAAGTTCTGGGGAAACAGTATTTGGCCACTTATAGAGTTTTTAAACAACCAAATAGTAAAATTTCCTGTTCAAAAGTTGCTTCCTAAACAGACTTTGAAAACATCCCTACCCCCCCCCCCCCACACACAAAAGAACAGCCAAGATTCTTAGAAATCCTGCTGTTTTGAAAAAGTAGTCATACATTCTTTCAGAACTTTTTCCCAGAAACTTTTCAAAAATTATGGAATTGTACTCAAATTTTCATTTTCATCCTTTCCACATACTATAAAATGGTAGGAAGACGTGATTCATTGTACCAGGAGTTGCCTTGAGCCATCCTAGAGCGAAGTGCTGGTTTGAAATTATTTTGGAGACCCTTTTGTCTCATCCATTGGAAATTCTGAAGGAAAACAGAAACACTGTTGCAGAACCATCTAGAGCATTGTACCTTGTGAGGTGTTGCAGAATTGTTCAGAGCATTGTGCCTTTTGTAAGAATGTGATTTATGGAGTACTCTGCTTGAAGAGAAATCGAAGCAAGAGTAACCAATGCCGTGTTTGCCAAGTACTCCTTTCCAGGCTTCCGAGTCTTTACCTACTCTGGCATTGAAGTCGCCAAGGATGATCACCTTGTCCTCTGTAGGGGTCTTCCGTACGAGGTTGCATAGATCAGCATAGAACTTGTTCTTTTCTTCAGGATCTGCTTGAAGGGTTGGGGCATACACACTAAAGAGGGTTGCATGCTGCTTGTTTTGAAGTGGGAGGCGCATAGACATGATGCGATCTGAGTGACCTGTTGGCAGGTTTTCGAGTTTAGAGGCAATGGAGTTCCTGCCCGTGAAGCCAACGCCAGAAAGGCAGTTCTCAGCCTTTGACTTACCCGACCAGTAGAGGGTATAGCCAGCACCGTGTTCTGTTTGGTGCCAGTTTGGTGTAGTGGTTAACTGTGCGGACTCTTATCTGGGAGAACCGGGTTTGATTCCCCACTCTTCCACATACACCTGCTGGAATGGCCTTGGGTCAGCCATGGCTCTTGTAGAAGTTGTACTTGAAAGGGCAGCTGCTGGGAGAGCCCTCTCCAGCCCCACCCACCTCACAGGGTGTCTGTTGTGGGGGAGGAAGATAAAGGAGATTGTGAGCCGCTCTGAGACTCTTCAGAGTGGAGGGCAGGATATAAATCCAATATCTTCTTCTTCTTCTTGAAGACTACCTTCCTCAGGGAAACGGACCTCACTGAGAGCTGCTATGTCGATATTCAACCTGAGAAGTTCATGGGCAACTAGAGCAGAGCGTCATTCAGGGCGACCACTGTCTACTGTGTCAAGCATGGTTCTGATGTTCCAACACGCAAGCTTTAGTCTTTGCACACTTTGTGAGGCAGGTGCATGCCTTTTCTTTGTTGTTATTTTTCGACCACAAGTAAGGATGCCCGTTGTCTGCGGCTAGCCAACTGGGGGGGAGGAGACGAGCTTTGTTTAGGCCACCTTTTCTAGGCCCCTCTCCATACGGAGCAAGCAGTGCTGTCCCTAAATAGGCCTGCTTGGTCGTTCAGGGTGCTACCGAAAAATGCTTTTGTCTCCGGGTCAGCATCAGGCGAACAATACCCTGAACCGCCTTCATGCAGGATCGGGACTGCGGCTTCCAGTGGCATCTTCCACCTGCCGTTTTGCCCCTTGCCCATTGCTGCAGGACTTGATGCGTTGTGGGTTGTGTGTGTGGATATGCCCTTCAGGCCTGCATAGAGGAATTTTTAGGTGAAGCGCAGTGTGCACAGTACTGGCTCCACCCTTTCACCATGGGGTCATCTGCCATGGCCCAGTAAGCCGGGACGCCGGCAGCAAGTCCTCCAGGTGGTAGATGTTACATTAACGAGCTCTGTCTGCCCGTGTCACGGCTGGGGCCGGGTCAGGCAAAGTCCAGAGGCAGTCCGAGGTCTGTAGCCAGTAAGCAGGAGGGTCCGAGGCGCCAAATCCGAATCACTGTAGAAGTATCGCAGGTCTGAGGTCCAGAAGCCGAGGTCAGGGAGTCCAGAAGTCCAAAGCCAAAGTCAGGGAGTCAGGAACCAAAGTCAAGCCGGAGTGGATGCTAGAATGTCAGGGAGATGACTAGTTGCTTCCACAAAGCTTCCTCCCAAAGCCCACAGCTATATAGCCCTCTGCTGGCTGTTGCCCGTTTGGGCTAATTGCTGGCTCAGGGAGGCAGCCAGGATCCTGTTACCACTCAAGCATCCTTGCTCTTAGAAGGGCCAGAATCCTCTCAGAACTCAGGGCTCAGGGAGCGTCTTGCTTGTGAGCGTGCCGCCCTCCTCCGATCCCTGAGGTCCTGCCGGAGGCGGTCACGCACACGAGCCACCCGAGAGGGCGAGGCAGGGGGGCTGGGATCTTCTCCAGCAGGAGGCAGGGGCACTGGTGCAGGTGGCAGGGGCACAGTTTCCTCATCAGACTCAACTTCCTCTGAAGGGTCCCCAGCACCCATGACACTATCCCCCCCCCCCAGGGCCCCCCTCCGTCGAGGGACCTGGAAGGTCGGGGTGGTCGTTGTGGAACTGGTGCACCAAGTCCGGGGCATGAAGATTGTCCTCGGGCTCCCAAGACCGGTCTTCTGGGCCGTATCCCTCCCAGTCCACCAGGTACTGGAGGCCTCCACGATGGTACCGGGAGTCCAGGATCTGGCGCACCTCATATTCTTCCTCGTCATCCACCAACACTGGTGGTGGCGGCGGTGGGGAAGGAGTCCGAGCTGGGTCAGGGGGTGCAGCCGGAACAAGGAGGGAGCGATGAAACACGGGGTGAATGCGGAGGTGGGGTGGCAACTGGAGCCTGAAGGCGACGGGGTTTATTTGTTCAACGACGGGGTAGGGTCCAATGAACCGTGCATCCAGCTTGTGAGACCGACCAGGCCGGCGCAGGTAGCGAGTTGAGAGCCACACCTGATCCCCCGGCTGCACTGGAGGGCCTTCTTGCCTCTTTCGGTCCGCAGCCCGTTTATATGCCTCCTTGGCTTGCTGTAGCTGCTCTCGGAGCAAGTCTTGGCTGGCACGGAGTTCTTGCAGGTAGGCATCGACGGCGGGGACATTCGTGGGTGGTAGGATCGCTGGAAAGAACCGAGGGTGGTACCCGTAGGTTGCAGCAAACGGGGTCATTTGGGTGGATGAATGGACCGCGTTGTTGTATGCAAACTCCGCTAGGGGCAATAGAGTGGTCCAGTCATCCTGCTGGTAACAGGTGTAACAGCGGAGATATTGCTCTAGCGTGGCATTGGTGCGCTCTGTCTGGCCATCTGTCTGTGGGTGGTAGGCCGAGGACAGGTGCACTCGAGTACCCAGGCTGGAATGGAGGGCTTGCCAGAACCGAGAGGAGAACTGAGGGCCCCGATCGGAGATCAGATGGGCTGGGAGTCCATGCAGACGAAAGATGTGTTGCAGGTAAAGCTGGGCCGTCTCCTGAGCTGTGGGGAGTTTCGGGCACGGAACAAAGTGGGCCATCTTGGTAAATAGGTCGACGACCACCCAGATACAAGTCTGACCCTTGGAGCGTGGAAGTTCCGTGATGAAGTCCATCGAGATGGTATCCCAGGGTCCTGAAGATGTGGGCAAGGGCTGCAGCAACCCTGAGGGTTTGGCTGGGATGTCTTTGGCCCGTCGGCAGACGTCACAGGAGCTGACATAGCGGGCAACATCAGCGCGAACTCGTGGCCACCAGAATTCCCTTGTCAGCAAGTGGGTGGTCTTATGCTGTCCAAAGTGCCCGGCGGGTAACGAGTCGTGGGTCAGGCGTAGCACTTCTGCCCGCAAGGGCCCGGGCGGCACATAGAGGCGTTCGCGGTGTAGCAAGAGGCCGCCTCGAGTCGTGAACTCCCCTGTTGGGTCATCTTGGAGAGCCTGGAGGTGTTGCTGGACCCAGGGATCATTGGCCTGGCTAGCCCGAATGTCCTCCACGAGTGCTGGTGAAGTGGAGGTGGCTGCAAATACTGAGGGCGGCAGGATTGGAGCAGCGGGCGCGGTCTCAGTTGAGGCAGGGGCGTATTCCGGTTTTCGGGAGAGCGCGTCTGCTTTCCGGTTCTGGGTATGGGGGATGTAGGAGATCCGGAAGTCGAAGCGAGAGAAGAATAGGGACCACCGGATCTGGCGCTGGTTGAGACGGCGGGTGGTCTGGAGGTGTTCCAAGTTCCGGTGATCGGTGAGCACTTGAACAGGGTGGCGAGCCCCTTCGAGGTAATGTCGCCAAACCTCAAACGCCGCCTTGATCGTGAGCAACTCCCTCTCCCAGATGGTATAGTTCCTCTCTGCAGCAGTGAGCTGCCGCGAGTAATAGGCGCAGGGCTGTAGTGGCTGGGACGGCTCCTCGCGCTGGGACAGCACTGCTCCCAGGGCCACGTTGGAGGCATCAGCTTCCACCGTAAAGGGAAGCTGGGGGTCGGGGTATCTCAGGAGTGGCCCGGTGGCAAAGCGAGTCTTCAGGGTGGAGAAGGCGTTATCGGCCTCTGGGGACCAGTGGAAGGGTTCTTTGGGGCGGAGTAGTTGAGTCAGGGGTGTGGTCAGGGATGCGTAGGCCGGGATGAATTGCCGGTAGTAGTTGGCAAAACCGAGGAACCGCTGCAGGTCTTTGCGATTCTGAGGAGCCTGCCAGGTCAGGACCGCTTCTACTTTTTTCGGGTCCATGAGGATCCCCTGCGGTGACACGATGTGCCCAAGGAACTCGACGGAGCGCAGGTCGAAGTCGCACTTCTCCAGCTTGGCGTAGAGACCATGGGCTCGTAGGCGCTGCAGGACCTGGCGGACGTGCTCGGCGTGCTGGGCAGGATTGCGGGAGTAAATTAGAATGTCATCCAGGTATATGATCGCGAAGCGGTCGAGCAGGTCCCGGAATATGTCATTCATGAACCTCTGGAAGACAGCGGGGGCATTGGTCAGTCCGAAGGGCATTACCAGGTGCTCGTACTGCCCGTATCGGGTCCCAAACGCGGTCTTCCATTCGTCTCCGGGCCGTATGCGCACCAAATTGTACGCTCCACGGAGGTCCAGCTTGGTGTAGATTTGGGCCCCCTTTAGGCGATCCAAGAGTTCAGGGATCAGTGGTAGAGGGTACCGGTCGCGGATGGTGATCTTGTTCAGGGCCCGGTAGTCATTGCACAGCCGGAGCTCCCCACTTTTCTTCTTCACGAAGAGCACTGGAGCAGATAGGGGAGAGGTTGAGGGTCGGATGAATCCGCGTTTCAGGTTCTTGTCCAGGAAGTCTCGCAGAGCTGCCAACTCCGGCTCCGACATTGGGTACAGACGCCCCACCGGGAGTGGTGCCCCAGGTACCAAATCAATGGCACAGTCGTAGGGCCGGTGAGGGGGAAGCTGATCAGCTCCTGTCTCTTCGAAGACATCAGCAAAGTCCACATACTTCTGAGGGAGCTGAGGACCACCACTCGGGATGCCAGCTGCTAGAGTGGTGGGAGGAGTCAGATGGGGGCATGGGTCTCGGAAGCGTAGTTCCTGCTGGGCCCAGTCCACGATGGGGTTGTGCAGCTTCAGCCAGGAAAGGCCTAGAATCAGCGGGAAGCGAGGCATGCGGGCGACATCAAACCGCAGCTGTTCTTGGTGCTGCTGGACGTGGAAGGTGATGGGACAGGTCTCCTGGGTGACGGGGCCAGAACGGAGGAGGCGCCCGTCAATAGCCTCCACCAGCGACGGAATCCCTTTTGTCTGCACAGGGATCTGGTGCTGCTTCACAAAGGCGGCATCTATAAAACAGTGGGCCGCTCCCGAGTCCAGCATGGCATACACGAACAGCCAGCGTTCGTCAGGCAGACGGAGTTTGACTGGTAGCAGGAATGGCCCTGGGGTATCAGCCCGCTGTTCGGAGGACCCAGCTAGTCGCCCCAGGCTGGGGGGTCCACTTACGCCTGGGGCTGCCCTTTTGGCGGCGGTGGCAGCGAAGGTCCAGGTATCCGATGCTTAGCAGGGCAGCCAGAGGCATAGTGGCCTGCCGTGCCGCAGTAGAGGCACAGATTCTGCGTGCGGCGTCTGGTCTTTTCCTCTGGGGTCAGGCGGGGTCGAGCAGCTCCAAGCTGCATAGGCTCATCCTTGGTGCTGGTACTAGCTGGGGACGGGCGAGGAGCCAGGTAGCACGGCGCAGGGAGCTGGCGCCCTCTGGTCTTGGCTTGGCGGCGACTTTCCAGGCGGCCATCGATGCGGAGGCAGAGGGTGATAAGTTCTTGGAGCGTGGGTGGCTGCTCCACCCTGGCCAGTTCATCCAGGACCTCCTCTGCCAACCCCTCAGTAAACTGGTCCATCTGGGCAGCCTCATTCCACGCCAAGTCCTGGGTCAGGAGCTTGAATTCAGTGGCATATTGAGCCACCGAGGAGTTGCCTTGTTTCAGTGCCCTGATCTTCCGGTTGGCTGTGGCTGCTTGGACTGGGTTTGAGAAAGCAGCAGACAGGTGGGCCTCAAACCCCTGGTAATCAGTCAGTAGGGGAGAGGACGCGACCAGTAAGGGTGTGGCCCATTTGGCCGCCTGCCCCTTTAACAGACTGATGACGAAACACACCTTGGTTTTGTCATTGAGGAAGTCCCGTGCTCTCAGTTCAAAGTACAGCCGACACTGTGCTAGGAAGGCAGGAAATTCTTCCACGGCACCCCCAAATCTGTCAGGTGGGGGAACTGGGCACTTGGCTGGAGCACTGGCCGCAGGTTGTTGCTGCAAGTGCACTACTGCCTGTGTTAGCTGCTGTACCTGGGCTTGGAGCGCAGCCAGTAGTTCTGTGGTTTCACTTGCTTCAGCATCCATCCTGTGGAGTGGGTGTTTGTCGGTGGAAGCAATCTGTCACGGCTGGGGCCGGGTCAGGCAAAGTCCAGAGGCAGTCCGAGGTCTGTAGCCAGTAAGCAGGAGGGTCCGAGGCGCCAAATC
The DNA here is from genome assembly GCF_032191835.1 of Heteronotia binoei. NCBI lineage: Eukaryota > Metazoa > Chordata > Lepidosauria > Squamata > Gekkonidae > Heteronotia > Heteronotia binoei. The sequence goes on along the minus strand of NC_083228.1, from coordinate 2,570,472 downwards.
CGAATCACTGTAGAAGTATCGCAGGTCTGAGGTCCAGAAGCCGAGGTCAGGGAGTCCAGAAGTCCAAAGCCAAAGTCAGGGAGTCAGGAACCAAAGTCAAGCCGGAGTGGATGCTAGAATGTCAGGGAGATGACTAGTTGCTTCCACAAAGCTTCCTCCCAAAGCCCACAGCTATATAGCCCTCTGCTGGCTGTTGCCCGTTTGGGCTAATTGCTGGCTCAGGGAGGCAGCCAGGATCCTGTTACCACTCAAGCATCCTTGCTCTTAGAAGGGCCAGAATCCTCTCAGAACTCAGGGCTCAGGGAGCGTCTTGCTTGTGAGCGTGCCGCCCTCCTCCGATCCCTGAGGTCCTGCCGGAGGCGGTCACGCACACGAGCCACCCGAGAGGGCGAGGCAGGGGGGCTGGGATCTTCTCCAGCAGGAGGCAGGGGCACTGGTGCAGGTGGCAGGGGCACAGTTTCCTCATCAGACTCAACTTCCTCTGAAGGGTCCCCAGCACCCATGACAGCCCGGGCTTGATGTTAGAGTTTTCCTTCTCTTGGCTGGCGAGGTGGGTGAGCCCAACCTGCCCATCTGGTTATACCGCCGGACATTCGGTCGCACCTTGACGAGGCAAACTCTGTGAAAACGGGGGGGACCAGCGAGAAGGTGTTGCCACGGATGCAGTAATGTAGGAGAGGCCATTGCAGTGACCATCTGCCAGGCATAGCCATACATCGGGAAAGGAGGCGATGTATTGCGCATGCACTTTCCCTGGGGGGGCAGGACACCCAGAGGGAGCCCACACCCCCAGCCATACATTACTACTGGGAATACCATCGCTTTGACTATATGGACTTTTGTTGGCAGGCTGATGTCTCTACTTTTTATTATACCGCCTAGGTTTACCATAGCTGTCCTCACATGGAGCAAATGTCTTTTAATTTCATGGTTACAGTCACCATCTGCAGTGATCTTGGATCCCAGAAATGTGAAGTCTGTCACTACTTCCACGTCTTCCCCTTCTATTTGCCAAGGTGTGATGGGGCCAGATGCCATGATCGTAGGTTTTTTTTGCTAGAGCAGGCCAATTTCCTTTCACCTTGCTGTTTTGTTCATTTTTTTTAAGTCATGCTCAGGTGACCTCCACCTTCTTAGGAGATGGGCTGTGGCTCAATGGAAGAGCCTCTGCTTTGCAGGCAGAAGGTCCCAGGTTCAATCCCTGGCATCTCCAGCTAAAAGGACGAGGCAGTAGGTGATGTCAAAGACCTCCGCCTGAGACACTGGAGAGTCACTGTCAGTCTGAAAAACTGAGCTTGATGGACCGTGATCTGGCTCAGGTGTTTTCATGTGTTCTCTGTGCATCCCTGGAGCCGCTGAGCATGCTCAGTTCCCATCAGGCCTCAAGTTCAGAATCCCTCCCTCTCTTGTCTGTAGGTGGCTCCATTTCACTGCCCTACCAATAGACACTGTACTGCCCAACTTTGTTATTAGAAAGACTGATGCATTTGAGATCACGCTTGTTAAAGTGAGTTGAGAGAATTTGTTTCTTACTTGGGTCTCCTTAGAGACTGGTTTACATCATATCTTGGATGGCTGCTTCATGCTTTGAGAATGCACATGAAGCTGCATTATACTGAAGAGACGAAGAGAAGAGATTAGATTTATACCCCACCATTCACTGCCAAAAGGAGTCTCAGAGTGGCTTACAATCTCCTTTCCCTTCCTACAACAGACACCCTGTGAAATAGGTGGAGCTGAGAGATCTCTGATAGAAACTGCTCTTGAGAGGAACAGCTCTGCGAGAACTTGTGACTGACTCAGCACACTTAACCACTTAAGTGTAGCACTATAACTGAATCAAACCATCAGTCTATTAAAGTGAGTATTGTCTATTCAGGCTGGCAGTGGCTCTCCAGTGTCTCAGACAAGAAAGATCTTTCACATCACCTACAGCCTGGTCCTTTTAACTAGAGATGCTGGAGCTGGAACCTGGGACCTTCTGCCAGTTTGGTGTAGCGGTTAAGTGTGCGGACTCTTATCTGGGAAAACCGGGTTTGATTCCCTACTCCTCCACTTGCAGCTGCTGGAATGGCCTTGGGTCAGCCATAGCTCTCGCAAGAGTTATCCTTGAAAGGGCAGCTGCTGTGAGAGTCCTCTCAGCCCCACCCACCTCACAGGGTGTCTGTTGTGGGGGGAGAAGATATAGGAGATTGTAAACCGCTCTGAGTCTCTGATTCAGAGAGAAGGGCGGGGTATAAATCTGCAATTCTTCTTCTTCATGCCAAGCAGCTACCCTACCACTGGGCCAGAGGCCTTCCCTTAAAGCAATGCTTCATAAATGAACATACATGGACCTGCCTGATACTGAATCAGACTGTCAGTTCATCAAGTCTTGTCTACTCAGACTGGTAGCAGTTCTCCAGGGTCTCAGGCAGAGAAGGGCCTTTCCCATCATCTTGTAAGTTGAGATGCCGCCAGGGACTGAGCCTGGAGCCTTCTGTGTGCAAAACAGATGCTCTTCCACTGAGCCACAGCCCCTCGCCAAACATGAGTGGGCTTATCACGGTGGGATTGGTGTGTCTGTCTGTACCACTGAGCCTCATTTCTTCATCTACAGATATTTTCTGACTTGTTTTTTTCCCTCCTCCTACTGTGGATGTGATGAGAGAGAGGATAGAGCAGTTACACGTAGAGATGAATGGATATCTTCTAGCTTCCTCTCTGTGACCACATCCTCCCTCCTCTTCCAGACCAGAAATCTTAATTAAAATGCCACTACAGAAAGGAAATCAATTAACAGACACCTTACAGGATGGTTTATTCTCTACTATACATACTCAAAATTACTTACAAGCCTAGCATTACGGATTTAGGATATTAGTTTGCCAACACCACTAATGAACTGCAGTATTATTGAGTGGGATAAAAGACACCTTGGGAATCCATGCAAATTTTTCAAGCGCAGCACTTTGCCTTCCAATGTACCTCATATTTCATAGCTGAGAATAAGGGAGAATCTAGTTCAGACAAATAAAGAGAGCACCACAGGGACTAGTTTTCTCAAGTCTTCTAGAATTCCCCAGTTTCGTGAGCAAATGACAATATTACATCTTTGCCCTGAATTTAGAAGCGTTTTGTTATGGTTTATAGTTGTCGTGGCGGACTGAGCCTGCGTCAGCTGATGGACCCCGGCTCTGCCTAGCCCTCCTGGGATTCTGTTCCATTCCACTTCCTCTGGGTATTGCTGCCCCCGTGGTCCCTGTCTGGGGCTCTGGTTAGAAGGGACAACCTCTTAACCTCCCTCCTAAGAACCTTCCTCAGGGCTCCCCAGTGATCTTTGGGGCTCCCCTGGAGAATTGCCAACTGGCCACTTTACAACTTTTCTCCTCCTTAGAGATTTCCTGCCCCACTGCTAGCATTTCCAAGTGGTTGGGGGGGGGGCTATGTGGTACAGAGGGACTTCACTCCTTTAGCAATCAAAAGATCTATTTAAAACTCACAACTATATACAGGCATGTCAGAAGTGAATGGAAGAAGAAAAAACAACATAAGCAAAAATGCTTCATCTCTCTCCCTACTCTAAACTCATGACCTATCTAGATTGCCTGAGAGCAGGCACCTTGCTTTGTTACTCTGGGGTTAGCTGGTCAAACATATCCCCCAAAATGGCCACCGACTCAAGTGATTATTTTTTCACATTTACCCCAATACCTTCCTGGGGGAACCAAAGAGACATACAGCATCTGGATTACACCTGCCATCTGATTCAGCTTTACTCTGATCTGATAAGACCTCAACTGGAGTATTGTGTTCAGTTTGGGGCACCACATTTTAAGAAGGATATAGACAAGCTGGAACGAGTCATAGAATCATAGAGTTGGAAGGGACCTCCAGGGTCATCTAGTCCAACCCCCTGCACAATGCAGGAAACTCACAAACACTTCCCCCTACATTCACAGGATCCTCACTGCTGTCAGATGGCCATCTAGCCTCTGTTTAAAAACCTACAAGGAAGGAGAGCCCACCACCTCCCGAGGAAGCCTGTTCCATTGAGGAATCGCTCTAATGGTTAGGAAGTTCTTCCTAATGTTGAGCCGGAAACTCTTTTGATTTAATTTCAACACATTGGTTCTGGTCCTACCTTCTGGGTGTCAGACGTGTAACTTAGCTGTAGTAATATGATATAGGTAATGTACTGCTTGACATGACTAACGCCATATTGTACTCTGCTGTGACCCTGCTTTTACTAACCGTGAGAACAGCAACCTGTATTCTTCCCCAGAGCAATTCCGGACTGCAAGGAGAGGAATTTCACACTCGGCCTAGAAACCATCTGGGCCTTTGAAGTTAGCATGCCCAAGGCAACTAGTGGGTAGCTTCCTGGGAGTGAGATAAGAGAGTATGGGAAGCGTCGACTGTCTCTGAGGGTGTGAAAATACTATATTGTTTCCTTTCTCTGAAATGCACAAAAAGGCAAGGCATGGCCTTGGGAGTTATCAAACTCAACTTGCTTCTATACTAGACTGATTGTTCTCAAATAAATGGATTAATTTTGCAACATAATGGTCCGTCTCTGTTTGAAGTTCCTCGTCTGACATTGGGGCCACAGAAAACAATTCCACACCATCCTCTAGATGACAGCCCTTCAAGAACTTGAAGATGGTGATCATATCACCTCTCAGCCACCTCCTCTCCAGGCTAAACATCCCCAGCTCCTTCAATCTTTCCTCATAGGACTTGGTCCCAGACCCCTCACCATCTTCATCGCCCTCCTCTGGACCCATTCCAGCTTGTCTATATCCTTCTTAAAATGTGGTGCCCAAAACTGAACACAGTACTCCAGGTGAGGTCTTACCAGAGCAGAGTAAAGCGATACCATCACATCACGTGATCTGGACACTATACTTCTGTTGATACAGAAGTCCAGAGGAGGGCGATGAAGATGGTGAGGGGTCTGGAGACCAAGTCCTATGAAGAAAGGTTGAAGGAGAAGGGCATCTTTAGCCTGGAGAGGAGACAATTGAGAGGTGATATGATCACCATCCTCAAGTAATTGAAGGGCTGCCATATAGAGGATGGTGCAGAATTGTTTTCTGTGGCCCTGGAAGGTAGGACCAGAACCAGTGGTTTGAAATTAAATGAAAAGAGTTTCCAGCTCAACATTCAGCTCCCGGTGGAGATACAGGCCCTACCGAATTTGTTACCTTTCCATAGGGCCTGTAAGACAGAGCTGTTAGTTGAGGCAAGCGGGCATCCTTTGCTCTATTGCCTATATCATTGGCTACCCTGCCCCACAGTGATCTATCATCTGAACCACTAATCCAGGCCACTGAAATTATTACACCTAAATTTGCACTATGTGCCGCCTTCCTTAGTTATTTAATGTTGATGTAATGCTGTTTTAATTATATTTATTGGTTTTATTGTATGTGAGAACAGCGAGGCTGGTCTGCAGGAAATTCAAATCAGTTGCACCTTAGAGACCAACCAGAGTTTCATGGTTTAAATTTCCGAGACTCAATACTCCCGTCATTGGATACAAGTGTGAGAATTAAGAAGATAATAGATTATGAGGATCTCATTCAAGCACCCAGTGATTCAATCACACAATAATTACTGTCCCCATATTAGAGCTGAAGGAATTTGGCCTTAGAAATTCACTCATCTCTAGTTTGAGTCCAGTGGCACCTTTAAGACCAACAATGTTTAATTTTGAGTAGAAGCTTTCATGGGCTAAATCCAGAATTCAACTGTGTTGGTCTTAAAGGTGCCACTGGTCTCAAACTTTCCTCTAAAGAACTGGAAGACCTGACCCTTTGCTTAAATGACTGAACATTGTTCTAGTGCTTCAGACCAACATGGCTACCTGAATCTCAGTTCTTTAGGGTATGTGGACATTAGCCTGCTGGACTCACCACATTTTGTTAAGATGCACAATCATTTCTTAAAGAGTGAGCTGAAGGAGCAACCCTGTTCTCATTGGCTGCTGAAACCAGCTGCAATGATTGTTGATTGGCTAGTTCCTTTTAACATCACAATGCCCCCCCCCTCTTTCTGGAGCAGTTTTTAAGTCTTTGAAAAGACCGACCTGTCGAAATGAAAGAAATATTTCACTTTAAAAAAAGCAAAATAGTGGCTTAAATTTGGTGTGGGGGGATACTAGAGATTCCCCCACCTCCCCTTCTAGTCCTGCTCTTCCAGAACCTGTATATGTCATGGCCAGGGATAGGGCAAAACTGGAATAAAGATGACTCCAAATTATTTTTGGGGAAAAGATTGTGGTTAAAGTGCAGCTAGAAAACCCAGGGAGGAAATACAAAAAAACTGAACTGAATGCTAGAGGCACCTGAATACGTGTGGAAGTCCCCCAAGTGGTATGGGGCCAGAGCTGATTACCCCTGCCATTGGGAACTTTATTGATTATGATGCATTGTCACCTGACAAGAGCAGTAGGCTATAAATCAAATAAACAGATGCAGAAATAATCTTCCATAAACGTGGGTGCATTTTAGCTAATCCTTGAGAAATCATGCACAATTGACCTCAGGTATGAAAAGTCCCCTGGCAGCTTTATTTTCGGTCTCCAGCTGCTCTGGCACTCAGCATCTCAAGCCAGCTGCTGAGCCTTTCTCCAGGCACAGTTACGCACTGCAGAGAGCGCCCATCCTCGAGCAAGTGGGTGGATGGAATGTGGGTGGCTGGGCTGCATACTTTGCAATCTCTGTAGGACACACCCTGTGCTTCCCAGAGTATGTGATGGTCCAAACAATTCCTGAGCTTCTCTTGCCATGAACCTCAGTTCCCAATGAGAGCTCTTGAACTGCAAACACAAGATGTCTTAATGTTCTGGTAGATGTAACGAGTGTTCCCTCTAAACTGAGTTAGTGTGAGCTAGCTCACAGATTTTTAGCCTCCAGCTCACACATTTTTGTCTTAGCTCAGGAAAAATGGCCCCAGAGCAAACTAATTTATGCAGCAGCTCACAACTTTAATGGCAGTAGCTCACAAAGTAGAATTTTCACTTAAAAGACTCCACAGCTTAGAGGGAGCATTAGATGTAACCTGGTGGCTTTCCAAATCATGCGTTTAGAGCAGGGTTCCCATGCATGGTCCCCATGGGCATTACAGTGCCCACCAGTAGAATCATAGAGTTGGAAGGGATCTCCAGGGTCATCTAGTCCAACCCCCTGCACAAGGCAGGAAACTCACAAAATACTTCCTCCAAAATTCACAGGATCTTCATTGCTGTCAGATGGCCATCCAGTCTCTGTTTCAAAACCTCCAAGGAAGGAGAGGGACGGTGGCTCAGTGGTAGAGCATCTGCTTGGTAAGCAGAAGGTCCCAGGTTCAATCCCCGGCATCTCCAAAAAAGGGTCCAGGCAAAAAGGTGTGAAAAACCTCAGCTTGAGACCCTGGAGAGCCGCTGCCAGTCTGAGAAAACAATACTGACTTTGATGGACCGAGGGTCTGATTCAGTAGAAGGCAGCTTCATATGTTCATATGAGAGCCCACCACCTCCCAAGGAAGCCTGTTCCACTAAGGAATTGCTCTAACGGTCAGGAAGTTTTTCCTAATGTTGAGCCGGAAACTCTTTTGATTTAATTTCAACCCATTGGTTCTGCTCCTACCTTCCGGGGCCACAGAAAACAATCCCACCCCATCCTCTATATGACAGCCCTTCAAGTACTTGAAGACGGTGATCATATCACCTCTCAGCCGCCTCCTCTCCAGGCTAAACATCCCCAGCTCCTTCAGCCTTTCTTCCTAGGACTTGGTCTCCAGACCTCTCACCATCTTCGTCGCCCTCCTCTGGACCCATACCAGCTTGTCTATACTTCTCTTGGTACTTCTCTTGGTGCCCACCAAACTTCTCAGAAAGTAGGTGGGGAGATTTTGAGTCAGATCTTGTTCTTGGCTACCCTCCTTCAAATGAAGGGGTTTTCCACTGGAGGATTCGGGGGGACTGGCAAGGATCTGGGCTTCCCTTCGTCAGTGCGTGGCTCCATTCCCCCTTCAGGCTTTCCTCCTTCCAAGGAGATGTGAGAAGGGTGGCATTCTACTTGGCTGTGCTGCTAGTCAGTGGCAGCCATTTTGAGGTGGTCCTCATGGCCCACCCCCCTCCCCCCCAAAAAAAATTCCAAAGGTGCCTTCAGATTCAAAAAGTTGCTGCAACTGGCATTTCAGGTTTCTAATGGTGACTTCCTGGACTATCTTAAGGTCACATTTGGGCAAGAAACTGGAATCCTATTAATATTATTTTTTATCTTTGGATTCTATATATATTACTTTTGCTTTTTTACATATTATTACTTACATGATATTCCAGATCCCTCAGGAACCTATGACTTTAATTGCTGCAAAATGCTCTTAAAGGCTGTATTACCATGTTTTTTAAGTAGCCACCCCTAAGGAATCATGCACAATTGATCGTGAGTACAGACGCTTCGAGTCTCCTGCTGATTTTGTGCACAGAATCAGGGTTGCCAACCCTTGGTGGGAACAAGGGGAATTTCCCACACCTGTTGCCAATTAAAAAAAAATAGCCGTTGGGCCAATGGTAGGATGCCAGTTCCAGAGAAAACATTATATATATATATATATATATATATATATATATATATATATATATATATATATATCTCATCTCTCAGGATTGGTATGAAAATAAATGGGATGGGCATGTTGGTGGCCCTGGCCTCTTGGAAGAAAAGGCAGAAGAAACCCGTAACTGTTGGGTATTACCAGCAGTTCTATCATGTCAACACTGATGGCCACCCATGTGCCTGCTCCTCCCGCCCTACTGGTCTCTTGCCGGTTGCCTGGCAACCCTACTTAGGCCATGCTGACATTTATCAAAAATTGGCAAAATCAGTGTAAGACCCTGTCTTAAAAATTGGTAATTGCTTGGATAGTTTGTACCACATTTTTATATTCTGAAAATGGTTTCAGCAGGGAGACATGTACCAATTAGGACTTCTAGATATTACCATGTTCATTTGATGAGGAGAGGGTGGAAATCAGGGCCACAACCAGTGGTGGGGCAGTGGGGGCAACACCCCCTATCGCATTTGTGATACCCACACCCAACTTGGGGCTCAGGCCAGCTGTTCCAGGCTCCGGGGAAGTGGTGGCAGCAGGGAATCTATGGGGCAGCCTGGTGGGAACACCAGCTGGAGGACAGGCAGCTGCTGCATGGTGTTGGGCTGAATAGAGCAGCAGACTGGGGAGCTCTGGGGTGGGAGGTAGTTCCAGCCAAGCCTCCGAACCCACCAGAAGCAATACCGACCCCGAGAGGCTATGAGACATTCTGCAGCCAACCAGCCCTTGCCAGAATTGAAAAGGTATTAAAGTTAAGGCATTAAATTAAGGCATTTTCCCCCAAAAAGCAAATTAAAATTAATTTAATTAGCCTCCCCCAGCAACCCCCCCTCTCAAAAAAAATTCCTGCCTACGGCCCTGGTGGAAATGTAGTTTCAGGGAATATGCCCCACAGTGGCGGCAGACTCCATTGCCTTCCTTCTTGCCACAGTTCAATGTCACCTAAAATGAAAAGGAGATTCAGTTATTGATGGAGGTCAGCTCCCCGCCTCACAACACACACACACACGCACACAGACACAAAACCCATCCTGTTTCTTCTGAGAAACAAAGGGTCACTATGTGTCAGTCATTAAAATACTCTCTTTTTCCATCCTCCCTGCCCTTCCAGGAGTCATTTGGCAAATGTGGAAATTGCAAAGAAGCCACCGTTGCTGGGACAGTCACACCCTTGTGGGGCTGGCCATAATATTCCTGGAATGTGGAAGCTGGGCCTGTCCCTTCCCCTCCCCACTCACTCCCTGCTTCGTTCTCTTCCTCCATGTGTTGCCTTCCTACTGTTGCCACTTCCTGCCTGGCATTTTTTAAATTTATAATCTGCTTTTCAGCTCCTGCCTGGTGGCCACATCAGCATACAGCAATTAACATCCAATCAAAATAACCAATCACTTCAAGTTCTGTCACAGTTTGGTTTTGCCATAGTGTGTGAGGGGATTGCTAGAGCACCCTTGACATGTGACATCACTTCTGGCTTCACGATGTCACCTCCAGTCACTTCTGGTCACTGTTCAGTTTCAGGTGGCCAGCCTTGTTGGCCTGCAGTAGAGCAGGTGGATTCCAGGAGCTCCTTGGAGACCAACCAGGGTGAAGCTTCTGAGAGTCAGAGCTCCCTTCCTCAGAGGCTGCAGTCACAGTTCTGTAAGGCTCTGTATGCAAAAGTGCAAGTGTTTTCAAGCGAAGTTCTGCCGTCCTTTGTAAATAACTTATAACTTGTTACAAACCGTGCCTTAAACCACCAAAGCACTTAGCCCTTCTAAAGAATTGTTATTAATTTTATTTATAGTCCACATTCCTTACTGGGACTTCAAGTGGATGACACAAAGTGAGTCAAGACAATCGACAGAATGGGACTCTCAAGAGACAATCAAAAAGGTCTGGAGTTGTACAAACAACCAGAGATCTAAAAAAGCTAGAACTGAAGTGAAGCTGAAGTGTTAACAGGACCCATCAGATGATGCAAGACAACAGAGCAGGATCCACTTTACAACAAACTGTACACATTAGCATGGACCACAGTCCTCACTAATTTCTCCAAGCAACTTTGTGAGGCAATATGAACATATGAATCTGCCTTATACTGCATCAACCCTCTGGGTTGTCAGTATTGTCTACTCAGACTGGCAGCAGCTCTCCAGGGTCTCAAGCTGAGGTTTTTCATGCCTCTTTGCCTGGACCTTTTTTAGTTGGAGATGCCAGGGATTGAACTGGGACCTTCTGCTTACCAAGCGGATGCTCTACCACTGAGCCACCATCCCTCCCCACTTACTTTGTGTGTGTGTGTGTGTGTATTTTGAAAAGGTGTTGGACCAGTTTGGCAGTCCTATTGCTATCAGAGCCTAGCCTGGGGTGCCCAACATTTCTGAGCCTAAGGGCACCTTTGGAATTTTGTCACTGAGTGGTGGGTGGAGCAACAAAATGGCTGTTGCAGGAGGTGGAGTCAGCCACATAATGGCTGCCATGAAGATCTTTGGGCTGTGGTCACTGCCACTGCAGATGCACAGCCAATCAAATCTCCAGTGGTCAATCAGAAGCCCCCCCCCCCGCCCCAGATCTGCCCACATCCTAAAAATCCTTAGTGGGTGTCAGGAAAGATACTGGTGGGTGTGGGCCCCACACTGGGAATCTCACCTCTCAGGACTGGTGTGAAAATAAAATGGGACAGGCATGTTGGTGGCCCTGGCCTCTTGGAAGAAAAGGCAGAAGAAACTCATAACTCACAGTTGACTCAGGGTTGCAAAGAGGCTGCCTCCTTTTCTCTCTGGTCGACTTTGCCCTTTGTTCCTCCTTTTGGTCTCTTTCTTCATCTCTGTCAGAATAAATCTGGCCACAGCGCAGTTAATTCAAAGTGCTGTCCGTATTAAACATGGCCAGACATTTTTATTAATGCATTAAACTTGACTGGGTTTTTTGGGGGGGAGCATTGTAATTTACCTAGCTTGGGTGTCATCTCAAATTGACAGGAACAATTAATTTTAGTAGTAATTAAATAATACTCAGCTAACTTCTAAATCACTTTCCTAAACAGACAGCAGGAAGCCTAGATCCTCACTTTCTTTTTCTTTTTGTGCAACTAGCTCAAAGTGCAAATGATAAGTGAACACACACACACACTCTCTCTCACACACATAGAGCTGTCTCTTCCACATGGGTCAGTAAAGATTGCGGGCCTCAGATCATTTAATTGGGACTGCTAGATTTGGATTCAGCGGCATCTGGGAGACCAGCATGATTTCCCGATGACTTTGAGAGTCACGGAACAGAAGGGAGATCTCTGAGCCCTTCTATCCCAGTCAGAAGACTGTTACTCTTCTTTGTTCTGTTGGGGCTGTGACTTAATGTGTGCCCCGGAAGCCATACAGATTCTTTTGTTGATCTGCATTGAACCACCACAGATTTCTCAAATGCAAAAATAAGCTCTAACCAACATGCTCTGCACCTGAATTGGCTTTCTTTGGCTTCCACGATATCATCACAGGGTCAAATCAAACTGGCTACCTCCAGTGGCTGACACATAGACACACACTGTAAATAGACTCCCAGCTGAGAGCAGAGTGATTGTACAAAGTGGTCTGGGTGTAGGGTTGCCAAGTCCAAATCAAGAAAAACCTGGGGACTTTGGGGGTGGAGCCAGGAGACTTTGGGGGTGGAGCCAGGAGACATTGGGGGTGGAGCCAGGAACAAGGGTGTGACAAGCATAATTGAACTCCAAGGGAGTTCTAGTCATCACATTTAAAGGGACAGCACACCTTTTTAAATGTCTTTCTTCCATAGGAAATAATGAAGGATAGGGGCACCTTTTGCAGCTCATAGAACTGGACCCCCTGGTCCAATCGTTTTGAAACTTGGAGGGTATTTTGGGGAGAGGCACTAGATAGTATACTGAAAATTTGGTGCCTCTATCTCAAAAAATAGCTCCCCCAGAGCCCCCGAAACCTCCAGATCAATTCCTCATTATACCCTATGAGAAATATTCCACATAGGGAATAATGAAGACGTTTCCCTCTCCTCCACACACCACCCCCCTTCTCGCAAATCTGATGTAGGGGATTGGCCTCTCTACTCACCAGCCAGCTTCTTCATGGCAACGAAGACACAGACACAGAAAGTTGAAGCCTTTCACCACCTCCGGAGATGCAAAGGCACATGGTCCTTTGGGGCGGGGCAGGAAGCAGCCTGGGAAAGCTCCGGCTGCTGTGATGGAGCTGGGTGGGAAGGAGAGGGGCAAGGAGAAGCTGCTGCGATCCGAGGTGAGAAGGGAAGGGAGGAGGAGAAGCATCAGGGATCGGTGGGAAGGGGAAAGGAGAAGCTGCTGGGATCTAGGCTGCATGGGAAGGGCCGCCATTCCCCCCTGCTTTCTGGATTTTTGCTGAGCGGGGGGGGGAGGAGGCTCCAAATCGGGGTCCCCCGCCCAGGCGGGGGATTTGGGAAGCCTAGCTGGGTGTGGGCTTCTCAGGATATGCAGGCCTGTGACAGCCAAACTTCATAACCATTATTTGAAGCTACACGAATCCATGGATTCTTATACTACCTGCCTTGCCTGGCACAGCAGATAATTTATACTTTTAGTGCGTGTTGTTATTATTTAGACTACTGAAGAAGGCCCTCAGGGCCGAAAACAAGCTTGGTCTAGCGTTATTGTAATTTGTTGCTGTAAGCGATGTCTTAATGGATGTGATGTTATACCACTTTGTCTTTATCTACATTCTACAAAGGTGCTTTTTAATTTGTAGTTTCTGTGCACTTTGCAATAAATATATACATTTTGTTTTGCTTTAGGTGCTCAACCTTCTAAGTTCCTGACTTGACTCTCAGGTTGGGTTCCCCCCACCCCTTTTCTGTTTCCTGGGAAGGCGAGGTATTTTGTCTGTGCCATATCACTCCAATTTTATCCAATTTTCCAAGCAGAACCAATAAGTTTTATATTTCTCTCCTTCTTGGAGACTGTTCTAATGACACAACACTTAGAGTAGCCAGATTTTGTGATCAGGCATGTCTAATTAGAGAGTAGCATATGACCCAGTCTTAATATTTGAACCCAGTATTGCATTTTATGTTTAGTGTATCCAGAAGTATTTAAAATATGGAGCCAATGTAAATGCTCGCTGATGACTTTGATTCCACATTCTGACCTTGGTTTGAAATAAACTTGACTCTACTATAAGGTTGTTGTTGTTCAGTTGCACAGTCGAATTTGACTCTTTGTGAAACCATGGACAAAGTCATGCCAGGCCCTCCTGTCTTCCAACATCCTCCAAAGTCTGCTCAAATTCATGTTTGTTACAGCAGTAACACTGTCCAGCCATCTCCTCTTTTGCTGTCCCCTTCTTCTTTTGCCTTCTGTCTTTCCCAGCATCAGGATCTTCCCCAGGGAGTGCTCCCTTCTCATTTGGTGGCCAAAGTATTTGAGCTTCAGCTTCAGCATCTGACCTTCCAGAGAACAGTCTGGGTTGATTTCCCTTAGGGCTGACTGATTATTTATTTATTTATTTTGTTCGATTTATATCCCGCCCTACCCCACCAAAGCGGGCTCAGGGTGGCTTACAACACAGAATGCTAACAGTAGATCACTTTAAAATACATTAATAATATATACAGTAAAATACATAAAAATACATAAAACACACATCACTATACTATGCTGCCTCTTCCTTAAGTCGGTTCTTCAAGTATTCCAGTATTCAAATATTCTGATGTTCATAAGTTTGGATATTCAGGCATCCAGGTATCGGTCAGTTGTATGCCAACCGGAAGAGGGCTGTTTTACAGGCCCTGCGGAACTGTTCAAGATTCCGCAGGGCCCTCACCTCCTCCGGGAGCTGGTTCCACCAACAGGGGGCTGCAATCGAAAAGGCCCTGTCTCTGTTCGCTTTCAGACGGGCCTCCTTTGTCCCAGGGATTATGAGGAGATTCTGAGACCCCGATCTCAGCACTCTCTGGGGAACATGTGGGGAGAGACGGTCCCTAAGGTAGGCAGGTCCCAGGCCATAAAGGGCTTTTAAGGTCATAACCAGCCCCTTGTACCGAACTCGGTATGTTATCGGCAGCCAGTGCAGTCCCCAAAGCCCCGGCTGAATGTGCTCCCGTCTAGGGAGCCCTAACAACAGCTGGGCGGCAGCATTCTGCACTAGCTGCAACTTCCGGGTTCGGCACAGGGGCAGCCCCATGTAGAGGGCAAGAAGATTAGATCTTCTTGCAGTCCAAGGGACTCTCAAGAGTCTTCTCCAGCACCACAGCTCAAAAGCATATAATGTTATCAAGTGACATATAATAAGAAGTCAGTAAAGAATTCCATTAAAAGTGTCTTCTTGATTCTCTTCTGCTCCAGGTTCTTGCTTCCTAGAACTCATTTGGTGGCCCTTTCAGCTTGCCAGCTGTTAGGTAGAGACACCCAAATGCAGGGGGCTGCCTGCCTGGGGTCCGAAAGGCTCCCAAACCCGACTCCATCAGTATGCTAAGGAAATCATACGAGGCACACATCAAAATAACAGTAAATACAGGCAGGAGCTCACAGAGTAGAGCTCTGGAACCTCTGAATTGTATTGTGCTCTTTCTTTCTTATACCCCCCCTCAAAAAAAATGCTTCTGGACTCCATTGTTCAAATCCGCTGTGAGAATTTTGCTGAACTCTTAAGATTTGACAAACTTTCCCCCCACAAAAAATGGGGAAATAACCAAAACATATAAAGCAGACGGATGGAAATCTTCCTCATACCACTGTGGCCACATAGGAGAAAGTAATTTAAAGAGTATGATGGGAGGAAGGTTTTATTCTGACAATTGTCGTTCAAGAAGCATTTTAAAGTAGATGCTGAGCTTATATAATTTAGTGCACCTAATGGTGACATAGGGGTGTGTGGCATATGCAAACAGATAGAAGATATTGGATTTATATCCCGCCCTCCACTCCGAAGAGTCTCAGAGCGGCTCACAATCTCCTTTACCTTCCTCCCCCCCACAACAGACACCCTGTGAGGTAGATGAAGATACTGGATTTATATCCCGCCCTCCACTCCGAAGAGTCTCAGAGCGGCTCACAATCTCCTTTCCCTTCCTCCCCCCCACAACAGACACCCTGTGAGGTAGATGAAGATACTGGATTTATATCCCGCCCTCCACTCCGAAGAGTCTCAGAGCGGCTCACAATCTCCTTTCCCTTCCTCCCCCGCAACAGACACCCTGTGAGGTGGGTGGGGCTGGAGAGGGCTCTCACAGCAGCTGCCCTTTCAAGGACAACCTCTGCCAGAGCTATGGCTGACCCAAGGCCATTCCAGCAGGTGCAAGTGGAGGAGTGGGGAATCAAACCCGGTTCTCCCAGATAAGAGTCCGCACACTTAACCACTACACCAAACTGGCTCTCTCTATGCTAATGAGTTGTGCTAATGGGCTCTGGCACCTCTTCCACAAAATGACCCCTGAGTAAACGTCATAGTTGGTTGCCCTGGCCTGGATGAGCCCATCTCAGAAACGAAGCCAGGTCAGCCCCGAGACCACCAAAGAAGTCCAGGATCATGAAGCAGAATCAGGATATAAAAACTGATCTGTTCCATAAGTTGGGTCCCCAGAAGTTGGCTGAGACTTGATGGCAAAATTAAAACACACACACACACACACAAAAGTGTTCTCCCAGTTTCCCTGAATGCTTTCTGGGTCTTACAGCCCGCAGCTCCTCCTCCTCCTCCTCCTCCTCCTAGCCAGCAGGGGTTCTGTGTCACTACAGTCAGCGGCTCTTCCATCAATTCCTTTCCACAGTGATCACATGAGGCCTCCGAATGGGCCCTTTCCCCCTTGCTCTTTTTGTGAGGGGTGTGTGTGTGTGCGCGTGTGTGCACTTAAGTAAGCAATGCATCTGACAAAAATATTTTTGTATACCTTTGCAAGAGCATGAAAGAACTAAATAGGGGACAAGCCTATCAAAAGCCTGGACAAAGAGATAATAGGCATAGCGTTATTTGAGAAGTGAGAGCAGAAAGGCATGTCCACCCCCCAGCTGGAAAGGAGGGGGAGCAGACTCCCATTGTGTGTGAGCTCTGGACATGATTCGTGGACTGAAATTCGTTCTTGTAGGCTGATTTTAAATATTTGTAAACGCCTAATAGAAAATTGTAAATGCATAGCACTTAACAATAATAAATGATCATCATGAGGAATCTTGTTCCATTCTACCACTCTAAAGTGGTAAATAAAGAACTGGGATTATATAGGATTGCCAACTCCAGGTTGGAAAATTCTTGGAAATTTGGGGATGGAGCCTAAGGAAGGTGGGGTTTGTGGATCTCCCATAAGGTATGGAGAGCACCCTCCAGCCATGTTCTCCAGAGGAACTGGTCCCTGTAGTTGAAATCCCAGGAGATCTCCTGGCCCTACCTGGAAGTTGACAACCCTACCTGGAACACAGGAGCAGTAGAGAGCTTACAAACCAGGCATAAGGCCTTTTGCAGAGCAATCTGTGCCGTGCCTGCACCGCTGTGACCAGCTGCTGCATAAGTACAGTGGTGCTAGTCCATTCCTTATGGGAAGAACTTAGGTAGCGGCCAGCAGACAAAGTCAGTGGGTTCACTGCTGCAGTCAGTAGAGGCAGTGGCACTAGGATGGCCAGGTGCCATGTGGTGAGGGGGGTGGAGTCAAGCATCCATCTCAGGGAGGGGGCAGAGAGAGGTGGCCCACAGGAGTTCAGCTCATTGTCAGCAGTTCATTCCCACCGACTCCTGCCAGCAGCTCCAGGCACCAGAGCGTGTGGAGGGAGTTTCCGTCCACCACACAGGCATCTGTAGCTGCCCACACAGAGTCCAGGAGGGTCTCTACAGAAGGAGGAGGGGGGCTGTTGTTTCCGCCCTATGCATTTGCTCACCAGAGGGTGCACTCCCCAGCAGCCCAGCCAAGCAAGGGAGGGGGCCACCGGGATGGGCCCAGCTGCAGCCCCACCCTCAGATCCCCCAGTTCCCTCCTCAGTGCAGCAAAGGAGGTCTTGGTCTGGACTGACCATCCTTCCACTCATTCCACTCCCAGTGCCCGAAGACTGTCATTCCAAAGCCTTTCTGCGTTCATCATCACTTCCATGCGTAGCAATGTAGAAGTAATGTATGGAATGTAACGGAAACCATGCAAGTAATTTGGCATTCCTGGCTGCCAGGACGTCCAGTGGGCAAATCCTTCTCAAATCTCACCCCCTTCCAAAAACATCAAATCCACCCACTGCATTGCCCCCCCCCCCCAGCCATTGACTCCAAGGACCCGTGTGATCCGCTCCTCCCCCCCCCCCCCGTATTCCCTCCACAGACGCCTTCCCCCTGGTGGCGGAAGCCCCCTTTCCTAGGGCAGAAACACAGTCATGAACAGTAGTCGCTCTACTGATTTCTGACCTTTTCCTCCTGAGGGCAGGAAACAGGCAAATGACAGTGCCCCCCCCCCCCAAGATCTCATAAAATACACAGGCCACCTAGTCCAGTCCAGGATCAGCCTAGAGCAGGGGTGGCCAAAGTCGCTTTATGTAAGAGCCACATAGAATAAATGCCAAACATTTGAGAGCCACAAGACATGAATGTCAGATGTTTGAGAGCCGCAAGACAGGAAGGCAGGCAGGCAAATAGAGGGGGGGAGAGGTGTGGGGAGAGAAAGTAGCTTTAACTTTAAATGCATTCTCCAAGCTGCTGGCTGCATATCTGTGCAAATTCAGCTGCAATGCTTTGCACAGGGATGTAATTTGTGTAGGGAAGGAGTCCTCTGGCAGAAGCCCTGTAGAGCTTTTATTTGCCATGTACCACTAGACTAGAAAAAAATGGGAGGGGGGCGTATTTTCATCCATACCATAGCACAGCTGCATAGTAGCACTGATTTCCTGCCCTTCCTAGCATATTTGCATGGTTTTCCCTTTGTTATTTTCTAATTTGATCCTGCACACTGGTCATGATCGTGGCAGTTTTTAAAACCTGTCCTGTGTGGATGGTACTCTCCCTTCAAATGGATCGATCCCAAGTGTTTCTTAAGTTCAGTGGTCAGGGCTGGCCCTGCCTTCTGGAGGTGCCGAATTGGGTGCCCCATGAGACTCAGTAACGTTATCAGTGCGGGGGGGGGGGGGTGCCAGAAGTTAGCCTTCCCTGGGGTGCCAGACAGTCTTGGGCCAGCCCTGTCGGCAGTTTACAGAAGGTCCATGTGGCTCAGCCACCATTTTAATGTTAGCCTTCCAGAGACTGCCAAAATGGTTTCTCCTTCCACCCCAAACTTGGTTCACTAAAGCATTAAAGGGGAAAATGTTTTCAAAGGGGGGAGGATGGCAGGAAGTGCAGAACAACCTCAACATGGGCCTCGGCCTTCGAAGGACAGCAAAAGGGCAGGGGGTGGGGGACTGAAGAAATCTGTAGAGTTTTGAATTACCTTTGGCTTGGAAGCAAAACAAGGGGGGAAATCAACACAAAAGCACTCTCAGAAAACCCAGAGAAACAGTGACCAGAAAGTGAATTGAGTACTGAAAGGAGGAAAATTAATGCTGAATGACAGATGTGCATGGTGCAGACAAGGGGAAATAGCCATACATAATAGGCCTCTGTCTACACAGCAGGGAACTCTGAGACAGCGTCCCATGCTGCATGCCCTAACTACTGAGTTGGAAGAT